>NC_079213.1:63407781-64115281 GCF_029633865.1 Lampris incognitus
CCCACCACCAGTTTTTTGTTTTTTTCAGTTTCGGTGATGAAGATGTGGCCAAATGGCACACACAGGCTGAACACATCTGTAATTGAACCAGGGCCTGAGATGCCGTGAAGTGCTGCAACGGCATTACAGGAATAATGACTTTTTATGAGCCGAGAGAAGAGCCTTTAGGGATGGACGCACTCTCTCTCACACACCCACACCCACACACACACACACAAAACATTATCTTTCACCCACGCAGATCGGGACAAGGCCTGGAGTCAGCGTTGTTTTTTGTGCTGAATTTATAATTCAGAATTAATTCATTAAAACGTGCACATCTGTCAGTGTGCGAATGATGCTGTTTGTTAGGTGACTGACGGGACTGGTGGAGCCCTGGACAGAGTCGCACCGCCAGTCATTCATGTTTGCATGTAAAGTCCATACTACGTTCCTTCGCATTAACTGTTAAGTTGTAAACTAGCGATTTACTATTTTTGGTTTCACGATTCAGAGGTGAGGAATGTCCAAGCTGGCAAGGCCTTGCTGATATGTAAATTAGTTACCAGGTAAGCATCCCAGCAGCCAACCAATCAAAAAAACAAAAAAACTGACACATGTAAATAAGGAACTGCACACCTGCCTCATGAGACGACGGTGGACAAAGATGTCCGCGTCATGGTACAAATCAGCTGGACATCAGTCCAGCGTGACCAAGAGTAAACCAAGGGTGATGCAGCCTATCACGTAAAACGTGCTGACAACAAATATTTCCCCAGTTTTCAAATGATAGCTCCAAACGGTTTCAGCCGGCCATTGTTGGGTTTGTTGTTCTTCGGTGAGGCGTGTTGGTCATGGTGTTGATGCTGTTGCGTTGAGAAAATGTTGCGGTTCTCTGCTAGCAAACTCCAACTACTACACCTCCTTGTTGGCATGTGTAAGAATATATTAACAAGTTAGTTCCTATAGTGACAAATGGTGGGAGTGGTGAAACCTGTTTTTATTTAGTATGGTTTAAATTGTGATGTAGTAAATACTTGTGTGATAGCTGGACGAGGTAAGGAGTTGAGCTGGTGTGGCTCCTGTGCACCTGGTGTGTCTCCTGTGCACCTGGTGTGGCTACTATGCACCTGGTGTGTATCCTGTGCACCTGGTGTGGCTCCTGTGCACCTGGTGTGTATCCTGTACACCTGGTGTGGCTCCTGTGCACCTGGTGTGGCTACTGTGCACCTGGTGTGGCTCCTGTGCACCTGGTGTGTCTCCTGTGCACCTGGTCTTCACCATGCAGCTGCACAGAAGAGACATGCAGCAGTGCTTTGCAGCGCGGCGTGACGGTCTTTAACATAAAGGTTGGACAAGCGTTGATTTACCGTGAGTGGAGGTTTTAGCACTTTGATATGTGTTCCCACCCGCACCTATGGTCACGAGCTTTGGGTAGTGACCGAAAGGGGTCAGATCGCAGATACAAGTGGCTGAAATGAGTTTCCTCCGTAGGGTGGCTGGGCTCAGCCTTAGAGATAGGGTGAGGATCTCGGACATCTGGAGGGAGCTCGGAGGAGAGCCGCTGCTCCTTCACGTTGAAAGGAGCCAGTTGAGGTGGTTCGGGTATCTGATTAGGATGCCTCCTGCGTGCCTTCCTTTGGAGGTTTTCTGGGCATGTCCAACTGGGAGGAGACCCCGGGGTAGACCCAGAACTCGCTGGAGGGACTACACACACACACACACACACACACACACACACACATTCACAGCTTGAGACAATTTAGTATGGCCGATTCACCTGACCTGCACGCCGTTGGACTGTGGGAGGAAACCGGAGCACCCGGAGGAAACCCACACAGACACGGGGAGAACCTGCAAACTCCACACAGAGGATGACCCACAAGGCTGGACTACCCCGAGGCTCGAACTCGCGGTCTTCTTGCTGTGAGGCGACCGCGCTAACCACTGCGCCATCGTGCCGCCCAATAGTCATTCAAACAATGAACTGAATGCCAACAGAGCTGTCCTTTATTTTGTTTTATTGCCGGCAGATCTTTTACAGGCCTATGTTCAGTAGACGAGGTTAAATTCCTGCGTGCTAATTGGGGGATGCAACTGGCTGAGCTGGGGGGCAGATATGAAAGAGTGGTTGGCAGATCCTTCCGCCCTTGTAGGAGCCCGACATTATTTCTGCAAATGCATTGATTTCAAAGGTACGTCCTTGTGTTTCCGTCTCTCTAGTTCTAGGTCATCAGTTCAAAAAACATCCTTTTGAAACCTGGACTTGGCGTCCTGCCAATACAGGGATCGCCGGTTCGAATCCCCGTGTTACCTCCGGCCTTGGTCAGGAGTCCCTACAGACACAATTGGCCGTGTCTGCGGGTGGGAAGCCGGATGTGGGTATGCTTCCTGGTGGCTCACTAGCGCCTCCTCTGGTCGGTCAGTCGGGGCGCCTGTTCGGGGTGGGGGAGGGGGAACTGGGGGGGAATAGCTTGATCCTCCCACGTGTTACGTCCCCCCTGGCGAAACTCCTCATTGTCAGGTAAAAAGAAGCGGCTGGCGACTCCACATGTATGAGAGGAGGCACGTGGTAGTCTGCAGCCCTCCCCAGATCGGCAGAGGGGGTGGAGCAGCGAGCGGGACGGCTCGGAAGAGCGGGGTAATTGGTCAAGTACAATTGGGGAGAAAAAGGGTGGAACCCCCCCCCCCCCAAAAAAAGAAAGAAAAAAGAAAACGATGATTTTATATACATATTTCCAATTGTACATTCGACATATCTGAATGTTATTGATGACCTCTGGACTCTGCTGAGGTCGCCATATTGTTCAGTCAGCTTTTTATGGTAGATATTTCTCTTATGACACCGGAAGCCCTCTCATAAGGTGGCAACCAACAGCTTTGTGTAGATTTGGGTGGAGGAAGTGGGCAAATGTTTTCTTTTCTTTTTTTCTTTTTTTTATTCCTCCGGTTAGAATTAAAAGAACATTTTCAACACGCTGTCCTCCGCCTGATTGTCTTTGCCCTCTGTGACGTCACATCGCCGCCGAGCGCCTGGTTGACTTGACTGCTTGGCAACCGCTGATGTGTTTGCTCTCAGTCGCTCTGTGGGGTTGGGTCACTCCGACAAACAGCCAGCCCCCCCCCCCCCGCCGCTGCCACTGCTTCACCCCGCTGTTAAAACACAAATAAAACACTGCGTTTTCTGCACCACCATCATTTCCCTACACCCACAATGCAGGTGCTGGAGGTACAGCCTGACAATTCCTGTTTCAGTAAAGGTGTGTGTGTGTGTGTGTGTGTGTGTGTGTCGTGTGTGTGTGACAGCTGAAACGCTGTAATCATAAGCGGCCGAGGTGTTACTCTGTCAGTTGTTTCAGCCGTCTCTTGGATCCCTGCAACCCTCCTCCAGGCGAGGCCGGGAGGTGGACCCGCCCATGTCTCTAACTGATACACAAACATGTATTACTTGTTACTCCCAGTATGACTCCTATCGAAGGTATGACCCCTCAGGTAACTATTCCACTACATAAGTGTGTTACGCACACAACATGACTATACAGCCTACATACATGGCCTAACGCAACACACACAAGCACAAAGCAGATGATTACAGACTAGACGTGGCGGAGCACAGCGGCCCTGGTGACTGTCACTCCTGACACGCTGACGTTGTCATGGCTGAATGCTGTGCTCGTGTGTATGTGTGTGTTTGCGTCTGTCTCTGGGTGTATATTCTAATGTGGATGCACACATCGTATGTAAGTGTTTTACATGTTATATAAGAATTTTCCGCTTCCGGTGTTGTAGGATGGCGGCCCCTAAATGAAGTTTGCGGCGGCCTCACCCAGCACCGTCCATGCAGTGTCTTTGTCCACGTCTGAGTCTAAGTTTGTCTTGGTTTGATGGCTGGGAGAGCTGGCACTGGATGGGCTGGGAGAGCTTGGTCTGCCTTGTCCTGTGGGCCCAGGGACCACGGCCCTGCCTGGAGCTGTGCCCAAGGAGGAAACACCGAGGGCGGTCTGACAGGATGCGGAAGCGGGGCAGGCTAAGCTAACTGCTAGCCCATGCAGACTGCCGAGGGCGATCTGGCGGCAGCCTCGCCTAGCCTAACCTGTGTTTTGGTGTCGTCGTGTGGAGTGCGGGGAGGTGTGTCGAAGGTGTCTGGCTGGGAGAGCTGGCATTGGATCAGCTGGGGGAGCCTGGTCTACTGCTACCGGTGGGCCCAGGGTCCACGGCCCTGACCGGCGCTGCACCTGAGGAGGAAACACCGAGGGCGGTCTGACAGGACACGGAAGCGGGGCAGGCTAAGCTAAATGCTAGCCCATGCAGACCGGCAGTTCTGACAGTCATCCTGGCTGGCGCTCCTTCTCCTGGACAGTGGACTTTTTGAACTGTGTTGCACCGAGTGGACTGTGTTGTTAACTGTTTTTGTGTGTGTGCGTGTGTGTGTGTGTTTGCTTTGCTCCCTCTGTTTTTGTATGTTTTTGGTGGTGCCGTTGTTGGGAAATTTGGGGTGTGTGTTTTTGGTTTTTGTGTCACATTGCTATGGGCTGGGGGAAACGGAATTTCCTTTCTTTTGTGTACGCAAGTACACGAAAGAAATGACAAATTGTTCCTGGTTCCTGAAGTGTGTTTGTGCGTCTGTGTGTTTGTGTGTCAATGCATGCATACCTATGTGCACACTTGCATCTCAGTGGACTTTTGAGTGTGTGTGTGCGTGCGTGCGCGCGCGCGCGTGTGCACATGACCCTCCAGAAATTAAAGAGGCGCTGTTACATCAGCCCCCCCACTTCCAAAGCAACACAAAGCCCCTCCCACTCTTAGGTAACACTTTGCCACTTCAGTGTGCTCCGCTGAATTGTTAATTATAAGTAATTAGTAAAATGCCACTGTGACAGGGACTCCAAATGAAGAGTCAGCTCTGCTCAGGAGAGAGACAGAGACGACGTTAGTTCCAGGTGGCCCTAATCTGGAGCTGGTCCTCCAGACTGCCAACGTGCCAGAGATCATATCATATGAAATGATTTGATCTCTGCAATTCCCATCAGCACTCTGCAGAACTACGTGACTGCTCCTCGCTGGGGGGGTGGGGGGGTGGAGGAGCAGGGGTGCCGTAGCTGCCGAGCGAGCAGGAGGCGGGGTGTTCAAAGATGGCGAAGTGTCGCTGGAGGAGAACTGAGACCACACTGTACCAGGCCACCGGAAGCTCCGTCTTTATTTTAATGGATTTGAGTTGTCACGCCTCTCTCTGTGTCCGTGTTGATCTTCCCCTGAAAAAGCTCAGATTTGTTTCTCCTTCTCTGCCATGAACAACGCACCGTAAATGACCTAGGCACCTGTTCCACTACATGGTACCGACTCGACTCGCCCTTTTTTTCGTTTTCCATTACTGGGAAGTACCGGCGTTTTGGTAACTGTTACCACTTTTCTGGTACCGCCTTTGTCGAGGTTTGAAAAACTGGAGCGGTGCCAAAATCAACACAGACCTGATTGGTCAGAGAAACGCGTCACTGCGTCGTTTTACGTCACTGCGTCATCGACGCGCGCATGGGCTGTCACCGGCATTTTTATATACCGAAGCGGTCGAAGCGGAGTTATCTTAAAAGTACAATTGGAAATTGAGAAAAAAACAAAAAAACAAACAAACAAACAAACAAACAAAACGGAGGGCCGAAACCCCAGGGGGTACTGTTACGGTAAAGGAACAAGACAGACGCGAGTCGAGTCCAATGTAGTAGAAACGTCAGTTATGGTGCGCCCCCCCCCCCTCTTTTTCTCCCCTTTTGTATCTGGCCAGTTACCCCGCTCTCTTTTTGAGCTGTCCCAGTCGCTACTACACCCCCTCTCTGCCGCTCCGGGGAGCGCCCCGACCGACCAGAGGAGGCGCTAGTGCAGCGACCAGGACACACACCCACATCCGGCTTCCCACCCGCAGACACGGCCATTTGTGTCTGTAGGGACGCCCGACCAAGCCGGAGGTAACACGGGGATTCGAACTGGCGATCCCCGTGTTGGAAGGCAACGGAATAGACCGCCACGCCACCCGGACGCATGGCTGGCTTTCAAATGGATTGGTTTATACTCTGCTGTGTGTGTGTGTGTGTGTGTGTGTGTGTGTGTGTGTGTGTGTGTGTGTGTGTGTGTTTGACAGCTGAAATGCTGTAATCATAAACGGCCGAGGTGTTACTCTGTCAGAGCAGCGTTGTTTCACCCGTCTCTCGGATCCCCGCAACCCTCCAGGCGAGGCCGGGAGGTGGACCCGCCCATGTCTCTAACTGATACACAAACATGTATTACTTGTTACCTGCGGTATGACTCCTAATGAAGGTATGACCCCTCAGGTAACTATTTCCACTACATAAGTATGTTACGCTCACAACATGACTATACCGCGCGCGCGCGCGCGCGCACACACACACACACACACACACACACACACACACACACACACACACACACAGAGGACCGGCACTGGTGAAGAAATGAAAACATTCGGGTGGCCGCGTAGCGTAGCGGTCTATCCCGTTGCCTACTAACACGGGGATCGTCGGTTCGAATCCCCGTGTTTACATAGATATCCAAGCGTAGGGCGGGAAATCCGTCCATGTCGCTCCCTAAAAAAATAAAACGAATAAGACTTACAGTGCCCCCCGCTGCACCGTTAAGGCCTTTGTTTCAGATAAACTCGTGACTGTCACGTAAGAACTATATCCCAGGGCTTTCGGGGGGGGGGGCAATTGCGCGTGCCTGAAAGAAATGGCTGACCGTGACTCTTGTTGCAAAGAGTTGCCTCCTCGCGTGATGTCGGCACGTCCGCTGTATGGGGAATGTGACCGGTCACCCGCGTTGCGACGGGGGCGCCATCTTGTTCGGAATGCGCTCCGCTCGGCATGTAAAAGAATGTCAACAGGAGCCTCGACGAAGCAATCTGCGAGCGATCTGCTGGTCGAAAACACGCAGCATGAATTCATTTGGACGCGTGTGACGTGGCCTGGCTTCGTGTCTTGTAGTTCCGCATCGTCTGCGTCAGATGACCCATGACCTCATGACATAACATCATCAGATATCATGCAGCACGGTCTAGTTTTACGCACGATCCATGACGATGGAGACAGAAAATTGAAATGCGTAGCGTATTGTCAATATTTTAGAGACCCCCCCCCCCAAAAAAAATAAAAATCACTAATTATGTTTTCAGGGGAGCTCGTGTCTTATTAAGGGGAGCAAAGTTCCCTCTGAAGTTCGCACACTGGACTCTTGCCCCCACCCCCACAAATCTCCCAGCTGTTGAGCAGTGTGTTAACAACGCAACCACAGGAACTGCCGCGGTCGGGAAACGAACCCGTATCGCCCGCACCGCAGGAGACATCGCTAACCGCTCGACTAAAGGGTCAGACCCGCCAAGCAGCGGGTCTTCTTATCCATGCACGTTACACTACCCCCCTCCTTCGGGAAGCGCGTCCCCGCGCTTAAGCATAGCAGCTCCTTCACGCCTCAGGGCGCATACGCTTCCGATGGCCTTACGGTCGCTTCATCCCACGTCTGACACCAATGTAGCGTATTCGGGGGACAACGCAACCACAGGAACTGCCGCGGCCGGGAAGCGAACCCGTATCACCCGCACCGCAGGAGACATCGCTAACCGCTCGACTAAAGGGTCAGACCCGCCAGCCAGTGGCCAGCGTGTCTTCTTATCCATGCACGTTACAATAACATACAATTGGCACAGCCTATACTGCTGTTGAAATGTCCGTCTGCCTTCACCTATTAAAGAAATGTTAAGCTGATCGGTGTGCTCCAGAACTCTGCTTTTTTGTTGTCTGATCTATACGGCCTTTAGGCCTGCGAAAAATGTGAGGGGGAGGGGGGACGAAAAACTGACAGCCCGAAACGTGTTCACCCTCTGACGAGTCCCGGAGGTCGAGTCTGAAGTGTTTCCACGTCTGAAGACAAACGTCATGGTGTGTAGAAACACTGGAGAAAGTGTCACGCTTTAGTTATAAAATACACAATACCTTCCAAATACAAGCTTATCTGCCCCACTCTGTGTGTGTGTGATGAAGGCTGCGACAGAGGGTGGTCCCCAATCGTCTTGGTTCTCCGCGTCGTTGGACTCTGGCCACCCCCTACCGAGGACCGTGTGGTGGCTGCAGGCGCATCAGCCGCTCCACGTTAAAAAAGGTGTCACGCGCAGGCGTCCTCCCATTATGTGGCTCCAGGATCAGCCTCCACATCCGCCTGAGGACCCTGAGGGAGGACGGTCATATTTGACCCCGAGTGACCGCCAATGATGATGATGATGATGATGATGATGGTCTGTGTGTGTGTGTGTGTGTAGGTGAGTGAGTATTGGGGGTGCAACAGGTTGCCACAACTGGTGAGTCAGATCCCAGATCCTGTTGTTGCCTGCCTTGCGAGAGTAATGAAGCAGAAGAGAGACAATTGTGCGTGTGTATGTGTACGTGCGTGTGCAGTGAATGGAGGTGGTGGTAGGTAAGATGCTTTTATAAATCTTCTTTGCTGTCTGGTTTGCTGCCCGAGGGTGGGTTATTGATGATAAGGACGAGCCAAAGCCTTCCATTTTAATCAGTGTTCCTCAAAGCGGGCGCACAACCAGCGCGCAGACACACACACACACACACACACACACACACACACACACACACACACACACACACACACACACACACACACACACACACACACACACACACACTTACTGTGATGACTCAGATTTCCATCCAGTGGCACCACTCGTGAAATGCATACAGCTAGACTAGCATGATAAGCTGCGGTCTGTGTAGTGTACACGACCGATTACATTTTACTGATGAACTTGTTCTTTTTTCATTCTATAGCATAGCACAGCATGTAGTCCATGATGCAGAGTGACCCGGGGCAGTCGGATCATGTAGTCCATGATGCAGAGTGACCCGGGGCAGTCTGATCATGTAGTCCATGATGCAGAGTGAACTGGAGCAGTCTGATCATGTAGTCCATGATGCAGAGTGACCTGGAGCAGTCTGATCATGTAGTCCATGATGCAGAGTGACCTGGGGCAGTCTGATCATGTAGCCCATGATGCAGAGTGACCCGGAGCAGTCTGATCATTTAGTCCATGATGCAGAGTGACCCAGAATAATCTGATCATGTAGTCCATGATGCAGAGTGACCTGGAGCAGTCTGATCATGTAGCCCATGATGCAGAGTGACCCGGAATAGTCTGATCATGTAGTCCATGATGCAGAGGGACCTGGAGCAGTCTGATCATGTAGTCCATGATGCAGAGGGACCTGGAGCAGTCGGATCATGTAGTCCATGATGCAGAGTGACCCGGAATAGTCTGATCATGTAGTCCATGATGCACAGTGACTTGGGGCAGTCTGATCAGCCAAGCCCATTTTTACACAAGTCCCAAGTAAGGTGGATCCTGGTGCTGGCAGCTGTATAAAACACACACATATAAGGAAGCTAACCTCATAAGACCCACACACAGGATCACATCATCATAAAAACACTGCCAGCAGTGATCTCCATAAACCTCAACAACTCCTTTAAATTCCCCCCAGAGGAAGAGACATCTGCTGTTCAGTGGTAAAAACAAAAATGATTCAGTACACCCGCATGGAATCAGTGGTCCGAGTTCTCCCGTAAACAGCCCCAGCATTTGCAGTGCCAGCTGGGTCTTTGTCGCCCGTTTTGCCCCTCACTGTGTTATGTTGCCCCAGCCTCCCCTCACCTCGAGGGAGGCTGCAAGGGAGAGAACAGCGCCTCCGAATACTGCTCATCAATAAACCTCACCTCTGCCATCGGGGAAACAAGATCCGGTGCAAAACGCCTACAGCCTTTCAGCAGCTGATAGAGGGTTCGATGTGTCAGCCGCAACCGAGACCCCAGACAGCATCACTCACTGTGTTTACCTGCACCTCCCTGCACCCCGCAACATTGTGAGCAAGAGTTAGAGGCAACACTTCAATTAAAGTGCATACATGGTTTAAAATAATCCATCCTTCCACCCATTATCCTAACCGCTTATCCAACTTAGTGTCGCGGGATGCTGGAGCCTATCCCAGCAGTCACTGGGCGGCAGGAGGGGAGACACGCTGGACAGGCCACCAGTCCATCACAGGGCCGACACATTCGAACCTAGGGACAATTTAGTGCGGCTGATTCACCCACGCAGACACGGGGGGAACATGCAAACTCCACACAGAGAACGACCTGGGACGACCACCAAGGTTGGACTACCCCGGGGCTCGAACCCATGACCTTCTTGCTGTAAGATGACCACGCTAACCACTGCGCCACCGTGCCGCTGTCTAAACTGAAATACGTTTATTTTTATTATTATATAATCTAAAATACGTTTATTGATATACATGGGTGTACAGAGACTCTTTTGAAAACGGATCTAAGGTCTTTGGAAACAGAGTAATACCACCCTCGTGACTCCTCACGCAGGCATCTCAGATCATGTTCTCCCCCTCGACTTTGCGTTTTCCTGCTCCTCACACGTTCCTGCAGAAGCATTAACAGGGCAGCTCCGGTCTGCCATCCTGTCAGAGGGTTAACAGTCTGCTGTCTTTGTGTTTGCACTGAGAAAACCACATCCGCTTCGCTGTGTCTCCTGACAGGGCCTTGAGAAACTCCAACAAGACGCAGACCTGCTCCAATTAAGTGAAAGACCGAACAAAACCCTACGTAAGCACCACAATCATGTTATGTCTGCTCAGACGCTGACGTCACCAAAGGAAAGCACGTGGAAGGGTTCATATGAATGCTCCTTATGTCAAAGTAGTGCCCTCATCACCGTCAGAAGTCAGAATCAGAAACACTTTGTCTTCTCATTTCATGCACTTGTGCACATGAAATGAAACGAAACGTCATTTCCTCCAGCCAGCAGCAGTGCAACACAACAGTGCAACACAAAGACAAAAACACACGTCCAAAAACTACAAGAACACACATATCCAAACTAACACATATATCTAATCTAAACGAAATAAATAAATAAAATCACTGTCCAGGAGAAAGAACACCAGCCAGGATGACTGTCGGAACTGCTGGTCTGCATGGGCTAGCAGTTAGCTTAGCCTGCCCCACTTCAGTGTCCTGTCAGACCACCCTCGGTGTTTCCTCTTCGGGCGCGGTTCCGGTCAGGGCCGTAGTCCTTGGGCCCATAGGACGCAGCAGACCAAGCTCCCTCAGCCGATTCAATGCCAGCTCTCCCAGCCAGACACCTTCGACACACCTCCCCACACCCCACACGACCACACTAAAAACACAGCCAGGACTAGGCTAGGCCGCCACCAGACTGCCCTTGGTGTTATCGGAGCTTTCAGTCTGCTTGGGCTAGCAATTAGCTTTACCTGCCCCGCTTCCACGTCATGTCAGACCGCCCTCGGTGTCTCCTCTTCGGGCACAGCTCCAGGCAGGGCCGTGATCCGTGGGCCCACAAGTTGCACAGACCGAGCTCTCCCAGCCATCAAACGAAGACACACTTAGAAACAGGCGTGGACAAAGATGCTGCATGGACGGTACTGGGTGAGGTCGCTTTAAGTGTGAATTTGCGCTGCAATCTTCCCACACTGGAAGCGGTTATGGGTTAACACTGCAAAAATGTTGCATCTGTATAAGTCTGAGAGTAGTAAAGTGACAGAGAAACAGCTCATCTTCTTATTTCGGGAATAATTTGCTCATCGAGCATGACTATGTCATCATTCACGATGAGGGAAATCCACGACACGTTGTGCATTTAAGGATTTTAAATCATAATGCAGAGGTAAAGAAACAACACATGACTACTTACCAAAGAATTAAAATAAAAACATTCACTGGGGTGTCCGGGTAGTGTAGCGGTCTATTCCATTGCTTACCAACATGGGGATCGGCAGTTTGAATCCCCGTGTTGCCTCCGGCTTGGTCGGACGTCCCTACAGACACAATTGGCTGTGTCTGCGGGTGGGAAGCCGGATGTGGGTCTGTGTCCTTGTTGCTGCACTAGTGCCTCCTCTGGTCGGTCGGTCGGGGCGCCTGTTGGGGGTGGAGGGTGAACTGGGGGGAATAGCGTGATCCTCCCATGTGCTACGTCCCCCTGGTGAAACTCCTCACTGTCAGGTGAAAAGAAGCGGTTGGCTACTCCACGTGTATCGGAGGAGGCATGAGGTAGTCTGCAGCCCTCCCCGGATTGACAGAGGGGGTGGAGCAGCGACCGGGACGGCTCGAAAGAGTGGGGTAAATGGCCAAGTGCAATTGGGGAGAAAAGGGGGTGGGGGGAAGCTTTCACTTATCTTTTTTTAATGTATTGGACTCAGAATTAAAAGGTTATGAAACAAAAGTTAGCTGCAAAGCTAATGGTGAGCGTGCAACTGATGTTGTTATGTTTCACATAACAACTTTGTGGCCAGTAAGTGAATTTATCACAGTGATTACATTTTAGCCGAACTACAAGTGCATCGTACAGTTTTGATGCACACCCTCCAGCCAATCAGAAATCAGGATTCTCTATGACCATGATATAGGACAATTTATCTGGGGTTATCTAAATAACTGATCCTGCCTCGCACCCAATGCATGTTGCGATATGCTTCAGCAACGCTCATGACCCTGACCAGTATAAGCGGGTATAGTAAATGGATGGATGGGTAGATGGATGGATGGTTCTCACCTGCTTCATCTTAAAAAGACAATTTTAGGGGCATCCGGGTGGCGTGGCAGTCTATTCTGTTCCCTACCAACACAGGGATCGCCGGTTTGAATCCCCGTGTTACCTCCGGCTTGGTCGAGTGTTCCTACAGACATAATTGGCCGTGTGGGCGGGTGGGAACCCGGATGTGGGTGGGTGTGTGTCCTGGTTGCTGCACTAGCGCCTCCTCTGGTCGGTCGGGGCACCTGTTGGGGGGGGGGGACTGGGGGGAATAGCGTGATCCTCCCACGCGCTATGTCCCCCTGGCGAAACTCCTCACTGTCAGGTGAAAAGAAGCGGCTGGTGACTTCAGATGTATCGGAGGAGGCATGTGGTAGTCTGCAGCCCTCCCCGGATCGAGTGGAGCAGCGACCGGGACAGGTCAGAAGAGTGGGGTAATTGACCAAGTACAACTGGGGAGAAAAAGGGGGAACCTGCTTCCCCCCCAAAAAATAGCATTTTAAAGCATTTTGTGGGGAACTGCTTTAAGTGGTTTTTGTCTAATGGGTGCATGATTAAACGGAACAGGTTATACTTCACGGGAAATACCACGTGAAAACTGAGACATAATTCAGCATATAATCATAGTAACAATAAATGAAACTTATATAATGCTTTGCTAATCCAAGAAAGAAAATCTTAAAAACAAGCAGAAAAATTGCCCAGTGTAGGAAGATTTATTTCAGCCAGGTAAGATTTCTTGAAACAAGATGAAATCACTGTTTTACCCAAAAGACCAGAAATGTTGACTCAAGTTAGATGGCGTAGATTTTATGGAATTCTACGCCTGGATTACTGGTCATCATGCAGACACACTGACGTGCAAAGGTGTTGTCAGTGAGGCTTTCTCATTCAGCACGTCTTTTTTTCTTGTCACAGTCCGGCCGAACTAGCCTGCAACATGGCGTGCATGTACTGCTCCGTGTACTCCAGGCTAGGTTTTCCCTTCTGCCCTGTCTCCTGGTTGATGGACATGTGAGACAGCCAACTATCAGCTCCTGCTCTACCACACCTGCTGCCACTCTCCTCGTCAGCCATGGATTTTAAAGCCATGCCAGGAGCTACACTCTTTGCTAGATTGTTGCGTCGCTCGGAGGGAGATCTTGCTCATGCTTACTACTTTTGGACTCCTGATTTTTGACCCACGCCTGTCTTTGGATTGTGTTTTCGCCTATTGTCTTGGACACTTTGCTCTGCCTTGTCTCTCTTCTTTTTTTTTACATTTATTTCTAGTTTTTCCCCTTATCCCACCCGATTAACCCAATGGCATATGGCCGGAACTCTTGTCGAATAACTCCCCTGGCTCACCTTTCCACAGGAAGGAGATAGTCGTAACACCAGCTTCCTTCAAACTCGTGTCGGCTGCTCTCGCTATTTTACACGCTGAAGCCTCGAATGGATTGCATCACCTTCAGGCTGCGAAGGAGGCGTAGGGAGAATGCTTTCAGTTGCTTGGCTGCAGGCGCCCGGTTGGGCCAGAGGAGTCGCTGGAGAACGACGAGTCCCCGAACACTACACCGATCTACACCCACTATCCCTCGGGTAAGGGTGGCCTAATGAATGCCTTACCCCGTGGATGCTCTGGCCGTGACCGGTTACGGCGAGTCTGGGATACGAACCTCCCAGCCACATGACGAGCGGACTGCAAGAACGGCGGTTTATTCCGCTCGGCCACCAGAGCGGCTTCTGCCTTGTCTCTTGTTGCCAATCTCTGCCTGTTTAGCCACGTGAGTCTGCCTGATCCCTGCCTGTACCTTTGCTGTGTTTCGATGCTCACCTGTGTACCGAACTCTGCCAGTTTTTGACCTTTTGGAAATCTACCGGATCCCTGCCTGTACCATTGCTAGGATTTTTTGATATTTTTGAGTTTGTCTTTTTACTACCTCATCGGTTCCTTAATTCCATGTTTGGCTTCTAAGTTATCTGCTCTCCTGACTAAAAACGCCTAAACTTATTTTCTGTCCCTGAGTCTGCTTTTGGGTCCACAGTCTTTACCTGGCCACACCGGCCCTGACAGTACAATCTAGCCAACATGGACCCAGCGGACTTGGAACAGGTGAGGGCTGCTGTGGAGAAACAGGGGACGTTTCTGGGCACTCACCAACAGGAGCTCTATCAGGTGAATCAAAACCTTTTGAGATTTAATGAGAGTCTTAACACCCTCTCTGCCCAGGTGCAGCAGCTACTGACTAACGCGCCTCAGGACCCTGCACAACCAAACCCGCCCCCATAAGCCCCTTCCCCTTCTCCTTTCAGAGAACCAAGACTCCCTGCTCCTCAGCCATATGATGGTGGTCCAGGTACCTGTCGGTCTTTCCTCTCCCAATGCTCTCTATCTCTGGAACTCCAGTCTCTCGCTTTTCCAACAGAGTGCTCCCGTGTTGCATATGTCATCACGCTCCTCACGGGAAGGGCTCGAGAGTGGGGAACTGCCTTGTGGGATTCCAACGCCACGTGCTGCTCAACCTACCAGGAGTTCACTACTGAAATGAGGAGGGTTTTCGACCGCTCTTTTTCTGGCAGAGAGGCAGCGAGAGAGATCATGGGACTTCGCCAAGGCACACGGTCAGTGTACGATTATGCCATTGAATTTCGTACACTAGCAGCTTCTTGTAACTGGAATGATGACTCCCCTTTTTGATGCTTTTCTGAATGGTTTATTTGATTCCGTCAAAGACGAATTGTTGTCAAGAGAACTACCTACTAACCTGTCTGGTCTAATGGACTTGGCTGGTAGGATCGATGCCCGCATCAGGCAGAGGATGCGGGAGAAGACCCAAGCCCCCCCCCCCCCCAGGCTGGGTCTGTCACCTCTTCTGTTGCCCAATGCCCCACTTCCTGAACCCATGCAGGTGGATCGAGCTCGAGTCACCCCCGAGGAATGCCAATGCCAACGAGACATAAAGGCATGCTTCTACTGTGGGAAGGTGGGTGATTTTTGCCAGTCATGCCCTTGAAAAGGAGGGGCCCACCAGTGAGATTGGGGAGCCTGGTGGGTACGGTCCAGAATCCCTCCCCTATCCAGCGTTCCTATCTGCCTGTTGTGCTTTTTCATGGAAACCAGTCTCATGCTCTTCATGCCCTCATTGACTCAGGTGCAGACAGGAACTTGATATGCTCCGCTACTGCTAAAAACCTTGGAATTCCTCTTGTAGCCCTTGATCAACCCCTCACTGTTCAGACCCTTGATGGCAGCTGTTTGAGCTCGATCACCCACAGAACAGCTCCCGTCTCACTACGAATTTCAGGTAACCACTGTAGATCAATGTAATGGTGTGATGTTTAATAATGATGATTACAACGTATTAATTGGAATAAGGGATATAAGGATATATTAATCATTGGGAAAACATATGCATGAGGAACAGGGCTTGTTACAAGGACATGAGGGTCTATAGTGGCAGTGGAAAAGTACTGAGTATGTTAGCAGATAGAGGAATGCAGAGTAAATTAGGTGTGAGGGTCACTGACCTTAGATAAGGTTAGCGACTCTGAATAACAAAGGGAGCAATAAGGGTGTTGTGGTCAAGGGGGAGTAGAGACAAGATGTCTATCTCCATGGAAGGTGTGAGGGTCGCTGACCTTGGATAGGGTTGGCGACTCTGAATGGGAAGGGGAACAATGGAAGTGTTGTGGTCAGGGGGGAGTGGAGATGAGATGTGCTGTGATTTGTGGTTTCAGAGATAGGAACAGGATTTTGCAACGGCAGCTGCAACAAGGAGGTCACAGCAGATGTAGAAGAAGATTACCTGGAGTCCCGATATCAGTGAGGTGGAAACGGAGTCAGATGAACGGACCAATCAGAAAGAAGACCACACATCCATATTCAGTCAACACTTTGTATAGTATAAAGACTGGGTCAGGGAAAGGAGAGACAGTCAGACTTCGTGAACTGACACAATCTGTTGTTTGTCAGGGATAGGAAGATCTAGACCCAGAGCTCTGTATGCTTTATCCATTTACTGCTAAATAAAACAGATGGTTTTGAGACTGAACATCTTCTCCTATTGCTTTATCAGGACTAGGCTCTCACATAGATGAAAATGAGTTGGTAGAGTGAGCTGAAGTCCAACACCACTCTGAAGTGATATTCTTCCACATCATAGAGAGGCCCCATGTTCCCATTGTTCTTGGACTCCTCTGGCTGTCCATGCATAATCCCAATGTTAGCTGGTCAGATAACACCATCTTAGGGTGGAGTCCCTTTTGTTTGTCCTCATGCCTCAAGTCTGCCTTCACGCCTGTCTCTCCCTCCCCAGACATTGAGGAGTTCCCTGACTAATGTGCCCCAGGAGTATTTGGACCTCAAGCCTGTGTTCAGTAAATCTCGTGCTGTCTCTCTACCCCCTCATAGGCCATATGACTGCACCATAGAGCTTCTCCCTGGTACCTCTCCACCTAAGGGCAGACTCTATTCCCTCTGTCCCTCAGAGAGAGGAGTCATCTCCTGCAGGTGCTGGCTTCTTTTTCGTGGGGAAGAAGGGTGGATCTCTGCGGCCCTGTATCGATTACAGGGCCTTAAATGACATCACCGTCAAGAATCGGTATCCTTTACCTCTTACGTCAACTGCTTTTAAGTTGCTCCAGGGAGCCTGTTTTTTCACTAAGCTCGACCTTAGAAATGCCTACCATCTTGTGAGGATCAGGGAGGGGGATGAATGGAAAACTGCCTTCAACACCCCTACAGGCCACTATGAATATTTTGTGGTCCCATTCGGTTTGACCAATGCTCCAGCTGTCTTCCAAGCCCTGGTCAATGATGTTCTACGAGATTTTTTGAATGTTTTTGTGTATCTTGATGATATTTTAATTTTTTCCTCACTCTCTTGAGGCTCACAGACTCCATGTCAGGCAGGTTCTCCAGCGGCTGCTGGAGAACAAACTTTTTGTCAAGCAGAAAAATGTGAATTTCACAAGGACTCTGTATCCTTTTTGGGCTTTATTATCTCCCCCTCCCAGATCGAGATGGGCCCCTTGAAACTGAAGGCAGTGCTTGACTGGCCCACCCCTCCCTCAAGGCGGGCACTCCAGCAGTTCCTGGGGTTTGCGAACTTTTACAGGCGGTTTATCAGGGACTACAATTCCGTGGCTGGCCCGCTGACCGCACTCACCTCAACTAAGACCCCTTTCCGTTGGAATAAAGGAGCAGAGAGAGCCTTTGCTGATCTCAAGCACAGATTCACCTCCGCCCCAATACTCACCATCCCTGACCCTTCTCACCAGTTTGACATTGAAGTTGATGCCTCGGAGTCAGGGGTAAGGGCCATCCTGTCACAGAGATCAGCCATCGATAATAAACTGCACCCATGCTCTTACTTCTCTCTCCAGCAGAGAGGAATTATGACATAGGTGACCGGGAGCTGCTGGCAGTCAAACTGGCTCTGGAGGATTGGAGGCATTTCTTGTGTGGACAGACCACAAGAATCTGGAATACCTCCGGGTGGCTAAATGCTCGACAAGCCAGATGGTCACTCTTTTTTTCACGTTTTAACTTTTCTCTCTCATATCGCCCTGGATCTAGAAATGCCAAACCAGATGCCCTCTCAAGGCAATTTTCCTCCACTCAGGACCCACACCCCCCGGAAACTATCCCTCCTCCTCGATGCCTGGTGGGAGCAGCGCTGCTGAGGATTGAGGCCCTGGTCCAGGAGGCTCGGGGTCAGGAACCTGGACCAGGCAATGATCCAGCTAATTGCCTTTTTGTGCCCCTCTCAGTTCGCCCCCAGGTGTTGAAATGGGGCCACAGCTCCAGTATCGCCTGCCATCCTGGGGCAACCCGAACCATGGCTTTGATCAAGCAGTGCTTTTGGTGGCCATCCATGAAGAGGGATATCCAAACATTTGTGGCAGCCTGTGATGTCTGCACTAGGAACAAGTCAGGTAACAGGCCTCCGGCAGGTCTCCTAAGGCTCCTCCTCGTTCCTCACTGCCCCTTGTCACACATCACCATAGATTTTGTAACGGGGCTCCCTAACTCGGATGGCAACACATGCATATTGACTGTGGTGGATCGCTTCTCTAAAGCTGCTCATTTCATCCCCTTACCTCAATTACCCTCTGCCAAGCAAAGTGCTGAATTGTTGGTACTTCATGTTTTCCGTCTGCATGGTCTCCCCTGTAACGTTGTATCTGATCGTGGACCACAGTTCTCTGCTCAGTTCTGGAAGGCCTTCTGCAAACTAATCGGTGCCTCTCCTAGCTTGTCTTCAGGTTTCCACCCCCAGACAAATGGACAGACTGAGCGGGCAAACCAGAAGCTGGAGGTGGCTCTCGAGTGCATGACATCCCAGGACCCTACATCTTTGAGCAAGACGCTTCCCTGGGTGGATCATCCAAAGGAGTTGAATCAAGTGCAACTGCACTTGGTATATATCCGTGAAGACGTTTCGCCTCTCATCCAAGAGGCTTCCTCAGTTCGTGCCTTTCTAAGCCTTTCAAGCTAGTCTGACTGGCTGGTGATGATACTCAGAATTTATCCTCTAGGAGTCGTTGTCAGAGCTAATCCAAACACAAGAGGTGCAAGCGTTTACCAAACACATCAACTCAGTGGACAAGAACATTAAGTTCACAAGGAAAGATGTAAAGAACAACAGTTTGCCCTTCTTGGACTGTGACGTCCACACTGGGGAAGACAGGAGCCTCCACATTGGGGTTTACAGGAAACCTACACACACAGACCAATATCTACTTTTCGACTCACACCACCCGCTGGAACACAAACTGAGCGTCATCAGAACTTTGCAACACAGAGCTGACAATGTGCCCAGCAGCACTCAGGCCCAATGAGAAGAACACAAACACCTGAGGGGAGCTTTAAAAACCTGCGGTTACCCCAGTTGGACCTTTGTGAAAACTGCAACACATTCCAAAAAGACCAACCAGGTGAGCGACGAGGAGAAAAGGAACAGAAGGAATAGCACAGTCATCCCGTATGTTTCTGGGGTCTCCGAGAAACTCAGGAGAATTTTCAACGAACACCGCATCCTGGTATACTTCAAACCCAGCAACACACTCCGACAAAGACTGGTTCATCCCAAAGACCGTGTACCACACACCCGGAAAAGCAATCTGGTGTATGCCGTACAATGCAATGAGGATTGCACTGACCTATACATAGGAGAAACCAAACAACCACTACACAAACGGATGGCCCAACACAGAAGGCCAAACTCCTCAGGACAAGACTCAGCAGTCTATCTACACCTAAAGGAGAAGACACACTCCTTCGAGGACAGCAATGTACACATTTTGGACAGAGAAGATAGACTGTTTGAAAGAGGGCTGAAGGAAGCCATCTAAGCATAACTGGAAAAACCAACCCTCAACAGAGGAGGAGGTCTGCGACACCACCTATCTCCCACTTACAATGCCGTCTTTTCATCTCTACCCAGGAGACTCAAGAAGCCTAGCCTCCAAGAACAACAGTCGGTCACTAACGGCTCCAACGACTCTCATGACCACTGAACAATGAAGTCAAAACTAACACCCCCAACGACCGTCGCTGCTAAACAAATGCAAATCAATAGCTCGCTCCGATGGCGACGGGCCCGGCTGGACATCGGAGCACAGGAGAGCCACGCATATCAATAGCTCCGATAACGACGAGCGCGGCCATAACATCTGTACACAAAAGAGCCACGCATATCTATGGCTCTGTTAGCGACGGGCGTTGGTAAACATCGGATCACAAAGAGCCACGCATATCAATAGCTCTGACAACGACTCCTAGAGGATAAATTCTGAGTCTCATCACCAGCCAGTCAGACTAGCTTGGTCTAGTCAGAAAGGCACGAACTGAGGAAGCCTCTTGGATGAGAGGCGAAACGTCTTCACGGATATATACCAAGTCCAGTTGCACTTGATTCAACTCCTTTGGATAACCATGACCTGGATGAATGAGAACATTCACAGACATCTTCCCTGGGTGGAGTATGCCCACAACTCCTTGCCCACCTCTGCTACTGGCCTCTCCCCCTTCCACTGTTGTCTGGGCTACCAATCCACCCTCTTCCCCTCTCAAGAGGTGGAGGTTTCAGTTCCCTCAGCTCAGGCCTTTGTGCACCGCTGCAAGAGAACCTGGTCTCGGGCCAGGACCCAGCTCTTATGTTCGATAGATGCCTTCAAGAAACAGGCGGATAGACATCATGCTGCAGCTCCAGTGTACAAGGTGGGCCAGAGAGTAATGCTCTCTTCACGCGATCTACCTCCCAAGTCCCCATGCCGCAAGCTGAATGCCAGATTCATCGGACCATTCACCATCTCTAAGGTCATCAACCCCTGTTCTGTCCAACTTGCCTTGACTCTGACCATGCGTAGTAATAATCCTACGTTCCATATTTCTCAAGTTAAACCCCTTGTCTTGAGTCCCTTATCCCCACCCCCAAGACCCGCTCCCCCTCCCAGGGTTGTTGATGGTGGCGAGGTGTTTTCGGTGAGAAGGCTCTTGAAGGCCTGGCAGCAAGGCAGGGGATTCCAGTACCTTGTCGACTGGGAGGGCTACGGCCCGGAGGGGCGCTGCTGGGTTCCTGCCAGGTTCACTGTGGACCACACCCTGATCTCCGACTTTCACCGACAGCACCCTGAGATCGTGGCTGGGACCCCTGGTGGCGTCCGTAGAAGAGGGGGTACTGTCACAGTCCGGGCGAACTAGCCTGCAATACGGCGTGCTTGTGCTGCTCCGTGCACTCCAGGCCAGGTTTTCCCTTCTGCCCTGTCTCCTGGTTGATGGACATGTGAGACAGCCAACTATCAGCTCCTGCTCTACCACACCTGCTGCCACTCTCCTCGTCAGCCATGGCTTTTAAAGCCATGCCAGGAGCTACACTCCTTGCTAGATTGTTGCGTCGCTCGGAAGGAGATCTTGCTCATGCTTACTACTTTTGGACTCCTGATTTTTTGACCCACGCCTGTCTCTGGATTGTGTTTTCGCCTATTGTCTTGGACACTTTGCTCTGCCTTGTCTCTTGTTGCTCATCTCTGCCTGTTTAGCCACGTGAGTCTGCCTGATACTTGCCTGTACCTTTGCTGTGTTTTCATGCTCACATGTGTACCGAACTCTGCCAGTTTTTGACCATTCGGAAATCTGCTGGATCCCTGCCTGTGTCTCCATACTCACCTGTGTACCGAACTCTGCCAGTTTTTTTACCTTTTGGAAATCTGATCCCTGCCTGTACCATTGCTAGGATTTTTTGATATTTTTGAGTTTGTCTTTTTACTACCTCATTGGTTCCTTAATTCCATGTTTGGCTTCTAAGTTATCTGCTCTCCTGACTAATAACGCCTAAACCTATTTTCTGTCCCTGAGTCTGCTTTTGGGTCCGCAGTCTTTACCCAGCCACACCGGCCCTGACATTTCTCTTAACCCAACAGCCATCTTTCACACCTTCACCTTGCCTCACTATCACCTCTGCTGGGATTTTTCATTTGTACGTATGTTGGTGCTGTATTCTCACAACCAGTGCCTACAGCTGCTTGATTAAATAAATGGCAACCCCCCCCCATTTTCTCCCCAATTGTATCCAGCTAATTACCCCACTTTTCCGAGCCGTCCCGGTCCCTGCTCCACCCCCTCTGCCGATCCGGGGAGGGCTGCAGACTACCACATGCCTCCTCTGATACATGTGGAGTCGCAAGCCACTTCTTTTCACCTGCCAGTGAGGAGTTTCACCGGGGGGGGGGCATAGAGTGTGGGAGGATCACGCTGTCCCCCCCCTCCCGAACAGGCACCCTGACCGACTAGAGGAGGCGCTAGTGCAGCGACCAGGACACATACCCACATCCGGCTTCCGACCCGCAGACACGGCCAGTTGTGTCTGTAGGGACGCCCGACCAAGCTGGAGGTAACACGGGGATTCGAACCAGCGATCCCCGTGTTGGTAGGCAACGGAATAGACCGCCGTGCCACCCGGATGCCCCTAATAAATGACAAATTTTGACAAATGCAATGACAATGTCAATATTGTTGATGATGATAAAATAAAATGAGCAGAGCGGAGGAGGAGTAGAAGGATGATGAAGAAGATACAACACCCAGTTCTCTTCCTCTGTGCACAGTTAACTCCAGCATGGGTTGGACTGTGTCTGGCAAATTAATTAGATTTTGAGAACCACCGCAGGGCTTTAGTGTATTAACGTCGATACGCACACAACACAAAATGTTCCCAATTAAAATGAAGATGAATCGCGGCGGCAAGCTCCCCATTGTGCCTCCGCAGCTGAACGTGCCTCCAAACCTCAGCCCATGCAGGCAGGTCGTTAAGTAGGGAAGGGCTGCACGGGTCCCCCGGTGCCGCAGCTCGCACCCCCTCAACTTGCTCTTCTGAGGGCCACACATACTGCACCAGACACCCACAAAGCCACGACGGTAGCTGGAGTCGAACCCTGGCACCTGCTGTGGCGTGGCGTGTCTGCTTACCCCCATCTCATACTACACTCTTACTGCCTGGTGTTGGTTTTCTGTCTACTCTTACCGCCTGGTGTTTGTTTTCTGTCCACTCTTACCGCCTGGTGTTTTTCTGTCCACTCTTACTGCCTGGTGTTTGTTTTCTTTCCCCTTATGTGGCTGAAACTACAATACAGTTAAGCAAGAACACAAAAACACGTTTGTTTTGAGTTGTTAAACACACAGTAACCCTTTGACAGGCCATTCACAGCACAGACATAGAGTAATCTACTACTACTACTAATGCTACTACTACTACCACCACTACTACTGGTACTACTACCACTACTATTACTACTGCTATATTACTACTACCACCACCACCACAACTATTACAACCACCACTTCTACTACTACTACCTCCACCACCACCACTACTACTACTATTGATGCTGCTGCTGCTGCTACTACTACCACTATTACTACTGCTATTAGTATGACCACCACAACCACCACTACTACTGCTACTACTATCACTACTGCTACTGCTATATTACTACTACCACCACACCACCACTACTACCACCACCACCACTACTACTACTACTACTACTACCATCACCGCCACCACAACTACCACCACCACTACTACTACTACTATTACTACTACCACCACCACCACTACTACTGCTACTACTACTACCATCACCACCACCACAACTACCACTACTACCATCACCACCACTACAACTACCACCACCACTACTACTACTATTACTACTACCACCACCACCACATTTACTATGACCACCACCACCACTTCTACTACGACCTCCACCACCACTGCTACTACTACTACTACGACCTTGTGGAGTACAAAATGTACTCCATATGCACTCCGTATGTACGCTGTAGTTTTCCACTTCTCTGTGTGCATGAAACTTCTCACTCACTGCAGACACACATATCAACTGTTATCATGCTTGCCTCCGATGGGGCCACATACCAACTGTTATCATGCTTGCCTCTCCGTTGCCACATCCCAGGAACTGCCCGGTGCAGCAAAGACAGGTGCAACGGACCCACAGACACACACCGGACACAGGACATGATTAACGTAGATGTTTTCCTACATTCCTTTGTAAGATAACACCTTGGTTAATGCAAGGAACATAGGGTATGATGCGACGGACTGCTCTATAAAAAAAACCACTACCTCCAGCTCAAGTTAGAGCATATCCTCACAGACTGACTTCTGTGACTATATGACTCTCCATCTGCAGATGCATTAAAGATTTTCTGTTTGCTCCAATATTTGTCCGATGATTATTCTTCCCAGAGGTTGCTGGGGCAAGAGCCCATTAAAAAGGATAAGAAAAATCCACAACAACCTCCACCACCACCACCACTACTACTATTTTCGGCTGCTCCCGTTGGGGGGCGCCACAGCGGATCATTCATTTCCATCTCTTCCTGTCCTCTGCATCTTCCTCTGTCACACCAGCCACCTGCATGTCCTCCCTCACCACATCCATAAACCTCCTCTTTGGCCTTCCTCTTCTCCTCTGGTCACCTCATCATTATCAACCTCTCGTGTGTGTGTCAGCATGCAGTCGGGGGCGGGGGGGCTAGGTGAATTGTAGGAATGCTGCTTTGGTGTATTTATGAAGAGTAGCTTATTTCCCTTCAGTCAGAACTGTTCAGCGACCCCCTGCTTATACTGGTCATAAATTGCTGCAGGAATCCCAAAATATGACAAACAGAAGGGTCAGTTTTGCCTGCCCTACATGTCTCCTTCCCCTCAGTTTGTAAATTCTCTCTCTCTCTCTCTCTCTCTCTCTCTCTTGCTCTCACACACA
Source organism: Lampris incognitus (assembly GCF_029633865.1). NCBI lineage: Eukaryota > Metazoa > Chordata > Actinopteri > Lampriformes > Lampridae > Lampris > Lampris incognitus. The sequence continues at coordinate 63,432,668 of NC_079213.1, forward strand.
CACACACGCTATGCAATATGCCAGAGCACTGACTTCATTTAACACATAGACAGAAGGCCGCTATCTTTCTGCTTCCGGTGTAGGAAGATGGCGGCGCAAATTCACGTTTGCGGCGGCCTCATCCAGTGCCGTCCATGCAGTGTCTTTGTCCATGTCTGGGTTTAAGTGTGTGTCTATGTTTAATGGGTGGGAGAGCTGGCGCTGGATCGGCTGGTAGAGTTTGGTCCGCTGCACCCTGTGGGCCCAGGGAGCAGTGGGGCAGGCTAAGGTACCTGGTAGCCCATACAGACCGGCAGCTCCGATAACACCGCGGGCGGTTTGGCGGCAGCCTCGCCTAGGACTGTGGTGTCGTCGTGTGGAGTGCGGGGAGGTGTGTCGAGGGTGTCTGGCTGGGAGAGCTGGCGTTGGATCGACTGGGGGAGCCTGGTCTGCTGCGTCCGGTGGACCCAAGGACCACGGCCCTGCCTGGAGCTGCAGCCAAGGAGGAAACACCGAGGGTGGTCTGGAAAGACGTGGAAGCGGGGTAGGCTAAGCTAACTGCTAGCCCATGCAGACCGGTGGTTCCGACAGTCATCCTGGCTGGCGTTCGTTCCCTTGGACAATGATTTTTCCCCCCCTAGTCTAGATAAATGTGTTAGTCTAGATATATGTTGGTCTAGATATATGTGTGTCTAGATATATGTTGGTCTAGATATATGTGTTAGTCTAGATATATGTTGGTCTAGATATATGTCTTAGTCTAGATATACGTTGGTCAGATATACGTATGGGTTAGTCTAGATATATGTTGGTCTAGATATATGTGTTGGTCTAGATATATGTGTTAGTCTAGATATATGTATTAGCTAGTATGAGTGTTCTTGTAGTTCTTGGATGTGTGTTCCTGTCTTTGTGTTGCACTGCTGTGGGCTGGGGGAAACCATATTTAAAATAAAGTGTGCCTGATCCTGACTCCTGTGTTGCAGAGATTAACGTAGATGTAATTTACGTGCATTTTCTCGATCCCCTGACACGTAGTCTTTATTTCCATCTCATAACCTCTGATTACTGTAGCAGGCAGGAACATCTCCAGAAGCACTTTTGGTCTTGGACCACAAACTACTGTCATAGCATCAAAAATGCTTTCCGCCCATCATTTGTGTGCCGTTATTGTGTTTTTGTTTTCCTGGCGGAGTTCTTTTGCTTTCGCTCTGCGTGGCGCCACTCTGATCGCTTCATCTGCTGCAGGACGACGGAGAGGAGAGACTCTGGTTATCATCCGCTCTCATCTCTGCTGGGGCTTAATGTGATAGAGTGGGCTCACACATGGACCATCAGCTGCATATAGCGCACACTCACTCACACACACTCATACACGCACGCACGCACGCACATACTTATGATGCAACCTCTTCCTCCTGCTGCACAAAGTCTTAACAACTCAGAGTGCAGCAGCTTGTTTGTGGGAGAGGGAAGGAGACTTGGCGAGTTGTGTGTCCACCTGACTGTTGTGCATTCACCTGACTGTCATGTGTGTTAATCTGACTGTGGTGTGTGACACACTGACTGTGGTGTGTTCACCTGACTGTCGTGTGCGTTCACCTGACTGTGGTGTGTGTGCACCTGACTGCCGTGTGTGTTCACCTGACTGTGGTGTGTGTTCACCTGACTGTCGTGTGTGTCCACCTGACTGTGGTGTGTGTTCACCAGACTGTGGTGTGTGTCCACCTGACTGTGGTGTGTGTTCACCTGACTGTGGTGTGTGTCCACCTGACTGTGGTGCGTGTTCACCTGACTGTGGTGTGTGACACGCTGACACCAAATCAGATGAGACAGTAAGCACATGTGTAACTGTTGTTAGAGGACACGCTGGTTACATGTGAGCTGCAGATCAGCTCAGCTGCTCCTAACCAGAGACAGACAGACAGAGGGAGAGACAGACAGACAGACAGACAGACAGACAGACAGACAGACAGACAGACAGACAGACAGAAAGATAGAGAGAGCAAGAGACAGGCAGAGACAGAGACAGAGAGACAGACAGAAAGATAGAGAGAGCGAGAGAGCGAGAGACAGGGAGAGACAGAGAGACAGAGAGACAGACAGAAAGATAGAGAGAGCAAGAGACAGGCAGAGACAGAGACAGAGAGACAGACAGAAAGATAGAGAGAGCGAGAGAGCGAGAGACAGACAGAGACAGAGAGACAGAGAGACAGACAGAAAGATAGAGAGAGCGAGAGACAGACAGACAGATAAAGAGAGCGAGAGACAGACAGACAGAGAGAGCGAGAGACAGAGAGAGCGAGAGACAGGCAGAGACAGAGACAGAGAGACAGACAGAAAGATAGAGAGAGCGAGAGACAGACAGACAGATAAAGAGAGCGAGAGACAGACAGACATAGAGAGAGCGAGAGACAGAGAGTGCGAGAGACAGGCAGAGACAGAGACAGAGAGACAGACAGAAAGATAGAGAGAGGCAGACAGACAGAGAGACAGACAGAAAGATAGAGAGAGCGAGAGACAGACAGACAGATAGAGAGAGCGAGAGACAGACAGACAGAGAGAGCGAGAGACAGACAGACAGACAGACAGAGAGAGCGAGAGACAGGCAGAGACAGAGAGACAGACAGACAGAGAGAGCGAGAGACAGAGAGAGACAGACAGACAGACAGAGACAGAGAGAGACCGAGACAAAAAGTTTTTTTCTATAGAACCCCCTCCTTTCCCCTGAGGGGGGGGGTGTCTGCTCTGGTCTGATGTGCTCTGGTCTGATCTGGTCTGATGTGATCTGGTCTGGTCGGGTTGGGTCTGCTCTGGTTTGTTCAAGTTTGGAGTTGTCCACAGTTCTGTCTGGGAAATGTTTAAAAGCTTCTAGTCTCCAGTTCTCTTGAAGAGTGCTTGGGGAATAACATGGTTTGCCCGTAGCTGTGTGTGTGTGTGTGTGTGGTAGTGTGCGTGCGTGCGTGTGTGTGTGTGTGTGTGTGTGTGTGTGTGTGTGTGTGTGTGTGTGCACGCGCGCGCATGTGCTTCAGAGATTTTATGACTGTTACCAGATTTTAAGTCCACACTTCCTCCAAAGCACTTTGTGTTTCACTGAAAACAACGCACTTCCCTGGAACTCGACAGGAAAACTTTGTAACGGGCTGAAAGTTTTCAGGTACGAAGTGAATTTATGTGGCAGTCGACGTTCAAGTCCGGCAGTGGGTTCGTGTGGGTCTTCACTGGGAAGTGCTCTCTGCTGCAGTGCACAGAGCAGAGCTGGTGCGTGTTAGAGCACATGTTTCGCTCATGGACACATGAGGAGTCACATCCGGGATGTGCACATGGTCTATATTGGGGGTCCCCCCCAATTTTTCTCCCCAGTTGTACTTGGCCAATTACCTCACTCTGCTCCAACCCCTCTGCCGATCCGGGGAGGGCTGCAGACTACCACATGCCTCCTCCGACAGTGAGGAGTTTCACCAGGGGGACGTAGCGCGTGGGAGGATCACGCTATTCCCCCCAGTTCACCCTCCCCACCGAACAGGCGCCCCGACTGACCAGAGGAGGCGCTAGTGCAGCGACCAGGACACACACCCACATCCGGCTTCCCACCCGCAGACACGATCAACTGTGTCTGTGGGGACGCCCGACCAAGCCGGAGGTAACACGGGGATTTGAACCGGCGATCCGCGTGTTGGTAGACAACGGAATAGACCGCTGCGCCACCCGGATACCCCCGGTAGTCTATATTGTTTATTAAAAATTGAACCGGTTTGGTGTAACTCATATTTACAGAGTATCCGGTCTTTCCTAGCCAGTCAGTATGGAAGCTCCTTTCCGTCACATTAAAAGAAAAAAAAAGTCTGCCACCTTATTTCTGGGAATTCTGACTTCTTTCCCTCCTCGCAATTCGGGTACACTGCAAAATGGCCGCCCATGGTCACTCTATATTCTGTCAAGATAAACACCCATTTGAAATATTAATGCATTACATATGTTAGTATGTCTGTTAAGAAACTAACTGACACCAAAATTAACAGTTTAACAACTTTAATACTATTTTTCAAACAATTTAAAATGGCCGCTGTCCAACGCCTGTAAATACTGCAACGCCTCGGTGGTAGTCATGGTGCGTCTGTAACGGCGTCTGTACCCAGACATGTTGTACAAGTTTAGACTATTCCTCTGCACTGGAAGACGCTAGTGTGTTTCTAGGGCAGAGCAACGAACTTCACGAAGGAAATGACGCCATAAATACTGACATGACGCGCACGATCACGAGCAAATTACGACCGCTCACGGTCGTTTTCGGTAGAGCCCATCATAACTTTTTTGTGCAGTTGATCTAAAACTCAAACATGCAATTTTGGGAGAGTCCAGGGAGCGGCAGGTCTCTCTATCTTCAATTAGATTAATTAAATTAATTATTAAACTTTGAAAATCCAAAACAGTCATGATGGCCGGCTTGGTCGTGAGAATTGGGCAGCCCAGCTGTAGAGCGATGTTCAGCATAGCTACGTGATTCACAAACAGATATGTACGGAAAAGAGGCGTTCAAATGGTAACACCACAGGTTCGAGTGTTGTGTTGTTTTTACATTCTTTCACCCTGGATACTTGCCAAGCCTAAACATGCCTGTAGCTTCTAAATCATTTGTGTACCCACCTTTTTACGTGCCAGTTTGGATTCTCTCTGTTGTCCACATCAGAATCACGTTGAGATAGTTGCAAAAAAAATGGATTTGGTAAATTAATGACAAATCCATTAACAAAATTCTCATCTCACTACTACAGAAGCACTGTTAAGATATTTCCCCTCGGAGATTAATAAAGTATTCTGATATTATATAATGAGGGCTAAGTGCATCGGCCAGAAGCCTGCGATGCAAATGTAACACATTAAAAAAAAAACACTGATTGGATAATTAGGGCAAGCGGAGCTAATCAAACCATCATATATTATGCATTTATCTGACCCTGTTACCACTATTACTATGTGGGAGGGCAGCATGCAGGTTCTGGAGTCAACACTGTTACCTCACAGAAGGTGGGCCCTGTGTTCATCCCCTGCTTTTCTGTATCGAGCTTGCATGTTCCCCATGTGTTCCCGCACATTTCTTCCAAGTTTCCTTTCTGTCTTACAAAACTCAAAACACCAGCGTGTTAGGTGAATTGTAGACCCTCAGGTGCCAGTAAGTATGAATGGAGTATGACTCTGTGTGTGTGTCTGTGTGCTTGTGTGTGCTCGTGTGTGTGACGGACTGACAACCCATCCAGCGTGTCCTCTTCTCAGTGCCAACAGTGACCCCACATTGAATTAAACAGGTATAGACAATGACTTAATGAATGAAATACTACTATATACAACAGTAGACAGGCACTACGCTCACCAACATTATATACAATCATTGATGAGGAGCGCAAAGGGTAAAAAAAAAACACAATAGCTTTTCAAAGACGGATTGGCCAGTACGTCTGTTAATCATTTTAATGTTACTATAGTAACGCAGCCCTCATATCTGTATGGGGATGCTCACTGGGCTGCCTTGAGGGGACTGAAACAAAGCCTCATCCCCCACATCTTCATATACTATGCAAGAGATGAATTTCTCCTCTCTTAGGGGAACAGTGATCAGGAATCAGGACCACTTTGTCGTTTGTCTTCATGTACTTGTGCACATGAAATGAAATGACAGATCATTTCCCCCAACCCAGAGCAGTGCAACACAAAGACAAAAACACATAGCCACAAACTACAAGAACACATATATCCAAACTAGAACACATATATACAAACTGAGAACCTATATATCCAAACTAAGAACGTATATATCCAAACTAAGAACAAATATATCTAAATGAGAACACATATATCCAAACTGAGAACCTATATATCCAAACTAAGAACACATATATCCACACTAAGAACACATATATCCAAACTAAAAACATATACATCCAAACTAAGAATACATATATCCAAACTAGAACACATATATACAAACTGAGAACCTATATATCCAAACTAAGAATACATATATCCAATCTGGAACACATATATCCAAACTGAGAACCTATATATCCAAACTAAGAACACATACACTCACCGGCCATTTTATTAGGCACACCTGTCCAACTGCTCGTTAACGCAAATTTCTAATCAGCCAATCACATGGCAGCAACTCAATGCATTTAGCATGTAGACATGGTCAAGACGATCTGCTGCAGTTCAAACCGAGCATCAGAATGGGGAAGAAAGGTGATTTAAGTGACTTTGAACGTGGCATGGTTGTTGGTGCCAGACGGGCTGGTCTGAGTATTTCAGAAACTGCTGATCTACTGGGATTTTCACGCACAACCATCCCTAGGGTTTACAGAGAATGGTCCGAAAAAGAGAAAATATCCAGTGAGCGGCAGTTCTGTGGGCGAAAATGCCTTGTTGATGCCAGAGGTCAGAGGAGAATGGCCAGACTGGTTCGAGCTGATAGAAAGGCAACAGTAACTCAAATAACCACTCATTACAACCAAGGTATGCAGAAGAGGATCTCTGAACGCACAACACGTCGAACCTTGAGGCAGATAGGCTACAGCAGCAGAAGACCACACCGGGTGCCACTCCTGTCAGCTAAGAACAGGAAACTGAGGCTACAATTCGCACAGGCTCACCAAAATTGGACAATAGAAGATTGGAAAAACGTTGCCTGGTCTGATGAGTCTCGATTTCTGCTGCGACATTCGGATGGTAGGGTCAGAATTTGGCGTCAACAACATGAAAGCATGGATCCATCCTGCCTTGTATCAACGGTTCAGGCTGGTGGTGGTGGTGTAATGGTGTGGGGGATATTTTCTTGGCACACTTTGGGCCCCTTGGTACCAATTGAGCATCGTGTCAACGCCACAGCCTACCTGAGTATTGTTGCTGACCATATCCATCCCTTTATGACCACAGTGTTCCCATCTTCTGATGGCTACTTCCAGCAGGATAACGCGCCATGTCATAAAGCTCAAATCATCTCAGACTGGTTTCTTGAACATGACAATGAGTTCACTGTACTCAAATTGCCTCCACAGTCACCAGATCTCAATCCAATAGAGCACCTTTGGGATGTGGTGGACCGGGAGATTCGCATCATGGATGTGCAGCCGACAAATCTGCAGCAACTGCGTGATGCTATCATGTCAATATGGACCAAACTCTCTGAGGAATGTTTCCAGTACCTTGCTGAATCTATGCCACGAAGGACTAAGGCAGTTCTGAAGGCAAAAGGGGGTCCAACCCGGTACTAGCAAGGTGTACCTAATAAAGTGGCCAGTGAGTGTATATCCAAACTAAAAACATATACATCCAAACTAAGAATACATATATCCAATCTGGAACACATATATCCAAACTATAACACATCAAAACTAAGAACACATATATCCAAACTAGAACACATACACCTAAACTAAGAACACATATATCCAAACTAAGAACATATATATACAAACTAGGACACATCCAAACGAAGAACACACATACATCCAAACTATAACACATCTTCCTTCCATACCCTGCCGGTATGGAAGGAAGTGCTGAATGCAGTGTTAAAATCTATGCAACTTTATTGGATTTTTATGTTATAGGAGAATGATCTGTCAAGGGAATCTCCTAGTATCACGCACAAACACACACACACACACACACGATTCTGATCATCTCCCTTCAGCACAGTTGTCAGTATGTCTTTTGTAGGTGTGTGTGTTTGTTTGAATATGGGTTTGTGCATGTCCTTCTTTCTTACAACAAAAAAAAATCATTGTATGCTTTGCTCCTTTAATGCCTTGCAGACATCTGTGATATCCCGGTGAGAGGACATCGGGAGCTGCTGTTGCAGCCTCTCGTTCACAATGAATTAGATCATTAACGTAGTAACTAAAGCTGTGTTGCTATTATGTTCAGGTGTGGAAACAACTTTCCAAGCCCCCCACGTTTGATAAAAGGTCTTGTAGGAGATTACTTTAGTTGTTAAGAAAATCAATCAGTACAAATTGTATCACAGGTTTTTTATTTCTGTATCGAGCTCACATGTTCCCCATGTGTTCCCGCCGATTTCTTCCAAGTTTCCTTTCCTTCTTGCAAAACTCAAAACACCAGCATGTTAGGTAAATGGTAGACCCTCAGTTGCCATTAAGTATGAATGGAGTATGACTCTGTGTGTGTGCTTGTGTGTGTATGTGTGCTTATGTGTGTTTGTGTGTGTGATGGACTGACAACCCATCCAGCGTGTCTTCTTCTCAGTGCCAACAGTGACCCCACATTGAATTAAACAGGTATAGACAATGACTTAATGAATGGATTACTACTATGTACAACAGTAGACAGGCCCTACGCTCGCCAACATTATATACAATCATTGATGAGGAGTGCAAAGGGTAAAAAAAAACACAAAAAAACGCACTAGGTTTTCAAATACGGATTGGCCAGTACGTCTGTTAATCATGTTAATGCTGCTATAGTAACGCAGCCCTCACATCTGTATGGGGATGCTCACTGGGCTGCTTTGGGCAGCTGAAACAAAGCCTCACCCCACACATCTTCATATAATATCCAAGAGATGAATTTCTCCCCTAAGAGAGGAGAAATAACAGTGATCAGGAATCAGGACCACTTTGTCATTTCTCTTCATGTACTTGTGCACATAAAATGAAATGACAGATCATTTCCCCCAACCCAGAGCAATGCAACACAAAGACAAAAACACATAGCCACAAACTACAAGAACACATATATCCAAGCTAGAACACATATATCCAAACTGAGAACCTATATATCCAAACTAAGAACCTATATATCCAAACTAAGAACAAATATATCCAAATGAGAACACATATATCCAAACTGAGAACCTATATATACAAACTAAGAACCTATATATCCAAACTAAGAACACATACGTAGATCCAAATGAGAACACCTATATCCAAACTGAGAACCTACGTATATCCAAATTAGAACACCTACAGTGCATCCGGAAAGTATTCACACCCCTTCACTTTCCCCACATTTTGTTATGTTACAGCCTTATTCCAAAATGGATTAAATTATTTTTTTTCTCATCAATCTACATACAATACCCCATAATGACAAAGTGAAAAAGGTTTTGTAGAAATTTTTGCAAATTTATTAAAAATAAAAAACTGAAATATTGCATGTACATAAGTATTCACACCCTTTACTCAGTACTTGGTTGAGGCACCCTTGGCAGCGATTACAGCCTCAAGTCTTCTTGGGTATGAAGCTACAAGCTTGGCACACCTATATTTGGGGTATTTCTCCCATTCTTCTCTGCAGATCCTCTCGAGCTCTGTAAGGTTAGTTGGGGAGCGTCGCTGCACAGCTATTTTCAGGTCTTTCCAGAGGTGTTCAATGGGGTTCAAGTCTGGGCTCTGGCTGGGCCACTCAAGGACATTCGCAGACTTGTCCCGAAGCCACTCCTTCGTTGTCTTGGCTGTGTGCTTAGGGTCGTTGTCGTGTTGAAAGGTAACCCTTCGCCCCAGTCTGAGGTCCTGAGCACTCTGGAGCAGGTTTTCATCAAGGATCTCTCTGTACTTTGCTCCATTCATATTTCCCTCGATCCTGACTAGTCTCCCAGTTCCTGCTGCTGAAGAGCATCCCCACAGCATGATGGTGCCACCACCATGCTTCACTGTAGGGATGGTATTAGCAAGGTGATGAGAGGTGCCTGGTTTCCTCCAGACGTGACGTTTGGCATTCAGGCCAAAGAGTTCAACCTTGGTTTCATCAGACCAGAGAATCTGGTTTCCCATGGTCTGAGAGTCCTTTAGGTGCTTTCTGGCAAACTCCAAGCGGGCTGTCATGTGCCTTTTACTGAGCAGGGGCTTCGGTCTGGCCACTCTACCATAAAAGCCTGATTGGTGGAGTGCTGCAGAGATGGTTGTCTTTCTGGAAGGTTCTCCCATCTCCACAGAGGAACGCTGGAGCTCTGTCAGAGTGACCATCGGGTTCTTGGTCACCTCCCTGACCAAGGCCCTTCTCCCCCAATTGCTCAGTTTGGCCGGGCGGCCAGCTCTAGGAAGAGTCCTGGTGGATCCAAACTTCTTCCATTTACGAATGATGGAGACCACTGTGCTCTTCGGGACCTTCAAAGCGTAGAAATTTTTTTGTACCCTTCCCCAGATCTGTGCCTTGATACAATCCTGTCTCGGAGGTACACAGACAATTCCTTTGACTTCATGGCTTGGTTTCTGCTCTGACATGCACTGTCAACAGTGGGACCTTATATAGACAGGTGTGTGCCTTTCCAAATCATGTCCGATCAATTGAATTTACTACAGGTGGACCCCAATCAAGATGTAGAAACATCTCAAGGATGATCAGTGGAAACAGGATGAACCTGAGCTCAATTTTGAGTGTCATAGCAAAGGGTGTGAATACTTATGTACATGCAATATTTCAGTTTTTTATTTTTAATAAATTTGCAAAAATTTCTACAAAACCTTTTTCATTATGGGGTATTGTGTATAGATTGATGAGAAAAAAGGAATTTAATCAATTTTGGAATAAGGCTGTAACTTAACAAAATGTGGGGAAAGCGAAGGGGTGTGAATACTTTCCGGATGCACTGTATATCCAAACTGAGAACCTATATATCCAAACTAAGAACACATATATCCAAATTAGAACACCTATATCCAACTAAGAACACATATATCCAAATTAGAACACCTATATCCAAACTGAGAACCTATATATCCAAACTAAGAACCTATATATATCCAAACTAAGAACACATATATCCAAACTAAGAACACATATATCCAAACTAAGAACACATATATTCAAACGAAGAACACATATACTAAAACTAGAATACATATATCCAAACTAGAACACATAGTATATCCAAACTAAGAACAAATATATCAAAACAAGAACACATATATCCAAATTAGAACACCTATATCCAAACTGAGAACCTATATATCCAAACTAAGAACCTATATATATCCAAACTAAGAACACATATATCCAAACTAAGAACACATATATTCAAACGAAGAACACATATACCAAAACTAGAATACATATATCCAAACTAGAACACATAGTATATCCAAACTAAGAACAAATATATCAAAACAAGAACACATATATCCAAACTAGAACACATATATCCAAACTAGAACACATACATCTAAACTAAGAAAACATACATCTAAACTAAGAATACATACATCTAAACTAAATACATATATCCAAACTAAGAAACAATAATCACAAATAATCACACGGACAGACTGTGTGTAGTATTATTGCAGGTAAGTGTAAATTTTGTGATGATTCTTATAATTTATTGTACTGCGCTTGGCTTTATTGCACACTGGCTTGGCTCTCTACACCAGGCTTTCATGTGATCCGCATAAAAAGCCCAAAAAAAAAAACAGAAAGAAAGAAAAAGAAGAAAGGATATTACCCTCCAACAGACACTCAGCCTCCCCTGCCGGTATGGAAGGAAGTGCTGAATGCAGCAGTGTTAAAATCTATGCAACTTTATTGGATTTTTATGTTATAGGAGAATGATCTGTCAAGGGAATCTCCTAGTATCACACACACACACACACACGATTCTGATCATATCCCTTCAGCACAGTTGTCAGTGTGTCTTTTGTAGGTGTGTGTGTTTGTGTGTTTGTTTGTTTGTTTGAACATGGGTTTCTGCATGTCATTCTATCTTACAAAAAGAAAATCAATGTGTGCTTTGCTCCTTTAATGCCTCGCAGAAAATTGTGATATCCCGGTAAGAGGACATCGGGAGCTGCTGTTGTAGCCTCTCATTCACAATAAATTAGATCATTAACATAGTAACTAAAGCTGTGTTGCTATAATGTTCAGGTGTGGAAACAACTTTCCAAGCCTCCCACGTTTGGTAAAAGGTCTTGTAGGAGATTACTTTAGTTGTTAAGAAAATCAATCAGTACAAATTGTATCACAGGTTTATTGTAAAATAGCACCTCCCTCCTTCCTTCCTTCCTTCCTTCCTATGGATTTCAGACTCAAACTGCAGGGTGAGTGAATAGCAAGTCATGTTGACCATAAAGCTCTCCCACTGCATACTGTACAGAAGAGCCAAGCTGTCAAGCTATCACCCAGTATGGGAAGTGTGGGAAGATGGCGGCGCGAACTTACGTTTGCGGCGGCCTCACCCAGAATTATCCATGCAGTGTCTTTGTCCATGTTTGTGTCTTTATTTGATGGCTGGGAGAGCTGGCTGGATCGGCCTGGAGAGATTGGTCTGCGGCGTCCTGCGGGCCCAGGAACCACAGCCCTGCCTAGAGCTGCGCCTGAATAGGAAACACCAAGGGCGGTCTGACAGGACGCAGAAGTGGGCCGGACTAAGCTAACTGCTAGCCCATGCAGATCGGCAGCTCCGATAACACCGAGGGCGGTCTGGCGGCAGCCTCCACTGGCGTTGACAGTGTTTTTGGTGTCATCTTGTGGAGTACGGGGGGGGGGTGTCGAAGGTGTCTGGCTGGAAGAGCTGGCGTTGGATCGGCTAGGGGAGCCTGGTCTGCTGTGCCTGGGCAGGAAACACCGAGGGCGGTCTGACAGGATGCAGAAGCGGGGCAGGCTAAGCTAACTGCTAGCCCATGCAGACCGGTAGTTTCGACAGTCATCCTGGCATTTGCTCTGTTAGGCAGTGATTTTTTTTTAATTTTCTCATTTGTTTTTTCTTATGCTGGATATATTTGTCCCTTTAACTCCAACAACACCTTTCCAACTCACGTACACACAAATTACACAACTACTGTCAATAATGTAACATTGCTTAACTGAAACATTGGTTCCATTATATCCTCAGATTATATAAGTATTGTTTCAAATAACTTCACTGTACTTGTTTTTTGAGGGAAAAGAGACTTATATGTATATTATTGCCCTGTGATAGCCTGGTGGCCTGTCCAGGGTGTCTCCCCGCCTGTCGCCCGGTGACTGCTGGGATAGGCTCCAACATCCCCGCGACCCTGAGAGCAGGATAAGCGGTTCGGATAATGGATGGACGGGTGCTGGATATGTGTTTTTGTAGTTGTTTTTTTTTTTGGTAGTTTGGATCTGTGTTCTTGTAGTTTGGATGTGGTTTTGTCTTTGTGTTGCACCGCTGCGGGCTGGGGGAAACGATATTTTGCCTCATTTCATGCGAGCAGGTCCATGGAATGACAAATGAATGTCCCTGATTCCTGAGGTTGAACTAACGTTCGCTAGCAACACATCTGCAGCCGCAGCCCGCTGCATAATAGCTTATCCCCGTACTCATCCATTGTTCAAGTCCTCCGCGGCGGCCCGCATTCAGAGAAAGCAGCGTGGAATAACGGGGCCTTGGATCGGCAGGACATGAACAGCGGGACTAGAGCTAGCTAAATAATGCGTCATTATAACCTGTCATTACAGCTCCGTATTCACGGGATCATTTGCATATCCAGGGGTGAGGCTTGGAGAATCCATAATGGTGTTATAATTGGGCCCAGGCAGCACAGAGGAAAACGGTTCAATGTCACTCATTTTTCTCCCCGGTTCTCCATCTGTGGCTTTCTCGTTCTGCACTCTTTACCCCCCTCTCTCTCGGTTTTTGCTTTTCCATACTCCAGCGCCTGTTTGTCTCCCATCATTTCTTTCAAATTCTGTAACTCGCCCTCTTTGTCTTCTTCCATATCTTTTTTCCCATTTAACCCCACTCTCTCCATTTGTTCTCAGATGTCTCTCTCTTTTTCCTCCTTTGCTACGTAACCCCCCCCCCCCGTTTGAATGAACGAGGAAGACGTAAAGTACAGGAGGATAATGGATGGTTGTCTTGCTGCAGGTGTCTGAGGGCAGTCTGTGGTGCTCATGAAGACGGGTGCTTCCCTGGCTACGTTGGGGATACTAGCGGGGTCAGAGCCAGCGGGATCTTCGGTTCAAATCCCCGTGTTACCTCCGGCTTGGTCGGGCGTGCCTACAGACACAACTGGCCGTGTCTGCGGGTGGGAAGCCGGATGTGGCTATGTGTCCTGGTTGCTGCACTGGCGTCTCCTGTGGTCGGTCGGGGCGCCGGTTCGTGGGGGAGGGGGAACTGGGGGGAATAACGTGATCCTCCCGTGTGCTACGTCCCCCTGGTGAAGCTCCTCACTGTCAGGTGAAAAGAAGCAGCTAGCGACTCCACATGTATCGGAGCAGGCGTGGGGTAATCTGCAGCCCTCCCCGGATCAGCAGAGGGGGTGGAGCAGTGGGGGTAATTAGCCAAGTACAATTGGGGAGAACATCCAAAAAATAAATAAATTAAAAATAAAATTAAAAAAGGATTCATTCAAATCGACCACCTACATGGTAAGATGCATGAAGTTGCAGTCGAAACTGACTCAAAAGCACAAAAAAAAAGGCCTCTGGTCATGAAGGCTGCTTTTGCTGTGCCTTGGCTTAATACAATCTTGGTTTTCAAGTCTTTTTTTCGCAGGGGGGAGTTGTATAATGTCTGGGAGTAATGGATCAAATGTTGATGATCAAATGGTCCCACTAACATTAAGAAGTGGACACACAGGACATTGAAGGACAGTTCTCTGACGGTTTTGTGTGGGAGCAGTGCTGATGAGTAATGTAGTGGACTGAAGCAAGAAAGTCCTCACTGTGTGCTGTATTGATGGAGAAATCAGTGTTGTCCTGCTCACAGATTCTTTCCCACAGTGTCTACATGTACCATGTAAGCTTCTGCATCGGCGTCCATAAAACCCTCTGCTCTACTGTCGTGGGACGTCATTTCCACCGTCGGAAACACAGCTTAGTGGCGAGACTTCGACAAGACAGCCTACAGGTATGAGATGCAGCACCTAACATCATGGTGCACCACCAACAATCTTGTCCTCGATGTGCAGAAGACGAAGGAGCTGATTGTGGACTTCAGGAGGTCTAGAAGCTGCAGCCGCTCCCCCATACACATCAATGGGGTGGAAGTGGAGCGTGTCTCCAGCTTTAAATTCCTTGGAGTCCACATCAGCGAGGACCTCTCCTGGGCATCAAACACCCAGGCCCTTGTGAAAAAGGCCCAACAGCCCCTGCATTTCCTGAGGAGGCTGAGGAGCGCCCGTCTAGCCCCCCAAAATTCTCACCAACTTCTACCACTGCACGATAGAGAGCATCCTGACCATCTGCATCTCAGTGTGGTACGGCAGCTGCACCTCAGTAGACCAGAAAGCTCTGCAGCGGGTCGTCAAGGCGGCCCAGCATATCACCGGTACCCAGCTCCCAGCCATAAAAGACATTTATCACAAACACTGCCTTCGAAGGGGTCTCAGCATCAGCAGAGATCCCACCCACCCCAACCATGGACTGTTCTCCCCCCTGTGCTACAGGAGCCTAAGAACCCGCAATACCAGGCTCATAAACAGCTTCTTTCCCCAAGCTGTTGCCCACCTGAACCTGGCTACCCACTGAATGTCTGTAAATATGCTTATACTCGTGCTCTTTTTAAGTTTATCTTTAGCCTTTAGTCTCCCTGTGTGTATATCTCATACTGTTTATCTTTAGCCTTTAGTCTCCCTGTGTGTATATCTCATATTGTTTATCTTTAGCCTTTAGTCTTCCTGTGTGTATATCTCATACTGTTTATATCTTTAGCCTTTAGTCTTCCTGTGTGTATATCTTATACAGTGTTTGCCATGTTGGTCTGTGTCTGTCTTGCACTGTTCGGTGAAGCCGCAGCCGTCATTTTGCTTTTAACATGTGCCTGCACATCGTTTTTAATGATGATGATTGAATTGAACTGAATGAGGATGTGTGTTTAAGCAGTGTGTTCGGGGTAGATCAGAGTATTAGAAACCCTGTATTTAGTTTCACCAGCCTCCAAATGACGTCACAAACATGTCACTTGGCAGATGAGGGAAAACTCTGTTTCCCTGCTGCCCCAGAGATGCAGAACTGACCAGGAACAACTGCAGCGCTGTCCCTGTCCCAGACGGACAGCGATAAGGATGAAAATCAGAAAACGTTCCCTTTAACAGTGCTTCATCTTACTTTTTTGTTTTAGGACAGATATGCAACAGAGTTTTGGAGAGTAATTGTTTTTATTCCTACATAACTCAAAGCATAGAAGAAAGAAGAAAGCATATAACATATTGTTGATATTAACAGTGAACCAAATGACTCACGCTGACAGATACCTTCCCTGCAACACTCTTGCTTTGGGGTTGAGAGACGGGGGGGTTGAGGGATGGAGAGGGGGGTGAGGGATGGAGGGGGGAAGTGAGGGATGAGAGAGAGAGAGCGAGAGAGAAATGAGAGATGGAGAGAGAGAGGGTAGTGAGGGATGGAGAGAGAGAGGGAAGTGAGGGATGGAGAGAGAGAGGGAAGTGAGGGATGGAGAGAAGAGAGAGAGAGAAATGAGGGATGGAGAGAGAGAGGGAAGTGAGGGATGGCGAGAGAGAGGGAAGTGAGGGATGGAGAGAGAGAGGGAAGTGAGGGATGGAGAGAAGAGAAAGAGAAATGAGGGATGGCGAGAGAGAGGGAAGTGAGGAATGGAGAGCGAGAGTGAGAGAGAAATGAGGGATGGAGAGAGAGAGGGAAGTGAGAGATGGAGAGAAAGAGAGAGAAATGACGTATGCAAGAGAGAGGTAAGTGAGGGTTGGAGAGAGAGAGAAATGAGGGATGGAGAGAGAAATGAGGGATGAAGAGAGAGAGGGGGGGGAATGAGGGGTGAAGAGAGAGTGACAGAGCGAGCATGTCCGCCTGTAAGGGTGTGATTATAGAGATGGATGCACATGCAGCTGTAACTGTCCCTGGAAAAGCTTTACTATACCTCGACCTGAGCAGATACCTCGTGCTGGCAGATGTGTTTCTGAATGGAAGGGTGATGACGGAGGGGCCGTAACCAGTGTCACTTCTATTTACACATCGCACACTAATGGCTGTTTGATTAGCAGAGGTAGATGTGTCTGACCTTTCCCGCTTCGCTCACACACACACACACACACACACACACACACACACACACACACACACACACACACACACACACACACACACACACAGAGGCATACCGACACTTTGGAGATGGACAGGAAAGCACATTATCAGCCATGTTTAGACGCTGATAGTCTAATTCAGAAAAATACACACACACACACACACACACACACACACACACACACACACACACACACACACACACACACACATACACACATGCAAATATAAGAGAGCGCCACAAACAAACATGCACACACATACCTAGTCTTTATGCATGCCCTGTAAGATATCTGCAGCAAAGACGAGCGTAGAAATGTCTGCTAAGTGGTGCAGGCTGGCTGGCGTGAGCCTCCTTTGTCAGCGAAGAGGTGGAGGATAATACTGGCATCATCAAGAGGTGGAGGATAATACTGGCATCATCAAGAGGTGGAGGATAATACTGGTATCATAAAGAGGTGGAGGATAATACTGGCATCATAAAGAGGTGGAGGATAATACTGGCATCATCAAGAGGTGGAGGATAATACTGGCATCATACAAGTAATTTTCCACTTGATGAATCTAGAGGCTAACCCCACTCAGGCTAGGAGTGAAAGAGAGAGAAAGAGAGAGAGAGATTAATAAATAAAAACTATTCTATGTTTTGAAAGGCGTATCTCATTGTGAACATTAATTGTTATTATTTGTTACTATGGCCTGCCTTTCCATTAGTACTTGGAATATCCAAGGCCTGAGCTCATCAGCTTTTGGCCTGAAATGTAGAAATAGATAATTTCAGGAGAACATTACAGATATTAACAGAAAGACAGAAGAAATAATTGTATCATCACAAAAACTCAGCACAGTACAGCAGGGTAGAAACTCAGGAGGTTTGTTAATGTGGTACAAATCAAAATTACACAGACACATCAGTGTCATGAAAAAAGGAAAATATCATATCTGGCTAAAAATTATAAAAGAAATCTTCAACTCACAAAAAGATGTCTTCCTCTGTGCAATGCATATCCCCCCTTATGAATCTCCCTATTACACTGAAGATACATTTACACTGCTAGAGACAGAAACAAGCCATTTTCAGGCTCAGGGAAATGTTCTTGTCTGTGGAGATCTAAGCGCACGGACAGGCACCCAGAATGACTTTGGATGTTCAGATGGCAATAACTACATTTGTAACTCACTTGATAAAGCCAACAAGTTTGTTTACTCCCACAGAAGCAACTGTGATCCAGCTACAAACAGACATGGAAAAGAACTCTTGATGCTCTGTCGCAGTCTGGGTCTGTATATCATCAACGGTAGGATAAGAGGAGACACTCTTGGAAGACACACATTTTGCTCACCTCTTGGAAATAGCACAGTAGATTACATAATAACCGATATAGACCGCTTGTCAATTAGAGCATTCACTGTCAAACCACTAACGCCCCTTTCTGACCACAGCCAAATCACTGTGTTCCTCAAAAAGATAGAAATCAACACTATCAAATCACAGCCCAGTAAGCTGCTCCACTTAAAGAAATCATACAGATGGGCTGAAAACGGAAAAAGTTAACAACATATTTGAAAAAACAGCAGAAAAAGCAAGATTAAAAAGATCAAGATCAAAACCAAAATTTAGAAAGAAGATACCTGGTTTGATGCAGAATGTCAATCAATAAGGAAAGAACTTCGCAAGTTATCCAATCAGAAACACTGAGATCCAAATAATACATCAATTAGACTTCTATTTTGTGAGACACTAAGATTATATAACGCACACTCAGAACTAAGAAAGCTCAGTACACCTGTAAGCAACTGACAGTGACTGAGGAGTCATTAAACACCAATACATTTTGGGACAATTGGAATCGCTTCAAAAAAACAAATCATGAAGAATTAGTGACACAAGATGAAGATATCTGGACAAACCATTTCCAAACTCTATTTAAGAAAGTCCAATCAGATCAAAACACAGACCAATGTAACATAATAAGCAAATGAGAAAAATTAGAACTGTCAATCAAGGAATATCAAAACCCACTCGACTCCCCCATCACTGAGCAGGAACCTTTAGACCAAATTGGCAAGCTGAAGCCCATAAAGGCATGTGGCCCTAATGGCATTCTAAATGAAATGCTAACATCTATGAATGAAAAGTCTCAATGTGCTACACTTAAGTTATTTAACCTAGTTCTGAGTGTGGGTTATTCCCCTGATATCTGGAATCACGGATTAATCACACCAATTTTCAAAAGTGGAGATAAATTTGACCCCAACAACTACCGAGGCATCTGTGTGAACAGTAACCTGGGGAAGGTATTCTGTAGTATCATCAACTCCTGGCTAATAAACTTCCTTATGAAACACAATGTCTTGAGTAAAAGCCAGATTGGATTCTTACCAAACTACCGCACTACTGATCATATTTACACCCTACACACCCTAATTGAAAAACATACCCAAAATAAAAACAAATTATTCACTTGTTTTATCGACTTCAAAAAAGCATTTGATTCTATTTAGCATTACAGATTGTTCTACAAATTAATAGAAAGCGGTGTAGGGGGAAAAACATATGATATTATAAAATCAATGTACTCGGGAGCTAAGTGTGGAATCAAAATAGGATCCAAAAGAACTCACTATATCCCTCAGGAGTGCGGAGTGAGACAGGGCTGCCCTTTAAGCCCAGCTCTGTTTAACTTGTATATCAATGAGTTGGCAACTATGCTGGAAAACTCACCAGCAACTGGACTCACTCTGCAAGACGGTGAGGTCAAATTCCTGCTCTATGCGGATGACCTGGTCCTTCTTTCACTATCGGAGGAAGGACTCCAGACTCAATTAGACCTTCTTCAAAAGTTTTGTCAGACCTGGGCCCTGGCAATTAACATGAGTAAAACTAAAATAATGATATTTCAGAAAAGATCCAGATATCAGCAAAGACAGCATATATTTAGATTAGGACCAAATAAAATTGACCATACACTTAATTATACCTACCTAGGCCTTAGAATAAACTCTAGAGGAACTTTCAACATGGCAGTGAATGAACTAAGAGACAAGGCACACAGGACTCTACTTGCCATAAAAAGACAAATCTCTTTTGAAATTCCAATTAGAATCTGGTTAAAAATATTTGAACCAGTCATAGAACCAATTGCCCTTTATGGCAGTGAAGTGTGGGGTCCACTTGCAAGTCAAGAACTAGATAAATGGGAAAAACATCCAATTGAGACCCTGCATGCTGAATTCTGTAAAAACATTCTTAAAGTCCATCGGCACACCACAAACAATGCATGCAGAGCAGAACTAGGCCAATATCCTCTTCTGATTAAAATTCAAAAAAGAGCAATCAAATTCTGGAAACATCTAACATTCAGCGACACACACTCTTTCCATTATAAAGCCTTGCAATACCAAGAGTTGAGCAAAGATAAGAACTCTCCTACCAACCTGGTCTTCAGCCATCGTGTTCCACTAACACACACAAACACTTTAGAGGCACAAGACCAGGTCCAAACTACACAACATATTCGGCTTCAACAAAAGACAATTATTATGAATATTGGCAATCTAAACCAAAATCCCAAAGCAAGATGCAATGCTGTTTGGCCCTAGACAGAGAGTACAAATTAACAGATTACCTCATTCAAATAAACGAAACAAATTTGAGAACATACTGACGAAATACAGACCCAGTGAGCATCGCCTAGCAATAGAAACAGGCAGACATGAAAAGACCCGGATGCCAAAAGACGAACGTTTCTGTCAACAGTGTGAAGATAATGTTGTCGAGACAGAGCTGCACTTTTTAGCTGAATGCAAGACATTCCGGGAAATCCGCAATTACTACTCTCAGAAATTTGAGGAGAGACACCCCAAATTCATGGCCCTGTAAAACCCCAAAAAATTGCCCTACATACTAGATGAACACAGAGACCGCTGTACTGTGGCTGCACAGTATGTTCTAGCCTGCCACCGTCTGAGGGACAGTGTGTGATACCCCGTACTCCTTCCCAACGGGGAGGACCGGGACAACCCTCGGAGACACACACACACACACAAACAGACAGCCCCCCCCAAACACACAGTCCGGTTGCTGGTCTCACCGAGGCAGAGGTGGATACCTGCGCAAAGAGATTATTTACAGTGCCGCTGGGGGTGCGCATGTCCCAGCAGCACTTCTTCACTGTGAGAGGGTGGGATCTGGTGGCAAGGGGGGCCCAAGACGACCAGCACTCTTCCACAGCTGCAGGAGGCTGCCGGAGCTCCAGTCTGTCAGAGGACCGCCTATCGTGCGCCGCCATGCACGTTGCTTTTCTCTCAGGGTGTGCTCCCCTAGCCTTTGTCGTCCTACACTTACCCACAAGGCAGTGGGACAGTGGTTGGTCAATGCCAGGGCGTGTCCACTTCACATGGGCCTGCGCATTAGACCTCTGGGGACCACTGTAGCTCCGAGATCCCCTACAGTTTAGCCGGGGACCGCAAGGTACCCAGTTACCGTGTGTGGCCACGAGGAGGCACTGCAGGAGTCTTGGCGGTAGAGGGGCTATGTACCGGCAGGGGAGACTTATGCACTCGGCTCCTCTTTTCACCCCCGCAAAGAGGGCTAGCCGGCGGCAGTAGCTGAGAGCAGAGCGTAGCAAGCAGAAGCAGCATGCAGCATGCACTAACTACAAGCACTACTACCCCAGTATTACTGCACTGACGCATCACACACGCCCTGTGCCGCACGCACGACACACACACACACACACACATGCAGAGACTGACAAATTCACACACATCCATCCACACAGGATCTTGTTGCCATGATGTAGCTGTGTAAGTTGTTTTATTGCATGTGTTGATGTATATATGTTCTGTATTCGTGCATTCTTATTGTCCTTTATGTGAAAATGCTTTGCAAGACAAATGTATATTTGTCATGCTAATAAAAGGAAATTTGAACTGAATTGAGAGACAGAGAGAGAGAGAGAGAGAGAGAGAGAGAGAGAGAGAGAGAGAGAGAGAGAGAGAGAGAGAGAGAGAGAGAGGAGAGAGACATGGAGACACAGAGACAGACAGAGACCGACAGAGAGGGATGGAGAGACGGAGACAGAGACAGACAGACAGAGAGCGAGACAGAGAGAGACACGGAGAGAGAGACAGACAGACAGATAGACAAACAGACAGACACAGAGAGACAGACACAGATAGAGAGAGAATTTGGAATTTTAAAATGTCTTTAACAGAAAAATTTAACAAAAAACAAGACTTGAAATCTTTGTAAACATATAAGCAATACTTGTCAAATTACAAACACTCAATATGCATCTTTTAACAA
This sequence comes from Lampris incognitus, assembly GCF_029633865.1. Taxonomy (NCBI): domain Eukaryota; kingdom Metazoa; phylum Chordata; class Actinopteri; order Lampriformes; family Lampridae; genus Lampris; species Lampris incognitus. Next base: position 63,454,929 of record NC_079213.1, read on the forward strand.
TCCCAAAAAACAGAGAGACAGAGAGACATAGAGAGAGAGGGACAGACAGAGAGACACACAGAGAGAGACATGGAGAGGGAGAGACAGACAGACAGACAGACAGACAGAGAGCCATAGAGAGACAGACACAGATAGAGAGAGATATACAGAAAGACACACAGAGAGAGACACGGAGAGACAGACAGACAGAGAGAGAGAGAGAAAGACAACAAAAAGATAAAAAAACAACCTTCTCTTCCATACGGAGGACATCAGTGGGTGGAAACAGCTAATCTGTAAAAACTACACACACATTACCAAAGAAGGCATTGGTCATGGTGGCCACTTAACTGTGTGTCAAGATGAAACTCTAGACACAGACAACGCCCTGCTCACCATTACCTAATAGTATACTAAAAGAGGTACAGTGCTGATACAAGTAAATGAGGCAAGCCTCAACTCCTTTGAGGAACTCTTCCCCAAGATGAAGGCAGAAATTCAGAGAGAGCGACCCAACAGCAGCACTGTAGCAGGAGACACAGCATCAGAACAGGAAGAGGAGGATGACACTGTGGTCCCAGAGGTCACAAAACCAGACCCGAAACCAGCCACCAATCCATCCGGCCCCGCCCATCCAACACCCCCCAAGCTCCTTCAACAACTAAGAGACAGCCTGTCCCTCCTGGAGCTGGACTTCACTGAGTTCAGGGAGCTCACTTTGGCCAGGCTAACTGAGTCGGACACCACCCAACAGCTGAGACACGAGCTCCAGCAGCTGAAGCAGGACAGCCAGGAGACCATGGCAGAGCTGAGGAGGGGGAACCAGAAAACCACCTCAGAGCTGAAGGAGACCCAGAAGAGAGTCAGACAGTTGACACAGACCGTACGAGAGCTGGAGGAGGAAAACATCACCCTACGAGCCCAGGCCCTGAAATTAAAGGAAGATACAGCGAACAGAGACTTGAGCTTCAGCAGAGAGCTACAAGAGACGAAGGAGCAACTCCAGGAGAAGAGCTGTCATGTGTCTTCATTCAGCTACACACATGTCACTGTCCCAACACCTACACTCTCTCCTGCTGCTAAACCACCAGCTCCTCCCGACCCCAGCAACTCCCCCACCCCAAAGCCTTCACCCGCTTCTCCAACCCTGACACGCAGAGACTCCCTCCCGGACACACACTCCCTCCCTGCTGCCCATCCCCTTAACACAGAGCCCAACCCTAACAGACCAGCCAAGCCAGAAACCCAGGTGGTCTTACTCAAAGACTCCAACGGAAAATACATGGACACAAAACGCCTCTTTCCTGGCCTCATCACCGCAGCCAAACGCTGCTGAAAAACAGGCCAAGCCATGGAGCTGCTTAGGCAGGACACATCGGGGAACCCCAAGTACATCGTGTTGCATACAGGCACCCACAACCTCCACATCCTACGCCGAGGAACTGCTGAGGCCATGACCAAGATGGCTAAAAGGGCCTCCAGAGAGTTCCCAGACAGCAGGGTTGTCATTTCTACCCTTCGCGCCAGGACAGACACCCCTCCACATATCATTCACGAGATCAACATGGAAATCTCAAGGAGCTGTGTAGACCTCCCAAACATCCACCTAGCCCACCAAACCAACATCGGAACATGGGATCTCCATGACGGGCTACACCTGAACAAGGTCGGGGTGAGAGCATTTGCAAAAACACTGAAGGATGTTACCCTGGACCGCAACCCCAATAGCCTCGCCCACACAGCTGCCCCTCCCAAGAACTACAGACCTCCCAGATACCAACAAGAAAGGCTTAAGAACATTGCCTCCCACCTTCCTGCAGCACCACGCCCCCCTGCAGCGCTCCGCCCCGATCCTATACCCTACCCTCCTGCCCCACCCAGCCACAGAAGACCCCCCCCCCAATATCACCAATGGATAACTTACGTCCCGGTGATGAACAATCCCACCCCTCTCCGACCCACTGCACCAATGTCTGAACTAGGGGCAATCAAAGACATGCTCCAGACTGTGTAGCAGACTACTGCAGACATGAGGTACAGACACACACACAGACACACACACACAAACACACACACACACACACACACACACACACACACACACACACACACACACACACACACACACACACAGCTAGTTAAAATGTATCCATTCTCCTGTAAATGAGTTGCAACAGGTTGGTCTTTTCACCTGTTTCGTTTTGTTCATGTTCTGATTGAATTCATTTATTTTCTTTCACAAATGAAATCTTTTAAGACAAGCTTTTGGAATATTCAGGGTTTATACTCAAGCACTTTTGGTCTTAAAACCACAGACCCTGATTTTTTTAAATAAAATAAATTATATCGATGTTTTGATTCTGTTAGAAACATGGTGTCAATCTGAAGCAGTGACTCAGTGTCCCCCAGGCTACAGTGAAGTCACGGTGCCTTCAGTTAAGCTGAACACTGTGCACCGGGGTAGAGACTCAGGAGGAATGGTGATCTGGCTCAAAGCTGGTCTCCCCAAATATACCACAATCGTAAAACAAACCAAAAACCACATTTGGCTAAAAATTAATAAACTGGTTTGTGAGGTAGATTTATATTTGTGTGCAATATACTACACCCCTCCATCAGAGTCACTGTACCATGAAGAAGAGCTCTACAGCTCTCTACACACACAGATATGTCACTTTCAAGCCCAAGGCAAAATACTTCTGTGTGGGGACTTTAATGCATGGACAGGTTCAGAACCTGACTGTATTGACCACACAGGAGAACAACATATATTCACACAATCACTTCTGACCCCCTCACCCACAGCCAACAGGAACAACCCAGACAAAACAACGAACAGAAATTTGGAAGGAGTTAGTGCATCTCTGCAGAGCCTCAGGCCTGTATATATTAAATAGGAGAATCAGAGGGGACCGTTTGGGACGTTTCACCTACTGTTCAGCTCTTGGGACAAGTGTTGTTGATTATGCCATCTCAGACATGGACCCATCCGCATTCAGTGCCTTCACTGTCAGAGCACAAACCCCCCTTTCAGACCACAGCCAGTTTAATATTTACTTGAAAAAACACACTAGAGATGCTTTTAAGAAACAGCCCAGTAAGCTGTACAATCTAAACCAGTCATACAGATGGGCTCCAAACAGTGCCCAACATTTGTACAAATTTTGAATTCACCAAAAATAAAAAATACAATCAACATCTTCAACAATTCAATCTATCAAAATAACTTTGAAGACGTTAATAAAGCGACAAAAGATATTAACCACATCTTCCAAAAAGCTGCACTAAATGCAAAACTTGGAAAAGCAAAGAAACCCCACCGTCAAAACGGTAAACAAAAAACCTCTGAAAACAAATGGTTTGACAATGAATGTAAAGAAATTAGAAAACACTTGGGACAGCTATCAAACCACAAACACAGACAACAACATGACCCAGCACTACAACATGAATACTCTGAAACTCTAAACCAGTATAAACAGACGATTAGACGGAAGAAATTCTACTACACCAACAAAACACTTCAAGAAATTGAAAACGCAGTAGACCAGGGTCAGTTCTGGGGCATGATGAACAGCTTAGAAACCATAAAGCCACAACAATTAATACAAGATGGAGACATTTTTGAGAAATCATTTTAATAACCTCCATACAAGTATCCCACCAGAACAACTGAACATAAATCAAATTGAAATTAAAACAAAGTTAGACAACCTTGAATCAGCCATCAAGAATAATCAAAATCCATTAGACTACACAATTACACAAAAAGAGTTAACAGACAAACTGAAAACTCTTCATTCAAAAAGAAGCTTGTGGCACGGATGGCATCAAAAATGAAATGCTGAAGAACAGTACCCCTGAGTTACACACTGCCATCGTTAAGCTGTTCAACATGATACTGACTGCCAGCTGTTTTCCTGATATCTGGAACCAGGGGCTGATCACCCCCAATCTATAAAAAGGGAAGCAAATCAGACCCTAATAACTATAGAGGGATCTGTGTCAGCAGCAACCTTGGGAAAATATTTTGTAGTATCCTGAATTCCAGGATACTAGCCTTTATTCAAGAAAAAGCATACTTAGTAAATGTCAAATTGGCTTTCTCCCAAATTACAGAACCTCTGATCATATATACACCTTACACACTTTAATTAATCAACATGTCCACCAAAAAAAGGGAGGAAAAATATTTGCTTGTTTCATAGATTTTAAAAAAGCCTTCAATTCCATCTGGCATGAAGGACTTTTCTACAAAATCCTTCAAAGTGTACTAGAGGGTAAGGTTTATGATCTTATAAAATGTATGTACAGACACAACCAGTGTGCTGTGAAAATTGGAGAGCAAAGAACATAATATTTTACCCAAGAACACGGTGTGAAGCAAGGATGCTGTTTAAGCCCAACATTATTCAACCTGTACATAAATGAACTTGCAGACCAGCTGGACTGTTCAGCAGCTCCAGGCTTCACACTCTATGATGCAGAGATTAAATACCAGCTTTATGCAGATGACCTTATTCTGTTGTCCCAAACCAGTGATGGTCTTCAGCATAACCTGTCCATCCTAGGAAAATACTGCCAAAACTGGGCATTGGATGTAAACTTTAAGAAAACCAAAATCATGATCTTTCAGAAAAAACCAGATGCCTTGAAAACAAATACCACTTCACTTTGAATAACACCCTAATTGAACACACAAAAAACTATACGTACCTTGGTCTGTCCATATCTGCATCAGGAAGTTTCAGTATGGCAATACACGCACTCAAAGAAAAAGCATGCAGGGCAATGTATGCATTAAAAACCAAATTATTAAACATTAAGATTCCAGTTAGAGTCTGGACAAAAATATTTGATTATGTTATTTTATCCATAGCTTTGTATGGAAGTGAGGTCTGGGACCCGCTCAGTGGATTGTAGCATTGCTAATGGGACAAACACCCGATAGAGGCCCTCCACACTGAATTCTGCAGAAAAATATTAAATGTTCAAAGGAAGAAACCAAATAACGCCTGCCGAGCAGAACTGGGGCGTTTCCCAATACTGTTAAACGTCCAAAAACGGGCCATAACATTTTGGATGCATCTAAATTCAAACCTAAAAGACACCCTCCCATTCAAGGCATTAAAAACCTAAGAGCTGAACCCTGAAAACAGTCCCCTCAGCCAGCTGATGGTGAAGCTAACCAACCAGGCTCCCATCAGTACTGCCTCAAAACACAGCAGTGTAGAGCCGAAGGAACCGAGAAGACCGTAGGTTCACACTTTAGCCGTGTAGGCAACTTTCTTTAATCAACGGTAAATCAGAGAGACAGCAAAACCACAGCTCGACTGAGCGGAGGCGGCAAGAATAACCAGAAAACTGGCTGAACAACCATAACTTAACCCTGCGTTAACCTGCCAGGGCAACCCTGACTTAACCCTTAGTTCATGGGGCGAATTCTATCCCCAATATGTGTCCACCACATGAGCCCCCCCAGAATTCGCCCTAGTAATCGAAGTCAGGCAGGCGCGGGGGTCGACAGGCCGTCTGCGGCGGCTCCGGGTAACAGGGGCCGGAGTGTCTCTGGGAGGCATTGACGCGGGCCTGTGGAGGTCGGCCTGAGGAGCAGAAGAGGCAGCGCGGGCCTCCACGGGGGGAGGAGGCGGGGCCGGGGGACGACCGCGACGAGGAGGTTGGGCTAACTCCAACGGCTGCGTCAAGTCCAGGTGTGCGGGTTTAACTCGGTCCACTGAAACATGCTCGGCCGTGCCCCCAAAATCCACCACCAGGTGCTTAGTTCCCCGTTCCAGGACGCGGAAGGGGCCGTCATAAGGGGGTTGCAGAGGGGGGCGGTGTGCGTCGTGACGGATGAACACGTAGTCCGCTGACTGCAGACCTGGGGGCACCTGGGACACCGGAGCGCCGTGTTGGGCGGTAGGGACGGGTGTGAAAGCTCTGACCCCGTCCAGCAAGGAGGCTCGTTGGTCCACAGCTGACCAGGGACGCATTGCGTTGGGCATGAAATCGCCTGGGACTCGCAGCGGCGTGCCATACACCAGCTCCGCAGAGGAGGCTTGTAGGTCTTCCTTCGGGGCGGTCCGCAGGCCCAGCATGACCCATGGGAGCTTGTCGACCCAGTTGCAGTCCTTGAGAGTAGCCCGAAGCACCGCCTTCATGGACCGGTGGAAGCGCTCACATAGGCCGTTCGCCTGAGGGTGGTAGGCAGTAGTGCGGTGAAGCTTGACGCCCAGAGCCTCACCCACAGCATTCCATAGCTCTGAGGTAAACTGTGGCCCGCGGTCAGATGAAAGGTCGGAAGGCGTACCGAAACGTGAGACCCACGACCCAATAAAAGCCCGGGCCACATCAGCAGACGTCGTGGATGCCAGGGGAACAGCTTCAGGCCAGCGCGTAGTCCTGTCCACCACAGTGAAGAGGTAGGTGAACCCATGGGAGGGGGGTAGGGGACCAACCAGGTCGACGTGGACATGGTCAAATCGTCTCTCCGGCACTGCGAAGCGTTCCAGGGGCGCCTTAATGTGGCAGTGTATCTTAGCCCGCTGACAGGCAACACACGAGTCGGCCCACGCTTTCACGTCTCTCTTAAGTCCCTCCCACACAAACTTAGCAGAGGTCAGGCGCACGGATGGCTTACCGCCTGGATGAGAGAGGCCGTGCACAGCTTCAAACACGGGGCGTCTCCAGCTGTCCGGGACGATGGGCCTGGGCTGTCCTGTGGAGACGTCACACAGGAGGGTGACACCTGTGTCGCTGAAAGGAACGTCCTGCAGGCGGAGCCCCGTGTCGGAGGTCCGGAGACGGAGGATGCTCGGGTCCGTGGCCTGGTCAGCGGCCATCTGTGCATAGTCCAGGCCTAGGTGGACCGCTCCAATCACTGCCCTAGAGAGGCAGTCAGCTACCTGGTTAGACTTACCAGCGACATGCTGGATGTCGGTAGTGAATTCTGAAATGTAGGAGAGTTGTCGCTGCTGGCAAGCGGACCATGGCTCGGCCGTCTTGGACATGGCAAACGTGAGGGGCTTGTGGTCCACGTACGCAGAAAACTCGCGGCCCTCTAGCAGGAACCGGAAATGCCGGACGGCGAGCCAGAGACCGAGGAGTTCCTTGTCAAAAGTACTATACTTGCGTTCTCGGGGCGTAAGCTGGCGACTGAAAAAGGCCAAAGGCTGCCAAGCCCCCCCCCCACCCACTGCTCGTGAACCGCACCAACAGCATAGTCCGATGCATCCGTGGTTATGGAAATAGGCGCTGTAGGTGAAGGATGCGCTAGCAGAGTAGCCTGGGAGAGCGCAGCTTTAGTCTTGGTGAACGCACGGTCCCGCTCTGCTGTCCAGTCGACCGCCTGGTTGGGGGACTTGCCTTTCAGCGCCTCGTACAGTGGCCGGATGATAAAGGCGGCTCGGGGAATGAAGCGGTGGTAGAATGTCACCATCCCGATGAACTCCCTGAGCGCACGAGCTGTTTGGGGGCGCGGAAAGGCCGCCACCGCTTCCACCTTTGAGGGCAGGGGGACCGCCCCGTCCCCAGTGATTCGGTGCCCAAGGAAATCAATGGCCGTCAGCCCGAACCGGCACTTCGCCGGGTTGACGATCAGCCCATGCTGGCTGAGGCGTGTGAAGAGGGCGTGAAGATGGGACAGGTGTTCTTCCTCGGAGGCGCTGGCGATGAGTATGTCGCCCAAATAGACGAAGATGAAAGGAAGGCCACGGAGCACTGAATCCATCAGCCGCTGAAAGGACTGGGCCGCGTTTTTGAGTCCAAATGGCATTCGTAGAAATTCAAATAGGCCGAATGGGGTAGTCACCGCTGTCTTGGGGATGTCCGAGGGGTGCACGGGAACTTGATGATAACCACGGACCAGGTCGACTTTTGAGAAGACGCGTTTGCCAGACAGGTTTGCAGAAAAGTCCTGGATATGCGGGACAGGATAGCAGTCGGGCGTGGTGGCGTCATTTAGTCGGCGGTAGTCCCCGCATGGGCGCCAACCCCCATCAGGCTTAGCGACGATGTGGAGTGGGGACGCCCACGGGCTGTCAGAGCGGCGGATGATCCCCATGCGTTCCAGGTGCTCGAACTCAGACTTGGCAATGCCGAGTTTGGCGGGGTCGAGACGCCTGGCTCTGGCGTAGACCGGGGGCCCCTTCGTAGCAATGTGATGGTCCCCCCCATGCTTATTGGTGGGTGCAGAGAAGGTAGGCTGGGTGAGGTCAGGGAACTCAGCGAGGAGGCGGTTGAACTTGTCTGCCTCTGAGAGAGAGTTGGCTAGACCTGCATAGGCCGCTTCCCCCCGCGTACATGCGAAGGAGGAGAAGGTTAAGGCGTCAACCAGACGGCTGTTCTGAATGTCCACTAGCAAACCGTAAACGCACAAAAAATCAGCTCCGTGGAGGGGAAGCGTTACATTGGCCATGACGAACTCCCACGTGAAACGTTGTCCACCAAAACACAGTTCTACAGACCGCTCGCCGTAGGTGTGGATAGGGCTGCCGTCAGCCGTCGCCAACTGGGTGCCCCGCTCCCCGCCCATGATGTCGATGTCAGTAGCAGGGAGCACGCTTCTCTGTGCGCCCGTGTCACAGAGAAATCGCCGACCGGAGATGGTGTTGAGGATGAAGAGTAGCCTGCTCGTATCGCCAACACTCATGGCCACTACTGAGTGTTGGCCCTCTCGTTTCCCGTCGGCCTGTAGTTGCAGGGGGAACGGCACCGTTTAGCTTTCGCACCAAATCGAGCGTGGTACATACAGAATCCAGAGGGCTTGTAGCGGTCTGACGCTGTGGCGCCACCGTCGGGCCACGCCCGCGATGTCGGCGGGGTGCCAGTGAAGGTAGGAGCTAGCACCCCGGCATGGGAGGAATGTTGTGTAGCGATGAAGAATCGGTCAGCCTCCTTTGCCAGCTCACGGGGATCAGTGATGGTGGAGTTAGCGAGCGCAGTCTGGACGTGTGGCGGCATGTTGCGCAGAAACAGCTCCATAAACAGGAAACATGGCTTTTCTTGACCCAGTAGATTTAACATCCTGCTCATTAGCTCCGATGGTTTGCCATCTCCCAAGCCCTGAATTGCGAAGAGGCGACGTGCTCTCTCCGTTGTTGACAGTTCAAAAGTTTCAAGGAGGAGATTTTTAAGTGCGGCGTATTTACCATCGGCCGGTGGGTTGGTTATGAAACCGCTTATCCTGGAAGCCGTAGCGCACCCCAGCACTGCCACTACGTAGAAGTACCTGGTCTCGTCTGCTGTTATGTCTCTGAGCGCGAACTGTGCCTCAGCCTGCGCGAACCATGTAGCCGCGGAAGACTCCCAAAACTCCGGCAGTTTAATTGCAACGGCGTTCGTAGCCATAATGTGTGTGGTTTCAGAAAACTTAACCGAAAACTGACGTCGGGGTCGCCAGTGTAGAGCCGAAGGAACGGAGAAGACCGTAGGTTCACACTTTAGCCGTGTAGGCAACTTTCTTTAATCAACGGTAAATCAGAGAGACAGCAAAACCACAGCTCGACTGAGCGGAGGCGGCAAGAATAACCAGAAAACTGGCTGAACAACCATAACTTAACCCTGCGTTAACCTGCCAGGGCAACCCTAACTTAACCCTTAGTTCCTGGGGTGAATTCTATCCCCAATACGTGTCCACCACAGCAGAATAAAACAAATTATAAATCAGTCAAAAGATCTATATTTGGAACACTGGAGAATGAAACTAAAACCCAGAGTAGACTAAACTGTTATTTGACCTTAAACAGAGAATATAGACTGGCCGAATAGCTCCACTCTGTCAGAGATACAAAGCAGAGACGGATCCTGACCAAATACAGGCTCAGTGACCACCAATTGGCTACAGAAACAGGAAGACACAGACAAACATGGCTACCCAGAGAAGAGTGTAGATGTGGTCACTACTCGAGGTAGGAGGTAGAAACAGAGATGCACTTCCTCCTCCATTGTGAGAAGTTCTCTTCAGTAAGAGACTTCGACTTCGGGGAAATAGCCAAGAAAACACCAAACGTCCTACTGTTAAGCCCAGAGGAGAGCCTGGGTGAAGGAACAGCAGCTCCTCTGGCAGCTAAACACATATCTGCTGCCACAGCCTGTGGGACTCAACCACTGTGAGACCCCCAAGATATATGCTGCTGAGTCACTGCATTGAACTGTGTGGCATTTGTTGCACTGTACTGTATGGCAGTAAGGAATAAAGGGGTTGACTGCTTAGGTAGGCAAAGATATGGAGCATGCTTATGTGATGACATCTATGTATTAATGTGTGATGTTATGTGAATTTGATATGTGTTTAATATGTGATGTAATGTTTTCGTCTTTTGCAAACTGCTTTGGCAATGGCATATTTTCTGTTCATGCCAATAAAGCTATTTGAGATTGAGATTGAGACAGACAGAAAGCCACAGAGAGACAGAGACAGAGAGAGAGAGACAGACAGACATAGCGATATATAGAGAGAGCCAGAGAGGGAGATAGAGACATATATATATATATATATATATATATAGGGAGAGGGAGAGACAGACAGACAGACAGAGAAAGAGAGAGAGAGAGATACACAGATATGGAAGGGAAATGAGAGATACTCAGGGAAAATGGAGAGAGAAAGGAAACACTGTGAAGCCCTTACATATTACAGCCTGTGTGGGGTGGGGGGGGGTCTCAAAGGCATCTTTAAAAAGTATTATTTAAAGTATTACTTACCTCATCCTGTCATCTTACACAACTCATAGTTTGGGGTTGGAAAATTAACGTGAAGCTGTGGATATGAATGTGTGTGCATTGATTTTACCATCATGCTTATGTGAGACGTATAACCTCAGCTCATAATCATCTGCTTCCTCTTAAGGGTCTCATTTCTCTCCTCCACTTTTCCCACACATACATTCCTGACGACCTGACGTCAGTGAATCTCTCTGTCAGAAATGGAGATGGGATTGCTGGTTCGAATCCCTGTGCTACTTCTGGCTTGGTCGGGAGTCCCTACAGACACAATTGGCCGCGTCTGCGGGTGGGGAGTCGAATGTGGGTGTGTGTCCTGGTCGCTGCACTGGCGCCTCTACTGGTCGGTCGGGGCGCCTGTTTGGGAGGGGGGGACTGGGGGTAATAACATGATCCTCCCACGTGCTACGTCCCCCTGGCGAAACTCCTCACTGTCAGGTGAAAAGAAGCAGCTGGTGACTCCACGTGTATCAGAGGAGGCATGTGGTAGTCTGCAGCCCTCCCCGGATCGGCAGAGGGGGCGGAACAGAGACCAGGATGGCTCATAAGAGTGGGGTAATTGGCCAGATACAATTGGGGAGAAAAAGGACACAAAAAAAATGGAGATGGGGGGTCCCTGTGCAAATGAACCAACGTGTGTGGAGAGGGGTACAGACAGACAGCGGAGTGTGAGGACAAAGATGGAGATCCACTGAGCTAAACCATACACCCAGCTGTAAAACCCTGCCATCCGTGAGTGCCTTCTGGCCCCTATCTCCCACAGCCCGTGCTCATCTCTGACTATCATTCTGCCTCTCCCTTTTGGCTGAGCACTGGAGCTGGCTACATATGCCAACACAGCATCAGATAAGCTCCCCACCGCTGCTCGCTGCTCTCGAGATGAGCTCCGTCTGCAGCTAACGCACCTCAATGGGCCAATTAAGTCAGACATCAGCGCTCTGATTGGTTCCAGGAACTATGGAATTAACTTAAAACTTTCACTGGCGATAAATAAAACACACAGAGGTGCACCGCACACACACATCAGTCCACCTACACACACCCACATGTTTTCATATAGAACGTTTTAAATCCACAAATTGAATTTAGAGGTGAATTTTTTGTTTAATTTGGTTGTTCTGATTCCTTTCTCATGTCAACTGTGGGGTCTGTTAAGCCATATTAAACACAGCTTGGGCAGCAGGATGGCTTTGTGGCAAGGCAAGTGTCACCCGACTGCAGGGCCCGAACTCATTTCCCGCACCATCACAGACGGGCAGTAGTTTAATTAGTTGCATTTTACTTTTGAGTGTTTTGTAATTTGTATTTATCAATCTGGAAATACACAGAATGTCGTTTGTAATTGCTACTTCTGACAGCTGTAATTTGCATTTGAAAATACTCAAAAGAGGGAGGGAGGTGTGTCCAGGTAGGGCAGCGGTCTACGCCATTGCCTACCAACACGGGGATCGCCGGTTCAAATCCCTGTGTTACCTCCGGCTTGGTTGGGCATCCCTGCAGACACAATTGACCATGACTGCGGGTGGGAAGCCGGATGTGTGTATGTGTCCTGGTCACTGCATTAGCGCCTCCTCTGGTCGGTCGGCTCATGTTCAGGAGGGGGAGGGGGAACTTGGGGGAATAGCGTGATCCGCCAACGTGCTACGTCCCCCTGGCGAAATTCCTCACTGTCAGGTCAAAAGAAGCAGCTGGTGACTCCACATGTATCGGAGGAGGCATGTGGTAGTCTGCAGCCCTCCCCGGATCGGCAGAGGGGGTGGAGCAGCGACCAGGATGGCTCAGAAGAGTGGGGTAATTGACTGGATACAGTTGGGGAGAAAAGAGAGGGGGGGGGCAAAAAATAAAAAATAAAAAATTTCAGCAAAGATCAGACTTGAGATCAAATCTTTTTTTCTAGCTTCATCCAAGACACGCTGATGATGAGATCGATATGAGGACTGTTAGCAGCCAAATTCCATGCAATGAGGTGACGTGGTTGCTGCGTGTGGATGCTGCTGTGGGCTGCATTCAGCACTGATACTCCCTCCCTCTGTGGAGGAAGTTCAAACAACGTGAGGTTTTCACTGTTGTGAATAAAGACGCGTTGAAGAATCGTGTTTTTCCAGCAAATCTTCATTCCAACAGGATCGTGTGGACGAAGCAGTTTTGTGCATGTATGTGTCATATCTGCAGACACACAAAACCCCCATCTCCATACCTGTGCTCATGATGCTCGGCCCCTTTTGTCTTTGTAAGGGTCAAGCCTTCTCCAAACGCACATTATTATTTTCAAGGCTAATATATTTGACGGTGTGCTGAGAAGGATATCAGGACAAATTGTAGAAAGAGGGATTTGGCTTGTGGACCGACTGGATTCAAACCCACGCCATCGATTCAAACAAACAAAATAAGTGTTTATAGGACCGACCTGAAAGGCGAAGGCCTACATTTTATTTAGGAAAACCTTTCACGCAAATCAGTTATCATCTTGTTCATAACACAAACTGATTTTAAGTTCCCTTTGGAGGAATTCTAACACTAGTGAATGTTTCTGGTATTTGAAATACAAAATACTTGTATTGTTGACAGCAGTATGCGGTAGTTTCCATCCATCCATTATCTAAACCGCTTATCCTTCTCAGGGTCACAGGATGCTGGAGCGTATCCCAGCAGTCATTGAGCGGCAGGCAGGGAGACACCCTGGACAGGCCGCCAGGCCATCACAGGGCCAACACACACACACACACACACACACACACATTCACCCCTAGGGACAGTTTAGTTTGGCAGAGTCCAAAGACATGCATGTCTTTGGACTATGGGAGGAAACCGGAGCACCCGGAGGAAACCCACGCCGACACGGGAAGAACATGCAAACTCCACTAGGGGAACAACCCGGGATGACCCCCCCAAGGTTGGACTACCCCTGAGCTCAAACCCAGGACCTTCTTGCAGTGAAGCGACCGCACTAACCACTGCACTACCGTGCTGCCCATGCTGTAGTTTATATTGATATGTTTGACAAGGATGCATCTGTATTTTGCAACACGTCAGATTATGAAGTATTTCTGCCCGTCTCTGGCCACCACACGTAGGGAGATGTTTAACCCTGCAGCCAGCTGCCTCAGAGGATTTCTTTCCAAAAAACCAGCAATGATCACTATTTCACTGTAAACCATCCCCGGTCTGATCAAAATTATAGCCTGTCTTTTTTTCCGGCCCCCGCCTCTCCTTAATCATGATTGGTGTAATGGAGAGAGCGCCGGCTAATGGCTCATTCTTTCTCATCCCTATGCAAATACTAACCCTCTGTGGACTCTCACAACTAAATGATGGGGGAGCTACATTACAAGATGCAGTGGCGGTGGTGGTGGGGGATGGACATGATTTCATTTCAACTTCTTACGCCAGCTGGTGACTCCTCATTCAGATGTGATGGTCCTTTCTTTCACAAACCTTTCACAAGCTGGTGAAGAAATTATGAGATTGCCTGAATGAACTATAGAGCCAAATCAAACAGTGGACTGAAAAAAATGAAGAGAGGGAGGGGTGAAGTCTTTGATACCACACACACACACACACACACACACACACACACACACACACACACACACACCATCATCATCGATGGTCAGTCAAGGTCAAGTACGACTGATTCTTTCTAGGTCCTTGTGGGTCTTCAGGTGGACATGCAGGCCGATCCTGGAGCCACATATTTTGGGGCAACATGGGCAAGGGTGTGAAGAAGTGTTGAGGATGTGGTTTGGCCTTTCTGGTAACTTGCTTCTTTCTGAGTATTCACTTGAGATCATGGTTGTAGCCCCCAGCATCTTCGTGGACAGCCAGTCTCCAGGCCTCCCTGTTTTATGCTGCTTGTACCCAGGTGTTAAAGTCAAAGCCAAACTTTTTGATGTGGACCTTAATGCTGTCTTTATATCACTTCTTTTGTCCTCCTGGGGCATGGCTTCCTGTCACAAGCTAAGAGTAAAGGACTTGTTTCAGGAGGTGAGAGTCAGACATGGCCAGTCCATCTCAGCTGATGTTGTGTGATGGTGGCAGTTATAGTAGACATGTTGGCCTCCTTGAGGGCACTGAAGTTGATGCGCTTATCCTCCCAGCTGATCTTAAGGAACTTCCTGAGGCAGCTGTTGGTATGCCTCAAGTGTCTTCAGGTGCCTGCTATATGTGGTCTAGGTTTCAGACCCATACAGTGGGATGAGCAGCACTACCGCTTTGTACACCAGAATTTTTGTTCTGGCCTGAAGGTCGCGGCTTTCAAAAACCCTTTTACTCAGTTTTGAGAAATCCCAGCTGGCACAACTGAGATGATGGTGTTTTTCAATATCAATGTTGGCTTTGGAGGCGATAAGGCTGCCAAGATATGGGAACTGTCCCACGTTTTCGAGTCTGGTGCTATCTACAGAGATGGATGGGGACAGAGCAGGCATATTTCTGTTGAGTGGGGTTAGTGGAGGATATGGGTATTTTTTAATGTTAATGGCCAGGTCAAGCTGCTTGTATGCCTTTGCAAAGGCATCCAGTATGCTCTGTAGTTCGTCTTCTATGAGGGACACGAAGGCATTGTCATTGGCATACTGTAGCTCCATGATGCATGCATGTGGTGGCGGTTTTACTTTTAGCCCTGAATGTGTTAATATTCAGAAGAGTCCCATCAGTCCTACACATGATTTTGACTCCTTGAGGCAGATTGGGACCCATGAGGTGGAGGGTGGGGGCAATGAAGACAGAGAACAGGGTCAGGGCAATGACACAGCCTTGATTAACTCCTGTGTGGACCTTGAAGTATTCTGTCTTGTCTCTGTAACTGCTGAGTGGTTTAGATGACATCATGTAATAGTCGTAGTACTCTGATATATTTGTCAGGGTAGCCTATTTTTGACATAACTAGCCAGAGGGCCTGGCAGCTTATGGAATCAACAGCGTTCGATAAGTCTATGAAGGCCATGTACAGTGTTTGATTCTGTTCCTGGGCTTTTTCTTGGAGTTAGCGAGTAGTAAAAATCATGTCAATGGTGCCTCTGTTCGGACGAAAAATGCTCTGGGATTCTTGCAGAATTTCCGCTGATATTTGAAGCAGTCTGTTGGTCAAGACCCTAACCAGGGCTTTCCCTGTGGTGGAAAGCAAGGAAATGCCACAATAGTTTCCGCACTCAGCTTTGTCCCCTTTCTTAAAGATAGAGATAATGAGTGTGTCCCCAAGTTGCAGAAAAAATTCCTCTTTTTCCTATATTTCAAGTCGCAGGGCATGGATATGTCTGAGCAGTGTAGGTCCGCCTGCCCTCAGTACTTCTGCTGGTATTCCATCAGGACCAGCAGCCTTGTTGATTTTCATCTTCCCGATTGCATCCTGGACTACTCTTAGACTAGTTGTTGCTGCCTCTTTGAGTTGTTGAGGGAACTGTTGGAGGGTATCCATCTCAGGGCTATAGTCCTTGTTTAAAAGGTCCTGGTAGTGCTCTTTCCACCTCTCTTTGATTGACTCGTTAGCAGTGTTCCCATCTTTGGAGTAAAGAGGGGTTAGACATTGGTGGCTGGGACCATGTATTGCTTTAGTAGCATCAAACAAGCCACTGGTATCCCCAGCATCTGCAAAATGCTGGCTCTCAACGGCCTACTTCATCCACCGCTGGTTCTTCAATTCCCTGACCTGGCTTTGGGCGGCTGACTTTGAACTTGCATGGGCAGCTCGTTTATTTTGGCAGTTGATGTCATTCTGCCAGATGGTAAAGGCTTGCCTCTTGGTGTTGATTACCTGTTGGATGTCCACGTCCTTCTCATCAAACCAATCTTGGTGGTTCTTCATCTTATGTCCAAGAGTGGTTTTGCAGATGCCAGTGATTGCAGTCCTGGGCATATCTCAGTGGCTTTCAATATCATTTGGATACTGCTTGGGCATTGATGTATTGAGCATGGCCTGGAATTGCTGACGAGAGGAGGTATCAGTGAGTCTTTCCAGGTTGCGCTTTAGGCAGCTCTGCTTTTTCTGCACCCTTCTTTTCTGGTGATGTTGGATGGGTAAGGTGATAAGGCGCCACCTTGAAGTCAGTACAGAAGTCATCAGGCTGATCATCACTGATCATCACTCTGGTGGCTAATACCTCATCTTTGATGGATGATAATCTAGTCAATGAGGTGCCACATGTTAGAACGAGGGTGCCTCCACGTTGTTTTAAATTTGTTCTTCTGGCGGAAGAGTGTGTTGGGGATGATTAGGCTGTGTTGTGAGCATGTTGTTAACAGCAGGATGCCGTTGGAGTTTGTTTCCAACTCCTTCCTTGCCAATTATGCCTCTCCACAAGTTGTAATTTCGTCCCACTATAGCACTGAAATCTCCAAGCAGGATTAGTTTATCGTCCTTGGGTACTTGGTGAGAACATTGTCCAGGTTGGCATAGAAGGTCTCCCTTACTTCAACTTGTGAGTGAAGTGTTGGTGCATATGCACTGATGACAGTAATGCTTTGGTTATTTGCAAGTGCCAGTCATATTGTGTCCGGCGTTGCTACTGCCCTGGAGTAGGGGCGCCCAATCTAGCTAGGTACTGGGAGGGGAGGGATGGTGCTAAGCTAAGGTTTATGTCAGGAGCTCACCACGCTTCAGGTAGTCACCGTGCCGATAAGACAAACATCCTATGGGCCCCCTTAGTCCCAAATCACTCCACTTACTACCCACGCATCGCTTAGCAGCCGAACCGTCTTCCTGAACTGTATATTATACCACAGCCTGTTTTTTAGTCCCTCGCTCGTCCTACCTGCCGCCTTACCCGAGCCAGGCACGCACTCCCCCCCCTTCTGCTTCCCCTTGCACACATCTCTAGCCCCGCCTCCCTCACCACCGATAGGCCAACCTGTCCTGAGTGAGATAAGCAGGCCAGTAAACAATAACCACTATCTGTACTCTTACATACACTCACCGGCCACTTTATTAGGCACACCTGTCCAACTGCTCGTTAACGCAAATTTCTAATCAGCCAATCACATGGCAGCAACTCAATTCATTTAGGCATGTAGACATGGTCAAGACGATCTGCTGCAGTTCAAACCGAGCATCAGAATGGGGAAGAAAGGTGATTTAAGTGACTTTGAACGTGGCATGGTTGTTGGTGCCAGACGGGCTGGTCTGAGTATTTCAGAAACTGCTGATCTACTGGGATTTTCACGCACAACCATCTCTAGGGTTTACAGAGAATGGTCCAAAAAAGAGAAAATATCCAGTGAGCGGCAGTTCTGTGGGCGAAAATGCCTTGTTGATGCCAGAGGTCAGAGGAGAATGGCCAGACTGGTTCGAGCTGATAGAAAGGCAACAGTAACTCAAATAACCACTCATTACAACCGAGGTATGCAGAAGAGGATCTCTGAACGCACAACACGTCGAACCTTGAGGCAGATGGGCTGCAGCAGCAGCCCATCTGCTGCTGCAGCACAACACCAGCAGAACAACACCAGCAGCTGCTGGTGTTGTTCCGACAATGTCATAAAAAAGACAGTTGTGTGAGTAGGTTGAGGGTTAACGTGGGTTAGCTATCGGTTAGTTTAAGGTAAGTGTTAAGGTTAGGTTGAGGTTATGTTAGGTTAGCTTTGG
Organism: Lampris incognitus; assembly: GCF_029633865.1. Taxonomy (NCBI): domain Eukaryota; kingdom Metazoa; phylum Chordata; class Actinopteri; order Lampriformes; family Lampridae; genus Lampris; species Lampris incognitus. The sequence goes on from NC_079213.1 coordinate 63,473,209, forward strand.
TATTTTTCCGGTCTTTTCCCCCGTGTAGCAGAGGCACGACATCACAACAACATGGTTGGTCCGTTGTGTGACAGTTCTGGAGCAACCTTAATTATGATGTTGTGGGAACGACACCAACACTGCGACACCGGATCGGGCATCTACATCCCGATCTCTCTCTCTCTCTCTCTCTCTCCGTCACCCCTCCTCGCTCATCCTCTTATCAGAGGGGCTGTGCAGCAGCAGGGAGAGGCTGCCCGCGGTGAGGGCGACAGCAGGGCAGTGCAGAGGACTGAGACCCAGTAGACTCGAGAGCCATGACCAAGAAGCTGATTTAAGAGGTTTAAACTGTTACAGAAAGGATTGAAATACTCAGACTCGAGGTTTAAGCACAGACGTTGCGAAAAGATACAGCTGGGAGCGCTGGCCAAGTAAGGATAAACTCGGCCTAGGAAAAGTGATGTTTTCTTTTCTTTTTTTTTTACTGTTTTCAAGCGGAAGATGACAAAATAGCTACCGGATAAAGCCAGCATGACAGATGGAAAATAATCCAAACTTTATCTAAAACCCACATCTTCCTCACAGTGACGTGTGGTTGTTGAAGCGCTTTGTTGCTCAGCTCACAGTGCATACAGTTATGAGCTGCTCCTGTTGACGTGACAAGCCGTGAAACTCAATTATCCGAGTACTCCACACACACAGGAACCAGGTGAGGTAGTCAGTTCTCTCTCTCTCTCTCTCTCTGTCTCTCTCTCTCTCTAGCTCACACACACACATAAGGACGTGACCTATGGATTTCCTTCTCGGCTGCTGTGACTGGCAGAGCTGATTGGTATTGTTAATTCGCCGTGGATGTTGTCGGTTTCTAGAAGTTGCCTCTTTGAGCAATGCCTCATAATAACCATGCTGTTCTACGTAGCACACCTGCTCTGGAAAACAGTTGTGAAATGCAACTCGATACGAGTGCTCTATTTATTGCACTGTACTTTAGCCAGTCTGTGTTTTGACCTTGGCTTTAAACAATGTGATACGTCATATCTTTTATTATCATAGTATGCTGCAGGACCACCTCCCCCCCGGTGGCTTGGTGGCTACCACTGTTGTCTCACAACTACGGGGTCCTGGGTTCAACTCCAACCCTTCTCTCCGTCACACTCACTCTCTGTCCTCTCACTCGCTCCCTCCCTCCCTCCCTCCCTCCCTCACTCACTCTCTGTCATCTCACTCACTCACTCCCTAACTCACTCCTCACTCACTCCCTCACACTTTCACTCACTCACTCACTCACTCACTCACTCACTCACTCTCTGTCCTCTCACTCACTCCCTCACTCACTCACTCACACTTTCACTCACTCACTCACTCTCTGTCCTCTCACTCACTCCCTCACTCCCTCCCTCCCTCACTCACTCACTCACACTTTCACTCACTCACTCACTCTGTCCTCTCACTCACTCACTCTCACTCACTCACTCACTCACTCACTCACTCACTCACTCTCTCTGTCCTCTCACTCACTCCCTCCCTCCCTCACTCACTCACTCACACTTTCACTCACTCACTCTCTGTCCTCTCACTCACTCACTCCCTCCCTCACTCCCTCCCTCACTCACTCACTCACTCACTCACACTTTCACTCACTCACTCACTCACTCACTCACTCACTCACTCTGTCCTCTCACTCACTCACTCACTCACTCTCTCATTCACTCAGCCTCTCTCCTCTCTCACTCACTCACTCACTCACTCACTCTGTAAAACATACAAACACACACACACACACGTACATATCAGATGACAGGAAGTGAGACTCTCGGTATCAGGTGTGCATCGTTCAGAGTGAACACCTGTAATTTCTCCGACAGTTCACGACACACCGTCGTGACGGTCTCATGATGGTTCTCGCCTGGTGAAAAAAAATCTCCTTTCATGTCGCACGCAAACGTCTTTTGACGCCGCACCGCTTTGAGGTTAAACACGAAAAAAAAAAAAAGCTATTGACGGGTTTGTTTCAGTATTCAGGTCACAACTCATCCATCGCCCGTGAAGAGACGTGGAACGATTTCCTGTCAACCCACGCACTTTGAGCATCCGCGTGTTGGTGTGTGAATTGGCAGCGTGTGTGTGCGTGTGTGTGTGTGTCTGAATTGGTAGCGTATGTGTGCGCGTGTCAACAGGTGAGGTAGTGCTTTGGCAAAAAAAACAAAATCTGTACCACCAAAATGTGGCAGGAAAGGGAGCACGGCGGAGATAATTGTTATAATTCAACCAAATAACTCCATCTCAAAATGGCAGAGATTAGAACCCCCCCCCCCATTCATGGGGGGTTATTACCTCCTTTCCATCAGAGAGGTCAGACCTTGGTTCAGCCCCCAGCTTATGTCTATGTGGATGGTTATTAACTCCGCGGACCAGGAAACACAAGTTAGATTTCACCCTTCCGACAGCTGGGGTGACACAGCCAACCCCCTCAAATCTCACACCTAGAGCCAGAGACACCTTCATTTAAAGACGAAGGGAGACCAAACCAAGAACCAGTCCACAGGTATTTCTCTCCCTGATGACGGAGGTGGATGCAAAACGGATTGTGAGTCAGTCAGACACCTACGGGGAGAACACCTTCACCAGCTGATAGAGCCCACTGTCATCTAAATTATCATCACGAGTTCACATTTAACGATCACAATACATGATTGCCTTCATAATTCTATTGTGAAATGCAATGCACCCTGGGTATTTGTTTTGGACATTGCAATCTTTTCCATTTGCTCCTTAATTTGCAAGCAACCTCTACTACTACTACGACTACTACTACTACTACTACTACGACTACTACTTTCTGCTGCTCCCGTTAGGGGGCGCCACAGCTGATCATCCGTTTCCATCTCTTCCTGTCCTCTGCATCTTCCTCTGTCACACCAGCCACCCGCATGTCCTCCCTCACCACTTCCATAAACCTCCTCTTTGGCCTTCCTCTTTTCCTCTTCCCTGGCAGCTCCATATTCAGCATCCTTCTCCCAGTATACCCAGCATCTCTCCTCCACACATGTCCAAACCATCTCGATCTTGTCTCTCTTGCTTCGTCTCCAAACCGTCCAACCTGAGCTGTCCCTCTAATATCTAATATACTAGTTCCTAATCCTGTCCTTCTTCATCACTCCCAATGAAAACCTTAGCATCTTCAACTCTGCCACCTCCAGCTTCACCTCCTGTCTTTTCATCAGTGCCACTGTCTCCAAACCATATAACATAGCTGGTCTCACTACCATCTTGTGAACCTTCTCTTTAACTCTTGCTGGTACCCTTCTGTCACAAATCACTCCTGACACTCTACTCCACCCACTCCACCCTGCCTGCAGTCTCTTCTTCACCTCTTATCACCTCTCTTCTGTATTCCCCGTTACTTTGGACAGTTGACCCCCAAGTATTTAAACTCATACGCCTTCGTCACCTCTACTCCTTGCATCCTCACCATTCCACTGTCCTCCCTCTCATTCATGCATGGGTATTCCATCTTGCTCCTACTGACTTTCATTCCTCTTCTCTGCAGTGCATACCTCCACCTCTCCAGGCTCTCCTCAACCTGCACCCTACTCCAACTACAGATCACAATGTCATCCACAAATGTCATCGTCCACGAAGACTCCTGCCTGATCTCGTCCGTCAACCTGTCCATCACCATTGCAAACAAGAAAGGGCTCAGAGCCGATCCTTGATGTAATCCCACCTCCACCTTGAACCCATCTGTCATTCCAACCACACACCTCACCACTGTCACACTTCCCTCATACATATCCTGCACCACTCCTACATACTTCTCTGCAACTCCCGACTTCCTCATACAATACCACACCTCCTCTCTCGGCACCCTGTCATATGCTTTCTCTAAATACACAAAGACACAGTGTAACTCCTTCTGGCCTTCTCTATACTTCTCCATCAACATTCTCCTTCAAGCAAACTCTACTACTAAGTGTAAACAGCATCTGAAATGAATGGGCGAGATATAGGCTGAGACACAACTACATGGCTAGAAACATACATTGCAACTCTGCAACAGTGAATTTTATTTTATTTTTTTAGATTATGAATGGTATAAAGTTTATTACTATTAAGGTGGCATGGTGGCACAGTGGTAAACAAAGTGGACGAGGCAGCTACATATAACTCTCTCTAGACGGAAAAAAGTCTTGATGACAGAACTCAACATCACCTGGAGACTCGATGGGGTACCACAGTAGTAAATGTCAGGATATGACACCTCTGGCCGTCGAGTGGGATCATTAATCAGTTCCTATGTTTGGCTAAAAGGACATGACCAACAATCCCGCTAAGTTTACCTAAACACAGCAACTGTCATCAGCCGCCAAAGTACTAAAGTAGCTCTCCTGCTATGTCATCACAACTATACTTTTACCGAATAGCCTTGTCAAACACCTGCGAACTCAATTAGCCACCATTCAAATTCAAAGGTTTAATTTTCCCACAAAAAGGGGTGGTAACCACAATGCGGCATGAAAGTTCCCGGATGACTGTTCTGGTTTATTACACAGATAAGGCCCAACTGGTCGACGCTACGTCAGCATTGGCCTTGCAAGGTTCAGGGCTGATTCAAAACAGAAGACTGGGGCGTCTAGGTAGTGCAGCGGTCTATTCTGTTGCCTACCAACAAGGGGGTCGCCGGTTTGAATCCCCGTGTTACCTCCGGCTTGGTCGGGTGTCCCTACAAACACAATTGCTTGTGTCTGCGGGTGGGAAGCCGGATGTGGGTATGTGTCCTGGTCGCTGCACTAGCGCCTCCTCTGGTTGGTCGGGGCACCTGTTCGGGGGCGAGGGGGAACTGGGGGGGAATAGCGTGATCCTCCCACGTGCTACGTCCCCCTGGCGAAACACCTCACCGTCAGGTTCAAAGAAGTGGCTGGCGACTCCACATGTTGTAACGATCACGGATGCCTCGCTAGCCTTTGGTTAACGACCCCTTAGATGACTGGTTAGCGCAGTCGCCCGTGGCAACCGGGTTCGCTTCCCGGCTGCCCCCTGAATTCACTACATTGGTGTCAGAAGTGAGATGGTGAGACAGTGAGGCCACTGGAAGTTCCTGCGCCCAGAGGCGTGAAGGAGCTGAACGCTAAAGCGAGGGGATGCGCTTCTCGAAGGAGTAGTGTAATGCTCACGAATGCCTAGACTCGCTAGCCCTTGACTGACGGGTCGGACCCTTTAGTTGACTGGTTAGCGCAGTCGCCCGTGGTCCAGGCTATCCGGGTTCGATTCCCAGCTACGACGGATTCTCGGCTGTGCTACAATGTATCAGAGGAGATATGTGGCAGTCTGCAGCCCTCCCCGGCTCAGCAGAGGGGGTGGAGCAACGACTGTGACTGCTCCGAAGAGTGGGGTCGTTGGCCGGGGCACAATTGGGGAGTAAAAGGGGGGGGGGGATCCAAAAAATAAAAATAAAACTGTAGACTGCATGTGGAGCCAATTTCAACCCATGAAACACCGATTTTTACACATTTGATAAGAAATTTCAATATTAACTCCAGCATTGACGCGTTTCATCACCGTAGTCATAACATTCAGGTCACCGCTCAAAAAGTGAAGCATTTATTAAGATGAACGCTTTAGTCTATCTGCCTCCCCAAGATCCATAGTGATGACAAGGCTGTGCGTGTGAATGATTGACAGGCAGTAGGACCGCCCCGTCACAGAGAGCTCCCCTGGGTAGTTATGACATTCCAGCAGCAGTAAAGCCTCAACCAATCAGGGGAGCTCAGGTGAGATTTTGCAGACGCAAGGTTAAACCTCAAAGTTTGGTTTTCCCTCACACCATTTGAATTACTCATAGCTGAAGGAGGGATATGACCCACCCCAACTTTGAAGTCTGGGAGTATTCAGGGTGTTTAGAATTTAGGGTGGACATTGAAAGTGGGCCTACCATTGATACTACTGAGAATTTGTGCAACGCATCGCGGGATGCCTGCTCTGTAATTTGAATTTGCCATGGAAACATGATAAGTGAGGGAAGAGGTCTATTAAACATTTTCCTGTCGATCATAATGTAATGAGGTAAGTAATTTCCATGCATGAGCGTGTGCCTGCACACGTGCACATCAGATGTTAGACTGCTTCATTAACCTTTCCTTAACATCAATTTAAATGGTAGCATCAGTTGAAATGATAGCTAGTAATTAGTACGTACAACAATATGCTGCATCAGTGATTACTGGAGATTAAAATGTTAAAGGTTGCAGTCTTGTTTGCAAAGGTGATAGCAATGTAGGCCTTGGCCTGCAGTTACCAAGCTTCTAATGGTAAGACTGCTGATTAACGATCAACAGCTGATAAACAACAAGGATAGGATTTAAAGAGGAAAACCTGATGCTAAACTCTGTTTGGACGGGATTAGCTTTTTCCGGGGGGGAAATTTTATTTTGTACATCACAGATGTTTCCAGTGCTATAAATTCTGTCTGGAACGGCCATGTTTGTGTTGTTCATGCACCACCTGGGTCAAAATTACAGGGAAAATTACTTCCTGTTTTTCATCAAACTCAGGGCTACTTGGAGAAATTTAATGCCATCCAGATTAAAACCTAGACGATATATCTCTTGTTGAATTCAGGGGCAGCTGGAAACCGCCGCAGCCGGGACGCGAACGCGGGTCTCCCGCACCACGGCCGACTAATGTAGCGAATTCAGGGGGCAGCCGGGAACCGCCGCAGCCGGGACGCGAACCTGGGTCTCCCACACCACGGGCGACTACGTTAACCAGTCGACTAAAGGGTCGGACCCATTAACCAAAGGCCAGCGAGACTACACATCCGCGGTCGTTACACTATCCCCCTTTTTCGGGAAGCGCGTCCCCGCACTTCAGCATATCAGCTCCCTCACGCCTCTGGGCGCACGTGCTTCCGATGGCCTCATGATCTCACAATCCCACTTCTGACACCAATGTGTGAACTCAGGGGCAGCGAACCCGGATCTCCCGCAACACGGGCGATTGCGCTAACCAGTCAACTAAAGGGTCTGACCCGTTAGCCAAGGGCTAGCGAGTGTAGTCATTCGTGATCTTTACAACCAATGAATGAAGGTGAATGAAGGCGAATGGCTGCTCTGCTGAGTGACTGTCATTCATAAAACAACGGTAAGAAACATAGCTCAGCCATGGGAAATGTTATATTATAGCTACTGAGATGATTTCCAACTGTGTCTGAATAATCCTACTCTTGAAATTGTATTTTCATAGCGGAGTTTTAACATTGGAGACTATGTCACTTCTGCGTGGCGGCGAGGTGAATAAGGTGAATTATTTTTGGTTCATCCAGTGTTCCTCCAGTTCTCCTGTGAATAAGGTGAATTATTTTTGGTTCATCCTGTGTTCCTCCCGTTCTCCTGTGCTGAGATCAACAGTGAATGATTTGCTGGCTTGCAAAACATGACCGACTTCTCGTTTACTTTCAAGACTGAAACCCGCATACATCATGTTCTGGGTTTGACACCGCCGCTTCCTGATCTGACTCAACCATAGATTTGAGTCACGCATGCGCACGGTTGACTCAGGAGGGGCAGTGACAGAAAGCAGTGCTGAGAATAAACGTTTTTCGAAGGTTTTTAATCACCGCAACCACAAGATGTTCTTCATCATACACTCATAACTGCACAAAAAAATGTTGGGCTGATACGTCCAGGAGTTTGTGAGATCCGCCGCGGACACACACACACACACACACACACACACACACACACACACACACACACACACACACACACACACACACACACACACACACACACACACACACACACACACACACATGCATGTGCATGTGACCAAAAGCATAATCCCCTCCAGGCTACCACCTGGCGGAGATAACGAGACCATTTTAGTGTAAAGGTTATGACCTTTTGTAAATAAACAGTTCGCCTTGAAAGCAGGGGCGGACTGGAGGTAAGAAAATGGCCCGGGATTTTGACACTGGCCAGCCCACCCCATTGGCAACCCATTAGTCACTAAATAACAAGCCAACAAAATACATTAGTAAAACTATAAACAACTGTATAGTTTTCCTCAAGTAGAGTAATCCTTGTACCTGAGCCCCTGCGTAAGACAAATTTATTATACTGTAACGACCGCGGATGACTAGACTCGCTAGCCCGTTGGCTAACGAGTCTAGTCCGCTAGACTGCTGCGGCGGTTCTCAGCTGCGGCGGTTCTCGGCTGCCCCTGAATTCGTTAAATTGTTGTCAGAAATGGGATGGTGAGACCGTGAGGCCATCGGAAGCGCGTGTGCCCAGAGGTGTGAGGGAGCTGGTACACTGAAGCGCGGGGACGCGCTTCTCGAAGGAGGGGGGGTAGTGTTACGACGATGAATGAGTAGACTCGCTAGCCCATTGGCTAACGGGTTGGACCTTTAGTTGACTGGTTACCGCAGTCGCCCGTGGTCCGGGTGCCCCGGGTTCGCATCCCGGCTGCGGCGGATTCCCGGCTGCCCCCGGAAATCGCTACATTCGTGTCAGGAGTGGGATGGTGAGACTGTGACGCCATCGGAAGCACGTGCGCCCAGAGGCTGGAGGGAGATGATATGCTGAAGCGCAGGGACGTGCTTCCCGAAGGAGAGGGATAGTGTAACAACGACAGATGTGTGGACTCGCTAGCCCGTTGGCTAACGGGTCGGACCCTGTAGTCAGCTGGTTAACGTAGTCGCCTGTGGTGCGGGAGACCCGGGTTCACGTCCCGGCTGCGGCGGTTCCCGGCTGCCCCCCGAATTCATTACAGTATGTTACATGTAACCTTACAAGCCTAGTGGTATCTTTCATTTTTAGTATCAGTCGTCATTGATACCAGTGTAGCTATCTCATTTCTACTGAGGATATGGCTACACAGTCCACATCATTGTCTACTAAACCACTTCACAGGGGCTCTGGGGGCTGCGAAGCTACTGTTCTGCCCTCGGCCTCATCCTGCCGTCTCTGTCATATCTGGGCTCATTACCGTGTCGTTACTGGGGCCATCCATCCGTCTCCACTGGTGGTGGGAGCCAAACGAATTTGCCAATTTGAAGCATCTCTGGAGAGATTTCAATCTCTTTCCCCTCAGCTTTTCAGCAACACCTTTACGTTTTTGTTTTTTAACCTTGTTTTTCTTTTTTTTTCTAATTTCGGCAACGTGACACATGAATGAGCTGGTGAGTCAAAATGCACGTTCCAATGTCAAATATGAAATGTGAAGTGACCATCTGCAGGGTCTGATCGACAACAGATGTGGGAAAGGCGCAGGACAGACCCAAGTGGAACAAAATCAATTGGCAAGGGGAGGTAGGGAGATGGACAACTGTTGGGGGGGGGGGGATTGCCAATCAAATGTAAGCTGCAGCCCCTATGGCCAGTTGAGCTAAGGCACATACCAATCAATTTTACACTTTTTTTTATCTTTAGTATGTTGCTTGAATCGGCCCAATTCTCAAGCAGCCCACCAAGAAAATACCCAGTGCTCCAAATGGTCAGCCCACCCCTGCTTGAAAGATGGAAAATGATTGTATTTTTTTTCCAAGGTTACGCCACAGTCCCGCGTAGTGTCAGCAATACGGCCAGGAGAGATTGACCGAGATGTATGATCCCCCGTAGCATAGGAAATCTGCAACCCCCCTATTCCGCTTTGCAGAAGCACATCGCCCTCGGCCTGGCACATACTAGAAATAAACTCAATCTTCACCTAATCATTTCATCTCCCTAAATCTGGGCCCAGGCAGCATGCAGACTGTCAAGACTGGAGAGAAGCGGACAGCAGGAGATAGATGGCGTGAAGGGAGGAGGAAAAGCATGGGAGTGCGCGCGAGAGAGAGAGAGAGAGCGAGCGAGAGAGAGAGGTGGGGGTGCAAACAGGTAAGTAAGAAAAGAAACCGAAGAGAGAAATCAGCGCAGCAGCAGATCCTAAAAATATTACAATCCTAGGTATGAAATAACACGTTTTTATACAGCTTAAACTTAAGATTCTAACATATTTCTTTTCATCTTAATTTCAATTGTTTTTACCAGGTTTTTGCCAACATTGGTGGAACAAGGACAAAGAGAATCAAACATGCAGAAATAATTACACAACTACAATCAATGACAGGTATTTCTAAGTTAATTCAGATCAGAATCAGAAATCAGAATCAGAAACACGGTCATTTCATTTCATGCACCTGCGCTCATGAAATGAAAGGAAACATCATTTCCCCAGCCCACAGCAGTGCAACACAAAGACAAAACCTACAAGAACACATATATCTACACTAAAAAAAATAAATAAAAACAATCACTGTCAAGGAGAATGAACGCCAGCCAGGATGACTGTCGGAACTGCTGGTCTGCATAGGCTAGCAGTTAGTTTAGCCTGCCCCGCGTCCGCGTCCTGTAAGACCGCCCCCGGTGTTTCCTCTTCAGGTGCAGCTCCGGTCAGGGCCGTGGTCCCTGGGCCCACAGGACGCGGGAGACCAAGCTCTCCCAGCTGATCCAATGCTAGCTCTCCCAGCCAGACACCTTCGACACACCTCCCCGCACTCCACATGATGACACTAAAAACTCAGTCAAGGCTAGGCGAGGCTGTTGCCAGACCACCATCGGTGCATGGGCTAGCAGTTAGCTTAGCCTGCCCCGCTTCCGCATCCTGTCAGACTGCCCTCGGTGTTACCTCTTTGGGTACAGCTCCAGGCAGGGCCAAGGTCCCTGGGCCCACAGGATGCAGCAGCCCAAGCCCTCCCAGCTGATCCAGCGCCAGCTCTCCCAGCCATCAAACAAAATCAAACTTAGCTGCAGAGGTGGACAAAGACACTAAATGCAGGGTACTGGGTGAGGCTGCCACAAACGTGAATTTGCGCCGCCATCTTCCCACACCGGAAGCGGAAAGATGTTGCCTATGAGAAAGGTGTGCGGTGTCTATATTTCATGCGTAAACTGAGACAGTTTGGAGTGGTCAGAGACACACGGGTCCTCTTCTATCACTCCTTTGTGGAGAGCATTTTAACTTTTTGCTCTACTGCCTGGTATTTTTCTTGGTCAGTGAATGATAAACACAAACTGCACAAGGCAGTCAATGTGTACAGCAAGATGGCAGGACAACAGCAAATTTGCATGACAATGACCCGTGAGTCCCAAGGGGCGAGGAAAGGAAGGGTGATTAGTAGAGATGTATCACATCCCCTGTCTAGCGTAAACGAGCTGTAACCATCAGGCAGATGGTATAGGATGCCATCCCGCCGAACCAGCCAGGCTCTCGGACCATTCATGCCTACCGGTATATCATGGCTGAACAAACTCTGAAACAAAAGGTCAACTGAGCCTGTGTGTGTGAGGATGCTGCACCTTATGTCTGATTTTGATTTGATTCGATATACTTTAATGATCCCCATAGGGAAATTACGCTCTACATTTAACCCATCCTAGCTGGGTAGCTTGGAGCAGTGGGCAGCCGCCGTGCAGCACCCGGGGACCAACTCCAGTTGGTCTTGCCATGCCTCGGTCAGGGTTACAGACAGGAATAGTAACCCTAACATGCATGTCTTTTTGATGGTGGGGGAAACCGGAACACCCGGAGACAACCCACCGCAGACATGGGGAGAACATGCAAACTCTACACAGAGGACAACCTGGGATGACCCTCAAGGTTGGACAACCCCGGGGTTCGAACCCAGGACCTAATTGCTGTGAGGCGACCGCGCTAACCACTGCGCCACCGTAGAGCACTTTGGTGAAATGTTGTGTGTGTGTGTGTGTGTGTGTGTGTGTGTGTGTGTGTGTGTGTGTGTGTGTGTGTGTTTTGTTGGTGTTGGTATTGGTATTGAAGTTGTCTGTCTCAGGTTTGCCATATGGCACACCATGAATTTCTGAAAAGACTAATAAATATCTATCTACCAAGGCACCTTCTCATTGAAGAGATTTTGCAGAACTGTAACAAATTCAAATTCCCCCCCCATACTTACACTTACTCCCACCTCCCTCCCCAGCCTCCCAAAGGTTAGCTCATGCCTATTTTCTCCATTGTTGTGCTGAGGCTGTAATGAAGTGCGTACTGCGCCATTCTAGCAAGGTGTCATGTGAACAATCATTTGTGTTTCCATTAGTGTTGGAGCTCAAATCAGGACTAAGAAGTCCCACAGAAAAACCACAATGATGTCAATAAATGACAGCATGCAACCGTGTCCGTCTACGTAATGCACATGCGTTGTGTCTCCTCCAGTGACCATGACACGGATTCAGACTATTTTTGTTTTCTAATGGAACAGGGATGTTTCGCTACCGGTGTAGGAAGATGGCAGCGCAAATTCACGTTTGCAGCGGCCTCACCCAGTACCGTCCATGCAGTGTCTTTATCCACGTCTACATGTAAGTTTGCCTTCGTTTGATGGCTGGGAAAACTGGCGCTGGATCTGCTGAGGGAGCTTGGTCTGCTGCATCCTGTGGGCCCAGGGACCACGGCCCTGCCTGGAGCTATGTCCGAAGAGGTAACACCGAGGGCGGTCTGTCAGGAAGCGGAAGCGGGGCAGGCTTAGCTAACTGCTAGCCCATGCAGACCGGCAGTTCTGATAACACCGTGGGCGGTCTGGCGGCGGCCTCGCCTAGCCTTGACTGTGTTTTAAGTGTGGTCGTGTGGCGTGCGGGGAGGTGTGTCGAAGGTGTCTGGCTGGGAGAGCTAGCGTTGGATCGACTGAGGGAGCTTGGTCTGCTGTGTCCTGTGGGCCCAGGGACCACGGCCCCGACCAGAGCTGCGCCTGAAGAGGAAGCACCAAGGGCGGTCGGTCGGGACCTCGAAGTGGGGCAGGCTAAGCTAATTGCTAGCCCATGCAGACCAGCAGCTCCGACAGTCATCCTGGCTGGTGTTCGTTCTCCTGGACAGGGATTTCTTTTTTCTTTTTTCTTTAGTGTAGATATATGTGTTAGTTTGTGTTCTTGTAGTTCTGTTAGTTTTTGCATATGTGTTTTTGTCTTTGTGTTGCACTGCTGTGGGCTGGGGGAAATGTTGTTTCGTTTCATTTCATGTGCGTAAGTGCATGGGGTGAAATGACAAACAAAGTGTTCGTGATTCCTGAAAAACACAAGCGTTTGTTGTGATGTCACTACGCTCGGTAGGGTCAACATAGGATGAAATAATGGCGCCGTAGGATATAAACTCCATTGCAGATGTGACATCACCGGCTGTGACGTGATGTAAAACCAATGTTATTGAACACTGACGTCATTTAGCCCTCCTACCAGCACAATCTGGCCACATCCAGCACGGTCCTCAAATGGTGCTGTAAAACAGGAAATGGGCTCGCTTTGGAACCATTCCACACCAAACTGTATGCTAATGGAAACGCCGCTAGAAGAGTTTCCTTCACCTTCGCTCTGGAAAGACACTATTTGTCCATGGCCCTGTGCCAGAGAAGCCCGGCTGTGGCCGAGCATTGCAACAATGATTAAAATATGAGCAAAGTGGAATAACTTCCAAAAGACCTAGGGGCATCCTGGTAGCATAGTGGTCTATTCCATTGCCTACCAACATGGAAACTGCGGATGGGAAGCCGGATCTGGGTATGTGTCCTGGTCGCTGTGCAAGCGCCTCCTCTGGTCGGTCGGGGTGCCTGTTGGGGGAACTGGGGGGAACTGGGGGGGGGGAAAAGCGTGATCCTCCCACGCCCTACGTCCTCCTGGCAAAACTCCTCACTGTCAGGTGAAAAGAAGCGGCTGGCAACTCCACGTGTATGGGAGGAGGCATGTGGTAGTCTGCAGCCCTCCCCGGATCGGCAGAGTAGCTGGAGCAGCGACCGGGACGGCTTAGAAGAGTGGGTTTATTGGCTGGATACAACTGGGGAGAAAAGGGGGGGGGGGAATCCACAGAAAGAAAGAAAAAACTAAGGTGCATAGCAACGTTCTTTCTATGTAAAGAGCCATGTTCGAAGAATGGGGGGGGGGTAAGACTGGAAATGTGCTACAGTTTTGTGTTTGGAGGTTGTTAATGATCTTTATAGGCACAGACTGACATGCTGTACTGATGCATCAAACCCTGCAGCATGTCTTTCATATGAAGTCACGGGATCCCCAACAAACCGTCCCCCTGTCGTTCTTCCCATCCTCCCTTCACGTGGATTTCACACTGCTTGGCACAGCTGTCGGTTCAGGCTCGACTCATTACAGCAGACAGCATCTCAGTGGAGCTGAGGATAACTGCTCCGAAGCTGCAATAGAGGCAATTAACCCTGAGGCGAAGTGCAAGGCTCTATCCGAGGCAGCTGAGCTACTGTAAACACACAGGGCTGAGAGCATAGGGAGCAGCATAGGGAGCAGACGTTTAGCCCGACCTAAGCGAGGTTCATGACCAGTTAAAAATCATACAAGCAAGAGAGAGAGAGAGACTTTGCAGCATGGTTCTCTGGGGTATTCTCAAATGCCCAGTTCCCGAATGCAGCGGGCGCTTCGATTTCTATCTGTGCCATTTATCACACTTGATTGATATCTGAAGGGCTCTCTGCTTTTAGACTAATCTGAATGAGCACTTGAAGAAAGTAGGCTGATCTTTTTCCTTCAAACACCCTGAAATTGGCCCAGATGGAAGTGAGACAGGGCCAGCTCATGATGCCTCCCTCTGTCTGGTTGCATGGCTAACTGTGTTAGCTAAGATATCTGTCTGTCTATCTCCTTTTGGATGGCTGAATGTATTAAGGTGTCTGCTTGTCCGTATGTCTGTATCTGTCTGTCGCTCTCCGTCTTTCTGCAAGACTATTACAAAGTCTTTGTGTGACTGTTTGGCTGGCTGAGAGTCTCTCTCTCTCTCTCTCTCTCTCGCTCGCTCTCTCTCTCTCTCTCTCTCTCTCTCTCTCTCTCTCTCTCTCTCTCTCTCTCTCTCTCTCTCTCTCTCTCTCTCTCTCTCTCTCTCTCTCTCTCTCTCTCTCTCTCTCTCTCTCTCTCTCTCTCTGCTTCTGTCTGGCTGACTGTATTCAGATGTCCGGCTGGTTGGCTTGCAGTGTATTAAATCCCTCCGCCTGTCTTGGTCTATTTGGCTCAGAGCTCAGTCACCACTATTAACACACAATCGCGCGCACACACACCCCAGAAGGGATAGAAAAAGAGAAAGGAGAAACATTAGAAACCCTTTTGCATCCTAAACAGCTATGAGCATCACACGTGTGACAACACACTCCAACGTTTCTTTTGTATGTATGTATTATAGTGCCTTACTTACCATTTTTTGTTCTCTAAAAACCCTAACCCTAAACCTAACCTCATTACATCAAAATTACTTCTATCACACGCAATTTGGTGTTTTTAGAGAACAAAAAATCGTAACTAAGGCACTATAACAAATTCAGTCAAATGACAATAAAAATAACAATGAAATAAAATGCTGTTAACTAGAAGATATTAAACACGGCTCATTGCATGACGTTGCTGAATCCGGGACTTCGTTCGTCTAGCACGACACAGGATCCTAACAGACTTTCCACTGGCATTGTTTCCGTGATGCCGGCACGTCATTTTAACACATCACGTGCCACCCACCACCACGTCATGCAAGTGTCAAGAGGTCGTGGTCATTTCACTTATTTCTGGGATCAGGTTGGGTCAGACAGAAAGGAGAAGACTGGACTTGACTTTTACCTCTGCATTCAAGACGGCTGCTTTGGCTTTATGGACGGGCAGGTCTTGGGGCACACAACGCCAGTGAGCCTCCAAGCCCCGTTATAACCTTGTTATAACATGCAGTTTAAGACTAGTGGATAATGAACAGTCGGAAACCCCCCTTTGGGTCCGTTACTGCCAACGGGTGGATGGCGAGGTCAAACATGACTGTAAAAGGACGCGGGCATCATGGCGGCTGACTCGTTAGCACTGTGTGGACTGTGGATGACAGGGGAAGCCAACCGATGTGTACATACCGTAGCGAGTTCAGGGGGCAGCCAGGATTCCCAGGAATTGCCGCAGCCGGGACGCGAACCCGGGTTTCCCGCACCACGGGAGACTGCCTTAACCAGTCGACTAAAGGGTCCGACCCATTAGCCAAGGGCTAGCGAGACTAGTCATCCGTGATCGTTATACTACCCCGCTCCTTCGGGAATATCAGCTCTCTCACGCCTCTGGGCGCACGCGCTTCTGATGGCCTCACGGTCTCACCATCCCACTTCTGACACCAATGTAGTGAATTCAGGGGGCAGCCGGGACGCGAACCCGGGGTCTCCCGCACCACAGGCAACAACGTTAACCAGTCGACTAAAGGGACCCTTTAGCCTTGGTTAACGTAGTCGCCCATGGTGCGGGAGACCCCGGTTCGTGTCCCGGCCGTGGCGGTTCCCGGCTGCCCCCTGAATTCGCAACAATAGATTAGGTGAACTTGAGGCGCTAAAATGGACGGTGGCACAGATCTTCTTTTGGCTCACCTGCCACAGTCCCAAAACACACTGATCGCGTGAACGGGACACTTTATACCGCCCATAGGTGTGAATGTGTGCTATGTTTATCCTTCTGCCCGGCAGCAAACCCAAACACCTGACTTACATTCAGATCTGGACACTGACAAAGAACGAATACTGTCACCATAGGTTTCACTCTCACCACGCGTATTTAGTTATACAATTCTATTATTATTCAATTACTAAATCAGTGACAAGAAGGTCTGTGGACTGTGCACCTATATGTGGGTCAATTTGAGATCTGTTTTCTAAGTGTAATTGTGTCGAGGACGGTTTCCAAAAAAAAAAAAAAACTAGATGGAGACCATCAAAAGTGATTAATTTTACTCGCTTTTCTTCTCCGTCACGCCGGATCAGACAAACACATGCAAACAAAGCTGCACCACCGAATTTATCCGTCCTCTTCACTGCGCATCACAATGACTGCAACGACTTTATTTGGATGCAGAAATAATGTTTTTCCAAAGGCTGACGCACGTGTTTGTGCGTGATTGCGCACGCGCACGTGTGTGTCTGTGTGTGTCTGTGTGTGCGCGGACGCACATATGTCAACTGCAGATGATGCAAGTAGATTTTCTGAAGGATCCATTTGCCATCCCTGCCTCCATCAGGCTCTTTGTTGTGGTAATCACACTCCCTGTGTCTCGGCCTCACGTTATCATCACTGTCCCCCAGTCAGAACCCGTCCTCCATCTGCCTCACTGCCCCCCCCTATACCCATCCAGCCAGCCCTTGCGTCAACAGTTCAAGCAGGCGAGATGAGAAAACATGAATAATGACTAATATCTCTGCATGTTTTCTCTGTCTTTCTTTAAACCTTTAAAGTCTCTAGCGCTCATTCACTCTCTTATCCAGTCTCTTTACACACTTAATCAGTTTAGTGTCACGTGGGGATGGAGCCTATCCCATCAGGCAATGGCTGCAAGGTAGACTGATGTTCTGAACGGCCATTACAACACACACACACACACACACACACACACACACACACACACACACACACACACACACACACAATACACACACACACACCATCGTCATCATCATCACCATCATCGGCAGTCACTCGGGTTCGAGTATTACTGTCTTCCTGATGGGTCTTCCGGTGGACGTAGCGCAGGGGCAGACTGGGACTGAAAAATGGCCCTGGACTTTTTGACTCCGACCGGGCCACCAACAACCGCCCCCCACAGCGATACACCACCACCCACCCAAACCACACCACAATTTATGCAAACAAGATTACTGAACAGTATTTATAACGATAACTTTAGTAAAATAGATGTAAAATAGAACAAGGGGAACGTGTTGCTCTTAGGAGGAGGCTGGCAAGAAAGAGCACATTTTGGCACAGTGGCACTGGCAGCAAGGTGGCAAGAATCTCTGGAACCATCTGACCAGTAAAAAAATAATACAGGAAGAAATGTGTTGGTGAAAAGACTGGTGAGTAAGCAAGTCATAGAATAAAATAGAAATAAACATATTTCCAACCTCCTTAAATTAGCAATTTCTGCAGCAGCTCACTTCACTTCACTTCTCTCAGCAACACCATGTATAACCAGGTCACTGTCCAGGGCCATTAAAACATCTCGCTCAGTAGCCATGAGCATAAAAGCCTCCAGGTGCTGTTGAGATATAGTGCTCCTGAGCCTACTCTTGATGAATTTCAAAGTAGAGAAGTGCCGCTCCCAAGCTACCTGGGTTACTGACAGGGTAAATAGGAACTTGTAAGCAAGGCCTGGGATGTGGTATGCATCGGTGAATAGGATGTACTAAGAACAGGGTAGCAACACACTGGACAGTCCTTGCAAGATGAGCAGCTCTTGTTGACCATCTCCACCTCATCTTCATTTCCTTCAGGTCCATGAGCCTCCATAGTCCTGATTGTGTGTTCAAATCCCACTTGTTTTAACCTAGTCTACTGTTCTGCCAGACTCATGAGCTCACTCTGTGAATTGGCCTCCGTTGCTCTGCTATCAAATTTGTTCAAACATGTGCTTAGTTCTTGAAGGGCTGTCTGTGGAAGGCCACTGGCTCTGGGTGTTAGCTGACTAAAGTTTTTAGGGTCCAGAGAGCCATGTCAGCATACAAAGTGCCATTACTCAGATATCGCCAATGGATGCTATCAATAACTATCCAGAATTTGTTTATGGACACCAATCCTGTATGCACTCTCTGACCCAGGAAAAGTCTCATCTTGCACCATCTCTCCAGGCATGGATTTCTTCTTTCAAGCCCTTTTTGTTGGCAGAGTGGTCTCTAATTCCAGCTTTGTTTCCTCATCCAGTTCCTGCAACATCCTGTTGGCCCACTTAACAAATGTGTCTGCAGCTGCCTTGAATTTTTCGAAATCTCTTGCCATTCCTTTCAGCTGCTCCTCAGTAGACACACCCACACAATGCACAGACACAATGTCCATTCCACTTGTTTGAAGATATTTTGAGACTGGTGAGGTGACCTGAAATATTCTGAGGAATATCTGAGCTGTAAGTATTGTTTCATACTTCAGCAACCCCTCAGTGTATCCTTGTGCCTTGACCCATGCAGTAGTGTTGATGTTTTTCTGATCTTGTATGGTCAAAAGAGTGAGAAGGACATCAACATGCAGACCCTCATCTGGATTTCCAAAAGCTCCAAAGATCTTCTTTAAGGCACTGTCTTTAGCCCACCAGCGTGTCTCTCCAATTGGAGGAAGATGTCTGTGTCTTGGGTCGCTGCTCTCCTTTTCCCAACTCAAGAATCAGGAACACTTTTATTTGTCATTTCAATGAACTGGTATCGTTGGGCTCAATGGGCTGCTCTCTCTGCTCTCTGTTGCCAGTGCCTTCAGGCTCACTGGGCTGAGATGATTAACGGAAAACGGTGCCAAATGAATAAAATTGTTATTTTAAAAAATTTGGCTGCATCAGCCTCAAGGGACTTCAACCTCTTCTCTCTCTGCTTTTCAGCACCACCTTTACGTTTTTTTTCTCTCTTTTTGTTTGTCCATCTTGCTCCACTCACTCCACTATTTATCCAAATGTTGCCACTTAACAGAGACGGGAAAGGGGCGTGGCCCAGGAAACGTTAGAATGGACTGGACCAAAAATAACTGTCTGACAGATTTAATACCGTACCACAGTGGGCCAGCAGCCCATTCGCTTGGGCCAGTCAGACAGATAACACTTGGTCATTTTATTTAAGTGGTGGCTGGGGTTATTTACATTTTGCGTTGCATCGACCCAAGGTGTCAAGCGGCACACTGGGAAAACTCCCAGTGCTCCAGACGACCAGTCCGCCAGCGGTGTAGAGGCCGATCCTGGAGCCGCATATTTTAGGGCAATGTGCGCAAGGGTATGAAGAAGTGGTTGAGGATGTGGTTTGGGTCTTTCTTGTAACTCGCTCCTTTCTGAGTCTGTGCTTGTTTTCAGCAGCACAGTGGAGGTCATGGTTGCAGTGCCCAGCAACTGGTGTTGTCTACAGAGACAGATGGGGACAGAGCAGGCATATTTCTGTTGGGTAGGGGGTGGTAAAGGATAGGAGTCTTTTTTTATGTTAATGGCCAGGTCAAACTGTTTGTATGCCTTTGCAAAGGCATCCAGTATGTTCTGTAGTTCCTCTTCTATGAAGGACGCTACCATGTTGTCATTGGCATGCTGCAGCTCTATGATGAATGTAGTGGTGGTTTTACCTTTAGCCCTGAATCTGTTAATATTCAGAAGATTCCCATCAGTCCTGTATATGATTTTGACTCCCTGAGGCAAATTGGGACCCATGAGGTGGAGGATGGTGGCAATGAAGACAGAGAACAGGGTTGGGGCAATGACACAGCCTTGTTTAACTCCCGTATGGACCTTGAAGTACTCTGTCTCGTAACTGCTGACAATTCTAGCTGACATATTGTCACGCAGTAGTCGTAGTACTCTGATATATTCGTCAGGCCAGTCTATTTTTTGACAGAACCAGCCAGAGGGCCTGGCAGTCTACGGAATCATTTGCTTAAGTTTATGAAGGGCATGTACACTAGTTGATTCTGCTCCTGGGCTTTTTCTTGGAGTTGGTGAGCAGTAAAGATCATGTTCATGGTCCTTCTGTTAGGATGAAAACTGCTCCAGGATTCTAGCAGAATTTCCTCTGATATTGGGAGGAGTATGTTGGCCAAGACCCTAGCCAGGGGATTCCTGTGGTGGAAAGCAAGGAAATGCCATGGCAGTTTCTGTACTCAGCTTTGTCCCCTTTCTGTTAAGGTTTGTGGAAGACCCCAAGCGCACGACACCAGACAGAGATGGGGTTAGCCGAAAACTGGCGTACTTTATTCCTTACGCGTACAAATAGTCAAACATCGGAAGGCAATGAGCGACAAGGAAAAACGGAAAGTCCAAGGGGAAAAAACTCACGGCTAATCCAAACGGGAACACGGCAGGATACTTCCACAGGGAAACTTTGCAAGGGAAAAACATGAACCAAGGGCTGGAGTGAGTTCGGAGAGAAAAGGACCGTGAGGGGAGAGTAGCCACTACTGCGAGGAGGTTACAAGACGAACTGACAACGGGCGCGTGGGAGGCCACCAAACTTAAGCCCAGCCCTGATGACTAAGCCCGGCCCTGACGAGCCGATTGGCTGCCAGTGCGGGGTGGGCGGGCCACGGCGCGGGGTGGGCGAGCCATAACAGTACCCCCCCTCCACAGGAGCCACCAGGCGACTTGCCCGGCTTGTCGGGATGGGAATGATGGAACTCAGTGAGCAGCCCAGGGTCCAGGATGAGCTGGCGGGAGACCCAGCTACGTTCCTCCGGACCGTAGCCCTCCCAGTCCACCAAATACTGGAACCCCCGTCCTCCGCGCCGGACGTCCAGCAGCTGGCGGAACTTCCACTGGGGGTGCCCATCCACGATCTCAGGGGAGGCGGAGCCGGGGCCAGAGACATCAGAGGACTGTGGGAGACAGGCTTAACCCGAGACACATGAAACACGGGATGGGTCTTCAAGGAAGCCGGAAGCTTAAGACTCACCGCCACGGGGCTGAGAACCTTCCTGATCTCAAAGGGCCCGACAAACCGGGAGTTCAGCTTCTTCGCGGTGGACTGAAGCGGGAGATCCTTCGAGGACAGCCACACCCTTTGGCCTGGTTGGTACGTAGGCGCTGGGGACCGGCGTTGGTTGGCTCCCCTACTGGCGTGCTCAGCTGCCCAGAGCAGAGCAGCTCTGGTCACCTCCCAGACGCGATGACACCGGTTCAGATGGGCCTGCACGGAGGGAACCGCCACTTCCGACTCCTGCGTAGCAAAGAGAGGCGGCTGGTAGCCCAGGGACACCTCAAAAGGTGAGAGGTCGGTGGCAGAGCTGACCAGGGAGTTGATGGCATACTCGACCCAGGGGAGGAACCGGCTCCAGGAGCTGGGCTTCTTGGCGGCCACGCACCGGAGGGCAGACTCCACGCTCTGGTTCATCCTCTCTGTCTGTCCATTAGTCTGTGGGTGATAGCCAGAGGAGAGACTAACAGAGGCACCCAACCCCTTACAAAAGGCTCGCCATACCTGGGAGATGAACTGGGGCCCTCGGTCCAAGACGACGTCCAGGGGAAGGCCGTGGAGACGGAACACGTGGTTCGTCAGGAGGTCCGCCGTCTCAGAAGCCGATGGGAGTCTGGGGACGGCCACCAGGTGCACTCCCTTACTGAAGCGGTCCACCACTGTCAGGATCACAGTGTTTTCCCTGGGAGGGAGGCAGTCCGGAGACAAAATCCAACGCCACATGGGACCAGGGCCGGCTTGGAGTTGGGAGGGGCAGCAGCAGACCCGCGGGTGCCTGGTGAGAGGCCTTGCTGCGAGCACAGACGGAGCAGGCCCTTACGAAGTCCCTGACGTCGTTCCTCATGGTGGGCCACCAGAAACGCCGAGCCAGAAAGGTGAAGGTGCGGTGGACACCTGGGTGGCAAGCAAACTGACTGGCATGGCCCCACTGGAGAATCCGGGGCCGGACCGCATCCGGGATGAATAGGCGGCGTGGAGGGGCGTGGCTCGGGGCGGGATGGGAGCGCAACGCCTGCCAAACCACGGTCTCGATGCCCAAGGTAACCACGCCAACCACCTTGTCTCAGGAAGGATGGGAGTCGGCTCCTCTGTAGCTGGCTCCCTCCTCGGGTGTTGTCGGGACAGGGAGTCTGCCTTCGTGTTGTGGGACCCTGGGCGATAAGTCAGCGTGAAGTCAAACCGACTGAGGAAGCTGGCCCACCGTGCCTGCCGACCATTGAGGCGCTTGGTTGCCCGGATGAACGTCAAGTTCTTATGATCCGTCCAGATGGTGAACAGCTGTTCCGCCCCCTCCAGCCAATGGCGCCACTCCTCCAGAGCAGCCACCACTGCCAGCAGCTCCCGGTTCCCGACATCGTAGTTGTCCTCGGCGGGAGGAACCGGCGACAGAAGAAGGCGCATGGGTGGACCTTCTGGTCAGATGCCGACCGCTGGGAGAGGACAGCCCCCAACCCGGTGTCCGAAGCATCCACCTCTACGATGAACTGCCTCTTGGGGTCGGGGTGGAGCAGGACCGGGGCGATGGTGAACCTCTCCTTGAGGGACTGGAACGCAGAGCGGGCAGCCGGGGACCAGATGAACGGCTGGGAGGGGGAGGTCAGCCTGGTGAGAGGTTCTGCCACGCGGCTGTAGTTCCAGATGAACCTCCGACAGAAGTTCGCAAACCCGAGGAAGCTCTGTAATTCCTTCCGTGATGTGGGATCGGGCCAGTCCACCACAGCCTGGATCTTGCAGGGGTCGGCCCGGGTCTGTCCCCTCTCAATGACGAAGCCCAGGTAGTCAACGGAAGGGGAATGGAACCGGCACTTCTCTGCCTTGACGAAGAGCCGGTTCCGGAGGAGACGTTCGAGTACCCGGCGGACATGCTGGACATGTTCCTCGAGGGTCCTGGAGAAGATGAGGATGTCATCGAGGTAAACCACCACAAACTCGTTGAGTATGTCACGGAGAATGTCATTCTTGAGAGCCTGGAATACCGCCGGGGCATTGGTGAGGCCGAACGGCATGACCAGGTACTCATAATGACCCCGGGGCGTCTTAAAGGCTGTCTTCCACTCGTCCCCCTTCCGGATCCGGACCAGATGATAGGCACACCGGAGGTCCAGCTTAGTGAAGACTGTAGCCTGGGTGAGGGGCTCAAGGGTGGCACTCATGAGAGGAAGGGGGTACTTGTTTTTGATGGTTATCTCATTGAGTTGGCGATAGTCAATGCAGGGTCGGAGGCCCCTGTCCTTCTTCTTCACGAAAAATAATCCAGCTGCCACCTGGGAGGACGAGGGCCGAATGAGCCCCGCTGCCAAGGACTCGGAGATGTACTCGTCCATCGCAGCTTTCTCGGGGATGGTCAGACTGTAGAGACGACTGCTGGGAAGGGGTGCCCCAGAGTGGAGGTCGATAGCACAGTCATAAGGCCAATGAGAAGGAAGAGATTGGGCCCGGGTCTTGCTGAAAACCTCACCTAACTCATGGTACTCAGGGGGAACAGAGGAGAGGTCGGGAGGCGGGGTACTAGGGGCACGTCGGGGGGATGGGGCGGGGGCAGCCTGGAGACATTGGGCATGACAGGAGGAGCTCCACTCCATGATGGTACCGGAGGCCCAGGCGATGTGTGGCTCATGCTGCACGAACCAGGGGCGCCCTAGGATCACAGGGACTAACGGGGACTGGATGATGTAGAACCAAAGTCTCTCCACATGGTTACCTGCTATGGTGAGAGAGACAGGGTGGGTGCGTTGGGTGACGCTGGCCAGGCAGCGCTCGTCCAGCGCGAAGGCCTCCATGGGCTTCTCCAGCGTCTCTAGCGGGATTTTAGCCTGGGCAGCAAACTCCGAGTCCAGGAAACACTCATCAGCCCCCGAGTCAAGGAGGGCACCCACCGTGAGCCGCTGGTCAGCCCAGGCCAGGGTAACGCTAACTAGATGGTTCTGTGGGGCAGGACAGCGGGAACAGGAAAGTCGGCTCACTAGGATCTCCCGGGGCCCCAGTGAGCCGAGTCTTTTGGCCGAGTGGGGCAGCCGCTGATCAGATGTCCCTTCTGGCCACAGTAGAGGCATTGACCCGCCTTGAACCGGGCCTCCCGTTCGGCCGGACTAAGGCGCGTGTGCCCCAGCTGCATAGGTTCCTCCCCCGTCGTGGTCTGACGAGCGGGGGGAGAAACGGCCACAGGGAAAGTGGGGCGAACAGGAGTAGGGATCCTGTTAGGAGTGCTGGACGACTGGGGAATGGACGGGGATCCACACAGGGCTCGCTCGCGCCTCCTCTCCCGAAGGCGTCCGTCGATGCGGATGGCGAGCTTGATCAGATCCTCGAGGGAGGTGGGCTCCTCCCGGGTGGCTAGCTGGTCCTTGACAGCCTCGCTGAGACCTCTCCGGAAGGTGACCCGAAGTGACCGGTCGTTCCAGCTGCTCTCAGCTGCGGCCAGCCTGAACTCCACCGAGTAGTCTATGACACTGCCACTGCCCTGCTGGATACTGCTCAGCCGAGCACCAGGGTCCTGGCCACCAACTGGATGGTGGAAAACCTTCCGTAGTTCCGCCTCAAAGGCCTCGTAGGTGAGGCAGAAACTGGCCTTCATGGACCAGGGAGCAGTGGCCCACTGAGTTGCTTGGCCTGCGAGCAGGTTGGTCACGTAAGCGACCCGGGCAGCATCAGAAGTGAACATGCTGGGTTGGTGCAGGAAGACCAGCTCACACTGCATGATGAACGTGGCACAGGTCTCAAAG
The DNA here is from genome assembly GCF_029633865.1 of Lampris incognitus. Lineage (NCBI taxonomy): Eukaryota > Metazoa > Chordata > Actinopteri > Lampriformes > Lampridae > Lampris > Lampris incognitus. The sequence goes on from NC_079213.1 coordinate 63,498,340, forward strand.
TCGCCATCAAACGGTCGTGGGCTGGAGAGGCAGGGCTCCCGGGGAACTGAGTTGAGCCCCACAGGGTTAACTGGGGCTGCGGGCCCAGGGGGCGGGTTACCCATGACTCCAGGGGCAGGCTGGCCCGGCGGCTGGATGGTGAGAGCCGCCGTGATGGTTTGCAACTGCCGCAGGATCTCTGCTTGTTGGCTCGCCAACGCCGCCTGCTGCCTCGTTAGGTTACCCACACAGGCCTGGAGGGGCGGGACCTGAGTCTGAAGATCTCTCACCGCGGCGGAGGCCGCCTCTAGCTGCTGGGTGTGGGAGTCAGTCAGTTGGATCTGTCCAATGAGAGCCGCTCGAAGCGGGCTGGCCGGTACGCTCTCTGTGTCGGCTGGGGTCGTCATGGTCAGTTCGTACTGTTAGGGTTTGTGGAAGACCCCAAGCGCACGACACCAGACAGAGATTGGGTTAGCCAAAAACTGGCGTACTTTATTCCTTACACGTACAAATAGTCAAACACCGGAAGGCAATGAGCGACAAGGAAAAACGGAAAGTCCAAGGGGAAAAAGGCTCGCGGGTAATCCAAACGGGAACACGGCAGGATACTTCCACGGGGAAACTTTGCAAGGGAAAAACATGAACCAAGGGCTGGGGTGAGTTCAGAGAGAAAAGGACCGTGAGGGGAGAGTAGCCGCTACTGCGAGGAGATTACAAGACGAACTGACAATGGGCACGTGGGAGGCCACCAAACTTAAGCCCAGCCCTGATGACTAAGCCTGGCCCTGACGAGCCGATTGGCTGCCGGCGCGGGGTGGGTGGGCCATAGCACGGGGTGGATGAGCCATAACACTTTCTTAAGAGACAATGAGTGCATCCCTAGGTTGCACAGGGATTTCTTCTTTTTCCCATATTTTAAGTAGCAGGGCATGGATATGTCTGAGGAGTGTAGGTGCACCTGCCCTCAGTACTTCTGCCAGTATTCCATCAGGACCAGCAGCCTTGTTGAGTTTCATCTTCCTGATGGGATCCTGGACTGCTCTTAAGACTAGGTGGTGCTGCCATGTCCTCCTCTTCGGGCTGTTGAGAGAGTTGTTGGAGGGCATCCATCTCAGGGTTAGAGTCCCGATTTAAAAGGTCCTGGTAGTGCTCTTTTCACCTCTCTTTAATTGACTCATCATCTGTTAGCAGTGTGTGCCCATCTTTGGAACGAAGGGGGGGTTAGATGGTGGTGGCTGGGACTAAATATTGCTTTAGTAGCATCGAAGAAGCCTCTGGTATCCCCAGCATCTACAAACCCCAATTCCAGTGAAGTTGGGACGTTGTGTAAAACGTGAATAAAAACAGAATACAATGATTTGCAAATCATTTTCGACCTATATCCAATTGAATACACTACAAAGACAAGATATTTAATGTTCAAACTGATAAACTTTATTGTTTTTTGCAAATATTCACTCATTTTGAATTTGATGCCTACAACACGTTCCAAAAAAGCTGGGACAAGGGCGACAAAAGACTGGGAAAGTTGAGGAATGCTCAAAAAACACCTGTTTGGAACATTCCACAGGTGAACAGGTTAATTGGAAACAGGTGAGTGTCATGATTGGGTATAAAAGGAGCATCCCCGAAAGGCTCAGTCGTTCACAAGCAAGGATGGGGCGAGGTTCACCACTTTGTGAACAACTGCATGAACAAATAGTCCAACAGTTTAAGAACAACGTTTCTCAACGTACAATTGCAAGGAATTTAGGGATTTCATCATCTACAGTCCATAATATCATCCAAAGATTCAGAGAAATCTCTGCACGTAAGCGGCAAGGCCGAAAACCAACACTAAATGCCCGTGACCTTCGATCCCTCAGGCGGCACTGCATTAAAAACCGACATCATTCTGTAAAGGATATTACCACGTGGGCTCAGGAACACTTCAGAAAACCATTGTCAGTTAACACAGTTCGTCGCTTCATCTACAAGTGCAAGTTAAAACTACCATGCAAAGCGAAAGCCATATATCAACAACACCCAGAAACGCCGTCGGCTTCTCTGGGCCCGAGCTCATCTGAGATGGACTGACGCAAAGTGGAAAAGTGTGCTGTGGTCTGACGAGCCCACATTTCAAATTGTTTTTGGAAATCATGGACGTTGTGTCCTCCGGGCTAAAGAGGAAAAGGACCATTCAGATTGTTATCAGTGCAAAGTTCAAAAGCCAGCATCTGTGATGGTATGGGGTGTGTTAGTGCCCATGGCATGGGTATGCTGCACATCTGTGAAGGCACCATTAATGCTGAAAGGTACATACAGGTTTTGGAGCAACATATGCTGCCATCCAAGCAACGTCTTTTTCAGGGACGTCCCTGCTTATTTCAGCAAGACAATGCCAAGCCACATTCTATACGTGTTACAACAGCGTGGCTTCGTAGTAAAAGAGTGTGGGTACTAGACTGGCCTGCCTGCAGTCCAGACCTGTCTCCCATTGAAAATGTGTGGCGCATTATGAAGCGCAAAATACGACAACGGAGACCCTGGACTGTTGAGCAACTGAAGTCATACATCAAGCAAGAATGGGAGAGAATTCCACCTTCAAAGCTTCAACAATTAGTGTCCTCAATTCCCAAATGCTTATTGAGTGTTGTTAAAAGGAAAGGTGATGTAACACAGTGCCCCTGTCCCAGCTTTTTTGGAACGTGTTGCAGGCATCAAATTCAAAAGGAGTGAATATTTGCAAAAAAACAATTAAGTTTATCAGTTTGAACATTAAATATCTTGTCTTTGTAGTGTATTCAATTGAATATATAGGTCGAAAAGGATTTGCAAATCATTGTATTCTGTTTTTATTTACGTTTTACACAACGTCCCAACTTCATTGGCATTTGTATAAGGTGCTGGATTTCAAGGGCCTTCTTCGTCCACCACTGATTCTTCAATTCCACTGACTAATAAAAAATACAAACAGATAAACAATAATAGAATGAATTGGCGAAGTGTAGCCATAAAAATGATAAAATGTCTGACAAATGTATGCTTCTTCACTATCAACAGATGTTGTGCTGAAGCCTACAAATCCAAAAAAAACAAAAACAATAACCCATTATTCACCAGGTTTTCCATCCCCCTGTCTTGAGAACAAATTACTTGGCTAATTGTTGGCGATGAGGTCTATTATGACTCATGTATTTATACTTTTCACAAGCAACATGTTAAAAGTCAAAACCAAGCAGTGATGGGATGACGTTGATCAGTGATCACCAACTAGACTGACCTTTAAATGTTGGCCTAATTATCAGCAATGGCAACCATCATAAGTAACTATAAACTGGCCTTGAATATGAGCAGCGAGGAGAGTTCTGAGTTTTCACAAAATGAAAAATGACTGAAAATAAAGACAACTTTGAATACCTTGGTCGACAGCTAACTCATGACCGGTTCATGCACACCAATAGCCGTTACAGAGAGATCAGTGCATTTCAATAGTTGAAATTTTCTTTAAGAACTTGAGTCCTCTAAAACTACATGGATTATTTTATAAATAGATCCTTTTACACGTTTTTGTGTTTGTATGCAGCACGTTTTTGTATTTGTACTGTACAAACAACATCAAGTTGACCAGCATCATCTTGTTATGCAATCCTTCTCTTCTCCTGGCTGGTTCATTTCTGGTGTCACTGGTTCCAGCCCAGCACCATCGGTCAAAAAGGGGGTAACAGGGCTGGGACCCTTTTGCTGTGAGGTATCAGTACTAACCATGCAGACACTGTTACTTCAGTCTCTTCCCTATTCCGTTTCTATGTATCTACTCTTCAATATCTCCTGTCTCTATCCATATCTATCTCTCCCCTTCTCTAACTGGATGTCTTCTATTATTTGCACTGGCTAGCAGTGTCCCCATTTATGCATGAAGTCTATGAATATCTGTGGATAACTTTGCAATGGCCTGCCCAGACTGCCACACAGAACCATCACAGACAGGCAAGGAAGCATAAGGTGCGTCAAGTATTGCAGTCTGGAGGCACTTGTGTGTGCAGTGTGGATAAACATGGCAAAAAAAGGTGTAAGTTGTAGTAGCATTATGAAAAAAAAAACCAAAAACAAACATGATCCCTGGATACATGCTAGTTCCCACTTTTCAAATATTCTCATGAGCTCCGCCGCCCCCACCCACACATACTTTTAAAATGCCTACAAACCATATCCCCACCAAACTGGTTAGGTAATTTTTAGTCATGCTGTCCCTAATTATTTCTTGTATATTTGATTATCTCGGGGATGTCTTGCAAATGCTAAGACCAACATGGCAAAAGTGAACAGTACTTTCACAAGCACTCAAGCAGTCAGTCGGCCTGTTTGTGCCTGAGGGAAGCATGAGCAGTGTCACAGCCCACAAGCCCTAAGCCACACAATTCAGAAGTAAATGAAGGCCGTATATGTAGACCTTAATGGCTCAGCAAGGCAGCACTTCTAGTTAGGTTTTGAATGTCCTCGCAATTTACGCTCCATTAACATGAATAAAACTGGAAGGGAACAAGCATACCAGCATACCTGGCAGCTGCTGCTGAAAAGCCGACTGGCTGCAGCACACTAATAGCTGCAGTTAATATTCAGATGTGCTCGTGTTTACCTTCCAAATAGTTTGAAAAAACAATGTCTGTTGTAAATGCAACATAAAAACATTTTTCATTTTCTTTCCCCCTAGCATCATGTTGCCACATGTATTATGTTGACAAACGGAGTTTATAATCCAAATAAATGTTTGTATAATATGCTGTGCCTTGTTTCGAGTTCTTCTTTCCATCACAGTAAATTTGCATGTGTGTAGTTTTTATAATTTTAAGGTTGAAAAACACAGGTTGTGGCAGCTTTTCCAAAAAGCCTGCTAGGTAAAACATATTGTAGCGAATTCAGGGGGGCAGCCAGGAACCGCCGCAGCCGGGATGCGAGCGCGGGTCTCCCTCACCACGGGCGGCTACGTTAACCAGTCGACTAAAGGGTCCGACCCATTAGTTGACAGGTTAGCGCAGTCGCCCGTGGTGCGGGCAACCCGGGTTCGCGCCCCAGCAGCGGCGGTTCCCGGCTGCCCCCCTGAATTCGCTACATTGGTGTCAAGTGGGATGCTGAGACCGTGAGGCCATCAGAAGCACGTGCGCCCAGAGGCGTGAGGGAGCTGATATGCTGAAGCACGGAGATGCACTTCTGGGGGGGGGGTGTCGTGTAACAACCACGGGTGACTAGAGTCGCTAGCCCTTAGCTAATGGGTCGGACCCTTTAGTCGACTGGTTAGTGCAGTCGTCCGTGGCGACCTGGGTTCGGTTCCCAGCCGCCCCCCGAATTCGCTACAATACCATTAACTCGCATCTGAAACATTTCTCAACTCTTTCACACTGATCTCCTATCGAGCTGGAAACCAATAGCATCTGAGGACACGTATTAGAAAACCTCTCTAGCTATGGATTCTGATTCCACTTCTGTGCTTCTACTACTGGACCTCAGTGCAGCCTTTGACACCACTGATCACTGTATACTACTATTAGACAGATTAAATTGTAATTTTGGTGTCTTTGGCTTAGCTCTCTCTATGCTTAAGTCATACTTATCTGGAAGAACACACTGTGTCTGCTATAGGAATATTACATCAAAATTATATGACGTTAAATGTGGTGTACCACAGGGCTTAGTTCTTGGCCCTCTACTTTTCTCTCTTTATATTTCAACTCTTGGCCAAATTATATGCAGGTATGGAACAAATTTCCATTGCTATGCTGATGATACTCAGCTGTATGTGCCTATAAGTGCTGATGATCATACTCAAATGATTACTTTAGAGGCCTGCTTGGCTGCTGGGGAAAATTGGATGTCACTAAACTTTCTGCTTTGAAATTTGGATAAAACCGAGATGCTCGTCATTGGCCCTGCTAGACCCAGACACCAATTTGATCAAGTAACGATAACAATCAACAACTCAGTGATTTCAACAAAGTGTGGCAGCCAAAAATCTTGGTGCTGTGTTTGATCCCAGCCTTTCCTTTCACATTAAAGAAATCACCAAGACTGCCTTTCTTCACTTATGTAAAATAGCTAAGATTCGGTCTTTCCTGACCATGGCTGACGCAGAGACTCTAATACAGCGGTGGCTAACCATGCGTATGCAGGTTTTCATTCCAGCCGGACTCCACACCAGGTGATTTCACTGATTAGCAACCCTTCAATGAAAGAGGGAGACTGTATCAGTGAAATCACCTGGTGTGGAGTTGGGTTGGAATGAAAACCTGCATACACATGACTCTCCATGGCACACGGTTAGCCACCGCTGCTCTAATACATGCATTTGTTTCATCCAGACTTGATCACTGTAATTTTCTGTTTTCAGGTCTGCCACATGCTAGTACTAAATGTCTTCAGATGGTTCAGAATGCTGCATCTAGAATCCTAACTAAATCTAGGGAAGTTGACCATATTACACCAATTCTTGCCTCCCTTTATTGGTTTCCTATCCATGTTAGATCAGTTTTCAAGGTGCTGCTGCTGCCTTATAAAATCTTACATGGGCTTGCCCCCATCTTACCTGTCTGATCTCCTTAAATCGTACATTCCATCTTGAGCTCTTAGCACTCAAAATACAGGGCTCCTGTGTGTACCCAAAGTAAAGAAGAAGTCAGCTGGTGGCAGGGCCTTTTCCTATCGGGCCCCGTTCTTGTGGAATAACCTGCCTGCTGCCATCAGACAATCAGAGTCTGTTGAGTCCTTTAAAGTGATACTGACATCAAAATCTGAAAATTCCTATTGATAGGCTATGTTCCGAGTTGGAATGTGACCACAGAGAAATTCAACGGCCAAAACAGCACGACTGCAGCCACTCGAGAGAGATCTGCGATTGACTGTAGATGGTATCCAATGACAAATTGTGCCGGTGGATACGTAGACACCAGTCAATTTGCATTTAGGGTTACACAGCCCTCTATTTACCCCTTTTCTGTTAGTAAACATAGTGACTTTTTTTGTGGGCGGAGCTTAGCTGAAGGCAAAACATTCCCCTCAGAGTAAGGCAAGCCGTTAGCTAGCTAGCTGCCGGCCAGCAAGTTTTATCAGCTTGTATATTTACAATGGACGAAGAAACGCATATTTCTGAATATGTACAGTTGCTTTCTCCCCGGGACCGAGAGTCTTACTTGAAAAAGTTACCATTAACCAACGGGACCAGATTGGCCGACCCATACACGCTCACTCAATGGATGGACGATTTGATAAAATTACCTACCGCGGAGTGGGCAGACATTTACACCTACTTGATAGAGAAACCAAACATAGTGACGTTTTTGTGGGCGGAGCTTAGCTTGAGGCAAAACGTAATCATTACGTAGGCTCTAAAAGGGTCTATACTACGTATGAGAGCTGTGGATAACTGGATCCATGTCAAACGTCACAGCGCTACCGCTCATGTTTAAAACCCTAAAATAAAAACTTTATACCCACGTACCTGTGTGTTATGGTTGTTTGTAACAGATTTTGAGTTATGAAGTCAAAATACTCACCGAATTGTGATATTAATCGACGTTTATCGGTCAGTTATCATGTCAGGTATGAGCGGTAGCACAGTGACGTTTGACATGGATCCACTGACCCAGGAAGACAGTAGCCATTAGCTTTGAATTCATAAAACCACACCTATTTTCGGTTATGAGTCAAACTCCCAATGTTAAAAAATGTGTTCAGAAAGGGCATGTCAATCTCTCTTTAAATCCAAACTTCAAACTCATCTTTTTTGCCTTAGCCTACAATTAGCTGCCTTTAAGTTGAGTGCTTCACAACCTGTACTGCATGGTGGGTCGGTTTCTGTCTCAATGAATTTACCAACCACTGTTCTGCCGACGAGATTATAGCGTGTAGATTATGACTAATTGATCACTTAACTGATTATGACTAATGACTATTGCAAACTGTTCTCTTCTCTCAGGTCTTTTCTCTCTCTCTCTGAATGATGGCTTCTCCTTTCTCTTTTTCTGTGTATGATTGGTGTCTTGTGAGTCTCTATTGTCTGCACGTGCAGTCGGTCATCCTCCCAGGTTTCCGTGGTGTGGATGCTGCTTGGCATCCCCCTCATCATTTTTTCTTTTTATATATCTTATAAATCCATGTAATTTTGTTATCCTGTTTCAATGTTATATCCTTCTCTCACTAAGATGTATGACTAATTTTCTTTTCACCTAGGGATGCACAACAAAACGTGTCCCAACTGAAACGACTGCCAATAAGTACTGCAACTGATTTTACCACAACTGTTTTGCAACACATGTCAAACATGTCCTGAATAAGAAAAAAAATGGTAAGCACAGCAAAAATAACGGTCATTATAGGACAGTGGTTTTCAAAGTGGGAGCCGCGGCCCTGGGACGCCAAGGGGGGCTCAGCAAATTGGAGGGAAGATGAGGGAAAATGCTTTAAAAAAATGTTTTTGAAAAATAAATTGAATTATTATGTATATCATGATCAAATATATTTTATAACAAAAAATGCTTATAATGGAAAACAGAAATATTCAATATAATGGAAGGATTAAAATTTGAAGTATAAATGTCATTATTATTGCATTAACAAAAGTAAGGAAATATATTCAGGAGGGTTTTTTTCTTCCTGTTAACATTTGCCGTAGTATTGTCAATGGGTTTTTAAAGACATCTTGCAAAAAGAGGGGCCCCAGCCAGAAGCTAATGCTATTTGGGGGGGCCTTGGCATGGTAAAGTTTGGGAACCCCTGTCACAGGAGACAAGCAATATGCATACAGTAAAGCGAAATGTGTCTGATGGTCTTTTAAGAGGTCTAGAAGCTTGGGCCTACCTTATTTGAAGAGAAGCTCACATCGACCACTTTTCTGGGATGCAAACAGGTTGATCACCATGTCACTGAAGTCCGCTCAATAGACAGCACAGCCAGGGCGTTCAGCCTATCCTGTCCCTTCGGAGGAATGGTTTGATCCTCTGAAGTGTGCTGAAACATCTCCCTGGCTCTGCAGATGTCACGGGGGTTGTGGTGGCTATTTGTGTTCATTTCAATGTTTCAGAAAAAGTGCTCTGAAGACTTTTCTCAGATTGTTCCCTGAGCACCATCACGCACCGGCCTTACACATGCCAGATCGGTTGTCTCATCCGCTTGCAGAGCCACAAACGGTGCCTGCGATATCTCATCAGCACCATTTTTGTCCGCAAACAGCTAACATACAATCAAGCAACTCATTCTGGCTCGTCTAAAACGTGTACTTGGCAACTTGTGTTTTTGACGGGTGATCGGCTACCTGGCTATCCAAAAAAGAGAACTGGTCAACGAGGTCCAGAAACACTCCCCGCTGGAGTGAAGTCGGAGATTCGTCGGACCCCCGCAGAGCTGGCTCACGTGCCCCGCAACATTTAATACAGTCCACAGTCCCGTGATAATGAATGGCTGTTTCTCTTCACCAGCTCGTCGTGTTAACAGGCGATGTTATCTTTACTCAGCATTGAGAGCTTTACGCCATTTCCAACGTGACTTGTGCTGCATTCATGTTTCCTAATTTTGTCGGATAAACGTTTCAAATCCACAATTCCTTGTTGGGTCCGAGCCGTGACTCGCCCAAAAAGCAAGCATGGGGAACAGAAAAGTTAATTTTTAGCTAAACTAGCCGTTAGCATGTCCTTTCGTTGAAACCAAGTAGCACAGAACTTACGATTTTGTCGTTTGTCCTTTTGTGTTATCTGAACATCGCTTGGACGACGTGTCCCCAGTCTCTTCACTTCCAATTTTTCCTCCAAAGACACTGAAGAAAACGGATGAGGAAGTAAATAATCCACCACGTCCATGCTAACGCCGGCGGCCGCCATTGCCACAGTCGCTCGCTTTTCTCCTTTCCCCCTCTCACGCAAATAGCACTTCCTGTACGTACCGTCTGTGCTGTCATTGGTCAAAAGTCAGCGGCCTGTGTGGGCTGAGTGAACATAATCCAAACGATCAGCAAATCAAGGGGGCGTGCCAAGACACCGCTTGTCACTCACGTAACACGAAGATGAATGGAAGCTGATGCAGTTGTGTTTGTTTGGCTGGAAAAAAACCCCAGCCCATTTAGATGTATTTTGTGTTTTTCTTGTGGCCATTTAGTGCTGTTGCTGCTCTTTGGTTCCACCAAAATTTAAAATAATCTGTTCTAAGGTTTTTTAACAATAATTTTCTCATCTTTATTGTAAAAGATAGAGAGGGCTTAGCCCCTGTCAGCTCATTTACACCATTATAATTCTGTATTCCTCTTTCAATGTTGTATTGTGTAAATTGTGTAAACACAACTTCCATTGCACGTTGTCCATCTTGGGGGAGAGATCCCTCCTCTGTTGCTCTCCCTGAGGTTCCCTCCAATTTTTTCTCCCTGTTTAAGTTTTTTTTTTTTAGGGAGTTGTTCCTTATCCGATGGGTGGGTCTAAGGACAGGATGTTGCGTTGGTCTAAAGTCCCTTGAGGCAAATGTGTAATTTGTGATATTGGGCTATACAAATAAAGTTGACTTGGCTTGACTTGACCATAGGCACACTCTCCGGGCTTTTCGCTGTGGGGAGTCATGACACTTGGCTAGCTAGCTAACTGTTCTGTGTGGATTTTGCTACACAGTAGTACACATGTCCAGAATTACGCATACCATATGCTATAGACTCCGTGCCCAAGATCTTTGAAACGATAGTGGTGACATAAAGAAAGGGTCCATCCGTGCAGGCCCTAAACTGTTGCCGGCCCCAATGAAGCTGCATTACCTGCATATAGGTAGTTTCACCCCTGTGTTTGACTCTCATGACCCCCCAACACCATCTGGACCCCAAGGAGATTTTTCCCCCCAAAGTCTCCACCTCTTAAAACTGTTGAAAGATGTATCTGTCAGCCTCCTCATTATGGAATATACTGCAGTGACATCCTTTGCCGGGAAGTGAGATAGAATCTAAGAAGCTGTAAGTGGACAATATTATATTATATACATAGTCAGTGGGCTCCTGCATTCTGTATCTGAGTAAACAGAAGAAACACTTACAGTGAAAAGGACAGCATTAGACAGACAGACAGATAGATAGTAGATAGACAGACAGACAGACAGACAGACAAACAGACAGACAGACAGACACAGACAGACAGATAGATTTACAGCGAGGCAGACAGACAGACAAAGAGACAGAAAGATAGACACACTGGCAGACAGACAGACAGCCAGACAGAAAGACACACAGGCAGACAGGTAGACAGGCAGGCAGGCAGGCAGGCACAGACAGATAGTAGATAGACAGACAGTGAGGCAGACACACAGGCAGACAGACAGGCACACAGACAGACAGACAAACAGACAGAGACAGACAGACAGACAGACAGACAGACAGACAGACAGACAGATAGACAGACAGACACAGACAGACAGACAGACAGACAGACAGACAGACAGACAAACAGACAGACAGACAGAGACAGACACACAGACAGGCAGACAGACAGACAGACAGATCTCATAATGAGGCATAAGATGAATGAGAGGAGGAACATTATCAAAGAAATGTCCCATTAGGCTCGTAATGTAAAGCGTTAGGAGGTGGGACCTGTTGTACCTGGGTACAGTAATGGATTTTAAAGAGACATCCACGGTTTGAACAACCCCTATAGCTCGCTTTGACGGGCTGAGTCATTTCGATCCAAGGAAAGGCGCCGTAAAGCATTCTCCCGTAACCCTTCTTTTCTTTATTCTTTTTTATTTTTTCTTTGTCCAAATGCCTGTCTGATTTACAGTGTAAAGTGTCATGTTGGATAATGCATTCAGCCTACGTCACACTACTTTAACAACCAACCACCTGAACAAGCTGGTTGAAAACGAAGGCTTGACGAGGAGAAAAGTGTGGCTGCATGCTGTTACCATTATGTTTCAATCTGGGGAGACATTGTGAATGAAGTAAAGATAATTATTTATTATAACAGAGGATTTAATGGAAATTAACACATGTCAAGACAGTCTTTGATGCATTTTTTTGTTTTTAATGGACGGGCATCAGCTGAGCACCAGCATAATAAATCCCCCGTGGCATCAAGACACTGGTGGTGGCTGATGACTTCTGCTGAGATGATAGATAAATCTTCCAGTTCTTCTTTCCGTTGCCTTGCTCAGGGACACAGAAAGGAGTACTAACCCTAACATGCACGTCTTTTCGATGGTGGGAGGAAACCGACGCAGACACGGGGAGAACATGCAAGCTCCACACAGAAAGGACCTGGGACGGTCTGGGATTCGAACCGAGGCCCTTCTTGCTGTGAGGCAACAGTGCCGACCACTGGACCACCGCGCTGCCCCCCGAATTCGCTACATTGGTGTCAGAAATGGGATGGTGACACCGTGAGGCCATCGGAAGCGCGTGCGCCCAGCTGTGTGAGGGAGCTGATCTGGCGCTTCCCGAATGAGGGGGGTAGTGTAAAGACCAGGGATGACTAGATTCGCTAGCCCTTGGCTAACGGGTCGGACCCTTTAGTCGACTGATTAAAGCAGTCGCCCGTGGTACGGGCAGCCCGGGTTCGCGTCCCGGCTGCGGCGGTTCCCGCCTACCCCCCGAATTTCGCTACATTGGTACATACACCGTGCTGCCCCGTAAGGCTGAAGAGGCTGGCGAAGAGATGGAACTTATGATCTGCGAGGACTTAGTCGGTGATGGGCAGGTGGAGGGGGGGCACATAACAGCAGCACGAATGCGTCGAGGCGGAGAGAGAAAGACAGCAGCGAGATGATGGGCTAACCATGCAGATGTGTCGCTGTGCTGCTGGAATGCTGGAATACACACCACACGACCTCAGGCAGGTCTGAGTAGAGCAAATGGGAACAACTATTGTAAATCCAAAAAACAGACTCATTACAGGGAAAAGTTTAAACTTTCACTAGAAAGACCAAGGCGGTCATTTTGACCGTTTTGGATTTTCAAAGTTTAATAACTTTGGCGGGGGAAAAACCATACAGACCTGCCGCTCCCTGAATGCTCCTACCATTGCATATATTTGCATTAAAATACATTTTCGATCAATTGCACGAATACAAGGATATGATGAGCTCTACTTAAACGACCATGAGAGGTCAAAATGACCGCGTGTAATTTGCGCGTCATCGTGCGCGTCATGTCACTATTTATGACGTGTGTTGGTCGCGTCATTTCCTTCGTGAAGTTCATTGCTCTGTCCTAGTGTAATAACCTCCTAGTGCTCCACCTAGTGGTTGAACTAGAATATAACACATAGAAACACACTAGCGTCCTCCAGTGCAGAGAAATTGCCTACACTTGATTTGTGATTATGTCCAACATGTCTGGTTACAAACGCCGTTACAGACGCACCATGACTACCACCGAGGCGTTGCAGTATTTACAGGCACTGGACAGTGGCCATTTTAAATTGTTTGAAAAATAGTATTAAAGTTGTTAAAATGTTAATTTTGGTGTCATTTAGTTTCTTAACAGACATACTAACATACGTATGTAATGCATTAATATCTCAGTTGGGTATTTATCTTGACAGATTATAGTTTAAAAACCGTAGGCGGTCATTTTGACGGCCCGTGGTCGTTCTAGCCATTTTTAAGTTCTCGTCGTTGTTTGGGACTGTTTCAATGGTTATTGATAATGGATAAGATCTACCTAAAATGACCATGAGCGGTCAAACTGACCGTGCATAATTTGCGCGTCATTGCGCGCATCATATCACTATTTATGACGTGTGTTGTTCACATCATTTCCTTCAAAAAGTTCAGTTCTTTTTTCTTTTTACTTTTTACATTTCACGTTTTATGGGCCTTGTTACGTTTGTTAGATTAGCAATATGTGTTTTCCGTTTTTTTTTTCAGGTAATATTTTCACTTTTTCAATTTTGCTATTCAAGTTCGACCATGTCTCTCTGAATTGTTTAAAAACAGTATCATAGTTTTAAAATGTTAATTTTTGTTAAAATTTTAATTTTTGTGTCAGTAGTTTCCTAACAGACACACTACCATATGCAATGCATTAATATCTCAGTTGGGTATTTATCGTGACAAAATATAGAGTTTTAAAACAGCGGTCATTTGGACCGCACATGGTTGTTTTCGGTAGGAGTGAAATCCCGGTAAATCACTTGAATACTCCAGGCCAGTACAACACCTTTAGGGGACGAAGTGTGCTAACCTTCAACCTATACGTACATAGTATTACGCAAACAGTCTTCAGCAGACTTCCCCTCTGATTTAATCAAACATGAGCTTAATGAGTCAAACAGAGAAGACACGATAATAAGGGACAACTAGAACCGGATTTAGTTGGAAGAATATGTAGAAGCTGAGCTCCTTTTTAACGTCGCTGTGTGTTGAGACCAGACAGACGCTTTGCTGAGTTTAGAATCAAATCAAATCAAATCAATTTTATTTGTATAGCCCAATATCACAAATTACAAATTTGCCTCAGTGGGCTTAACAGCAACACAAAATCCTGTCCTTAGACCCTCTCATCGGATAAGGAAAAACTCCCTAAAAAACCCTTTAACAGGGAGAAAAAATAAGAAGAAACCTCAGGGAGAGCAACAGAGGAGGGATCTCTCTCCCAAGACGGACAGCGTGCAATGGATGTTGTGTTCACGCAATTTACATAATACAACATTGAAAGAGGATAACAGAATTACAATGGACATACAATTTAAGAAGAACTTGATGCACAGGATGCCAAGCAGTGTCCACGTGCCAACGGAGCAGTCCAGGACCCAAGCCACGCGACCAGCATCATCATGTAATAAGAAAAACTTAGGTGAGGAGTGGAAGGGCAGGCAGCATCCAAATAGCGACCACCATCACCATGGAGACCTGGGAGGAGAATCGACTGCACATGCATGCAAGAGAGACTCACATGACACCATTCAAACACAGAAAAGGAGAAAAGAGAAGACATCATTCAGAGAGAGAGAAAAGACATGTTAGAGAAGAGAACAGTTTGCAATAGTCATTAGCCATAATCAATTAAAGTCATCAATTCGTCATAATCTATACTCGATAATCTCGTCGGCAGAAGAGTGGTTGGTAAATTCATTGAGACAGAAAACCAACCCGCCATCCAGTACATGTTGTGAAGCACTCAACTTAAAGGCAACTAATTGTAAACTAAGGCAAAAAGATGAGTTTTAAGTTTGGATTTAAAGGACTCAACAGACTCTGATTGTCTGATGGCAGCAGGCAGGTTATTCCACAAAAATTGAGCCCGATAGGAAAAGGCCCTGCCACCAGCTGACTTCTTTTTAACTTTGGGTACACACATGAGCCCTGTATTTTGAGAACGAAGAGCTCGAGATGGCATGTAAGGTTTAAGGAGATCAGACAGGTAGGATGGAGCAAGCCCATTTAGGATTTTATAAGTCAGCAGAAGCACCTTGTATTCTGATCTAACGTGGATAGGAAGCCAATGAAGGGAGGCAAGAATTGGTGTAATATGGTCAAATTTCCTTGTTTTAGTTAGGATTCTAACAGCAGCATTCTGAACCATCTGAAGACCTTTAGTACTAGAATGTGGCAGACCTGAGAACAGAACATTACAGTAATCAAGTCTGGATGAAACAAATGCATATATTAGAATCTCTGCGTCAGCCATGGAGAGAAAAGACCGAATTTTAGCTATGTTACGTAAATGAAAAAAGGCAGTCTTGGTGATTTCTTTAATGTGCTTATCAAAGGAAAGGCTGGGATCAAACGTAACACCAAGATTTTTGGCTGCCACACTTTGTGAAACCAGAGTTGTCGATTGTTATCGTTACTTGATCAAATTGGTGTCTGTGTCTAGCAGGGTCAATGACTAGCATCTCGGTTTTATCTGAATTTAAAAGCAAAAAGTTAAGTGACATCCAGTTTTTCACAGTAGCCAAGCAGGCCTCTAAGTTAGTGATTTGAGTATGATCATCAGCCCTTATAGGCACATACAGCTGAGTATCATCAGCATAACAATGGGAATTTATCCCGTAACTGCGTATAATTTGGCCAAGAGGTGTAATGTAAAGAGAGAAAAGTAGAGGGCCAAGTACTGAGCCCTGTGGCAAACCACGTTTAATGTCAGAAAATTTTGATATAATATTATTATTGTAGCAGACACAATGTGTTCTTCCAGATAAGTAGGACTTGAGCCAAGAGAGAGCTAAGCCAGAGACACCAAAATTACAATTCAATCTATCCAAAAGTATACAGTGATCAATGGTGTCAAAGGCTGCACTGAGGTCCAGTAGTAGAAGCACAGAAGTGGTATCAGAGTCGATAGCCAGTAGAAGATCATTTACCACTCTGGTCAGAGCGGTTTCAGTGGAGTGACAGGGCCTGAAAGCCGACTGAAAAGGTTCATATAGATCGTTTTCTTTTATATGGGTCGAAAGTTGTTGATACACAACTCTCTCTAGTACTTTAGAGAAGAATGGAAGATTAGAGACTGGCCGATAGTTATTAAGAGACCCTGGATCAAGGCGAGGTTTTTTAAGTAGAGGTTTAACCACAGCTGTCTTAAAACTGCTGGAAACAATGCCAGTAGTAAGAGATAAATTAATGATGTCTAGCATTGTATGTCCAAGAAAAGGCCAGAGGTCTTTAAAAAGTTTTGCTGGTAAGGGATCAAGTAGGCAAGCAATTGGTTTAGAAGCTGACACGAACTTAGTCAAAGTATCAAGTGAGATAGTCTCAAAAACTGTAATAACTGGAACTGACAGTGACTCATTGTGTAGATATGAATTTAGTATGGCAGGATCTGCAGGAGTAGATGGAGTTGAAGAACTAATTTTGTTTAAGATCTCATCAACCTTATTGCAGAAAAAAATCTAGAAATTCATGGGCTGTGAATGGTGAGCAGCTAATAGACGACTGCTTTTTAGTAAGTTTAGATACAGTGTCAAAGAGAAGAAAGAGAAGAGATACAATTTCCCTATGACTTCGGGGATAAATAGAGTCGACTTTTTTTTTCATCCCCCCTGTTCCTGTCGCTGCTCCACCCCCTCTGCTGATCCGGGGAGGGCTGCAGACTACCACATGTCTCCTCCCATACATACAGCCGCTTCTTTTCACCTGACAGTGAGGAGTTTCGCCAGGGGGACGTAGCGCGTGGGAGGATCACGCTATTCCCCCCCACCTGAACAGGCGCCCCGACCGACCCGAGGGGGCGCTAGTGCACCGACATACCCACATCCGGCTTCCCACCCGCAGACACGGCCAACTGTGTCAGTAAGGGACGCACGACCAAGCCGGAGGTAACACGGGGATTCGAACCGCCGATCCCCCGTGTTGGCAGGCAACGGAATAGACCGCTACGCCACCCGGACAATCGAGTCGATTGTATGTCACGTTAAATAGACGCGGTGTTAAAACGTGGTGGTTGTTAAAGGGGCCTCGGTGAACGGCTGTTGCGTAAATCATTTTAAAGGCTATTCGGTGTTTTATTGCACGATAAGGGGACATTTAAACCAGACTGAGGACTTGGTCCTTGCATTTGGAGAAAAAGAGAGCCCCCCCCTCTCTCTCGCTCTCTGTTCTATCTGGCACCTGTTTGTTTGAAAGCTAATTCTCTTTGATTTTATGGAAGTGGTGCGTTGATAAAGGGCTGAGATAACGCGTCGAATCCCCCCTCCCTCCCTCCCGCGTCTCTAATTAAGACCCCGCTGCTGCAGCACTAATGTTAATTCACAGGTGTCCGCCGCCTGCTAGTCGCCATGGCAACGCCAAGGTATGCGCTCTAATCCGTAACACACACTTTTTCTTTTTTCTTCCCTTCCTTCCCCCTTTTCTCCCCCCCCCCCCCCCCCCCATTCTTATCGGGTCTGATTAATCTGGACAAACAGTGCCTGCTGCGGTTTCGGGCAACCCGCTGCTGCCAAGTCCTGCACCACTGCCAGGAAATTGGAGCTGTCTGGTAAAAGTCAGATCTGGAAGTGCATTCTGGTTTGTAAACAAGCTATGAGGACTGAAAGATCAGTAGAAAAAAAATCCCCCCTTTCCCAACTTCTGCGAATGTTTACGAAGACCACACAGGAGTGGAATAGGGGGGGGGGGGTTAAAAATAAGCACCGCCTTAAGTCGTAGGGCGGGCAGGCAGGCAGGCAGAAGACCCCCGGCTCTACCTTGTCATGTCTCCGGGTTTGGTCAGCTGGGCTTGTTTCATCACAGGGTACACCGTGCTCACGTAGTGGGGGTGTTGCATTTTGTGTGCTGGTATGGCCCCGAGTGAATGTGTGCCCACCTCACAGCTCCTCATCCGCTTTCTCTCAAGCCAACAGACAGAACTGGTAGGATGGTGAACTGGAACAATAACAGATGTGTTGAAATTGAACCCGGCAGCGGGTTTCCAGGGGGGAAGAAAGATAAACCTTCACGGTGTCTCTAAACACCTTGACACGGTGTAAACTCAAATCCGTACATGCACCCGGTGGAGTTTCTTCCAAGTGCCCCGGAACAACAAAATAACCGTGTTCCGGTTTTCAGTGGGAAATCCCTCCCTCAACTGCCTTACTCCACGGCAGAGGCTAGTTCCTGTCGATGCAGGGAACGGTCAACTGAGCATGCGCAAGTACTCGTCGCCTCCGTTGTTTGGGTAGGTCAAGGTTAGGGTTAGGGCGGGGTTAGGGTTAAAGTTAACTAATCAGACGCAGAGTAGGGGTGGGTCTTCCTAGAATCCTAGCGCCTGGATGTTACGCGGGGCGTGTCGAGGCATGGTAGAGGCATTTCGCGCATGCTCAGTTGACCGTTCTCTACTCCATTTCCGTTGTCTGCATCGATGGGAACTAGCCTCTACCTTTACTCTGCTCCGCGTGGTTTTTTTTTTCGTACCCGGTTTCCGGTGAACTCTGCCTCTGATTGGCTAGTACTCGTTGCCTCCGTTGATTAGGTTGGTTAGGGTTAGGGTGGGGTTAGGGATAGGGTTAGCCAGTCACAGATAGAGTAGGGGCGGGTCTTCCCGGAATCCAGGTGAACGCTCTCTCAACGAGTACTAGCCAATCAGAGGCAGAGTTTCCGGAAAACGGGTACGAAAAAAAAAACACGCCTTTACTCCGCTACGGAGAGGAAAGGCTTAAGGCTGCTGCGCTTGCAGAATGTAACCCTACTGCCCCGATTACCCCTGAAAACCAGACTGAACGCAGAGGCGGTGCGGCGGGTCCCAGGCTGCCCCCCCCCCCGTTCGCTACAATAGGTCTACGTACTTCATCTCAATGCAATGCTTCCCCTTGCATTGCATTGCCCGGATGGTGTCATCCGACGTGTGGAGGGAGGAGCTTCTTCCCAACCGGGCAAGTCGCCATCATATAACTCAATGCGCGCATTACAACCAGACCCGCATACGAGCGCGTTGGAAAAACAAAGGCGCGTGTGCATTTTCCTGCGCTGACGACATCTGAGAGCTCATGTCAGCGTAACGGGGAGAAAGAGTCCATTGTCTCTCGCCGGCTGACCCTGTGAGGTCAAATAAATGGGGAGGAGGGGGGGAGAAATAAATCACTATTGATGTTGATTGCATGATGCGCCATGCAATCATGTGCGGCTCGAAGAGCCTCTTCCCACCGCGGCTCTCGCGGAGACGCACGTCTCGCGGCCACCGGCCCAAAGTGTCAATCAGAAAGGCTCGCGTCCATTTCAACACTGAGGGTATAAACTATATGAGATGGAGAGAGCCAGAGGAGAGGGAGGTGGGAGGCGGGAGGCGCAGAATAAAGTAGAGAGGTAACGCGGGGAATAGCTAAAGAACCCAACAGTAAGATAAAAATAGAAGGGGAGTGAGAAACGGAGGCAGGAGGGACGTGTAGAAAAATGGGCATGCAGAAAAACGGTAGGGGCATCCGGGTGGCATAGCGGTCTATTCCGTTGCCTACCAACACGGGGATCGCCAGTTCGACTCCCCGTGTTACCTCCGGCTTGGTCGGGCGTCCCCGACACAATCGAGTCTGTGCATAACTCTACTCCACTGACTTCCAGTTTCTACTGCAGCGGTCAAACCAGTTTCCTGTTTGTTGGCGTGTGCTATCGACAATGGCATGCGATGCCTGCAAGATTTACCGCGGATAAATGTCAACCACATGCACACAACTGCCCACAAACGTTGCACCTGCACCTACAAGCAGACGGGTGACAAGTTTCAAGTTGTACATCTCAAACAGGAAACTGGTATGACCGCTACAGCAGAAACCGGAAGTCAGTGGACTACAGTTATGCACAGAGGTGATTGGTCGTGTTTGCAGATGGGAAGCTGGATGTGGGTATGTGTCCTGGTCGCTGTACTAGCGCCACCTCTGGTCGGCCGGGGCGCCTGTTGGCGGGCGGGCGGGCGGGCGGGCGGGCGGGCGGGTGGGGGGAAAGTGTGATCCTCCCACGCCGCTACGTCCCCCCTGGCGAAACTCCTCAATGTCAGGTGAAAAGAAGCGGCTGGCGACTCCACATGTATGGGAGGAGGCACGTGGTAGTCCGCAGCCCTCCCCGGATCGGCAGAGGGGGCGGAGGAGCGACCGGGACGGCTCGGAAAATAGAGTAATTGGAAAAGTACAATTGGGGAGATAAAGAGGAGGGGGAGAATAAAATAAATAAATAAATAAAATTAAAAAATAAACGAAGAAGAAAAGGTAGAGCGGGGGAGAGAACGGATTTGAACGCGTGTCATTTTAGCTGTTGATGCGGATGTCACGTGGCGCCGCTCAGGATGTTATCGCTCTGTCGGAGGAAATTAATAATTTGCCGCTTTGCAAAATGACATAACCCCCATCACACACACACACACACACACACACACACTTCCTTTAATATCTTTTTAAAATGGCAGCTTGATTCCGTGAAAATGGCCCGTTGAGCGTCGTTTTGTGCTGATGACTGCTTAATGAAATTGCTTTCATTTTCTTGCATCCAGCTTATTGTCTTTTTATAGGGAAAGGGGAAGTCGTGGCGGTGCCACGTTGCACGGTCAAAAGCTGGCGTTGAAGAGCTTTTCCCTCTGCCAGTGTTTGTCTCGTTGACGCAAAGGATGCTGGTTTAATCAAGCGTGCACTTCTAAGTCTGTACTGCTGCGGTGTTTTCAATCTGCTTTGCTGCTCCAGCTAATAAAAGGATAAAGTTGGTCATATTTTTTTTGCATCTCCGCCATGTTATTTCCAGATACAATGGCAGGTGAGAACGCATACTCACTCACCCGGTAGAATTTCGTGTTACTCAACCAATTTATCCAGGGCACTGTGTCATGTGATACATATTTCTTCTTTTTTTATCCCCCCACCCTCTCTTTTTCTCCCCGATTGTACCTCGCCAATTACCCTATTTTCCGAGCCGTCCCGGTCGCTGCTCCGCCCCCTCTGCTGATCCGGGGAGGGCTGCAGACTACCACATGCCTCCTCCCGTACATGTGGAGCCGTCAGCCGCTTCATTTCACCTGACAGTGAGGAGTTTCACCAGGGGGACGTAGCGCGTGGGAGGACCACGCTATCCCCCCCCCCCCCAGGTTCCTCCTCGCCCTCTCCCAAACAGGCGCCCCGACCGACCAGTGCAGATACCAGGACACATACCAACATCCGGTTTCCCACCCATAGACACGGCCAATCGGCTCTGTGCATAACTGTAGTCCACTGACTTCCGGTTTCTACTGTAGCGGTCATACCAGTTTCCTGTTTGTTGGTGCGTGCTATTGACAGTGGCATATTTTTCGCGATGCCTGAAAGATTTACCATGGATAAATGTCAACGACATGCACACAACTGTCCACAAACCTCCGTCCGTCCTCATAATTGTGGACGTAACTTGATATGTACAACTTGAAACTTGTCACCCGTGGTAAATCTCGCAGGCATCGCGAAAAAATATGCCATTGTTAATAACGCCCGCCAACAAACAGGAAGCTGGAATGACCGCTGCAGTAGAAACCGGAAGTCGGTGGATTACAGTTATGCACAGAGTCGATTGTGTCTGTAGGGAAGCCCTACTAAGCCGGGGGTAACACAGGGATTCAAACCAACGATTCCGTAGGCAAAGGGGTAGAACGCTACACTACCCCTATGCGTTACGTCTTGTATGTGTTTCATCTGAGCATGCCATCAAGTCATAGTGCTTGGTTGTGCAAACTCGCTTCGTGATTAAAAGGGATTCTGGTTGGGAAGTCTGCGGTGGTGTAGCGGTCTAAGCATCGGCTTTGTGTCGATGCAGTTGC
Source organism: Lampris incognitus (assembly GCF_029633865.1). Taxonomy (NCBI): domain Eukaryota; kingdom Metazoa; phylum Chordata; class Actinopteri; order Lampriformes; family Lampridae; genus Lampris; species Lampris incognitus. The sequence continues at coordinate 63,520,490 of NC_079213.1, forward strand.
CGACTGGGATTCGCGCCCCGGTCTTGTCAGATACGACTATGGCCGGACTCGATGAAGCGGCAATATTGGCAACGCTGTCTTCGGGAGGGGGGCGGAGTCGGCTTGTGTTCGTCACATGAATGCGTCTCTGGGTGTGTCGGAAAAAACAGTGGTTCGGCCTGGAGTCGCCTTGTCACGAAAGTGGCGAGGCGACTCCTTCGAGACTGCCGGCCAGAGAGATGCAGTTGGCAAACGCACGCAGTACGAGGGTGGGTGTTTGAATTAAAATAGGGATCGATTGGCCACTAAATTGGGAGAAAAAGGGAAAAATCAGAAATACATTTTTTAAAAAGGGATTCTGGTTGTAATTCACTTTGCTTATGAATGGTGTGTCTTCAGCTGAAATCAAACATGTAATTATTCATATCAGACTGGATGACATGGGCACAGTTTTCCAAATAACGACGTTGGTAACATGGGGTGGATATTGCGGTGTGTTTGAAAATCTGTCCGCCAGTGTTCCTCTGTCACATGGTTGTAGAGAAACCCGTCTTTACTGTCAGACTATCCCCACCATCAGAGGACCCCCTGAGGAGGTGGCGTCTAATTAGCAAACCTTTTTCCACGCTTCAAGTAACTCTAAATGCATGTGTGAATGGTCTACTCTGCACTGGTGAGCACCTGATGTTCCTTGATGAGAACATACCCCCCACCCCACCGGCACACCTAGCCTACTTTTCTTTCCTACCTCCGGCTATAACCGGTTGCTATGGGAACATGGTGGTTCTAGTCACTGAGTTCAGCTGAGTTCCTGGGTGGAGGGCCTTCCTGCGTTACAGTCGCACCACGTACCGGTAGCCACATCCAATGATTATCAACAGCGGTGGCTGCCAAGTGAAAGATAAAGTGTTTTATCTGCAGGCTTCTCATGGACCCCCTATTTTCCTCTGGACTCTTATCACGCCGCTGGCGAGAGCTGCGGTTCACGTTGATGGTGTTATCTGATGGACTTAGCCTTCTGTCAGTCTGATGGACCGGCAGAAGGTTTAGGTACGTCCGGACACACACATACAGGGGTGAAGCGCTGCCCTCGGAGAAGACACAACAGATTATCTGCGGATGTCACAGATGTGACAGAAAGGCGAAGACTCATTACACCATTTCATAGACTGCCCACCGCGCACAGTGATGAAGGCTTGTGCTCATATTAGCCTCGTGAAGGCTTAACCGTCAATTAGTAAAACTGCACGCTGGGATACTTCCCATTAAGCTCTGGTTTCTCTAATGCCCGGATCAGACTACACGATATACATACATATACATACATTGTAGCAAATTCGGGGGGCAGTCCGGGAACCGCCAGAGCCGAGACGCGAAGTCAGACCCTTTAGTCGACTGGTTAACGTTGTCGCTTGCGGAATGGGAGATACGGGTTCGCGTCCCGGCTGTGGCGGTTCCCGGACTGCCCCCTGTATTCGCTACAATATATATATATATATATATATATATATATATATATATATATATATATATATATATATATATATATGAAGGCACCATGTCAGACTACTGCTATAAATTCGTGTCCTCTCTTGGCCGCCACACTACAAGTATTTCTGTCCCCTTTTTCTCCCCAACTGTACTTGGCCAATTACCCTCTTCTTCATGTAGCGCTATCTATCCCTTTTAACTGTCAAGGACAACGCTCCTGAGTTCTCTATACAACTCGGTATCCAATAATCTACTGAAGTATGTTAACTTCGCTTCTTATGTGTTTAAAGTATGTTCTAAAGGCTCTAAATGTCTTACAGTGTCATCTGGTAACTCCAACTAAAAAGGTTGACTACCCCTTTAAGGCGCTCAAATATGGCATATGACCCCTTTAAGGCAATCTAACATGGTCTAGACACCTCAATGTGTCACTGAGTAACTTATATTAAAATGGTGGACTAGCCCTTTATGGTTGTCTCAACATGTCACTTACCATAGCCTAGACACCACAGGAATAAACACACATGAATAATCCACACTCTCACAGGAACATAGAATTATATATACAAATGTATTATGAGTAATGATTATTAGAATGAATGAAAGTGACAAGCCTCAATGGCTAACAAGCATCTGCATTCAGATATACACAAATTAATCAGACTAACACATTAGCATACAGCTCAATAACCCTATAACTAAGCCGGCAATAAAATAAAAGAAAGTCAACCCCCAGTTGCAGGCCTGTTTCTTTATCGGGTACGTTGGGACCCTAAACAGCCCTCTTCGCTCCCCTTGGGAGCCCGCACATCCGGCTTGTACTCACAAAGAATGCTCCTCTTCGTCTCGCGCTTCCCGCCGCAGCGCAGCAGCGAACGTCAGGCCGGCAGCCATCCTAGCTAACTGGCTAGTTAGCCGTTAGCACCATCTCACGGTCGAACCGTGCGCTCGCCTCGGCAGCCCAACACGGCAACAGACGACCCCTTCTGCGTTCCTCGATGGTCGCATGAACCCACCACTACACTGTAACTGATAATGTTACTTCGCTAAACTAGAAGACGGCCCGACTCACTGTGGGGAGAGCCCCTTACCGCATCCAGTCCATTCGCCCGTCTTGCTGCGCTAGCAACGAACACCGACTGGCTAGCTCGCTCCGTAACGTCACTGGGTCCACATATGGGACTGACGAGTAGTCAGTTTGTCTCCACAGTCCACACAAACAGTTCCCGGGATGGGTCTCGGTCAGACACCGGCACACATCACTGTTCACTAAACTTCAATTACATTTCTCTCACCGCAAAATAGCATATAACAACTCGACATCAAACTGCTCCGTTTTGCTCACACAAGGGACGAGAGACCTCTTTTCCTCAGTCCAGTCTGCTCGTGCTGACGCTTTCCGCTGCCCTCTCAACCAATCACATTCAAGGTAAGGTATTCTCTCCACAGCCAACCAATCACAACAATGGTAAGTTTCAACACTAAAGCAAATGCATTTCACATTGGTAAACAACTGTTTTGCAGAACAATATCAACAATATAATATATTCATATTCAAAAGGTATACAAAATAACAAACATAGGCCAAACTCTTATCTAATAGTGCAATATAATACACTGCTCAAAAAAATAAAGGGAACACCTAAAAACACAATATAGACCTCGATGAATGAAATATTTCAGCTGAAAATCTTTATTTATTAGACAGAGGAATGTGTTTAGAGCAAAATAACCTAAGAATGATCAATGGAAATCAAAATCATTAGCCCATTAAGGTCTGGATTCCGAATCATACTCAAAATCAAAGTGGAAAATGAGAACATAGGCTGATCCAACTTCTGTGGAAATTCTTCAAGACGATTCAAAATGAGGCTCAGTAGTATGTGTGGCCTCCACGTGCCTGTATGCACTCCCTACAACGTCTGGGCATGCTCCTGATGAGACGACGGATGGTCTCCTGAGGGATCTCCTCCCAGACCTGGATCAGGGCATCGGTCAACTCCTGGACAGTCTGTGGTGCGACATCGCGTTGGCGGATGGTACGAGACATGATGTCCCAGAGGTGCTCGATTGGATTCAGATCTGGGGAACGTGCAGGCCAGTCCATAGCATCAATGCCCTCGACATACAGGAACTGCTGACACACTCTGGCCACATGAGGACGAGCATTGTCATGCATGAGCAGGAACCCAGGGCCTACTGCACCAGCAAATGGTCTGACAATGGGTCTGAGGATCTCATCCCGGTACCTAATGGCAGTCATGGTACCTCTGGCTAGCACGTAGAGGTCTGTGCGGCCCTCCAAGGATATGCCTCCCCAGACCATCACTGACCCACCGCCAAACCGGTCATGCTGGAGGATGTTGCAGGCAGCAGAACGTTCTCCACAGCGTCTCCAGACTCTCTCACGTCTGTCACATGTGTTCAGTGTGAACCTGCTCTCATCTGTGAAGAGCACAGGATGCCAATGGCGAATCTGCCAACCAAGATGTTCTCTGGCAAAGGTCAGTCGGGCTGCACGGTGTTGGGCTGTGAGCACAGGCCACAATTGTGGACGTCGGGCCCTCATACCATCCTCATGCATTCTGTTTCTCACTGTTTGAGCAGAAACCTGCACATTAGTGGCCTGTTGAAGGTCGTTTTGTAGGGCTCCGGCAGTGCTCCTCCTGTTCCTGCTTGCACAAAGGACCAGATAGCGGTCCTGCTGCGGGGTTGTTGTCCTCCTGCGGCCCCCTCCACGTCTCCTGGTGTACTGGCCTGTCTCCTGGTACCTCCTCCATGCTCTGGACACTGTGCTGGGAGACACATCAAATCTTCTTGCCACAGCACGCATTGATGTGCCGTACCTGAGCAACTTCTGTAGGTTGCAGATACCGCCTCATGCCACCTCTAGTGGTGAGGGCACTAGCAAAATGAAAAACTAACCAAAGATCGGCCAGAAAAGATGAGGGCAGGCAAATGGTCTGTGGCCACCACCTGCAAATTCATTCCTTTTATAGGGGTTGTCTTGCAAATTGTCTAATTTCCACCAGGTGGAAATTAGACAATTTACCAACAGGTGAAATTGATTCACAAATCAGTGTTGCTTCCTAACTGGACAGGTTGATATCTCAAAAGTGTGATTGACTTGGAGCTACATTGCATTGCTTATGTGTTCCCTTTATTTTTTTGAGCAGTGTATATCCAAGGCCTATAATTTAACCACAGGGTTACACCCACATCCGGCTTCCCACCCGCAGGCACGGCCAATTGTGTCCGTATAGACGTCCGACCAAGCCGGAGGTAACACTGGGATTCAAATCGGCCTGAATTCGTGTAGTTTGAGCCGAACATGAGTATGAAAATCTGGCTTGGAGACGCCTCACAAAATGCTCATGGATATGAAAGAAGGTGCAGAAGACTCTGTCTGCCCCGGGGTTTTACACCGAGACTGGAATACGGCGTGTTGCACCAACACTGGGTGATAATTTGGACAACAGCAACACACAACTCCCCATCTACCCCCGATCAGTAGACACACATCTCTGTATCACACACACACACACACTCACACACACACACACACCGTTCCTCTCCATCTCCTTCCTCCTCCCTCACCTCCTCCCCCGGCCTCTCTCATTTCATTCCTTTACTCAAAGACCAATCTGCGCTGTGGTTGCCATAGTAATCCCAAACCCAATCAAAGCCCTCCACCTTTCCTCCATGAAAAGCCTGGGGACGAAAATTGCCCCAATCAAATTTGCCCTCCAGAGTATAGGCTTTCATTGCTGCCACCAGCTCAGACGTTGCGCCAACTCAGCTCGCTCACAGCCCGCTCCACCCAGCTCCACCCGGCGCCCTGCTGCCCCTGCGTCCTCCCCGACCCTACCTGTATACCAACACCACACACTGTGCCGGTTTTGAGCACCACTTTCGTGTTTTCATTTCATTTTCTTGGGGTTTTTTTAAAAAATTATTTTCCACCTTTTTCTCCCCAATTGGCCAGTCACCCCGCTCTTCCGAGCCGTCCCGGTCTCTGCTCCACCCCCCCTCTGCCGACCCGGGGAGGGCTGCAGACTACCACATGCCTCCTCCCATACACGTGGAGTCACCAGCCGCTTCTTTTCACCTGACAGTGAGGAGTTTCTCCAGAGGGACGTAGCGCGTGGGAGGATCACGCTATTTGTAACAATAGGAACTATTGTTAGGAACCATTGTTTAGTTCCTTGTTTACACAGGGGTCGTTTATGTTGTTGCACCTGGACTAACGGACCGAGCATGATGCATAACCTTACGTGCCGAAGTTATTATTAAAGTTTATAGCCCAGTGGGGTTGAAACGAGTTGTAAAGTCTCATTAGTAGAAGGAAACAACACACTTTAACATGGTGGCAGCGGCGGACGACTCGGTTTGAAGTTTGGTGCGGAAAAGTTTCTAGGAGCGGGAGAGCAGTTAGTGTTCCTAAGCAACGTTCAGTATATGTTAGCATTAGCTGCTAGCGTGAGACTGCCGTGTGACATGGATGGGCTAAAACCACCACAAACGTTATGTCTGGACTCAAGCAACCTTTCGAAGACATGGAAGGCCTGGAGGGACGAGTTTGCTCTGTATGTGGATTTAGCCATGGCTGACGCCGATGACAAACAGAGGGTGAAACTGTTCAGCTATCTTGTCGGGGAGAGCGGAAGGGAACTTATGGACACGTTACTGGGCGACACACCGAAAGATGCATGGAAGTTAGATGACGTTATCAAGAAGTTTGATGATCACTGCGACCCCAGCGTTAACGAGACTGTGGAACGTTATCGTTTTTTTTACAAGAAACCAGGGCACCAGTGAAAATATAGACCATTATGTCATGGAACTGAGAGTGTTGGCAAGAACATGCAACTTTGGGACAGTGAGAGACTCGCTCATTCGGGATCGGATTGTGTGTGGAGGTAACAACACAATCGTAAGAGAAAGACTGCTCCGAGAGAAAAACTTGACACTGGACACATGTTTGCAGCTGTGCAGTGCCGCTGAGCTCTCAAAGGACAATGTGAAAACCATCTCGGGATCGATGGTGGAAGAGGTACATGCAGTGCAAGGAGCACAGTATCGGAAACAGACGAGCAACACTGTGGAGTGCAGATATTGTGGAAAAACGCATGAGAAAAGTAAACAAAAGTGCCCAGCGTTTGGGAAGAAGAGCACAAAGTGTGGAAGAGAGAACCACTTTGCAGCAAAATGCAGAGTAAAACCGGAACTAAGGAAAAAGAAATATGTGAGTAAAATAACAACTGAATCTGAGAGTGATGAATATGAAGATATTATCACCTGTGTCACTGAAACTGAGAAAAAAACTGTGGATGCAGTAGAGACTGACACAGGGAAAGATGTGCATACAGAGACTGTAGAGGATGTAAAAGAAACTGAGAAAATGAAGAAAACTCAGCTTCTCTATGCTGGCATGCTTCTAGGCAAGGACATAATCAAATTCCAAATAGACTGTGGTGCCAGTTGCAATATCATCCCAATTAACCTGCTGAATCCAGATGCCAAATTAGAACACACAAAGAGTGTACTAGTAATGTACAATAAAACCAAATTAAAACCACTGGGAAAATGTAAAGTGAAAATAAGAAACCCGAGAAACAACAAGCTATATCGCTTAGAGTTCCAGGTGGTGAATGCAGCTGGTACAGTGCCTCTGCTGGGTAGGAGAGCCAGTTAGGCCATGAAATTGATAAAAGTGCAATATGAAAACATCATGACAATAGACAGTATTGTCACAACAGAAACAACAACAGGACAGTGGATAATGGGACAAATTAAAGATGAGTATGCTGATGTGTTCATTGGCGATGGCTGCCTCGAGGGAAAATACAAAATAGAGGTGGACAGCACAGTGAAACCAGTACAGCTGCCAAAGAGGCGGGTCCCAGTCGCCATGATGAAACCACTGAAGGACGAGCTACAGGACCTACAGCAAAGAGGGATCATAACACCTGTGGAATGCAGTACAGATTGGATCAGTGCAATGGTGGTGGTACAGAAACCAAGTGGGAAACCAAGAGTGTGTATCGATCCCAAGCCTTTGAACAAAGCTCTAAAGCGCAGTCACTTCCCACTGCCAACCACTGAGGACATTTTACCGTACTTGTCAAAAGCAAAAGTGTTCACAGTGTGTGATGTCAAGAGTGGATTCTGGCATGTGCAGCTGGAGGAGGAGTCCAGCTATTTAACAACATTTGCCACTCCATTCGGACGTTACAGGTGGCTGAGGATGCCAATGGGGATAAGTCCGGCCCCAGAAATCTTTCAGAGAAAGCTCACACAAGCGCTGGATGGTGTACCAGGCTTGTACATTATAGCTGACGATGTACTGATCACAGGCCAAGGGGAAACACAGGAGGAAGCTGAGCGTGACCATGATGGAAAACTGAGACTGTTTCTTGAAAGATGCAGACAAAAGAACATCAAGCTGAACAAAGACAAATTCAAGCTGAGACAAAAGGAGACCACATACATTGGACACCGCCTGACGGCTGATGGACTCAGGGCGGATCCAGAGAAAGTGCTTGCCGTTGAGAAGATGCCGGCACCGACTGATGTGAAAGGAGTGCAAAGGCTGCTAGGTATGGTAAATTATCTAGCCAAGTTTTGTCCCCACCTCTCAGACCAGTGCATAGTGTTGAGAGATTTGACACACAAAAACAGGGAGTGGAACTGGACAGCACAGCACGAGGAGGCTTTCCTCAAATTGAAAGAGACTATAGCAAAGGTCCCAGTACTGAAATATTACAACCCAGATGAGGAACTCACAGTGCAGTGTGATGCTTCAGACACAGGCTTAGGCGCAGCGCTCATGCAGATGGGTAAGCCAATAGCATTTGCAAGCAGAGCACTCACTCAAACAGAGCGTGGGTATGCACAAATAGAAAAGGAGTTCTTAGCAATGGTTTTTAGCATCGAAAGATTTCACCAGTACACATACGGCCGAAAAGTGACGGTGCAAAGTGATCACAAGCCGTTGGAAACAATAGTGAGAAAACCTCTACTAAGTGCACCCAAAAGGCTGCAGGGAATGATGCTGCGCATACAAAAGTATGATCTAGATGTAGTATATGTGCCAGGTAGAGACATGCTGCTAGCAGACACTCTGAGCAGAGCTTATCTTCCTGAGAGTGCACCGGATGCAGAACTAGAGACTGTCAACATGGCACAACACTTACCTATCGCAGCAGACAGGCTACAGGATATACGATCTGCCACAAAAGAGGATGAAACACTGCAGCTTCTCATCAAAATGATGCAGCAAGGATGGCCTGACGATAAGTCAAAAACACCAAGGGAAATCAAGCCCTACTTCTCATTCCAAGAGGAGTTAAGCCACCAAGATGGAATAGTGTTCAGGAGTGAGCGCACTGTCATCCCTGATGCATTGAGGAAAGACATCACTTGCCGCCTACACGCATCACATCTGGGTGTGGAAGGATGCCTACGGAGAGCTAGGGAGTGTGTCTATTGGCAGGGCATGAACGACCAAATAAAATCATATATAGCAAAGTGTGACATCTGCAGATCAATGGACATTAAGCAACAAAAAGAAACACTAATGTCACATGATGTGCCAAGCAGGCTGTGGGCAAAGGTGGGCACGGATCTGTTCATGTTTGAAAACAAAGACTACCTCATAATTGTTGATTTTTTCTCAAATTTTTGGGAAATAGATTACCTGGCAGATACCAAGTCAACCACAGTGATACAGAAGCTGAAAGCTCATTTTGCCCGCCAAGGTATCCCAGATATTGTAATCTCGGACAATGGCCCACAGTATTCGTCACAAGAATTCCAGAAGTTCAGTCGACTGTGGGGATTTCAACATAAAACCTCATCACCAGGTTACCCGCAAAGCAACGGCAAAGCTGAGTCAACCGTTAAGACAGCAAAAAGACTCTTGCTCAAAGCCAAGGCTGCTGGACAGGATCCTCATCTCGCCCTTCTGGACCACCGCAACACACCATCACAGGGTACTGATACCACACCAGCACAGCGGCTGCTCAGTCGCCGTACCAAAACACTACTGCCAACCAAGGCAAGCCTGTTACAGCCGAAAGTTGTGCAGGTGAAACAGGATTTACAAAATAACCAACAACGGCAGAGGGCATACTACGACAGGTCGGCTAAAGACTTGGACACGCTTGCCCCAGGTGAATGTGTGAGAGTTCAGCCTCTCGCACCCCACACTGGCTGGAGAGTGGGCAAGGTGCTGAGGCCGGTCGATAGGAGATCCTATGAGGTCCAGCTGGACGGGTGGTGTGATCAGGAGAAATCGCAGACACCTCAGGCATGCACCAGGGGCAATTTTCACTGACACTATGGACATGGAGATCAGCAGCCCCAGTCAGCCAGAGAGTGTTGAACCCGGACATTCAGAGAGCGTTCCTTCTCGCAGTGTCTTAGCAGAAAACAAAACCAAGGACACTGGTGACAGGGCCAGCCCTGTTACCACCAGATCAGGCCGCTCTGTTGTGCAGCCGCAGCGATACAAAGACTTTGTGACCTCACACAGTTGAATGGATCTGTAGCACTAATGGACTTTGGGGGGGGGGGGCATGAATGAAAAAAAAGGAAAAAAAAGTGAATCACAAATGTTGTGTACATGTGTTCTTGTTCACCTGGTTATCTGCAAGTTGAGGTATTCATTTAAACATTGGTTATGTTAAACTGTGAAGAAAAGCCATAGCACTTTGATACACAGTCGTTGATAATGTTTATTTTCATTAGGAGCTATAAGTAACTGATAAATATATGTCATTGTTAATATGAAAAACGTTTTGAATGTTGATATTCGTACACTGTTAGTAGCAAAGAGTTTTGTTTGTATTTTATTTTTTACAGCAATAGACAATTAAAAAAATGTATTAAAGGTTCTAAAAAAAGAAGAAACTCTGAAAAGAGAAAGGATGTAACAATAGGAACTATTGTTAGGAACCATTGTTTAGTTCCTTGTTTACACAGGGGTCGTTTATGTTGTTGCACCTGGAATAACGGACCGAGCATGATGCATAACCTTACGTGCCGAAGTTATTATTAAAGTTTATAGCGCAGTGGGGTTGAAACGAGTTGTAAAGTCTCATTAGTAGAAGGAAACAACACACTTTAACACTATTCCCCCCAGGCCCCCCCGCCCATGCACCCCGACCGACCAGGGGAGGCGCGAGTGCAGCAACCAGGACACATACGCACATCCGGCTTCCCACCCGCAGAAACGGCCAAATGTCTGTAGGGACGCCCGACTAAGCCGGAGGTAACATGGGGATTCGAACCTGCGATCCCCGTGTTGGTAGGCAGCGGAATAGACCGCCACGCCACCCGGACGCCCTTGTAAGTGTAAATAAGTAAGAATAATAACAACCTATTGTAATCGTTTTTGAGATGTGGGGCGGGGCCCGATTGGATGGCAGGATCCCCGCCTTGTGGGGACTGCGGGGAATACTTAACAGCCCGGTACACACACACGCACGCGCGCACACACACACACACGCACTCCACATGCAGAGCAGAAGGCGGCATTATAAATCAATTTACAAACTGAGAGTCATCCGGCTGTAGATGGAAATGTACAGGGGTAGATGAAGGATATTGGAAAAGATTTCCTGCTGCCACGATGACAGGGCATGCAGGCAGGGGCATCATCTCACGTGCAGAGGGAACCTAATACTATCCATCTCTCCGTGTGTGCGTGCGCGCGCGCGCGCGCGTGTGATGAATTAGCTTTGCAGGATGGGGGAGAGCCTTTGGATACACGAGTGTCAGTGTCGCCGAATCGTGTCCGTACTGCGAAACTCAGCCACATTACTGAATCCTCCTCTCGCTGGGCTGCAACACAGTCCAATGGGGGCAGTTACTTTTTTATTTTTCATTTCCCCCCCCTTTTTCTCCTCAATTGCATCCGGCCAATTACCCCACTCTTCACACTACCACATGCCTCCTCCCATACACGTGGAGTCGCCAGCCGCCTCTTTTCACCTGACAGTGAGGCGTTTCACCAGGGGGGCGTAGCGCGTGGGAGGATCACGCTATTCCCCCCCAGTTCCCCCTCCCCCCCGAACAGGCGCCCCGACCGACCAGAGGAGGCGCTAGTGCAGCGACCAGGACACATACCCACGTCCGGCTTCCCACCCGCAGACACGGTCAATTGTGTCTGTAGGGACGCCCGACATGAACGGAGATAACACGGGGATTCGATCCTGCGATCCCCGTGTTGGTAGGCAACGGAATAAACCACTACGCTACCCGGACGCCCGGGCAGTCGTTTTAAGACGCCGAAAAACAACGATATGTCTCCATCTGGAGGCGCAGTGGTTAGCGTGGTCGCCTCACAGCAAGGAGGTCCTGGGTTCGAGCCCCGGTGTAGTCCAACCTTGGGGGTCGTCCTCTGTGTGGAGTTTGCATGTTCTCCCTGTGTCCGCGTGGGTTTCCCCCGGGTGCTCCGGTTTCCTCCCACAGTCCAAAGACATGTAGGTCAGGTGAATCGACCGTACTACATTGTCCCTAGGTGTGTGTGTGTGTGTGTGTGTGTGTGTGTGTGTGTGTGTGTGTGTGTGTGTGTGTGTGTGTGTGTGTGTGTGTGTGTGTGTGTGTGTGTGTGTGTGTGTGTGTGTCGGCCCTGTATGAGGGCCTGTCCAGGGTGTCTCCCCGCCTGCCGCCCAGTGACTGCTGGGATAGGCTCCTGCATCCCCACGACCCTGAGGGTGGGTGGATGGATGGATGGGTGGGTGGATGGATGGATGGATGGGCGGGTGGATGTCTCCATCTTGTAAACAGGAAGCTGGGAGTGCTTACAGATAGGGACATCTAGAGCTCTGTTACCGTGTTTGGAGAGTCACTGAGTTCTCTGTATTTCTTCTGAAGCTGTGTCCTGGAGGGAGACAAGAGACGTGCTGCCTCCTGAGGGTCGGGAAAACCTGAGCAAGGGATTAAAAGTATAATCGTGGCTTGAAATGAATGAAAACGGTCCTGATGGAAATCTCTCTTTTTCTGTGACCCTGCTGACGTGTGTACTGTGCTGAGATGGGGTTTGCTCTCCTAACGGTGTCGAGCCACATAATGTGAGTCAGAGGCTGACCTGGGAGCCAGCAGTCATCTCTAATGCGGGGAAGACTGCAGAACACATGGACACAAGAGCGAGACATAAGCACAAGTATTCACTAGCCTTACAGTTGTTGACACTGCGACCGGAAAGGAACCTAAAACCCAGTGAGTAGGTGGCGTTCAGCCAGGATGCAGGATGCATCGTTTTAATACGTTTGTGCTTTCACACGGGAGCAGCCGGAAGTAGTAGCAGCAAAAGGACCATTTGATATACTTTAATGACCCCCGTAGGGAAATTACACTCTGCATTTAACCCATCCTAGCTGTGTAGCTAGGTGCTCCTGCAGCTCCCAGAGACCAGTTCCAGTTGGTCTTGCCATGCCTCGGTCAGGAGCACAGACAGGAGAGTGTTAACCGCAACACGCATGTCTTTTTGATGGTGGGGGGAAACCGGAGCAGCCGGAGAAACCCACCGCAGACACGGGGAGAACATGCAAACTCCACTTAGAGGACGACCCGGGATGACCCCCCCCCCCCAGCGCTGGACTACCCCGGGACTCCAAACCAGGACCTTCTTGCTGTGAGGCGACAGCGCTAACCACCGCGCCACCGTGCCGTACAAAAGGACCACAAATATTCAAATATGAGTCTTGCAAAAAAAAAAGAAGCGGTGTCCATTAATTTGTTTGTCATGGACAGCATCGCGGGTGAAGCAGCTGGAACACCACCACCACCACCACAACAACAGCGGCATACAGAAACCAGTGCTCACCGTCTTATCAAACACCTCGGCGGAGAAATACAAGTCTTTCGCGTCAAACGGCAGCTTGATAACGTCTCAGGTTCATTTTTTTCAGAGACCAGACAGGAGGGAGGACTTAAGATACTGTAACGTGCATGGATAAGTAGACACGCTGGCCGCTGGCTGGCGGGTCTGACCCTTTAGTCGAGCGGTTGGCGATGGTCTCCTGCGGTGCGGGCGATACGGGTTCGCTTTCCGGCCGCGGCAGTTCCTGTGGTTTCGTTGTCCCCCGAATTGGCTACAATACATTTAAGAATATAAAAAAAATGCTGCAGATAAAATGAAACACAGCCATCGGTGGGAAATGACATCCGTCTCTGAGCACGGCTCTCCATCTCGCTGTCGCATACACACACTCATACAGATCGAGGTAAGACTTTCTCCACTCTCATTTTGACAGGTTGCCCGTAAAGCCTCCATCCATCGCACCCAATTAAACATCCATCCATCCATTAATCCAAGCCGCTTATCCTAATTCGGGTCGCGGGATGCTGCAGCCTGTCCCAGCGGTCATTGGGCGGGAGGGGGGGAGACACCCTGGACAGGCCGCCAGGATATCCCCCCCCCCACCTTTTTTTCTCCCCAATTGTATGTGACCAATAACCCCACTTATCCGAGCTGTCCCGGTCGCTGCTCCACCCCCCATCTGCCGATCTGAGGAGGGCTGTAGACTATCACATGCCTCCTCCCATACATGTGGAGTCGCCAGCCGCTTCTTTTCACCTGACAGTGAGGAGTTTCACCAGGGGGACGTAGCGCGTGGGAGGATCACCCTATTTTCCCCAAGTTCCCCCGAACAGGACACATACCCACACCCGGCTTCCCACCCGCAGACACGGCCAGTTGTGTCTGTAGGGACGCCCGAAGAAGCCGGAGGTAACACGGGGATTCGAACCGGCGATCCCCGTGTCGATAAGCAACGGGTTAGACCGCCACGCCACCCGGGCGTTTTGTTAAACAAATATTGAGAGCAGAGAAAGGTTTGTTTGTTTGTTTGTTTGTTTGTTTGTTTGTTTGTTTGTTTGTTTGTTTGTTTTTAAGTGAAAGTTAACTCTGCTTAAGTCCTCTGTAGATCCTAAAACAGACAACGTTCAAACGAGCCTATATATATATACCATGCTTGAAACTGAGAGAAGAAAGCTGAGGAGCAGACGGTCTAACTGCATTACACACCGGGAACGGCACAGAATGGGGCAGATATCTAAAGATCTCCGCTGTCTAAATCAAGGAATCTGCAAAAACGTATGACCCCCTTCACTTCCACACCCACCTCTGTAGTCAGCCATTTGAAGTCAGTTGTTAAAAAAAGTAATTGCCTGTGGGGATATGCTAAAAGTCCTATTTCTTCACACTATCTCAAAGTTATCCAAAGGAGTTGAATCAAGTGCAACTGGACTTGGTATATATCCGTGAAGACGTTTCGCCTCTCATCCAGAGGCTTCCTCAGTTCATGCCTTTCTGACCAAGCTAGCCTGACTGGCTGGTGATGAGATTCCGATGTTTGCCAACATCGGAACATCGCACCACATCGGAACACAAAGAGCCATGGACATCTATAGCTCTGACAACGACTCCTAGAGGATAAATACTGAGTCTCATCACCAGCCAGTCAGACTAGCTTGGTCTAGTCAGAAAGGCACGAACTGAGGAAGCCTCTTGGATGAGAGGCGAAACGTCTTCACGGATGTATACTGTAACGTGCAGGGATAAGTAGACACGCTGGCCGCTAGCTGGCGGGTCTGACCCTTTAGTCGAGCGGTTAGCGATGTCTCCTGCGGTGCGGGCGATACGGGTTCGCGCCGCGGCAGTTCCTGTGGTTGCGTTGTCCCTCGAATTCGCTACATTGGTGTCAGAAGTGGGATGGAAGCGTAGGCGCCCTGAGGCGTGAAGGAGCTAATATGCTTAAGCGCGGGGACGCGCTTCCCGAAGGAGGGGGGTAGTGTAACGTGCATGGATAAGTAGACACGCTGGCCGCTGGCTGGCGGGTCTGACCCTTTAGTCGAGCGGTTAGCGATGTCTCCTGCGGTGCGGGCGATACGGGTTCGCGTCCCGGCCGCGGTAGTTCCTGTGGTTGCCTTGTCCCCCGAATTCGCTACAATACCAAGTCCAGTTGCACTTGATTCAACTCCTTTGGATAACCATGACCTGGATGAATGAGAACATTCACAGACATATCTCAAAGTTACGAGTGTTTCTTACCCAAACACCGTCGATCAATAGCGTCCTTCTTATCTTGGGCTCCAAAGATGCTCTTCAAAGCAAGACGCAAAGACAACACGAGGCTCAGCAACCAGGACGCCACACGACCACATGGACGATGATGATTTGCCTGACCCAACTTACCCCATGTACATATTCATAGACCAAATCACTCTCTGTTAGGACCGCCTAAGGGTCACATACTTGTGACGTAACTGGAGTGTGCGGACATATAGACCCTTTTCACAAACATTTCCCAGGGCCTAAGGTGGGCATCCAACATAGACACAATCAAAAAGGCCCAGCAGAGGATGCACTTTCTCCACCAGCTCAGGAAAGTCAACCTGCCTCAGGAACTGCTGATTCAGTTCTACACTGCAATAATCCAGCCTGTTCTCTGCACATCCATCACTGTCTGGTTTGGTTCGGCCACCAAACGGGACAGGGACAGACTACAATGGACGGTTAAGTCTGCAGAGAAAATCATTGGTGCCAACCTGCCCTCCATTCGGGACTTATACACCTCCAGCTCCAGACTCAGGAAACGGGCAAGCTACATCACTGCGCACCCATCACACCCTGGTCACAACCTGTTCCAGCTCCTCCCCTCTGGTAGGCGCTACAGAGCACTCTAACCCAAAACAACCAGATATAGAAACAGTTTCTTTCCGCGGGCTGTCATTCAAATGAAAGCTTAACATTGTCAAATAAACCCAACCATGTTGTGTATACTGTTCATTGTACATTGTACGTCTACTGGTGTGATGAGAACTACAGTGCCCAGCATGCTGTGTACGTAAGAGGAGGGGCACGCAACCATACGTTTTAGCGCGGTTCTGTACTGGGGCATTCTGGGGATTGTCCGGGTCGGGGACTGGAAGCAGATGGCTGAATAAAGCACGTTATTAATCGCGACTCCCTTGCCTGTCGTTTATGCACAGGACATGGTGTCAGAAGATCTTCGAATCCACTTACCTCAATAATCGGGAACGGAGTTGGTCCGGTGAGACGAGGAATGGCAAAATTTAATCCCCCCGAGGCATTTGATTTCACGCAACCGGCGGCATGGCCGATTTGGATTCAGAGGTTTTCCCGGTTTCGACTAGCAACCAAGCTAAATGCGGAGGACGGTGAGATCCAAGTCAATTCCTTGATATACGCAATGGGGAAAGATGCAGAAGCTATTTTTTAATTAATTTACGTTCGAAGAGGCTTCTCACGCTAACGATTATGACAGGGTGGTCAGTAAACTCAACGAGCATTTCGTACCACGGAGAAATGTCATCCACGAACGTGCATGTTTTCACCAGCGCTCGCAGAGAGCTGGAGAGACTGTCGAGGCCTTTGTGAGGAGTTTATATGAGTTGGCAGAACACTGCGAGTTCGGGGCATTAAAGGAAGTGCATATTCGTGATAGAGTTGTGATCGGAGTTGCTGACCGAGACGTGTCACAGAAGTTGCAGATGGAAGATGAGCTCACGCTAGCAAAAGCGGTGCAAATGGCTCGTCAGTTCGAACTGGTTAAACAGCAAAATGCGGAAGGAATTACAGCTGAACTGAATGCAGTTAGCAAAGCACAGGGCGCCAATACCATCCGCGACCGCAGTAACGCTAGCAACCACTACAATAAGGGCAACGGAAACGCACAGCGGCCCAAAACAGCCTGCCCCCCATGTAATTGCGTGCACGGGCAGCAGCAGGAATGCCCTGCACGCAACAGGCGTTGCAGAAAATGCGACTAGCTGGGACATTTTGCTGCCGTATGCAAAACCAGAGACGTGAGGGAGATCGTTTACCAGGATGATGCGTATGAGGGCGAAGCGGAAAGTGAAAGCCGCCCCTACTTCCTCGGTTGCATAGAGGGGAGGGATTTTGAGAAAAAGTGGCAAGTGGAGTTACCGATCTGCGGCAAGTTGGTTAATTTTAAAATCGATACGGGGGCGGACATCACTACCATGCCACAGACTGCATATAGGTCACTGCCTGAACGGCCACAGCTGGTTAAAACATCAATCGACCTGAGAAGCCCAGGGGGAGCACTGCAGTGTGCGGGGAAATTTGTGGCGTGCATGGAGAGACGGGGGAAGATGCACAAAATTGGGATTTTTGTGATAAAAGGGCCAAATGCCAACAATCTATTGAGTCGCAGAGCTGCATGTGAAATGGGCCTAGTTTTTAGAACAGATCAGGTTAGCGAAGATGTTTTCGGGGACATTGGATTGCTTAATTGTGAACCTGTCATGATTGAGCTTAAGCCCAATATACAGCCTTATGCCCTCAGCACGCCACGCAGGGTCCCTTTCCCTCTCATGCCAAAGGTGGACAACGAGCTGAAACGCATGCAGTCCTTGGGGATCATCACAGAAGTGACCGAGCCCACAGAGTGGTGCGCACCCATGGTGCCCGTAGTCAAAAAGAACGGCAAGATACGGATAAGTGTGGACCTAAAGCGGTTAAACCAGGCTGTTAAGCGCGAGCGGTTTATGCTTCCCACGCTGGAGGACATTATGCCCAAGTTAGCAGGGGCAGGGGTTTTTACAACACTAGACGCATCGTCTGGCTTCTGGCAAATTCCGCTAGATCCCAGATGTGTAAAACTAACCACTTTCATTACTCCCAGAGCCCGGTTCTGTTTCCAGCGGCTCTCGTTCGGCATCACATCGGCATTGGAGATCTTCCAGAGGGAAATGTGCATTCTGCTGAGAGACCACAAGGGCACGGTCGTCGTCATGGATGACATACTCGTGTACGGCAAGGACCAGGACGAGCACGATAGAAACTTGGAGGCGGTACTGCAGACAATCAAAACATTGGGGCTGAAGCTCAACCGGGAGAAATGCCGCTTCAGCAGGAGTGAGTTGCAATATTTCGGGCATATCATCAGCAAAGACGGCATCAAACCAGATCCAGGCAAGGTGAAGGCCATCTCAGACATGCAGAGCCCCGAGAATGTCCCTCAGGTGAGACAGTGGCTGGGTATGGTAAATTATCTAGGGAGGTTTCTACCCGAACTGTCATCAATGCTACACCCGGTGAGTGAGCTGCTGAAGAAAGACGCAGAGTGGCAGTGGGGGGAGCCCCAACAGCAAGCCTTCACCAAGGTAAAAGCAATGTTGTCTTCCACTCCTGCCCTGGCATACTATGATGTAGCAAGGCCCACCATTGTGAGCGTGGACGCTAGTAGTTACGGGCTGGGGGCAGCACTGTTGCAGGTTCAGGGGGACAAAGTTCAGCCTGTTGCCTTCTGCTCCAGAACCCTCACAGATGCAGAGAAGAGATACTCTCAGTTAGAGAAGGAATGCCTTGCAGGGGTGTGGGCCTGTGAGTGGTTTTCCCGTTATCTATTAGGCTTAGCTGAGTTTAGCTTACAGACAGACCAAAAGCCCTTGGCCCCCCTCATTAATGCATATGATCTGGACAAAGTGCCGCCGAGATGCCAGCGGCTTCTAATTCGTCTAATGCGTTTTAACCCCAGAGCAGTGTATGTTCCGGGTTCACAGCTGGTGGTGGCCGACGCCCTTTCCAGGAACCCACTCCAGGACGGCCGCGGGGCAGACACAGACGGGGATATGCGTGCGCATGTCGAAGCTGTGATCGAAACCAAACCGGTGTCGAGCACAAAGCTGGACATGTTAAAGCAGGCCACCGCGTCAGGACGACACAATGCAGAGGGTGATCGGGTACACCAGAGAGGGATGGCCGAGGCACGTGCCCTTTTATCTGCATGGCTACCACGCTGCGAGGGCATCGCTGTCCGAGGCAGACGGGCTGCTCCTGTACCAAGACAGGATTGTAATTCCCCCCGCGTATCAGGAAGACATCCTACACAGGATTCACGAAGGGCACCAAGGCCTTACAAAGTGTCGTGAAAGAGCCAGGATGTCTGTCTGGTGGCTCAGCATCGGATCGGACATTTACCGGAAAGTTACACAGTGCACATTCTGCCAAATCAATAAGCCCTCACAGTACAAAGAGCCCCTACGTACAACACCACTGCCACCCGGCCCATGGCACAAGATTGGGGCAGACCTTTGTGAGCAGGATGGAAAAAACTACCTGGTAGTGGTTGATTATTATTCCAGGGACATTGAGATCGCCCGGCTACGGACCACCTCCAGTCTACAGGTGATTGAGCAGCTGAAAGGTATGTTCGCACGATGGGGCGTCCCTGGGGAACTCATTAGTGACAATGCCACACAGTTTACGTCAGCCGAATTTAGGCAGTTTTGTAGGAACTATGATTTCCGCCACACAACCTGCAGCCCCCACTTCCCCCAGGCAAATGGAGCTGCCGAAAGGGCCGTCGGGACGGCCAAAAGAATTTTGCGGCAGCCTGACCCTCACCTAGCGCTGATGTGCTACCGCGCCACACCAATTGCTGCCACAGGTGCGAGCCCCGCACAGCTCATGACCAGCCGCCAGATCCGGACCAACATGCCTGTGCTGGAGAGGAAACTCCAGTCACAGCTCTTTGACCACAAGGAGGTGGAGAAGAATGACAGAAGGGCAAAAGAGGCTTATAAGTTTTTCTTCGACAGGAGACACTCTGCACGTGCCCTAACCGAACTGCACTCAGGTGAGAGGGTACGAGTCAAACTAGACAGGCAAAAGGAGTGGAACATGCCCGTAGTCGTGGTGAATCCCTCAGGGGAACCACGCTCCTACACGGTGCGTACGGAAGACGGGGCTGTCTTCAGACGGAACCGTGCCTGCCCCTGCAACTGTTGCAACCCAACCAGCCAGAGACAGCAATGACTTGCAGCAGGAACAACTCAGCCCACCGGTCGCCACCTCATCGGGCACTCCCACGGAGCCGGACGTGCCAGCAAGGCCCTCTGGGTTCACCATCACCTCCAGTAGCAGAGTTGTAAAACCCCCAAAGCGGTATAATCTTTAGATACTGATTGAGCAATGGGGCAGAATAATCCCCCACACTCAGTCGAAGGGCTGGGCAGTCTACCCCACCCTTCAGGTTAATTTTTGAATTTTGAAGTGCATGTCTTCATTGTTAGCTGGTTATGCTGTTAATTAGCAAATTGCTAATATGGTATTGCTGTTGCTATGTTTTATAATCTGGCAATGTTATTGTTTCCATTGGAACATACATGTTCTTTAAAAGGAGGGAGATGTGATGAGAACTACAGTGCCCAGCATGCTGTGTACGTAAGAGGAGGGGCACGCAACCATATGTTTTAGCGCGGTTCTGTACTGGGGCGTTCTGGGGATTGTCCGGGTCGGGGACTGGAAGCAGATGGCTGAATAAAGCGCGTTATTAATCGCGACTCCCTTGCCTGTCGTTTATGCACATGACAACTGGTACACTCTGTCATGTACATCTACCTCAGGCATGTATGCAAGCAACCTGCTAACATCTATTTCAGCATCTCTGATATATTCTCTGCACCATTGCACTTCATCACTTCTCATTTCAAGTCAATCCTTGTGTATATGTCTGAAGGTTGTTGTGGTGTCGTGTTGTTATTCTATGTTAAGTACACTGAGAGAGCCACGAAACCAGACTCAAATTCCATGTGTATGCAAACCTACTTGGCCAATAAACACGATTCTGATTCTGAACATGGCTGACGTACTTCCGCTTCGTCTTAGTAGTGTAAAGATCGGTTGCCTCCACCTTTCAGTCCCCTATGATCCTGTCTGTGATGATTTATTTTGTGTTTCAACAGTGTGTGACATAATACAGTTGTAGTCATTGACATATCTTTATTTTTCTGTTGTCAGATATCTGCACAACTAGAACAAAGGTGTTTTTTTTGGGGGGGGGGTTCCCTCTTTTTTGTCCCAATTGTACACAATTGGCCGTTTCTGCGGGTGGGAAGCCAGATGTGGGTGTGTCCTGGTCGCTGCACTAGCGCCTCCTCTGGTCGGTCGGGGCGCCAGTTCACGGGGGGGGGGGGGGCTGGGGGAAATAGCGTGATCCTTCCACGTGCTACGCCCCCCTGAGCTCTCTGACGGACGGGTGAACTGGTCAGGCGGGGATGTTCAGTAAAGTTACGGTTGGTGAATCCTCTTGTTTTGACTTCAGCTGCATATCAAAAATGGCCTAATGCAGTGGTTTCCAAACTAAAGGTCGCTTTATCCCGCCCACTTAACACAGGACACACCAGCATGTAGCGTGTTCACCAGCTAACCGTTCTCCCCGCCCCCGCCCCCAACCGGAAAAACCACAACCCCTCGGGAACTCTCATATCGCGAGACCCGTCTAGCTTCAACTCTTAAAGGGCCCGCAGAACATTAAAGTGGACGTCTCAAGTTCTTCTTACGTGCAGCTGCCGCCACAACTCGCGGTTTCTCTCCGTCTCCTTCTGTAGGCAGGGGTGTAGCGCAAAATTCTGGGCCCTATACATAAGCAGTCTCTGTGGGCCCCTTTTCTCACGCATCACTTTTTTGAGTTGTAGCAAACTGTACATTATTTACAATCACAGTACATTAATCTATTTTAACCTGACCTAACCTTAACCTTTCTTTGGGGAAGGACATGACTCTGTGCTTATGCTTGTATCAGCAGTCACTCGCCACAGGACTAGATGAGCTGCCTTGAGAGATGCTCGTTAGGGGCGGACTAAACCATTTTGCCCCTTTTGTAAGGGGTGAGGGGGGCCTCAGAGAGCCTCCACTATTCTCTTTAAGTCCCTGAACCGATGTATTGAGCCAATTTTAACTGAAGTTATGACACTAATTAGTTAGAAATAAAAATTTGCAAACTAAAGCAAACTTTCAATTCCAGGCTTTCCGAGCCGCCCCTCCCCCCTTCCTTTTGGGCCCTGGTACCCCCCCCCCCACTACGACGCCGCTGTCTGTAGGTGATGGTTGAAGACTGAAAATGGGAATACTGCCGTGACAAACAATATAGAGAGGATTATTTGTCACTGCAATTATCTTGCTTTTTGGCAGATAATGGGAATGTACTGCTTATTTAACCGCAAAAAAACAAAAAAAACACTTGGTGGGCCTTGGGCAAAAAAGTATCTCCACAGCTGGGCCATGGCGTGATGTGTTTAGAGAGCCTCAATTAGTGTTCCTCTTCTCTGTGGTCTGGCAGGTACAAAGCCCAGTCCTTTTGAAGGGCTACAACTTATACCATGTTGCTCCCGTGCTTTTTCAACCCTCTTATCAGTCTCGCGGAAACTGACTGTGGCCATCGGCTTCTCGTTCGTCTAAATAGGTCTCTTAGGTACCTTCAAAACTAAATGAAAATGTGAAATGAAAATGAAAACTTGTATTTAGAAAATAGCCTGTTCTCTGTGTCAGAATTTTGTGTGAACGTGCTGCAGTGCACGATGCCGCCGTAAAGCAGGGCCGCTCCTCTTCCTCCATTACAAGGACGCAACCTGGACAATAAAATGACAACGACTCTGAGTTCATGATGGGATTTTGATCAGTAATAGTTGTTTTCAGAGAATTTCTAGCTGACAGGAGTGTATTCTCCAAATACACTGGAAGCTTATGGCAAAATTAAATAGAATAGAATAGATAAAGTACTCGTTATTAGTCATTTTGTACATACATACAAATGGAATTTACTCTGCATTTAACCCATCCTAGCTGTGTAGCTAGGAGCAATAGACAGCCGCCGTGCAGCACCCGGGGACCAACTCCAGTTATTTCTCACTATAGCCTTGCTCAGAGGCACAGACAGGAGTGTAGCGAATTCGGGGGGGGGGGGGCAGCCGGGACGCGAACCCGGGTCTCCCGCACCACGGGCGACTACGTTAACCAGTCGGCTAAAGGGTCCGACCCGTTAGCCAAGGGCTAGCGAGTCATACGTGGTTGTTACACTACCCCCTCCTTCGGGAAGCGCGTCTCGCGCTTCAGCATATCAGCTTCCTCGCGCCTCTGGGCGCATGCGCTTCCGATGGCCTCACGGTCTCACCATTCCACTTCTGACACCAATGTAGCGAATTCGGGGTGGTGGGGGGGAGGGAGCAGCCAGGAACTGCCGTAGCCGGGGCTCGAACCCGGGTATCCCGCACCATGGGCGACTACGTTAACCAGTCGACTAAAGGGTCCAACCCATTAGCTAAGGGCAAGCGAGTCTTGTCATCCGTTGTCGTTACTGGAGTATCAACCCTAACATGCATGTCTTCATTTGTTTTTTAATTAGCACATAACTACTGGAAGTGACGTAATAATTGAAAAAAGTGAACCGTTTCTACCATGGGAAGGATAGTAGAGACCCAACCAATCAAAAATGGTGAACATTTCTTCGAGCATTTCTCTCAAGTTGGGCCTTTGATCTTGTCCTGCGTCAGATCATTAATAGATCACCAATAGGCTTTCTGTGTTTTCCCTTAGTGGTCAAAATCCCCACCACTAACAAAACACCACTTTTCACTTATTTTCACAACAACAACAAAAGATGCACATTGATAAATGGATCCAGTTGGACATTTTTTTATTATCATTTCCCCCCTGCATATCTGTTGAATATTAAACTGATGGACATCATGTAAGGTTATCGTTTACAAACAAAAAACAAAAAACAGGCTTCAGATAGGCAAACCCCAGAGCACATCACCCATACGTCAGACGTCACTGCATCTTAAAATAATTTCCATAGACCTCATGAACAACAGCCAATGTTCATCTGAAAAAGAAAAACCGAAAGCACAAAATGACAAAGCATTGCACGATCAAAAATCTAAGGAAATGCAAGTCTGACAGTGCGGAGATCTTTTTAGCCATGCTACGAGGACCCTAAGTAGTTCATTGGCAGCAGGAGGACTGGGGGTCACTTACAATTCAGGAAGTTTTGAGTGAAAACACAATAAACCCGCTTCACGCACACAAAACCAGTTACACAACAACAAATACCGCACGTCACCGACTTCCACATCATAACAAAACCAACAAGCGCTGTGAAAACATCAGCAGATAAAGTTTAGAGAGCAAGTCAGTAGAACTGCTACAAACACAGGGTGGAGGGACGCCTCCAGCAATTTCATCACTGCAATGGGCCCTGCAAGACAACTTCCTATATGATGTGAAAACAAACAAACAAAGCAAATCTGTGATTGGCAGCAGTGCCTGTGTTTGTCATTACGTCTTTTGTCGTCCCCCCCCCTCCGGCGGCCACTCGAGGATGCATGTAATCCACATGCATTCATTTAGTGTATTGGCTTTTCATGTTAATGCGCATGCGCACGTAGTTATACGCTTATCTTTTTTTTTACCCCCTCCCCTTTTTTCCCCCCAATTGTACCCGGCCAGTTACCCCACTCTTCCGAGCCGTCCCGGTCGCTGCTCCACCCCCTCTGCCGATCCGGGGAGGGCTGTGGACTACCACATGCCTTCTTCGATACATGTGGAGTCGCCAGCCGCTTCTTTTCACCTGACAGTGAGGAGTTTCGCCAGGGGGACGTCGCAAGTGGGAGGATCACGCTATTCCCCCCCAGCCCCCCCCCCCCAACAGGCGCCCTGACCGACCAGAGGAGGCGCTAGTGCAGCGACCGGAACACACAACCACACCCGGCTTCCCACCAACAGGCACGGCCCAATTGTGTCTGTAGGGACGCCCGACCAAGCCGGAGGAAGTAGGTTGCAGAGTGCAGCGTGAGTGCCACCTGCTCATACGTTCAGTAAAAGTTCGTTAACAAATAACGTCTCCCTGGTCTTTTGACGGATCTTACACATTATATGCAATTTCCTAGAATGGACTCCAAGAGTACACCGAGAGCGGAAAGGACCGCTTCCTGTTGGCGATAAAACACTTCCTGTTGCTTTTCTTTGTTCTGGTCTTTTCCGTCTCCTGTTTCCTGGAGCCTTGCCCGTCCACGCAGCCGAGCACGAGTGAAGGAAGAGTTGTAGAAACGAGCAGCCATGCAAATGACTGGGAGGAAAGGGACTGCATCTCACAACTGCAGTCACCTCCCAGTGTGCGGTGCATGATGGGCGTTTCGCTGACAGTCATACAAATTATGATGCATCTACATTTAGAAACAATACAAATTAAAAGCGTATATCGTTTCATTCCAAAATATACAAAAGTTAGAGTACAAATACCACATATAGTACATATAAAATCGCATTCCACAACTTGAGACGAAGTCATATAAGCTACAATACCGTGCGCTCGCTCGCTCGCTCTCTCGCTCTCTCTCTCTCCCTCTCTGTCTCTCTCTCTCTCTCTCTCTCTTTCTCTTTCTCACTCTGTCTCTCTCTGTCTCTCTCTCTCTGTCTCTCTCTCTCTCTCTCTCTCTGTCTCTCTCTCTCTCTCTCTCTCTCTCTCTCTCTCTCTCTCTCTCTCTCTCTCTCTCTCTCCTTCGTCCTTCATGGGTAGTAAGGCTTTTGGGTGTCATGAAACTTTTGAGAATGGCAAGCATCATTCCCATATCCATGCCCTGCAAATGACTCGAGGGGCTTTATTGTCCACGTATGAGATGTCGGTTTCTGCGAAAAGCCGTCATTTGCACCTTACGACGCAGTCGCCACTTCAGAGAACACACTGATCCACAAAAGCATCTTCGAAATTATGTGGCAGAACCTCATCCTGGGCTTTTGTGATCTGACGTCATGTTTACACGAACACAGCCACAGCACACGCACGGAGTACACAGCGCCGCCAGGGACAGCGAGTCAGTTTTGATGCTAACAGATGTCCTCTAACCTTTGATCCGGTTCGTTGTGATGCGTCGGCCGTGGACATTGGTTCGAGGACAGATATCCAGAATGGACTCTTTTTTTTTCCTTCGTCTGTCAGGTTTTTTGGGGGTTTTTTTTGGTTTGTTCCCCCACTTTTTCTTTGTATTTGGCCAATTACCCCACTCTTCCGAGCCGCCCCGGTCGCTGCTCCACCCCCTCTGCTGATCCGGGGAGGGCTGCAGACTACCACATGTCTCCTCCCATACATGTGGAGTCGCCAGCCGATTCTTTTCACCTGACAGTGAGGAGTTTCCCCCGGGGGACGTAGCGCGTGGGAGGATCACGCTATTCCCCCCAGTTCTCCCTCCCCCTGGAACAAACGCCCCGGCCGACCAGAGGAGGCGCTAGTGCAGCGACCAGGACACATACCCACATCCGGCTCCCCACCCGCAGACACGACCAATTGTGTCTGTAGGAACGCCCGACCAAGCCGGAGGTAACACGGGGATTCGATCCGGCGATCCCCTTGTTGGTAGGCAACGGAATAGACCGCTATGCTACCTGGACGCCATTCATCTGTCAAGTTTATCGGTGGCAGTAAATGTTTAGCTCGACTCTGCTCTAGAGACAGTTCATTGCAATTAGGGGACGGCGACAAGGCAAACACCAGCGGACAGAATTCCTCTTCTCTCTCGTGGACATCCAGGGCTTAATTTGGTCAAACCGCTTTTCCAGTGGAGGGCATGGCAGATCTTACACAAGCATGTCTTTATCCCTGCATCAGAAAAACACCCTTATCCTCTTCTACGCTGTACGAGAACCTTTCATTTCACCCTCACCTCCTTTTACTGTTGCTATATATACACAGATTCTGTCTATTTCGAACAAGGAAAAGGTGCCGGGAAGAATCTTTTGAAACCAGTGCAAACAATCAAAGGAATGGTCTTACTTTCTAAAATTGTGCGTACGAGTTCAAGTCGAAGTCTTAAACTCCGGAGAGCAGCTTGGTCAGAGGTACCTCTCTCTCTCCCAGTAGTGTATCCCTTTTCAGACTTGTACCCCTGTTGACCACCTTAATCTTCACGGCCAGGTTCTTCACCTGAGCTGAAGTCACTGCGTCAAAGAAGAAGTCCTCGTTGAACACGGGGTTGCGGCTGTTCTTGATGATGTTGCTCCTCTGCTTCTGCAGCTTGCCCGGGTTCAGGTAGACGGACACGCAGCAGTTGATGCTCTTTATGTCGAAAAGCTTGTCGTAGAGGTTCTCTGCGGCCAGGAGGCGAATGCGAAGACGTGCCGTTCCAGCGTCGTAGTTGGCGCTGATCCTCACCGTCCCGCCTTTGTGCAGGTTGATGGTGTGCTCCCGGTGCTGCCCGTGGTCTGGTGGCCCAGCACTGCCGTGGAGGATCGGTGGGTGCAGGCGCCGCTGGATGTTGGGGCTGGGCTCGGCCGAGCTGCACTCGTCGGTGGACAGGGAACTGTGGCGCGCGAATGTCCGCTTGGCCTTCACCACCTTGGCCTGCGTCTCGTGGGTGAATATCTTGAGCAGGGAAGCGGAGCGCGAGAGAAGCGGGGAGCTGAATGGGGAGGACTCGGCTGAGGAGCAGGTGTCGCTCTCCCCGCCGCTGAAGTAGCGGTAGGGGTTGATGTGAGAGGTGTTGCAGTCGGCTGGGTTGAGGTGGTTGGCCCCCTCACTGCCACCCCCGCCCTTCACTTGCGATTTCCTCTGGGAGTTCGGCGAGGTGATGGGGCTGGTGAGCTCACAGTGGAACAGTGACTCTTTGCGGCGGGTGTGGGGGCTTTCTTTCAGTGTGGCAAAGCCGTAGGAGGTCTGGGTCTTGGGTACGTAGGGCAAGGACATAGCTGTCTGCGACTGGGGGTCTGCATTGGTGTCCCCAGCCACCACGTCGTCGGCGCTCTCTATCTGTATAATGTGGCGGTTTGCAGCTCTCAGCAGGTTCTTGGTGTCCACGGCGAGCTTGGTAACCATGCGTGGGCTGTGAGGACTACTGATTTTCTTCCCACTCCCAATGGTCTGCTCTGAAGTGGAGGGTCGCACGCCATCTTTGGGCTTCACGTCCGGGATCTCGGGTTCCGGCGGGTAGCTGACCAGCTTGGGGGGGATGAAGAAGTCTGGGATCTTGTCAGGGGTGAGCACGTTGCTGTAGGATGGGCCACTGCCTTTCTTGTCCCCGTTCTCCCCCTGCCGCAGCACCTTGGTCTCTACTGACCCACGGATCTTATCCAGCACCCACATGATCCCACAGGGCTTGACCAAGTGCCAGGTGCAGGCAGGGAGGTGGGTGGCAGGATGCAATCTGCAATCAATAACACACAAGAAGGATTAAGTGAACAGTGTGTCCTCAGTAAGAGATGTTACCTCTAACATGCAGTGATGGATGTGATATTAAGTACATTGTGAAGCTGCTATCCAAAAAACAAAAAATAAAACAAAACAAAACAAAAATAAAAAATAATAATCTGGCTTGTGATGTGCGCAGCTGAATGTTGAACGGGGTGGGTGGGGGCGGGGGACTCTATTCTTATCTCAACTAAACCACTGGTTTAGACGGAAAGAAACTTCCAAGAAAAAAAGATAATTTCATAAATGAAAGACCAAGAACTTAGAGAGTTTGATGCCTTATTTAGGAACACAAATAAAATGAAAATGTAATTTGTGCAGCAGCCAAACTAGAAAATAAAGACATGGAAGACAAATCATCTAATAGTTTGGAATGTGCACGTGCACCAATAGTCAATCTATCTCAGTTTAGGCAGTGCGTGAAATCACCATATGAATAGAAATTATCATCGGACAAGAGAAACAGAATTATAGGAAGAAAAAAATGAATTAGAAATTATTGATTCTAGTCAGCACTGTGAATACATGGACCAGAGCCGGAATAAGCACACCCTAGCTGGATACAGTTTGTTTATCGAAGACAATGGCTTACCATCCCAAATGTCAACAGAGAAGCCATGAAGCATAAAACCATCGTTTTATCCTTCCGTGAGCTTCCCTGCACCCAAGTGCACACATGATTCTGATCTACCTGTTTCTGTACAGGTACGGACAGTTTCATGAAAACGCATGTGGTTTAGTGAAAAACCATAAGTGAAAGTGCTTAGATATCTAGTGCCATTGGAATCATCAAAAAAACCCCAAAACGTTAACAGCTCCTTTTTCAGTTATTTGGTGAGAAAAAGGTCGAAATATAATAAAAACGAACACCACAAAGGAATCCAGCAATGTCTTAATTGTCTTGATTGTCGATTATGGACACGCCAAAGTCGTAGAAATAGGACAAAAAAATAAATAAAATAACCCAATTATGAGAGCCATCAAAGTTGTTTGGTTTAAAAAGACTCAACAAGTGTCACGGAGGTCCAGTCCATTCGACATAGTCCTCCAAAGTGAACCTAGCCAATGAACTCTCGGATCAAATGTCAGTCCTGTACGAGATCCCAGTAGAATTCAGTTTCATATACTCACATTAATGTACGGAAGGAAACGCTGCGTGCGTGCGCTCTCTCTCTCTCTCTCTCTCTCTCTCTCCCTGTCTGGGTCGCTCTCTCTCTCTCTCTCTCTCCCTGTCTGGGTCGCTCTCTCTCTCCTCTCTCTCTCTCTCTCTCTCTCTCTCTCTCTCTCTCTCTCTCTCTCTCTCTCTCTCTCTCTCTCTCTCTCTCTCTCTCTCTCTCTCTCTCTCTCTCTCTCTCTCTCTCTCTCTCTCTCTCTCTCTCTCTCTCTCTCTCTCTCTCTCTCTCTCTCTCTCTCTCGCGGTGAACACCGTGCTCCGCGGACGCACTTGAAACTGAAAAGCGGCTCTCGAGCTATTTATACGCGCTTCGTGCGCAGCAGCAGGACTGAACCAATGAGATCAGGATAATACGGAGAGGCGGGGCTGCGCGCTTGGGCCCCGAACGGGCCGTAAAGCAGTCCGGTGTGTTTTCCGTTACTTAACCCTTTTTACACCAAAATTAGTGGTATAAGTGGGGTTTTTTAAACGCGGGTAAA
The DNA here is from genome assembly GCF_029633865.1 of Lampris incognitus. Lineage (NCBI taxonomy): Eukaryota > Metazoa > Chordata > Actinopteri > Lampriformes > Lampridae > Lampris > Lampris incognitus. The sequence continues at coordinate 63,550,633 of NC_079213.1, forward strand.
CCCGCTAAAGATAGGCAATTGACTCCTTCAAAGTGCCAACAGACCCGGGTCTGACGTCTAAGCAGACGAGTTTGCTTTCTTTTTTTCTTCTGTTGCGTCATCTGTGACGTCATGACGTTGGAAAACAGGGAGGTTAACGGTAGAAAACAGCATGGAAGCCAGCGAGGCGGTGGTTAACGTTACTTTTTTATATCTTGTACTTCAGTCTCTCTTTCAAACCATACAAACTCAACGCAGACTGAACGATGTTCGAACGCTGCTTGAACGGAGACGCTGTACCCACAAACAACACATGCTTTTCCTCAGTTTCCGGCGCGATTTTATGACGCGTGGACAATGTCGCTACGTCATCGCGCAAATTAGCGCGTCCACCCACCCGGGTACATGCTACCAACCCGGCAGTGGGACCACTGACACAACCGCTTTTTTATAAGACACTGATTTGTTCCATTTATGTTATTTTATTGTGTTTACTCTGCGTATTGTCTAGGGTTTGCCTTTCACCTATTTGTCTTTGTTATGGACCCAGAGTCTGCAATAAAGTTTTGAATTGAATTGAATTGAATTTCCCCTCACCAGCCTTCCGTTTGGTCCACTGCATGGTAACGTCACTTATAAAAGGTAAAGATCTCTGGCGTTTTTATAATTGCTGTTATTTTATCGTCCCCGGCTCCACACATGGTTCTTCATCAAATCAGACCATCCCTCTGTTACCAGACACAGAGGCAACTGTTCATCTCCAGGGTCCCATTGTTGTGAATGTTGATATGTAGGCAGAAATGGTCGAAGGGCAGAGTACTCACCGAGGCTGTTTCAATTGTCATTTACAAAGCCAAATTACCCCTAATATTTTCTACAACAGGGGAGTTTTTGTACGTAGTACAGATGTTACATTTTCTATTAAAACATATTGTAACGTGCATGGATAAGACGACACGCTGGCCGCTGGCTCGCGGGTCTGACCATTTAGTCGAGCGGTTAGCGATGTCTCCTGCGGTGCGGGTGATACGGGTTCGCTTCCCGGCCGCGGCAGTTCCTGTGTTTGCGTTGCCCCCCCCGTATTCGCTAATATATTTTAACACAAGCAGGGCGTGCAACCAAGAAAACAATGGAGTTGGAGCTCATCAGCACCTGGCTGTAGTATGCTCTCACTCCATTTACATCTATCAGAATCAGAATCATGTTTATTGGCCATGTAGGTTTGCATATACGTGGAAATTGACTCCGGTTTCGTGGGTCTCTCATTGTTAATATACAATAACAACACTACAACACAACAATCTTCAGATATATACACAAGGATTGACTTATACAGGCGAAATAAGAGGTGATTAAGTGCAATGTTGCAGAGAATATATCAGAGATGCTGAAATAGATGTTAGCAGGCTACTTACATACATGCCTGAGGTAGATAGACATGACAGAGTGTACCAGTAAACGTACAATGTACAGTACAGTATATACAAAATGGTTGGATTTATTTGACAGTGTTGAGCATTCATTTGAATGACAGCCCACGGAAAGAAATTTTCTATATCCGGTTGTTTTGGTTGTATCTACCTAGCTAGCTGGCTACATTTCTCTAAAAACCTGGGAAAGGCCCATTGCCCTCGTTGATCACAAAGCAGTCAGGAACCACTTTACTTCCCCCAATATCTATCTATCTATCTATCTATCTATCTATCTATCTATCTATCTATCTATCTATCTATCTATCTATCTATCTATCTATCTATCTACCCATCATCCATCTATCTAGCTAGCTAGCTAGCTAGCTACAGCGGTGCTTGAAAGTTTGTAAACCCTTTAGAATTTTCTATATTTCTGCATGAACACGACCTAAAACATAATCAGATTTTCACAAAAGTCCTAAAAGTAGATAAAGAGAACCCAATTAAACAAATGAGGCAAAAATATTATTATACTTACTCATTTATTTATTGAGGGAAATGATCCAATATTATATATCTGTGAGTGGCAAAAGTATGTGAACCTTTGCCTTCAGTATCTGGTGTGACCCCCCCCCCCCCTTGTGCAGCAATAACTCCAACTAAACGTTTCTGGTAACTGTTGATCAGTCCTGCACATCGGCTTGGAGGAATTTGAGCCCATTCCCCCATACAGAACAGCTTCAACTCTGGGAGAACAGCTTCAACTCTGGGATGTTGGTGGGTTTCCTCACATGAACTGCTCGCTTCAGGTTCTTCCACAACACTTCGAATGGATTAAGGTCAGGACTTTGACTTGGCCATTCCAAAACATTAACTTTATTCTTCTTTAACCATTCTTTGATAGAACGACCTGTGTGCTTAGGGTCGTTGTCTTGCTGCATGACCTACATTCTCTGGAGATTCAGTTCATGGACAGATGTCCTGACATTTTCCTAATGAATTTGCTGGTATAATTCAGAATTCATTGTTCCACCAATGATGACAAGCCGTCCTGGCCCAGATGCAGCAAAACAGACCCAAACCATGATACTACCACCACCATGTTTCACAAATGGCATAAGGTTCTTATGCTGGCATGCCGTGTTTTCCATTCTCCAAACATAACGCTTCTCATTTAAACCAAAAAGTTCTATTTTGGTCTCATCCATCCACAAAACATTTTCCCAATAGCCTTCTGGCTTGTCCACCTGATCTTTAGCAAACTGCAGACGGGCAGCAAAGTTCTTTTTTGGAGAGCAGTGGCTTTCTCCTCGCAAACCTGCCATGCACACCATTGTTGTCCAGTGTTCTCCTGATGGTGGACTCATGAACATTAACATTCCAATGTGAGAGAGGCATTTAGTTGCTTCGAAGTTACCCTGGGTTCCTCTGTGACCTAGCCGACTATTACACGCCTTGCTCTTGGAGTGATCTTTGATGGTCGACCACTCTTGAGAAGGGTAACAATGGTCTTGAATTTCCTCCATTTGTACACAATCTGTCTGACTGTGGATTGGTGGAGTCCAGAGGTGGATTTGTAACCCTTTCCAGCCTGGTGAGCATCAACAACTCTTTTTCTGAGGTCCTCAGAAATCTCCCTTGCGACGATACACTTCCACAAACATGTGTTGTGAAGATCAGACTTTGGCAGATCCCTGTTCCTTAAATAAATCAGGGCGCCCACTCTCACCTAATTGTCATCCCATTGATTGAAAACACCTGACTCTATTTTCACCTTCAAATTAACTGCTAATCCTAGAGGTTCACATAATTTTGCCACTCACAGATATTAAATATTGGATAATTTTCCTCAAAAAATAAATGACCAAGTAAAACATTTTTGTCTCATTTGTTTAATTGGGTTCTCTTTATCTACTTTTAGGACGTGTGTGAAAATATGATGATGTTTTAGGTCATATTTGTGCAGAAATGTAGAAAATTCTGAAGGGTTCACAAACTTTCAAGCACCACTGTATATTTCTCTAAAAACCTGGGGAAAGGTCCATTGCCCTCATTGATCACAAAGCAGCCAGGAGCCACTTCACTTCCCCCAATATCTTGTTTCAGTTTAAGAGATTGACACTGACCTGTGGAGCGAGCAGTTCAAAATGTTCCCAACCCACACCAATTTCTGAAATCTTTGGCAGAAATCCTCTGAATATCAATCCCAGCCGAGAACAGCCTATTTACCTCCGTGTCCACACAACGCAGCAGCCTGGTTTCGAGAAAGCACCGAGCCTGATGTTTACACACTGCAGCACAGCTTTGTCTCCATTGTAAGCGCTGCAGCCTACTGAGGTGCCGGTCAATATGCTATTATGAGCCGACCATACAGCGGGTTGGAGAAAAAATATATGACGTGCATGTTCTCTGAATAAGTTGCACACCTGACATGATCTGCTGCCATGCAGGGTCATCGACCTGAATCTGAGATAGAGAAACAACAGCGCTTTGGCTGCTGGACTACACTATTTGAATCAGGAAGACTTTATGAAATGAAATGAAATGCAGTTTCCCCCAGCCCGCAGCAGTGCAACACAAAGACAAAAACATATCCAAAAACTACAAGAACACACATATCCAAACTCACATCCAAACTAAACAAAACAATCAGTCCGACGGAACGAACGCCAGCCAGGATGACTGGCGGAACTGCCGGTCTGCATGGGCTAGCAGTTAGCCTAGCCTGCCCCGCCTCCGCGTACTGTCAGACCGCCCTCGGTGTTTCCTCTTCGGGTACAGCTCCAGGCAGGGCCGTGGTCTTTGGGCCCACAGCACGCAGCAGACCAAGCTCTCCCAGCCATCAAACGAAGACAACACTTAGACGCCGACGTGGACAAAGACACTGCATGGACGGTACCGGGTGAGGACGTTGCAAACGTGAATTCGCGCCGCCATCTTCCAAATTATTTGAATTGTCAGCATTGCCAATTTCACCCACAAATCCCACCTGCCCCACAAACAGCTGACTTTACTTTTCACACACAAACAGAAATGTATGCATTCACACACACACACTCTCTCTCTCTCACACACACGCACACACACGCACGCACGCGCATGCGGAACCTTAAATTGGATCTAAAGGAGAGGATTAACTTGCCCCATGACATTCTTCTACAGTCGATGAACGGTATACCAACCCGGATGCGTTACGACTCAGTCTTGCCGCTGTGCTCTTGCACAATAGGAGAGCCTCGGCATGGTACGTTAAGCACGTCAGTTATTTCAGATTTAGCAAGTGGAGACAACAGCGTGTCTGGACTTCCCATAGGGCACCCTCGTGGCCTTTCTCTGATGTGAGCACTTCTGAAAAGAACCGCTCAACTTAGAAACTGCAGATGAGCATTTGAACCCCCGCCTGCTGAGAGCGCTGTAGAAACTCATCTTTAAGCATGCCTGCTGCAGGAATCAGGGATCAGGAATCAGGAACACTTTATTCGTCATTTCACCTCATGTACTTGTGCACATGAGATGAAATGAAATGCCGTTTCCCCCAGCCCACAGCAGTACAACACAAAGACAAAAACACATCCCCAAACTACAAGAACACACATATGCAAACTAACACATATATCCAGACTAAACAACAACAACAACAAAATCACCGTCCAAGGGAACGAACGCCAGCCAGGATGACTGTCGGAACTGCCGGTCTACATGGGCTAGCAGTTAGCCTAGCCTGCCCCGCTTCCGCGTCCTGTCACACCGCCCTCGGTGTTTCCTCCTCGGGCACAGCTCCGGGCAGGGGTCGTGGACGAAGCAGGCCAGTCTCTCCCAGCCGATCCAGCGCCAGTCTCTCCCAGCCAGACACCCTGGACTCACCTCCCCGCCAGAGGTGGGACCAAGTCATTGTTTTGCAAGTCACAAGTAAGTCTCAAGTGTTTGCCCTCAAGTCCCGAGTCAAGTCCCGAGTCAAGACAGGCAAGACCCGAGTCAAGTCCCAAGTCAAGACCGACAAGTCTCAAGTCAAGTCCCAAGTCCTACCGTTTCAGTTTCGAGTCATTTCGAGTCCTTTTAACAACAGAGAAATAATATTTACACAGATCATGTATGCTTTTAAGATCTGTATTTATTTATCAAACCTTTTTTTGCAAGAACATTGTTCAAACACATTTGAAAGAAACAAATGCAAATGTAATTTGCACAAAAAGTGCTGACATTGTATTTCCATAGCATATTGCACTATAACTAGTTGCACAGCAGTTTCTGTCCTGTATTGTATTGATCTCATATCATATTGCAAAACCGTTTTCACCTTCAACTAGACAGGTCCTTTTGACTCCTTTCACAACTTAAATCTAGCCTTAACCTTTTCCAAACATGTCATCACTTTAAAAAAAAATCCTCACTCCCCAAAAAATTATCTGAATTATCACTTCTGAAAAACTGCACCGACTTTCTGGAAGTGTCTTCACTTTTGAAAAATTTCCTTAAGATTCAAGTGTCCTGACTTTCCAAAAGTGTTTGTTTCTGTCTCAAAATATCCTCATTTTTGTATAACAGTCTTCACCTTAAAACTTAAATCTAGCCTTAAACTAAAAACCATGTCTTCACCCTCAAACAGGTATTTAGATGAAGTGAGGATCACAAAAACAGTCCTCCAAAAAATTTTACTTTTCCAAATGTGTCACCACTTTCTAAAAAATATGTTTCAGTCTTTTTAACTCCTTTCAAAACCTAAGTGTAACTGTAACCTTTTCAAACATGGCACCACTTTATAAAAGATATCCTCACTCCCAAAAAATGATCTGCATTCTATTAAAGTTTCCTGACTCTTCAAAAGTGTTCGTCTTCATCACAAAATATCCTCAGTTTTGCAAAACAGTCCTAATTTTTTTAGTTTTCAAAAATTTTCTCTAAAAATGTCTTCACATCTTCAACATATCCACACTTTCCAAAAACTCTCCTTCCACTCCAGCGTGTTCACATCCTCCGTTACGGTCCTCACAGATATAGAAACACGCACAAACATAAATCTACATGTAATATATTCACACCTCTATCAGTTCCCGTTGCTCCCTTGATAAAAATCTTTGTGTATATACGTAGTATATATATACACACATGGAGGCTAAACCGCTAAAATAATTGGTACGCATCCATAGAGAGACTGAGACTGGTGTTTGTGTGTATGAGTGTGAGTGTGTGTGTGTGAGAGAGAGAGAGAGAGAGAGAGAGAGAGAGAGAGAGAGAGAGAGAGAGAGAGAGAGAGAGAGAGAGAGAGAGAGAGATTGGAAGGGGGGGCGGAGGGCAAATACATGAACATAACAATGAGCAGGGTTGTGCTTTTCTATGTCAGGGCCCTATGCTGCATTGCATTTGCAAAAGATCAAATTGGCCAAAAGTCTGTCAGTCATTTGTGCACGATGGGGATGTAGTATGATGCCACCATGGCTGAAAACTCGCTCCACTGGAGCACTAGAGGCAGGCACCGCCAAGACTCTGATGGCCACTCGGATGAGTGAAGGAAGAGTCTTCATGTTCAGTGCCCAGAACAAAAGGGCAGCCTGTCCTTTGGCTATGTCAAGGTAGTGACTTAGCTGTAGTGCTGGAGTGGTCCCAACATCCTTCTTCTGCCTCTTATGGTATGCAGCAAACAGCCCTTCTCCTTCTCCAAGATCTTCTTGCTCTTCTTCATCAACCAGAGGCACAGGTTGCTCAGTCTCTGCAGCATCTTGCAGGATCAATTCTGGCAAAACATGTAACAGCAACAGCAGAAACAAAAGAGCCCTTATTACCATTGATGTTGGTGATAGTGTTAGACTGAAAAATTTAATTATTGTTGCAGTCAATTAGATCAGATTATGAGGAAAAAATTTGCATTAAAGTCAATAATATTTACCTTTAACTTGTTGTGCCACCTCTGCCTTGATGTCAGGATTGACCAGCACATGGGGCTCAGACCCACAGCAGAGAAAAGGCTGGATCCAAGGCGGCTGCTTTGAGGTAGACTGGGTCTGAAAAGGGGGCAGTGATCCCATCTTGAGTCCTGGCCATTTTCACGTTAATGAAGATCCCAAGAAATCTTTTTTTCAGGGATACCTGGAGACTTCTGACCAGGCCGCTCAGGAAACGAACTTGAGACTTCAGCTTCTCAAGGTGGTGATTGAGGGACAAGACGGATGGAACAACTGCACTGATTGTGATGACCTTCACCCCGTGTCAAATCAGTTGCTTCTCCAAACGATTCAAGATGTCCACCAACTCCTTCAACAGAGTCCACTCTCGTGGTTTGAATGACAACTCCTTATGCCCAGCCTTTTCTAGAACAGCACAGAGCTTTAGATGATCACACTGGAGAACTGCCTTCACTTGCCTCAGTGTTGAGTTCCATCTTGTGTTGACTGCAGCAGGGATGCCTTTCTGTTCCCCAAATTCACTATCAAACACATCTTTGAATGTTGTGCTTGTGTGCTGCAGTGAGCTAAGTTTAGATAACTTGGAAAGACAAGGACATACCACTTTTGTTTCTTTCAAACCGTCTCCCACCACCAGTTGAAGAGTGTGCGCAAAACACTGCAGGCGCTGTTTCTTTGCAATAGCAGCATCTACCGTTTGCTGATCTTCCAGGGTTAAGTCACACCAGAGCTCAGGGTCATCAAGATGATCTCCGTCATCATCATCCTCTTGTTCACTGGGGAAGCACACAGTGAATGCCTTTCGCATGTTAGCAGCATCGTCACTTATAATGAAGTCCAATTTATCTTTGACGTTGTATTCATCACATATTGACTCAAATTGGTCACAGATTCGTTCAGCTGTGTGTGAGCCTTTGAAGCGGTTGCAGGCCAAGAGATTAGTCTTTAGCTGTATCCTCTCTGCCTCTTTCTCCATCCAGTGGACAGTGACACCAAGGAATCCCCTCATCTTTCGGTCAGACCAAATGTCCACAGTGACTGAAACATGGTCAGTGTTGCTCAATTGAGTTTTTAATTTTGAACGTCTCTACTCAGCGAGGCTCTCTGTTTTTGATGTCAACGTTCTGCGACACACTGGGCTGTACTTACTGTCAAGTACCGTCAGAAAGTGCCGGAAACTCTTGTTTTCCACAATAGACAGGGGAAAGTTGCAATCAATAATCAAGTCGGACAGTATTGCATTGGTGATAGCTCTACGCTGTGGATGACTCATGCTGTAATGCCCTACACGCCGGTCCAGGAATTGTGAGATTGAAGGCTGTTGTGGTTCATTTATGATGCTTTTGTTCATCTGGTATTCTTCAAATCTGTAATAGGTAAGCATATGAAACAGATGTCAGAAAATCCCTTATAGCCACACATGAATTGTATTTGAAACTACTCTTTACTCATATATCAATCGTAAAATTGTGTTACTATTAATTTTGTGTTAATATTAATTGTATACTGTATTAGTGTGTGTGTTGTAACATTACATTAATAAAAATCAATTTCATTGTCATTGTACGCTATATTCATAATATTTTCACTGCTTTACCTTGCCATCAAACAGCCCTTTCCGTCAGGAAACAGAAGTTTTATGCTTGTTAATTCACTCTCTCCAGCACACCAGATTCCATTGACAAAAACAGCAATTTTACCTCGCGTCACACCTCAACGAGGCAGCAGTAAACAAGCAACTCCCGTGTGCTGCAAAGTAAAATGGCTGTTTTTGTCAGTGGAATCTGGTGCGCTGCAGAGAGTAAGATATACTTCGCTTTCCTGTGGGAAAAACTCGCCTGGCAGCAAGCTAAAATGGTAACGTACACATATTCTTAACATAGAGTACATTTAAACTGACCTTGACTTGATTAGGTTTGCTTATGTTTTACTGCTGACAGCAGTCTACTGTGTGTGTGATACACTGACTAAGCACCTTATACAATCCTGCTTCAAACATCCCAAACTGTCCTGTTACAACATAATAAGTAGGAGTAAGGGAATGAACCCGCAGTGGATGCAGATTACCGTGTTTGCAAGGTGACGTTAACAGTGAGGTTACACTCTCATTGATTTAACTATGCAGCTAGCAATTACGTTACTTAGCCGGTAAGCTAGTGTTAGCTTTCATTCAAAACTTACCGTTCTTTGTGCAACTTCAAATGTCGAGCGAAGTTCCAAATTGTGGCGTCTCCGTCCGTAATCTTCGACCCGCATGTTTTACATACTGCAATTCGTTTTTTGTTGACCACCTCGTAATTTTTATACCCAAACGAAACTATCTTTGGTATCATTTTGCTAACTGGCGCGTTGTTATCTGTTATTCGTCATTGGTTGTCCTGTAATTTGATTGGTTGGATGCTGTCGGCTCAAAACAACGTGGATCTAATTTGATTGGATGTCGTGCCGACAGCGCGCCATCTCTCACACACACACACACACACACACACACACACACACACACACACACACACACACACACACACACACACACACACACACACACACGCAGATGCACACGTGTATGTACAAAGAGAGATAGAGCGGTCCATGTCAACATACTTTTTAATCTTTGGGTTTGGGGGAAGTAGCAAGTCTTTTCAAGTCAAAAGCGTCAAGTCCAAGTGAAGTCACGAGTTACTGATGTTAAAGTCCAAGTCAAGTTGCAAGTCTCTTTACATTTTGTCAAGTCGAGTCTAAAGTCATCAAATTCATGACTCGAGTCTGACTCCAGTCCAAGTCATGTGACTCGAGTCCACACCTCTGCTCCCCGCACTCCACACAACGACACCAAAAACACCACAGTCAACGCCAGGCGAGGCCGCCGCCAGACCGCCCTCGCTGTTATCAGAACTGCCGGTCTGCGCGGGCTTGTAACTCTTGGGGCGCAGCTCCAGGCAGGGCCGTGGTCCCTGGGCCCACAGGACGCAGCAGACCAAGCTCTCCCAGCAGATCCAGCGCCAAGCTCTCCCAGCCATCAAACCAAGACCGCCGCAGATGTGAATTCGCGCCGCCATCTTCCCACACCGGAACTGGGTGAGTACACACTATACACTCCCTCATTCTTCCTATAGGACTCGCAGCACCGACACAGAGGTAATCCATTTAATTTACAGTTTTTGTCACCTTTGTTATATATCTACTCATATATTTTCGTAATGTGTGTGTGTGTGTGTGTGTGTGTGTGTGTGTGTGTGTGTGTTAGTTAGTGTAGATAGCGGGACCGAAAACTAAAGCACTTATGATCCTAATTCTTTTTGGAGTTGGTAGGTATTGTCTCAGAGTAAGGGAAAAATCCCAGAAAATTAAAATTATGCATAAATATGCAAAATATTCATTTTTCTAAAAATGGCTAAAAACCACTTTTCTCGGCATTTCAGATGATTCTGGGCATCTTTGATTTTTTCACCTATATAAAAAAAAATTTCTGGGACTTAGAAATGTTTTGGCGTTATGCAAAATAAATGCATTTGTGCAAAAATGCACTTATGATCCTATTTTTTTTTTTTTTAATTTTATTTCTGATTTTTCCCTTTTTTCTCCCAATTTAGTGGCCAATTGATCCCTATTTTAATTCAAACACCCACCCTCGTATTGCATGCGTTCGCCAACTGCATCTCTCCGGCCGGCAGTCTCGAAGGAAAGCGCCTCCCCACTTTCGTGACAAGGCGAATCCAAGCCGAACCACTGTTTTTCCGACACACACAGAGACGCATTCACATGACGAACACAAGCCGACTCCGCCCCCCTCCCGAAGACAGCGTTGCCAATGATTGCTGCTTCATCGAGTCCGGCCATAGTCGGATCTGACGAGACCGGGGCGCGAACCCCAGTCCCCAGTGGGCAACTGCATCGACACCAAGCCGATGCTTAGACCGCTACGCCACCGCGGACCCACGATCCTAATTTTTTTTGGAGGTGGTAAGTATTGTTCCAGAGAGGACCAGAAAAATAGCAGAAAATTAAAATAATTATAATAATTATGCATAATTATGCAAAATACTCATTTTCTAAAAATGGCTACAAACCACTTTTCTCGGCATTTCAGATGATTCTGAGCATTTGGGGGGAGGGAGTTGGAGTGGGGGGTGTAGGGGCAGGGGGAAGGCGGTTAGCTGGCAGGATGAAGAGGAGGGAGATTTAGACGGGTGGATAACCAAACCGCTACATTGTAGCGGGGTTCTTCTAGTGTTATATATATTATGTTATATATATTATATATATATGGTGGCAAATGTGTTTGTTGTGGAACACACTCACATAATCCCTCACACTTTTCTTGGTTCCACGCTGTGAACGGCCTCCTCTACAAAATGAAGAGGTCGATACCAGCTTCGGGAAAGTCCTCGACGGGAGACAAGGATGGAGTACAGACCGGGAAAAGGTTAATGTTCTGTTCTGCTCTCATTAAGGCCTGGATTCTACATCCCCCGTCCGCCTGACAAAATGTGAGTTACAGAGAGACCGTCCATTAAAACCGGGAACTGCTCTGCTGTTGGCGTGCGCCGACTGTCTTCTGTCGTACCTGCGAGTCATGTAGAACCTACTTACCTACTTTTGTGCTCGCCATGGGCAGGCAGAGAGAAACACGCGTGCGCGCGCGCACCGAACAACAAGTGGCAAATGGGCCAATTACATGTGAGAAAGCAGCAAAAGCAGTCAATAGCTGGCTGTGTCCTTTGAGTCGACTCTCGGCATCCTTCAGTCCTCCATGTCACCGCACCTACCGATATCCCATCAGCCCCCACGGGGCTGCGTGAGACATGGAAATCGGGGCTGCTGCGCGTCAAGGAGACTGCCTGACCCCACAGGAATAGGAAGGAACCGTTCTGCTCTGTGGGAATCCCAGAGTGCTTTGAGCGCTGGTCACCTTTTTGTTCTTTCTGCTGTGTGTGTGTGTGGGGGGGAGGTGTGTGGCTACCCCTTCACTCTTGGTACATGTTCTCTGTTATTGTGGCAGTGCAGAATGCAGAACAGGCTTTGAATAGGCACTTGCGCGTCACTCAGGGACCGTTTTTACCCCTTTTCTCCTATCGTTGCCATCCTTGTCTTCCAGTCCTGCTAGCCCATTGCTGCCCGCCCCACCACACACACACACACACACACACACACAAACACACACACACACTCACACCTGACAATCTCAGTTGCCTTGGAAACATCTCATAGCCTGACATATGGATCCCCTCCACCACCAGCACCACCCACCTCCCGTCCCTCCCTCCATCTCATCTCTCCAATCTGTGCCAGTTCAGCTACTTCAACATGGCGTACCCACCCCCCACCATCCCTGCACCCACCAACCCCCTGGAATGAGTCACTCCAGCCAGGGCTGTGGGGCTCTGGCTCAGGGCCTACCCCACGTGGGTGCCGTTGGCATATACCACCAACCAGTCGACCTGGGTGTGGGAATATAATGATGCAGGAATTGTGTGTGTGTGTGTGTGTGTGTGTGTGTGTGTGTGTGTGTGTGTGTGTGTGTGTGTGTGTGTGTGTGTGTGTGTGTGTGGCTGTTTACACTTGGCATTAACATGCTGTCCACTTGTGATCCGATCGCAAGTGGACAGCTCTAAGTACAGCTATGAATGCATCCAGTGCATCTTCAATGGATGTTGCGAGCTGATCGCCCAGGCCACATTCAGAGGCGGCCTGGGACGAGGGGGGGGGGGGTAGTGTAATGACCACGGATGCCTAGACTCGCTAGGCCTTGGCTAATGGGTCGGACCCTTTAGTCGACTGGTTAACGTAGTCGCCCGTGTTGCGGGAGACCCAGGTTCGCGTCCCGGCTGCCCCCCGAATTTGCTACATCGGTGCCAGGAGTGGGATGGTGAGACCGGGAGGCCATCGGAAGCGCGTGCGCCCAGAGGCGTGAGGGAGCTGATATGCTGAGACGGGGGGACGCGCTTCCCGAAGGAAGGGTGCAGTGTAGTCATCGCCAATGAGTAGACCCGCTTGCACACTTCAGTTGACTGGTTGACTGGTTAGCGCAGTAGCCTGGGGTGCGGGCGATCCGGGTTCGCGTCCCGGCTGCGGCGGTTCTCGGCTGCCCCCTGAATTTGCTACATTGTGATGTTGGGCTATACAAATAAAATTGACTTGACTTAAACGCACATGTGTCCCAGGCCACATTAGGTGGTCACCAAAGCCTCGCCTGGATTTAGTTGTTTTTTTTGGGGGGGGGGGGGTTTCTGCCTCGTCTGTAATTTCTGACGCACTCATCAGACCCACAACTGTAGAAGAGCCCCCGCCCGCTTGCACGTTCAAGTTCGACTTCAGGTTCAAGTTCAGGTTCCGGTTCATTTATCCACAGCAGCGCAGAGCCCGACCCTCTCAAACCCGCTGCACTGAGCCTGACCCGACGTGATCGGGTCGAGCCTGCCAGAGTTCGGGTTGAGAATGACAGACTGTAGTGTTCAGACATTTCCCTGCATGACGAGTTTTAAGGACGAGTTTCAACTTTTTGCTGTGTGTTTTGAGCACAAAATGAAAGGGTCAAACAGGCAGACCGTGGCGCTCCTGATTCACTCAGTTAACTTTCCTCGTCAGATTATTTGTCTGGTGCCACGTGCATCTGCTGCAGCCACGCCATTGTAATAATGTGAAACCATTTACCCACAATAGACTATTTCTTAAATGCAATAATTTCTTAAATGTGGTCTGGAGGACTTCAGACAGATCATCATCATCATCATCATCAGAATAATGTTTATTTTAGGGTCATCGGTGGTGTAGCGGTCTAAGCATCGGCTTTGTGTTGATGCAGTTGCCCACTGGGGACCGGGGTTCGCACCCCGGTCTCGTCAGATCCGACTATAGCCGGACTAGATGAAGCAGCAATAACTGGCAGCGCTGTCTTCGGGAGGGGGGCGGAGTCGGCTTGTGTTCGTCACATGAATGCGTCTCTGTGTGTGTGTGGGGGGGGGAGCAGTGGTTCAGCCTGGAGTCGCCTCGTCACGGAAGTGGCAAGACGTCTCCTACCAGACTGCCAGCCGGAGAGATGCAGTTGGCGAACGCATGCAGGTGGGTGTTTGAACTAGAATAGGGATCGATTGGCCACTAAATTGGGAGAAATAAATAAAAAAGAATAATGTTTATTTACACAGCACTTTTTAAAAACCTGTTGTGCTTCACAACAAAGTGGGACGCAAATAAAAAAAGGAAGTTTAGGTGGGATATGGAATGATTTATTTCTTTAAGAGCTCTTCAAATGCTGTGTTACTACATAGTTTGCAGTCATAACGCAGATGTGAAATACGTCATACTCGCTGACGGTACAGTAAAATGAAGCTCGAGTGAGCAAGGATGTCTAGTTTTGTTAAATGCCTGCTGCTGCTACGCCCCCCCACCGCCTTTACGGACGTGTTGACGTCATTGTGACACATGCCACGGGGAGGGTTCGAGATGAAGTCGGACCACGGGGTCTGGTGATTAATACCGGCTTTATCAGTCACTCACTCGCACGGGCCGGTGCACGGCTCTCCCGTGAGCCACGCCCCCTCTGTCCACTTGCGGCCGAGGCTAAGCCACACCCCCTACCACAGTAACATACGTGTTTATTTGCATATAGAGCGGGGAAACGAGATCAGATCACAAGGTGGCCACGCGAGACGCATGTGTAGACGCGTTCTAATGCCGCGTGTGAACTGACGTACTCAGCTGTTCACTTGTGACCGGATCAGCCAAGACGCAATTAATGAGATGACGATGACGATGAAACAGTACCGTTTATAGCGACACAGCCTGATGTTGCGTTAAAATACACAACCCGTTTCTTAACAGAACGACCGGGGTTTCACTCCCACCCAAAACGACCATGGGCGGTCAAAATGACCGCCATGGTTTTTAAACTCTATATTCTGTCAAGATAAATACCCGGTTGAGATATTAATGCATTGCATATGTTAGTATGTCTGTTAGGAAACGACTGACACCAAATTAACATTTTAACAACTATAATACTATTCTTAAACAATTTAAACTTCAGAGAGACATGGTCGAACTTGAATAGCAAAATTTAAAAAGTGAAAATATTACCTGAAAAACTAAACGGAAACACATATTGCTAATCTAACAACCGTAACAAGGCCTATAAAATGTGAAATGTACAGAAAAATAAATATTGAAACAGTCCCAAACAAGGACCGGAACTTAAAAATGACTAGAACGACCACCGGTTTTTAAACTCTATACTGTGTCAAGATAAATACCCAGTTGAGATATTAATGCATTACGTATGTTAGCATGTCTGTTAAGAAACTAACTGACACCAAAATTAACATTTTAACAACTTTAATACTAATTTTCAAACAATTTAAAATGGCCGCTGTCCAACGCCTGTAAATACTGCAGCGCCTCGGTGGTAGTCATCGTGCGTCTGTAACGGCGTCTGTAACCAGACATGTTGGACATAATCACACACCAAGTTTAGACTATTTCTCTGCACTGGAGGGCGCTAGCGTGTTTCTAGGACACAGCAACGAACTTCACGAGGGAAATGACGCCACCAACACACGTCATAAATACTAACATGACGCGCGCGGTGACGCGCAAATTACGAGCGGTCATGATGACCGCTCATGGTCGTTTTAGGTAGATCTTATACTTTTTTTGTGCAATTGATCTAAAACGCATTTTAATGCAAATATATGCAATGTTAGGAGAATTCAGGGAGCGGCAGGTCTGTATCTTTTATCCCCCCTCAAAGTTATTAAACTTTGAAAATCCAAAACGGCCATAATGACGGCCTTGGTCGTAAACAGCCTCCGAGACTCACGGTAACAGCCACAGGGACATGGGAGTTTGATATACCGCAGGGGAAATGAATGGCTGTCACGAGCGGTCCATTGGTTGTGCTGAAGTCTAAGAAAGGTCTAACCTCTCCTGATGGACACCCAGAGAACGGGAGGGTCTGAGACCCACAACAGGAGCCGATGGGAAATGTCAGGAGGACATGCGTGCGCTGCTGTCCAGTCCGCTGGTCTGACATTTGGACCGGTGGTACATGCATCGAGTAAACAGACACACAGGCAGGCCTAAAGGCCAGACTCACAGCAGTGGGAGGTAGATTTGATGGCACTCCAGTGGAGATAGAAAAAGAAGGAGCATCTCAGAGGGAAAGATTGGTAAAAGGGGCCTGGGAGGTAAGGGGATCTGAGACAACAACAAAAAAAAACAACCCTGAGAAAAGTAGATTGGAGAGTTGCTGAGAGCAAGGAGAATCTCTATAATCATGTCTACTCCCCCACCACACACACACACACACACACACACAGACTCAAACACTTGATGTATGACCTGCATGCATCACCATTCATGTCAAATAGGACTTCCTTTATGTTTTGTCTCTCTTGTTATTTTTTTCTGGGTAATTTTGGTTTTCACTTCCAAGTGCAAGATTACTGGCAGCCCCGCAATACACATAACAAGGGTTGTTGAGGTGGATTAGTTTCGCTGGGAGGAAAATAAAAAGGTGAAGATGTACGGCACACCAGACCTATATGTATATATATATATATATATATATATATATATATACATACACATACACACACAAACAAATTGTATTTTTACAATGATATTTGTTCTCTGCATTTAACCCATCCTATTGTACAGGAGCAGTGGGCAGCTGCAGCATCCGGGGACCAACTCCAGTTCTTCTTTCCACTGCCTTGCTCAGGGGCACAGACAGGAGTACTAACCCTAACATGCATGTCTTTTTGATGGTGGGAGGAAACCCACGCAGACACAGGAGAACATGCAAACTCCCCACAGAAAGGACCTGGGACGGCCTGGGGTTCGATCCCAGGACCTTCTCGCTGTGAGGCAGCAGTGTTGCGCCGCCCACTGGCTCCACAATGAGCCTAAAAACACGATAAGACCTATTACTTATAATTCATGCTGTCACACTTATTGGTGGGAATGGCAGCGTCCATGAAAACAACATGCACGGAGAACCTTACGGGGGTGACGACCCCTTGACGGGGGAAAAAAGAACCTAGAAAAACTACCAAAAGAAAATGGAGAAATGTGGATTTCAAATGTGCACGCGTTTCAGTCTCCACCAGAGTAGGAAACGTTAAATCTATGACAGTACTTACCCCCCCCCCCCCACCACCACCACCACCACCACCACCAAACACTTCTCATCTCAAATCTACTGTGAAGCCGCGACGGACAGAATGGAAGAAAAGGCCGTACATCTGAGTGGAGGCGAGCCTCTGCTGCCCCCTAGTGGTAACCAGCTTGAAGAAACAATAAGACGTCGGCGTGCCTGTTTCAATGAGGAGAGTCATCTGTAAATGACTCCATGAACCTACAATATGTGTTGTCGTCGCATTCTTCAATGACAAGTTGTTGAACACAGAAACGAGGGGTAAAAAAATTAACAGGCGCAACAAAAAAAAAACGCAACCCCAGCTCATGAAAAGCTGGAATTGTGGGTATCTTTTTCATTCAAACAGTGTGTCAGTGAAAAGGGGACATGTAGTTAGGTAAACCGCAGAGTTCCAGGCTGATGTTATCCCATCTATTGTTTCTGGAGGAAGGGCTTTTGAGGACAGATAAGAGCCTCCATCAGCATCAGTGCTGCGGCTACAAAATGACCTTTACCAAAGAAGATGGGTGTCTTAATCGGAATTCTGGATCACAATAAGCACTTATCTAAAACACCCAAGACTGAACGGACCCTCTCTTATCCAGGTTTTCCCATCAGCACCACGGCCCTTTCTTACATGTCCGCGGACAACACAGCGAGGTTTTCAGCTGTCCTGGGGGAAAACTGGAAACGTGCACAGTTCAAGCACGCACTTCTCAACAAGACCACCAGGAAGTCAACGTATGGCCACTGGGCCTTGATCAGACGGGTTCTGATCTTCTGGAGGACGAAAGGTACCATTCAGTTGGCCATCCACCCAACGAACGTTTATCAACACAAACGTTCCGTCGCTCATCTCAGTGACCTCTCCGTCTCAACTGACGTCAGCTGTCCAGGTCGTTATGCCACTGGTTTAGTTTGCTTTTTATTCTATCATTCCTTATTTTATTGTATTTGTATCATATTTTATTTTTAATTTCTTATCGTATTATCTTTATTTTCAGTTTATTGGTTTGCAAGGGTGCCCGCGCTCGGTCGAGACTGAAGAGGTCACTAATGAGTGATGAGACGTTTCTCCCTAAACGTGTCCAGAAGAACTGATCCAGGTCTCTGGGACGGTCTCACCTGGGTTACTGAGCATGCAGCAAGACACTTTGGTTCACACGGCGTGCACACATTGGCTCATTCATCCTCATTCATCCGGTCTTCGGCGCAGCGCAATAACGAAGCCTTCCAAAAAAATCTAATAAAGATCTTTATTTTAAGGTTTTAAATAGATTGTACAAACCATAAGAAAAAAAGAAAATACAAAGAAAAACAAATCAAGTGATCGTCAAAATATCCACATGTGCATATGAAGGTAGAGATTGTAAACAGTCCTCTGAAGCCAAAGGGAGAGAGGTTGCTGGAGATGGGCTGGTTAGGGTGCTGGAGACGGGCTGGTTAGGGGTAGTGGAGACGGGCTGGTTGGGGTGCTGGAGACGAGCTGGTTAGGGGTACTGGAGACGGGCTGGTTAGGGGTACTGGAGACGGGCTGGTTTGGGTGCTGGAGACGGGCTGGTTTGGGTGCTGGAGACGGGCTGGTTAGGGGTGCTGGAGACGAGCTGGTTGGGGTGCTGGAGACAAGCTGGTTAGGGGTGCTGGAGACGGGCTGGTTAGGGGTGCTGGAGACGAGCTGGTTAGGGGTGCTGGAGACGGGCTGGTTAGGGGTACTGGAGACGGGTTGGTTAGAGGTGCTGGAGACGGGCTGGTTGGGGTGCTGGAGACGGGCTGGTTAGGGGCTCTGGTTCTCTCGGAGAAGGCTCACTCAGTTGGAAGCAGAAAAGAAGGTTTTGTCTGTTGGTTGTTGGTTTGTTTTCCTGAGGTGCTTGTTGTTGTTTCCATAGTAAGGTCCTGGGATCTGAGCTCAGTATGGTGGAGGTTGTGGATGACACAAGAAAAAAAACAACAACAACAGCAGGCTTGACAAAAACTGAATCCCATTCACCGAAACACCAATTCAGAAGGCAAAAAGTCATACAGGTGGACAACCTGATGGAGAACAGGTGAACTGGTCACAACGGATCATGGATGGACATTCAAGACCGAGTAAAAACGGCTGGCAGAGTCGCACTGTGTGCTGTGCTGGAGCGACACAATCTTCATCCTTTTCTTTTGAGATCATCAGCTGGTGCGCTCGTTCTTCTGCAAATGTTCCCTGCTCTCGAGGCTTAACAAAAACTGAGTCAAGAACCGGAGCGCTGATACAGGGCTAGGACGCTCACACCTCAACCTGTGAATAAAGAGGTTACACCAGAACTAAAAGAATGCAGAAATGAGGAGGTTAGAGCCCTCATACCAGTCATAGCACAGCAGGAGAGATAACGTCGGATGATTAGTGTCCGCTGGAACAATTTCCAACCCCGACACCAGATCGAAACCAAGCAGACGCCATTATTGGCAAGCTAGTAATGGACTGCAGTCTCCTGTCCATGCTTAAGGGTCAACGATCAACCCTATTTCACAAATCCTTCTACTTCATTCAGTAAAAAAAAAAGGCAATGTGTTTTCATCAACTGTGAAGACTCACATGCACACGACTGAAGAAGAGTTAAGGAAACGTCGAGAACTTTGTTTGAAAATACCGCTGAGCGGTCGTGACTCACGGTAACTGTGTAGAACTGAGCGGTGGTGAGAGTACTTCTCAGCGCTGCTGCCAGGAGTTATGGGTATTGAGGAAGGGGGTGTTTCCTGGGGGTCCTGACATTATCCTGACCGTGACACCCTATCAAAAAACTGATCCGGTTCTTTTCATCAGGTTGCACGCAAGTCTTCTCAATTATTTAAACAGTTATCTGAGCTCATATGATGCAACAGATGAGTGTTCACAGGTTACACAAGATGGCCGCCACCCAAGCAAGGGACTGGGGGGGGGGGTGTTAACTACCTGTGCACAAAGCAACCATCAGAGGGCGTCTTCTGATTCGTATAGTAAGATCTCTCTCTCTCTCTCTCTCACACACACACACCCTCCCTAAATAAGTACCCAGTCTGATACAACACAGACCAGGCCTGCCCAGTCCATGTCTACCCAGGAATACTGTTCGAGTCCACCACTCTCAAAATTCACTGGGTACCACGTTGGACTTGAGAGAGCTGGCTTGGCTGGCCCTTGTTATCTGAGCCACTGGAAAAGGCTCAGGGCTCAGGATTACCCAAGCTTTCCAAGCCTTGCATATTAAATGGGTTTGCGAGTGCTGACTGCGCAGGTCTCAGATACAGCACACCGCATGGCGTCCGCAGTTGCCTCGCCTCGATACGTTTCCGTTTGCGTGCAGGTTACTGCTAGTGTCTGCTTGCATATTCAAGGCTGTCTTGGCGGTTTTGATAAGAGTGAGACACGCATTTGGTGGGCTGTGCCTATAAAAAACTTGCAGCGTTCGCCAATTTCGATGTTTGAACCTTACCTCCGGCCCGTCACATCACAACTTTATGGATCAGACAGGGTGACCAGCGACAAGGTCGCAATGGTGAGGATGAAGGTAATGATGAGGAATGTAAAAGTAAGCCCCCGCCTGACTCTCTGTTGCCTTGAATTCCTCCTTCAGTAAGCGGAGGTGGTGGTGTTTGGTATCTCTACCGGCTGGCAGACATGTGGTTTGCAGGTAAGGGGCCTTGCTGTGGACTCCGCTGGTCTATCCAACGAGGGACTGTGAAAGGGAATGGGGCGAGACGTGTCGGGAGTGAACAACGTGTTTTGAAATGGAACATGTCCTGGTTCGGAGCGCCAGCCACAGGGCTCGAAGCTCAGAGGTGCAGCGTGGCAGGGCTTCAAATGGCCTGCAAGCCAGAGTTCTCAAACAAACACACACCCATGCACACACCCACGTGCACACGGAGCCAAGTGGTGGATGTGTTCATAAAAGTGACTCAGCATTCAAATGTGCACACATACACAAAATCCCCCCCCCCCGCTCTTCTAAATAAGATTCTTTTCCTCTCTCATTGTTTTATAATGACCTATTCATCCAAGGTGGGGTAACCCAAAAAAAGAAAAAAAAAGGGGGGCTTCAACCACTATTTTGGAACGGGGTTGTTCCCCAGAAAATCTTTGCTTAACTGCGAGTGGGTGAAAGACGGCCTTAAGGCTTATTAACGCTTTCAGGGAATCTGATCCAATTCTTCAACATTGGTGCAGACAAGTGGAAATAAAAGCGAGGGGGGAGGGGGGCCTCAGACAAGAAAACCCATTCATGTTTGTTTAAAAACCACCGTGTGCAGGACGGGGATCGCGTGTAACCTCTACTCACTGAACAAAGAAGAAAAAGAAGACAGGTAAACACCAAAAACACAAAAGAACAAAATGAAAACAGCGACTCTGTAGCTTGCTTTTCCTAAATGCAGCTTTAAATGAAGTTTTAGTGTGCAGATCAGAAGGTCATGGCTGCACATGTGATGGGGAGGGGGGGGGCTGTGCTAAGTGAGGACACGGGTGGTGGTGGGGGATTTGGGAAAGGGGTGGGGGAATAAAGTTCAGTTCCAGGCAGAGGGAGGAGGAGCAAGAGGAGAAAAGGGCCGTTGGAGGGGGCGCAGGGGCGGCGTGTCGCAGGGAGGTGAGGTCAGGAGTCCTCGGTGCCCGAGTCATCGTCGTCATAGCAGCAGTCCTCGTCGTCGTTGTCCTTGTCATTGGCCTCCTCCAGATCCTCGTCGTCATAGTAATCGTCGTAGAAGAGGTTGGAGCCGTCGTCGGTGGGTGGCGCACAAGTGCGCACACAGTACTCAGCCAGTGTGGTCGGGACCTTGACGCCATCCCTCTCTGCGTCGGCTTTGGTGGCCAGCACCTGTTTCCTGGGTGATGGGGGGGGTTTGATGAGGGAAACAGGAAGTAAGACACTGTCAAAACGAGTTTCAGCATCAACTCTGATTAGGCCAGACACCTTCAGTGCTGGTACATCCTGTACCTAGGAGAGTAAAAGTAGTAAAAGCATGCTCCAATTTGAAGTGTGAACTGTGTGTGTGTGTGTGTCTGTCAGTCATTCATCTGTTTGACTACCTGATGATCTCGGCGTACTCTCTGTCCTTGCCCTTGCTGTCTCTCCACTTGCGGTACATGACAGAGGCGTCCACATTGGCCGGGGAGAAGGTGTTGGGCTCATTGAGCAGAGAGATCACACTCAGCAGGATGGTCCTGAGACACAGAGACGGACAGAGACAAAAACAAGAGAGACGATGTTAAAGAGGACGAGGGGAAGTAGTCAAGGATTAAGATAGTGGACAGCAAAGGAGACCAGTGCAGAAAGATAGGGACGAAGAAAGATTTGGAGAGAGAGAAAGAAGAGCAGAGTGAAAGTAGGGAGAAACATGAGGACAGCGAGAGAAAGAGATGATGGCAGTTAGCCTACTAGGCCCCTTACGCAGTCCATCTGTCTCTGTGGTGATCTACTGATCTGAACTGTTATGTACAGGGGCCGCACAACAGCAGCCGGCTGTCGTCGAATGCTGTTTTCACACTTCAGGAATGGGTAAACCCACCAGCTGGATTACAGCAGCAGGGCCCAGTCCAACATCGTTACAGCGATGAAGATGTGTGGTCTCTGTGGTCCTTCAAGTAGGCTAATTTAACTCTTGTTAATGCTTTTCGTGAACATTGTGATCCACCCAATCTTAGCTGATCATGATCTTTGTGACTGTCAGGCCTCTCTCATTGAGGCTAATGTCAAAGCACCTGAATGGACCTGAATAAAAAGCTACCTAGTTGAACTGCGAAGGCACAAAACCAATCAATCAGTCAATCAATAACAAAATTAATGGAGAGACCAAGTCAAATCTTCTTTTTTTTTGGACCCCCCCCCCGTACTTGGCCAATCACCCCACTCTCTGAGCCGTCCCGGTTGCTGCTCCACCCCCTCTGCCAATCCCGGGAGGGCTGCAGACTACCACATCTCCTCCGATACATGTGGAGTAATCAGCCGCTTCCTTTTCCCCTGACAGTAAGAAGTTTTGCCAGGAGGACGTGGCGCGTGGGAGGATCACGCTGTTCCCCCCAGTTCCCCCATCATGCTAGCTCAAATTGACGACAACTTTCACTAGCGTGTAACAACTTTAATGAAACCTCAAAACCGTCCAGCCACGTAGACCAACTGCCCAAACGCCCACAATGCCCACCGGGAGTGCAATACGTCCCGCGCACTCGGGGAGAGGACCCCTGGATAGCAATGTGCAATGCCTGCTAAAAATGAAACGCATCACATTACATTTTGATAACTCAGCGGACAAATTGAATCAAAGTATTTAATTCAAAATTTCCTTTCCAGTGTATTAGAGCGGTATGTGCACTGCACAGTGTCACTGAACACACTGAACAGAAATGTCGATAACATGTATGAAGATAAAGTGTGTATATGAAATATTCTTGTGTCACAGAACACACTGAACTCAACTGCTATGCAGATGACATGCAACTGCTATGCAGATGCCATACCATCATAAAATAAAGTGGATATTAAGTATTCTTATTGTGTGACTGAACTGAAACCCATTTAAAAAGTGAATATTTTTTTTAATGTATTGATTCAAGGGGCTGGAAAAAATGATAAAGCATTAAAAAAAAAAACATTACAATACTGAACTGTATTCATTTTTTTTTTGCGCCGCCCTAGCTTTTACCCTTGTTGCCTTTACATTAATTAGCATCTGGAGCGTTATTGTTGCCATCTGTAGACTAAATTAAGCCTAAACAGGAAATCTGGGCACAATACTTCACCGTCATAAGCCAGTAATCACCAAATTATTCTTGTCAGCCTTTCTAAATTGGCTCTCTTTGGGCACACATCTAGACACCAAAGTCTACATTTTCTTCTTCTTCTTTCAGCTTGTTCCGTTTCCCAGGCGGCTCCACAGTGGATTTGATAGTTCTGCACTGATGGCGACCGTTGTTAACCCGGGTCTTGACCGATCTGGTATGGTCTTGTCAATTTGCATAATGATCTGGCAAAATGTTACGTCGGATGCCCTTCCTGACACAACCTCTAACCCTGTGGACGGGGACACAGGTGAAGCGCCAGATGCCATCCCAGTGTTCTCCATTTTCTAAACCATGAAAAAAGCAGCTCAGCTCTGACTGGAGCACTGGTAAGGGGCTGTAGTCTAGTGCCCTGACAAAATGTTATCGCCACAATGAGCAAGACAGAGAACACTGATGGCGGCCGTGACCAAATTTCTAATACACCATGTGGAGGAAAAGAGAATAACAATTAATGTGTGATCAAGGAAAAATGTGAAATGAAAGGATGCAAATCATACAGACACATAATACCCAAGACCAAATTACATTTGTTCAGAGGACCTTTAGACTTGTAAATTATCCATTAAAGATGCCGATACCAGTTAAACTACACATTCCTGGCTGGGCATTTCACCAGCCAGTTCAGAAGGTCATCCAGCATCGTCTTAAGGTTATTCTGTACACTAAAAATACTCTAAAACATGTCTAAAAACTTTATCCGTTCAAAATCCTTCTGGCTGGTAAAGAAGTCAAACGAGTTGGTGAACTTCTGAAGCTAGTTGATGAAATGCCCCGTGACCTCTCTGACATTAACGAAAAGTGTTGGGGAACGTGTGACCTTAAAGTGGAGCCCAGTGCAGAACGGAGAACGCCGCGTTCCGTGAGGACCTGTATCTGTGTGTACCTGACGTTCTGTGTGGGGTTCCATCTCTCTGATGGCAGCTCTCCGCTCTGTGGGTCATCCACTGGAGGATGCAGGATGGAGATGCACACATCCCCGTTCTGTTGGACAACATGCAGGACTGGGTTAGTACTCCTGCATGTCGGGACGAAGCCCTTATTCACTTCATTAGATCACATGCAGCTGCTTTTAATGATCCCTGTTGGGGAAAATGGGTCTTCTCAGGCTGAAGCTAAACAATGACAACTTTGAAGTTAAACAACTACACCTCTGGGACAAAAGGCTGAACTCAGTTACCATGAGTTGGCGAGTATACTGTATAAAAAAGGAGAAACCTTCGGATAACCTTGCCCTTTACTCTTTCTTTCCCCCCCCCCTCTTCTTTTTGGATTTTTTCCCTCTCAATTGTACTCGGTCAATTACCCCACTCTTCTGAGCTGTCCCGGTCGCTGCTACACCCCCTCTGCCAATCCGGGGAGGGCTGCAGACTACCACATGCCTCCTCCAATACATGTGGAGTCGCCAGCCGCTTCTTTTCACATGACAGTAAAGAGTTTCACAAGGGGGACATAGCATGTGGGAGGATCATGCTATTCCCCCTAGTCCCCCCCCCCCGAACTGGCGCCCCGACCAACCAGAGGAGGCGCTAGTGCAGCGACCAGGACACATACCCACATCTGGCTTCTCACCCGCAGACACGGTCAATTGTGTCTGTAGGGACATCTGACCAAGCCGGCGGTAACACTGGGATTGGAACCAGCAATCCCTGTGTTGGTAGGTGACGGAATAGACCGCTACGCTACCCAGACGCCCCACCTTGCCCATTACTAAATGTGCCTCCTGTCACGCAATCTATACAGTGCATACGTTTCTAATGTTTGTTTTTTTTCCCGGCAGAATTATTCTATACATTTCTGACCCCTTTTGTCGATAACGAAGACTCTCTCTAAAGCATCAGTGGAGGACAACCCTAACCCTAATCCTAATCCTAACCCTGAGTTTGATTAGGTCAAAACACTGGGCCATTAACAAAAGACCACAACAGACAAAGCTTTGATGAAACATTTTAACTTGTTCACAATAGGAGTAAATGATATCGGTCAGCTTATCAGTATCAGCTAATAATTGCCGTAAAAGTGTGTGATTGAGGGGCGTCCGGGTGGCATGGTGGTCTATTCCATTGCCTACCAACACAGGGGATCGCCAAATCGAGTCAACGTGTTACCTCTGGCTTGGTCGGGCGTCCCTACAGAAATAATCGGCCGTGTCTGCGGGTGGGAAGCCGGATGTGGGTATGTGTCCTGGTTGCTGCACTAGCGCCTCCTCTGGTCGGTCGGGGCGCATGTTCGGGGGGGAGGGGGACTTGGGGAAATAGCGTGATCCTCTCACGCGCTAGGTCCCCCTGGTGAAACTCCTAACTGTCAGGTGAAAAGAAGCGGCTGGTGACTCCACATGTATTGGAGGAGGCATGTGGTAGTCTGCAGCCCTCCCCGGAGCGGCAGAGGGAGTGGAGCAGCGACCGGGACGGCTCGGAAGAGTGGGGCAATTGGCCAAGTACAATAAGGGAGAAAAAGGGGGATTAAAAAAAAGAAGAAAAAAGTATGTGATCAATATCTGGGCAAATGGTGAAATTATGCTTGATACGTCGCATTGATACGATGACGCATTAATTATGTGATGGCGCCAACAACAGGCGTTGGTGGAAAGACAAGTGGTGCAATAGCTTACAAAGAAATAAATGGAGGCCATTTTGATATTTACATACAACTGTTTTCTCTTGCACCGACTGTGATAGCCAGTGTTTTACAGACCAGCTTTCAAGGATCGGCCTGTCATGGAACAAATGCAAGAGCAAAGAAGCTTCCTCCTTTTTCTCCCCAACTGTACTTGGCTAATTACCCCACTCTTCTGAGCCGCCCCGGTTGCTGCTCCACCCCCTCTGCTGATCCAGGGAGGGCTGCAGACTACCACATGCCTCCTCCCATACATGTGGAGGCGCCAGCCGCTTCTTTTCACCTGACGGTGAGGAGTTTCACCAGGGGGACGTAGCACGTGGGAGGATCATGCTATTCCCTCCAGTTCCTCCTCCCCCCTGAACAGGCGCCCCAACTGACCAGAGGAGCCGCTAGTGTAGCGACCAGCGTGTTCTCCATTTAAATTGAAGTATTCTGTGTTCACCTCCTTCAGTGAATGCAGACACTTGGAGACAGTGTAGTGTTTAGCAATAAATCAGGTCAGGCACTAACAGAGCAGTGTTTTTAAGACATATCCAAGCATCTTTTTCCATATAACAGGTAAACATACTTCAATGAAATCAAAAATAGCAGCATTGGCCAAAATGGCCGTGGAAATGATCAGTTCAGAAATGTCAATGTCAGGCATCATTAGTTCACAAACATACCTCATAGATATTAGGGTGCCACATTTTGGTGAGGAAGCGAAAGGCAGGTGGTGAGTAAGGGTAGTCGATGGGGAATTTGATCCGAGCCTGAGAGAGAGACACAGAGAGACTGAATGAATGAGAAGCATTAATCAGCAACGTGAGAAGCAGGGTTGTGGCAGTTGAATACCGTAACTTACTGCTGTAAGCCTACACCGATAAACATTATGACCACCTGCCCAACATGCAGTTGGCCCTCTGTGTACCACTAAAATAGCGCTGACCCGGCGAGGCATGGACTCTACAAGACCCCTGAAAGTGTCCTGTGGTATTTTGCACCAAAACATTAGCAGCAAAGCCTTAAAGTCCTGTAAGGTGCGAGGTGGAAGTGCCATGGATTGGACGTGGTTTGTCCCTCCTCAGACCACTGTCGGTAGGTACTCACCACCGCTGACCAGGCGCAGCCCACAAAACTTGCCATTTCAGAGATGTTCTGACCCGGTTGTCCGGCCATAACAATTTGGCCCTTGTTGAAGTCGCTCAGGTCTTTACTCCTGCCCATTTCTCCTGCATCCAAAACGTTGACTATGAGAACAGATTGTTCACTTACCATCTAGTCTACCCAGACCTTGACATGTGCCTTTGTTTGGAGATGACTGACATTATTCGGTTCACCTGTGAGTGGTCATAACGTTTTGGCTCAGTATATACTCAGCCCTCGCCTACAGACATACCAGTCCCCATCACTTCCATAAAACTGAATAACAAATAGATATCAGAAAGTATTTGGTGGCTGCCTCTAAACCAGTGTTTCCTAACCCAGTCCTCAAGGAATCCCTATCCTGCAGATTTTCTTTGCAACCCTGAACAGGTACCTGTTTGTAGTTATTCAACCAATCAGCAATGAATTATGTCAGATGTTGCACACCTAGGCATAATTAAGTGTTGTGAGATGATTAGTTGAGTAAGTACAAGCAGGGCTACCTATGCAGGGTTACAATGAAAATCTGCAGGATAGGGGTTCCTTGAGGACTGGTTTGGGAAACACTGCCCTAAAACCAAGTGTAACACCCTTTCCCCGAAAAACAAAACAGAATGACCCATTGAGGGATTTTGCGAAGTCGTGACTATTCTGTCCTACGTGTTTGTGTCCATGTATAAACAGGCCGACAGATAGCCAACATGAAGAATCCCAAAGAAATACAGAGTCCCGGTCCAAGTTGAGGAACTTTACTGAAGAACTTTGAGAATTCAACCTTTTTTGTAAAACTGTATAGGGGGGCAATACAGAGAAAGAATGTTTCAATAAACATTGCATAAATTATAAAATGTTATCACATGTCTATGACATAACTACATAACACATGTAAATAACTGCACATGACTGCATGTAAATAATAATTGTAGGCTACATAACTGCATGTAAATAGCTGTACGTAACCTAGGAATTACGAAATCACACATGACTTATGAATGACTTATGAACTAATTGTAAATAATGTACGTATAACATAGATCAGTATGCTATAATATAGGCGGAATACGGGCAGACAGAATAACGTGACATTTCTACCATGGAGCTGACACAGCTAACTAGCAACCGAAAGCCTGGCTGGCTAACTAGCAAACAGAAAATGGGAGAAGCTAACGTTACACATAGCTATTTTCGTATTAACATGAATACAACGACGTTCTTATGACGGACATCATCAATCACTTAAATAATGTCGCAACTGAACTTACAGACGATGCTCTCCAAGGCACAAACGTAGATAGAAGCAATAAACACAGGAGCTGGGCAAACATATGAAACTCCGCATGGAAAGCTGGACTGTACTGTTACCATGACTATCAGGCAGGAAACTATTTCCTGAATTTAAGTCACGTGAGGAAGGCTAGGGGGAGCAAATAAACTTCAAAATAAAAGTACTCTTCTCACATTCTAATAAAGTAACGTCACACTCCCCACCTGGTATAATTACTATACCACTACCTTAAACTAACATGAGGAGCATGTCTGGAGAACACAAACTAACTCAGTCCATATCTTCAGCAGGCATGAGTAGGACTGTCTCGGAGACAGGCCTCAGGAAGGTCTTTGTAGATCCATATTTTGTGACCTTGAGCTCAATCTTCCTGACCTTTCCATCCTGGCCAGGGAATGTCTTTGTAACAAGAGCCAGGGGCCACTCGTTCCTCGTCACTTGATTGTCCTTCAGCAACACTAGGTCGCCCTCCTTGGCGTTAGGACGCATGTCCTGCCACTTGCTGCGACTTTGGAGTGTGGGGAGGTACTCACGCCTCCATCGGTGCCAAAAGGTGTTGGCGAGATGTTGCACCTGCCTCCACTGCTGGCGGTGGAGATCCTTGCTGTCGAAGGTCCCTGGAAGGGGAGGGAGAGTACACATCTTTTGCGTCAGTAGCGAAGCAGGGGTCAGGAGGAAGGGAGATTCTGGGTCCGAGGAGATTGGTGCGAGGGGCCTGGCATTGATGATTGCCATAACTTCTACCATTAAGGTAGACAACACCTCATGAGTAAGGCGTGATTGGCTGGTTTCCCTGAGCATGGAGTCAAGAATACGTCTGGAGACTCCAATCATACGCTCCCAGGCTCCTCCCATATGGGAGGAATGAGGAGGGTTAAAGATCCATGAACACCCTTCCTCACCCAAGTACTTCCTGACGTTGGGCTCTTCGGGATCTGTGAGGGGCATATGCAACTCCTTCCAGGCGCCTGTAAAGTTCATACCACAGTCAGAACGAATCTGCTTCGCAGGGCCTCTCAGTGCAAAGAATCGTCGTAAGGCATTGATGGAACTTGATGTATCCATCGATTCGATGAGTTCGATGTGCACGGCACGTGTGCTCATGCACGTGAAGAGGACTGCCCACCTCTTGCTGTTAGCTTGACCGCCACAGGTTCGTCTTGTGGCGACAGCCCAAGGACCGAACACGTCGAGTCCTACGTAGGTGAAGGGTGGCTCTGTGCTCAGACGGTCGGAGGGTAGGTCCGCCATTTTCTGTTCGGCCGTCCTCCCTCGAAGTTTGTTGTAAGCCACGCATTTGCGGAGGATGCTGTTGATGCACCGCTTGGCTCCGACGATCCAGAATCCTGCTGTGCGGATGGACCCTTCCGTGAAGATACGACCCTGATGTTTGACTCTCTCATGGTAATGCCTCACAAGGAGCGTCGCGATGTGGCTGCGAGCTGGGATGACGACTGGGAACTGTTCTCTTGTGTCGATTGCTGCATGCTTGAGCCTTCCCCCTATCCTCAGAAGACCATCTTCATCCACGTAGGGGGTCCAGCTTCCTTAGAGGACTGTGTTTGGGAATACTTTTCCCTGCAGCCAAGCAGGTGAACTCTTCTCTGTAGGTCTCTCTTTGCACACAGCTGATGATGAGGGTCTCTGACATCGATAGCTGTTCCGCCGTGCAAGGCTTTGTGGGTTCGGTACAGGTTTTGAGGTTGCCTTCCACAGCAGCTTTTTTGAGCTCCAAGATGCGGGTTAGGGATGCGATAGCTCACACAAGAGACTTCCATGAGGAGAACCGCTCAAAGCGATGAGATCCCAGGTTAGCTGGAGGGACGGAGAGAGTCGTGGCATGAGAACGCACCTCACTGTCAGAATTCGGGTCGACGAGTTCGTGAGGCTCCTCTTCAGGAGTGTGAACTCCGTCAGGCAGGGACAGGAAAGGGGGTCCTGTGAGCCATGTAGTGTTTGTTAGCTCGGCGGCAGGTATCGATCGGGTAGCATGATCCGCTGGGTTTTGAGCTGTGTGGACGTAGCTCCACTGTTCTGGTTTGGTGAACTTCCTGATTCGCTGCACTCTGTTGCAGACGTACACATAGAACCGCCTGGTCTGGTTGTATATGTACCCTAAGACAACTTTGCTGTCTGTGTAGAACCGCATCGTGTCTACACTGATGTCCAACTCCCTCTCCACCAGCTCCGCCATTTCCACTGCCAGCACAGCGGCGCCGAGCTCCAGTCTTGGGATAGTATGAGCGGACGGAGGCGCCAGTTTCGCCTTTCCCAGGACAAAACCGACATGACACTCTCCATCACTGTCGATCACCTTGAGGTAAGCTACCGCGGCGATAGCCTTCACTGAAGCGTCAGAGAAGACGTGGAGCTCATTCCTTTGCGCGGTAGATAGGGTGGTGGGAGTGTAGGCTCTTGGTATCCTGATGTCTTTCAGGTCTTCTAATGAATCTTTCCACATCCTCCATTCTGCTTCCTTTTCATCTGGTAGAGGGGTGTCCCCGTCGAGAGCTTCATTGCAGGTGAGTTCTCGCAGCAGAAACTTTCCCTGAATGACGACTGGAGCGACGAGACCGAGGGGGTCAAACAAGCTGTTCACCGTGGCTAGAGCACCTCTGCGGGTGAAGGGCTTCTCTGTGGCCGTTGCTCTGAAGGTGAAGATGTCATGCTTGAGTTCCCAGCTGAGTCCCAGGCTGCGTTGGATGAGGGTGGAGTTGTCGTCGAAGTCCAAGTTTTGCAGTCCCTTTGCATGGTCTTCTGGAGGGAAGGCCTCCAGGACATCAGAATTGTTTGACGCTATCTTATGGAGTCTCAGGTTTGAGGCAGCAAGCATCTCCTGTGTCCTTTTCAACAGGTCGATGGATTCTGTGGCTGACGGGAGCGACTTGAGGCCGTCGTCGACGTAGAAGTCGCATTCCACGAAGTGCTTGGCATCCATTCCGTGTTCCCTGGAGTCGTGTTCTGCTGCTCGGTGAAGTCCATAGATGGCGACAGCTGGGGATGGTGAGTTGCCGAATACGTGGACTTTCATGCGATACTCGACAACCTCTTGGTTGGGGTCGTTGTTGTTGAACCACAGGAAACACAGGAAATCTCTGTCGTCTTCTCGAACGACGAAGCTGTGAAACATCTGCTCGATGTCTGCTATGACAGCCACTGTTTCTCTTCGGAAGCGCAGCAAGACTCCCAGCAAGCTGTTGTTCAAATCCGGGCCGGTAAGTAGCACATCGTTCAGGGAGATGCCGTGATGTTGAGCGCTGGAGTCGAAGACAACCCTGATCTTGTCTGGCTTTTGAGGGTGGTAGACACCGAAGATAGGTAAGTACCAGCACTCACTTCCCTCCGGTAGTGGTGGGGCCAACTCAGCCTGGTCGTAATCAAAGATGTTTTGCATGAAGGTGACGAAGTCGGCTTTCATCTTAGGCTTTCTTTCCAAGGTGCGGCGGAGAGAGGTAAGTCTGCTAAGAGCTTGGTCTCGATTGTTCGGGAGCCGTCGACGAGGGGATCGGAATGGGAGAGGCGCCTCCCAGCTGTTGGTGTCGTCCATCACCATCTCTCTGTCCATGAACTCCAGGAACAGACGATCTTCGATGGAAAGCCCCACTTTGTCGTCATCTTTAGTACTCTGGAAGATAGTACTGCCTAGGCTGCAGTCATCAGGGACTGGGGTGTCATGTTTGACGCTGTAAGGAGGAGAGATGCTGTTCTGTGCTTTGGAGCTGAACCTTTCCTTGACCTGGAGACGGTTGGGGCACGGAGTGAGGAGAGATGGCCTTCCATTTTCGAGCACGCAGGTGCAATAGGAAGTCACAGCTGCTGGCTTGTGGGCTGAACCCAGGCACACGTCTACTATAACAACCCAACCCAGGTCTAGACGTTGGGCATAGGGGGCGCTGGGAGGACCATTGCGTTGCTCCCTGACTTTATGTACCTGAAGGATGTCGCGTCCCAGAAGTATCAGGATCTGGGCTTCAGGGTCCAGGCGAGGGATTCTGCGAGCGATGGACTTCAGGTGGCTGTGGTGCTGTGCAGCTTCTGGGGTCGGGATTTCTGACCGATTGTCAGGCATATGGTTGCACTCGATGAGTGTTGGAAGCGCCACACTTATTTTTCCATCCAACGACTCCGCCAAGAACCCTGTGGCTCTTCTTCCAGATGTCTCGGTGACTCCTGCACATGTACGCAGGGTGTACGGTGAGTCTGAACCTCTGATTTGGAAGAGGTCAAAGAATTCAGACCTTGCCAGAGATCTATTGCTCTGGTCGTCCAGGACGATGTAGACGTTAGTAGCTGTCTGGGTGTGCTTTGGGGTATACAGTGGGGAAAAGAATTATTTGACCCCTTGCTGATTTTGTAGGTTTGCCCACTTACAAAGAATGCAACAGTCTATAATTTTAATCATATATACATTTTAACAGTGAGAGACGGAATCCCAAAGAAAATTCCAGAAAATCACATCATATGAATTTATAAAAATTAATAACCACCTGATTTAGAAAAATAAGTATTTGATCCCCTACCAAACAGCAAGTATTCTGGCTCCCACAAACCAGTTAGTTTTTCTTTAAGATGCACCCCCAATCCCAACTAATTACCCACATAAAATACACCTGCATTACCTCGTTACCTGTACAAAAGATACCTGTCCACACCCAATCAATCAGATTTCAACATCTCCATCATGGGCAAGACCAAAGAGCTGTCTAAGGACACCAGGGACAAGATTGTAAACCTGCACAAGGCTGGGATGGGCTACAAGAGAATTGGAAAGCATCTTTGAGAGAAAGTAACAACTGTCGGTGCAGTTATCAGGAAATGGAAGGAACACCACACCACCGCCAACCTTCCTCGGTCTGGGGCTCCACGCAAGATCTCACCTCGTGGGGTGTCCCTGATCATGCGAACGGTGAGGAATCATCCCAGAACCACAAGGGGGGAACTGGTTAATGACCTGAAGGCATCTGGGACCACAGTTACAAAGCAAACGGTTAGTAACACAGTACGCCATCATGGATTAAAATCCTGCAGCGCACGCAAGGTCCCACTGCTCAAGAAGGCACATGTACAGGCCCGTCTGCAGTTCGCCAATGAACACCTGGACGACTCAGAAGAAGCCTGGAAGAAGGTGATGTGGTCGGATGAAACCAAAATAGAACTTTTCGGGCTCAACTCAACTCGCCGTGTTTGGAGGGTGAAGAACACGGAGTACAACCCAAAGAACACCATCCCCACCGTCAAGCATGGGGGTGGCAACATCATTCTTTGGGGGTGCTTTTGAGCCAAGGGGACAGGACAACTCCATCGCATTGAGGGGAGGATGGACGGGGCCATGTACCGTGGAATTCTGGACCAACACCTCCTTCCCTCAGTGAGAGCGCTGAAGATGGGTCGTGGATGGGTGTTCCAACACGACAACGACCCAAAGCACACCGCCAAAGCAACCAAAGAGTGGCTGAAGAAGCACATCAAGGTTCAAATATTTATTTTGGACCAAAAATATGCAAATAAATTCATCAAATTCATACAACATCTTATTCCGCTTTTTTTGGTCATATTCTGTCTCTCACTGTTAAAATGAACCTACGCTTAAAATTATAGACTGTTGCACTCTTTGTAAGTGGGCAAACTTACAAAATCAGCAAGGGGTCAAATAATTATTTTCCCCACTGTACCTTCACCAGGCAGATTTTGGCACA
Organism: Lampris incognitus; assembly: GCF_029633865.1. Classification (NCBI taxonomy): domain Eukaryota; kingdom Metazoa; phylum Chordata; class Actinopteri; order Lampriformes; family Lampridae; genus Lampris; species Lampris incognitus. Next base: position 63,585,562 of record NC_079213.1, read on the forward strand.
GGATCTGAGGCTTTGGTCTCTGCCACAGACTTCTGTGCATTTAGAGGTGACTGCTGGTGGAGGCGTCTCCTCTTCACTCTCCCCGCCATGCTCTGAGGTGGGGTCCTTGTCTTTTTTGTCCCATGGAGGAGGTCCAGGGTGGAGCGCCGCTATGTGGTCATCGCTCTCGCATTCGCTGCACTTCAAAGTTGCCTTACAGTTCTTCGCCAGGTGAGTTGTGGAGGAGCAACACCTGTAGCAGGCACCATTCTCTTTCAGAAAGGCGTTGCGCTCCTCAAGAGGCGCTGACTTCGCAGGTTGCTGTGCCGGAGCTGCAGGCGCTGACCTCACAGGTTGCTGTGCCGGATCGCTGGCGTTGAAGTTGCAGGTTGATGTGCGGCAGCTGGCGTTGTGGTTGCAGGTTGCTGTACTGCATGAACATCGTTCGTGGCTGAGAGGTGAGGGGCTCTGTGCGGCGTATATCGTTCAAGTTCTGGGGGCTCCTCGTAACTAGTCTGTAGCTTAGAGAGGTGTTCGACGTAGTCACGTGTGCATTGAAGGCTGTTGCTAACCGATTTGTATCAACTCTTCTTGCTTCCCTCACGATCTTCAAGTTCAGCCGCTTCTTCAAGAACTTGAGCTTCTGCTATAGCTGCCGCTACCTCCTTCTCATGCCCCAATGTTGATAACTCAGCGGCTATTTGAGCTTCTTTAACTTTAATGTCAGCTGCTAGACGAGCCTCTTCTAATTTCAGGTGAGCTGCTATACGGACCTCTTACCTTATTTTCAGCTTCCCGTTGACCGTAGGATGCACGTGCGCGGGCAGCTTCGACTTTGGCGCGAGCCCTGATTGCAGCTTTACCAGTTGAGGAGGTTTTAGATCCAGATGATGAGGCGGAATGTAGAGATGCAGCATCAGATGAGTGGTCCTGTTTCGTCTCATCACCTTCAGTGTTTCCATTGGTTACGCCGTTGTCCATCATTGTTTACTGATCCTGTTGCTGTAGTGCCCGCCGTGAAGTCGTCTTTTTACTATTCTGTCCTACGTGTTTGTGTCCATGTATAAACAGGCCGACAGATAGCCAACATGAAGAATCCCAAAGAAATACAGAGTCCCGGTCCAAGTTGAGGAACTTTACTGAAGAACTTTGAGAATTCAACCTTTTTTGTAAAACTGTATAGGGGGGCAATACAGAGAAAGAATGTTTCAATAAACATTGCATAAATTATAAAATGTTATCACATGTCTATGACATAACTACATAACACATGTAAATAACTGCACATGACTGCATGTAAATAATAATTGTAGGCTACATAACTGCATGTAAATAGCTGTACGTAACCTAGGAATTACGAAATCACACATGACTTATGAATGACTTATGAACTAATTGTAAATAATGTACGTATAACATAGATCAGTATGCTATAATATAGGCGGAATACGGGCAGACAGAATAACGTGACATTTCTACCATGGAGCTGACACAGCTAACTAGCAACCGAAAGCCTGGCTGGCTAACTAGCTAACAGAAAATGGGAGAAGCTAACGTTACACATAGCTATTTTCGTATTAACATGAATACGACGACGTTCTTATGACGGACATCATCAATCACTTAAATAATGTCGCAACTGAACTTACAGACGATGCTCTCCAAGGCACAAATGTAGATAGAAGCAATAAACACAGGAGCTGGGCAAACATATGAAACTCCGCATGGAAAGCTGGACTGTACTGTTACCATGACTATCAGGCAGGAAACTATTTCCTGAATTTAAGTCACGTGAGGAAGGCTAGGGGGAGCAAATAAACTTCAAAATAAAAGTACTCTTCTCACATTCTATTAAAGTAACGTCACAGTGACCCACCTACAATTTGTATCTCAGAAGACAAATCCCACTTTTTATACCATTCTTGAAAAGGATTCTTGCAGTGGTTGTTGGATACACACACTTTCAAGTCATTGCCAAAACTACCCTGCCGGCTGACACAGATAGATATACAAACACAGACTCCATGGGGTAATTGAAACCAGAGCAAAGTCAGTACAGTTCAGCAGAGCTTCTCCTGACTCTCTCCCTCTCTCACACACACACACACACACACACACACACACACACACACACACTGAGCAGCTGCCTCGCAGAGCAGGCTCTATTCAGGATTGTCTCCTTAAAGAGCTACGGTTGCAGCACTGCTGCTGATGAGTGACTACTGGTTGAGGACCAACACGATCTCGCTGATCAGCCTTAGTGGCGAACTGACACACCTCATGGTAGGAACTGTGGAGTCACGGCCGCTCCAGTTGAAGAGTCCAACTGCAGAGGAGCTAATGACAGTGTAACACAATACAGTGGGGGTTGGGGAGGCTGCCCAGCACATGAAACTTTGGTGACATGCGAGTGGGTGGGGTGGGGGTTGGTGTGAAAAACACCGTTACGGTTGTCCTCCCCAGCTGTCACTGCAACACAAGACAATACATGACATTACACACATACACACACACACACACACTGCCCTCTTTTTGTGCTGACACACCACGCACAGCAAGGCTATGTAAATCCTGCTGTCAGATGAGTGTACAGCAGAGAACTCCTCTTCCCAATCCTTTAGACAAGACACGGAGGGGGTGGTGCAACTGTCAAAGGCACACTACTTTAATCGTGCGTGCGCGCGCGCGCACACACACACACACACACACACACACACACACACACACACACACACACACAGCTGATCCCATGTCTCTCTTGTACTCGCAAAAACACAGCCGCGATTCGGCATGGTTAGCTGGTGCTTTCCATACTGCGCCAACTGCTAGGAAGGTGGGGGGGGGGCTGTTCGTGTGGAAGTAGAGGGGTGGTTGGATTTCCATAGGGAATAAAGGAGCTTGGGCTCAACATGGAGCACTTAACCAACGTGCTGTGGCATTAAACTATATTTAGCGCAACCTAATGCAAATGGAATGGCCCGATGCTAAATGCTTGCAGAATGACCTCTGAACCCGCCTGGTTTATCCATCGAGTACCGATGACCGCCTGGTATCCTGCGCATCTCGGGAACCGTCTTTCTCGAACGTGCACTCGAGGTTCCGCTGCCCTTGTTTTGTGTTGCGCCATTATGATGGAGGGACCCTTTGTCCACGTGTCGCCGCCACCCAGGTTAGAGTTCTGCGCATTCGTCATACTTTGCATTCTGAAGCGTTGTGGTTATTTAGCGAAGTTACCGCAACTTGTTCCCGCAATGTAAACCAGGATGCCGTGGAAATAATGACATCGTCCTGCGAGAATGCTGTTCGCGAGAGAGAGAGAGAGAGAGAGAGAGAGAGAGAGAGAGAGAGAGAGAGAGAGAGAGAGAGAAACAAGAGAATGTGGGTCTGCCAGAGAACTGGCAGCCCTTCAGGGTTCCTCCGGGTTCAAGCGAGTGTACAAATTACGGACTGGTGACAATGTAAGGCAGAACAGCATGGCGCGGGCCGGGGGGGGGGGGGCGGGCAGACAAGGGGCCAGGCGGCAACGACTAAACCTAATCCCATTTTCCAACACCATATAAGCATCAGAGGTTCGGTTTGCCTGTTGGCTTAGAACAGGACAAACAAAGCATTCATTTGGGGGGGAACCCGAACGTTTTCCCCTCCACGTCATCGTTCTTTTTTTTTTTGGCTTCTTGTCATTTCCAGCGCAACTGCCGACCATGCCGGAGGAGCCGGGAAGAACGGACGACTATAAAAGGTATCGGCCGACGAACTAACGGTTAAAAATAAACAACCAAACTGCCCTTTTTTGTGTCCCTCTGAGCGAACAAAACATTCACATCCCACTGGCACAAGATAAGGCAGCCTTCGGATGTAGGCTACTGTTGGTAAATAAGGGTTTACCGCTTTAAGAGCAAGATCTGGGGTCGGACTCTGATTGGTTGGTAGGGAGGGGGGAATGAGGAAGTTGTTGTTGTGTGGCGCGAACGGTATTGGGAGCTCCGCGCAAGTGAAAGGAAATATTATTACTAAGAACTGTGATATATTGGACCTATGTCAACGTTTTGTGCAGCTGTGAAGAAGGATTAAATGTGTTTCCAAAGAGAGAAGACGGTGTTCTCGCCATTTTCAGACGAAGTGAACTATTGAACCGTGTTGGGTTGTACTCCGGAGTTTAGCTAGCTAGCACCAGGCAGTGACGGACAGCGCCAGCGAACTTCGGCCCTGGATCCGAAATAAATTCGGTTCCCCTGTAGCTTCCGGCGAAGGTGGTCAGAAGACGGAGACAGGAACAGTAACACTACGACACATACAGACAAGCTGGGTCAAGACAACACGACGGTGTATACACACCCTGACAAACCCAGCGCCGCTGCGCTGAACAGAAGAATGTCTGACGTCCGGACCGGATCGAATTCCCATCCGGGGTCCGCGTCATTTCCGGTTTCTGGCCTCAGCCCAGGTGATCAACACGGTGCCGTAACTAGTGCCGCGCGTCTCGCCGTCCTCCTCGTCTTCAACGGGAACAATCGGGGGTCGGGATCGGGCAGGAGGAGCATCCAAGCCCTGTTTTTTGTTTCGTTCTTTCTGTTTTTAAAGCAAGCGGCTTATCGGCGGACGACCACGGGTCCCTTTGAGCAGTGGCGCCCCCAAGGGATAGTATCAGGGATAGTATCAGGGTGGCCGTGGCCACCCTGATACTATCCCTGGCCCCCCCAGCCACGAGTCGCATATGCAGAATATGCTTCTGATTATGCATAATATGCTTCTATCTGATATTTTATATTAGGTGCTGTTCATTCAAATCAATAATGTATATTTTTCTTATCTCTCATATTGACAGTTTTCCACTAGCCTATACAGTATACTACAACAGCATCATAGAATTCCCGAAATTCAGTCATGGCTTTTGGTTTTGGTATGCCACCCCAAGATTTTCAGTGGCCCCATTTGGCCACCCCTATGAAACATTTCTGGGGGCTTCACTGCCTTTGAGAAGGAAATGGCATTAGATTTCCACATGCGGCTAACAGAAAAGACGTGTAGGCTAGCTTTTTCACGGCAACGCCGGGGGGCTGGAGACACGCTGCTGCAAGTTGCGTGTGCACACGCGCACACACACGCACACACGCTGGCTTGTACGTTCCAGTTTAGAGCCCGACAGTAAAGTGGAAATGGCATAGTACAATGCCTTAGTTGGATTATTGTGGTTGCAGTATGAACTACTCCTAGCACTGCGTGATAACAGCTAAGGTGAGAACCCTCAAGTGAACGCATACAAGGATTCTTGTGGTCATGGTTAGTGTTCAGTTTTTCATGTTTTTATGATGGGAAAAAACATTTTATGGAATTTTATTATTTTCAGCTAAAGGGGCGTTCTACGCAGAACGTTTTATTTATTAGTTTATTTTTAGGAATCCCCCCCCCTTTTTCTCCTCAGTTGTATCCAGCCAATTACCCCATTCTTCCCGAGCCGTCCCGGTCGCTGCTCCACCCCCTCTGCCGATCCAGGGAGGGCTGCAGACTACCACATGCCTCCTCCCATACATGTGGAGTCGCCAGCCGCTTCTTTTCACTTGACGGTGAGGAGTTTCGCCAGGGGGACGTAGCACGTGGGAGGATCACGCTAGTTCCCCCCCCCCAGTTTACACCCCCTCCCCCGAACAGGCGCCCCGACCGACCAGAAGAGGCGCTAGTGCAGAAACCAGGACACACACCCGCAGACACGGACAATTGTGTCTGTAGGGACGCCCGACCAAGCCGGAGGTAACACGGGGATTCGAGCCGGCGATGCCCCGTGTTGGTGAGCGACGGGATAGACCGCTACGCTACCCAGACGTCCCCTCTACGCAGAACATCTTAGATATTGCTAGTATCTAATGTTTTTTTTGTTGTTTTTTCTTTACTGTGGAAAATGAAATAATTCAAATCAATACAAAGTCAATCCATGTTTGTGCTGGAATCACAACATTCCAATATTTAGGAAACACAATTAAACAGAATAATGCACACAAGGACAAGTGTTCGAACCCAACAGGGGCCGGCTGCTCTCAACCCTCTGGTCCCTATCCTGCCTCAGCACTGCCCATCAGCACACACACGTACAGCCATGCAATCCAGTGTTGCCCTAACAGCGTTCATATCTCACTCACACACGAGCACACATCCAATTAACGGGTAAGTGCTCTGCTCCGCTGCCAAGTGCACTTGATGCGAGTTGCACTGCGTTGTATTGTACCTACGGAGTGTGCCATGTCTAAATTAAGTTTGATTTACTGACTGACGAAGACACTAATACACGATAAAAAAAAACGACGAGGGGGTTCTCCGATTTCCAGGGGGGCTCACGTGTGTCTCTCCCGTCTCAGGACACAGGATTGCTGATGGGCTTGTTGGATTATACAGGGATCAAACCTGTGACATTTGGCAATGGGGTGGTTACTGTAACCACTAGCCAACCTCGCCACCTTCCCTCGGCATTATTGGCAATTTAGGAACAAGCTGCAAAAAGGGCAAACGTGCACTGTTGGACCGGTCAGTATTGCGGATGACCTCTGGCGTGTGTTGCTTGTGGTACTGTGAAAGAAGGGCCTGAAGCCCACTCAGCTGATGCACGGCGGGTCACCCCAGATAAGCTAAACGCCTCAAAATGTAAAATGCCCGCAACATTTGTTTTGATTAACCGAGCTTCCCCATTTCAGTGCCACGCACAACAGCCAGAGATCACATTCATGTACCGTGTGTTCAGCCCCGCCAGCACGTACAGCCGTGACCTCGGCCTCTTGAAACCCCCGGGTCGTTTCACGACCCCCGAGTTCAAAAACATACAGAAATATTGACGCCTGACATTTCCGAGACTTGAAATCTTAAGTACTGAATGAAAAAGTGCCAGCTTCAGTAAAATTTCCCTCGTTTCCTGAGGGGAGAGGAGAGACGGAGGAAGCGAGAGATGGGAGGGTTGCTTGTTGTTGTTGGCACCCAACCAACTTGCAGATAAAAATCACCTATTTAACGCACTGCGGCTGGATGTAGGCCCAAACGTCAGGCGGGTCTTATCAGCCTCCATAAAGCATCGGTAATGTGGTGTAAACCTTCAAGGGGCGGGCTGGGGGGGGGGTCAGTTCGGACTGGCATGCCACTCACTCTCTCCCTCACCAGCACAGCTTTGCAAAGCTGTTATGCTGGCAGGCAAGCTGTAGCAGAGGGAGATAAAGAGAGAGAAGCAAACCACACACACACACACACACACACACACACACACACCTGAGCTGAGCTGAGCTCCGCTCAAATTGATGGAGGGAGGCAGTGAAGTGTGACCAGGCCGGGCTTCACACACGGACAGGCAGGCAGGTCGGCCGGGCAGGTCTACTGCCCTCAACACGGCGTCCCAGCAGAGGAAGAGAAACACAGGGCAGGGAGGAATAAGGAAGGGAGTGAGTCAGCGGAGGCGGAGACCAGGAAGCTGCGGCGGTGGCGTCTCTGATGGCCGATATTCGCCCAGGTTTTTCCTCTCCCTCTGGTTCTTCTTAACACGAGGTACGTATTTGAACACGTCTATAAATACAGGCCCGGGCCCCCAAAACCTTTTCCTGTCTCCAATACCATGGTCACTATATTAGCCCATAGACCAGCACCCCCCCCCCACACACACACACACCCTTAGCCGCCACCATGGATGCCACCCTCTGCGGTGTGGTTTGTGCAGTTAGCACAGGGGGAGAAACTACTAGCAGATGTTTCTACATTTCAAACAATTACACAAAGGTATCAGGAGAACGGGCTGTTACGTACACACGATACAAACCAGTTCTGTGTGCGTGTGTGTGTGCGTTGAGAATGGTGCAGGCAAAACAGGATCTATGTCTATGAGAACGTGCTGGGCTCAGCGTATTCGCTTCCACCCGCCACCGGCCGGCATGCCGGTGCTCCTAATTGGATTGAACGCAGAACTACAGATGGTCAAAAGGTGAGTCTCTCTGGGTGGTTTAACTGGAGGGTGGAGGTGAGGCGTGGTCACTGGATGGTGGAGGTGAGGCGTGGTCACTTTCCCAGCAAGAGGAGTGCACACAAACTACCACCTTAATAATGCACCGGCCATTACACCAGCTGTCAGTCTCCTTTCACTCACCGGCAAAATCCTTGGTTCCTGACCTGAAAAGGCAAAGCGGCCTTGACAAGAGAAAGAGAGAAAGAGAGAGAGAGAGAGAGAGAGAGAGAGAGAGAGAGAGAGAGAGAGAGAGAGAGAGAGAGAGGAAAAAGAAAGGAGACCAGCCCTGTGGAGAACAACAGCGAGGAAAAGTAAACCAGGTCACAAGCAGTGCAAACCCTAACAGAACAAATCATTCAGTTCTCCCAGAGTGCCTCCATTCATAATTTCCTTCCCCCGACCTCTTCTCCTTGTCCCCAATCACTCCCTCGGTTCCACTCCTCATATAATCTCTCTCCCTCACACACACACACACACACACACAATCAAAAAAGCAAAACAGCTTCTGCTTGAGAAAAACAATGTGCGTAACTATTCTAACACACACACACAGACACAGACACACACACACACACACACCCACACGCGTTTGCTGAGAGTACCTCGACAGGCCTACCAGGCCCTTGCCTCATTAACTGAGCTCCAAGCAAAGGGAGGAGGGGAGGGAGGAGGAGTGTGGTACTCAATGGGGGCGTCCGGGTAGCGTGGCGGTCTATTCTGTTGCCTACCAACACGGGGATCGCTGGTTTGAATCCCCGTGCTACCTCTGGCTTGGTTGGGCATCCCTACAGACACAACTGGCCGTGTCTGCGGGTGGGAAGCCGGATGTGGGTATGTGTCCTGGTCACTGCAATAGCGCCTCCTCTGGTCGGTCGGTGCGACTGTTCGGGGGGTAGGGGGAACTGGGGGGGGGGGGGGGGCGGGTGGAATAGCGTGATCCTCCCATGCGCTACACCCCCTGGTGAAACTCCTCACTGTCAGGTGAAAAGAAGCGGCTGGAGACTCCACATGTATGGGAGGAGGCATGTGGTAGTCTGCAGCCCTCCCCGGATCGGTGGAGGGGGCGGAGCAGCGACAGGGACGGCTCGTAAGAGTGGGGTAATTGGCCAAGCACAACTGGGGAGAAAAAAAAAAAGGGGGGGGAGTCCCCCCCCACAAACTGAAAATCAATGAGGTCATCACAATTTGTGGACATCTTGGCTTAGAAAACTTCTCATATGGGGAAAAAATAAATAAATAAATAAAATCACATTCAATTGTTGGCTGAGTGGGGCGCTTTACTGTAGCTCCGCCCCCTCGCTTCGACACGCCCACCGCCACGCCCTGCCCCCCGGGCCCGGCCTGCCCCCTCCACCACGTCTTTTTGTGGTATGATTACCACACTAGCTCACATGTACTTCAGTACAGCAAGATTATACGGGCACATGACCGAGGGTGAGGAAAACTATTTAGAAAGAGCTACTGAAACGCCTGCCTGTGTCGGGGCCACACACTTCTCCCCCCTCACGGGGGACTGTTTTTACATCGGCCCCCGAGGGTCATCCACCACGGGCAAGCGACTGCTCTTGGTCTTGATCTCCATCACTCTCTTGTTCCTCTACCCTGCTCTTGTTTCTCTTTGACAGGGCCAGAGGGGGGGGAAACATGACTCCTGAAACCCGGCCCGGAACCAGCCCAGGTCTACGCAGCAGTCTCGGGGCCTCTCTTCACTGCTACCCCCCCTCCCCCACCGCCACCCTCCTTCCACTGGGGCCGCCTGCTCCATATTATGCACCACACAAACGCGCGCACACAGACACGACTGCGCACATGCAGAGCCAGCTGTTCAGTACTATTGGGTATCTGTCAACAGACTTGTCAGAGAATCTAAGAGACACGTGTAAGCTGAAAAGGCCTGGGCCCTAAAATTAACTGGCACCTCTCCTCTGATTTTTACACTCACTGAGCCTACAGCTTTTCACGAGGGCAGTGACCAACAAGTGATTTTAAAGCTACTGGCAAGGGGGGAAAAAAAACAAACTCTGCTGAGCCGATTTATGAAAACAAGTCTGCCGCCACTTGTTTCTCATTACGGAGACCAGTTAGCCCACGCGTCCGGGTGGCGCCGCGGTCTATTCCGTTGCCTACCAACACCGGGATCGCTGGTTCGAATCCCCGTGTCACCTGCGGCTTGATCGGGCATCTCTGCAGACACAGTTGTGTGCGGGTGGGAAGCCGGATGTGGGTATGTGTCCTGGTCGTTGCACTAGCGCCTCCTCTGGTCGGTCGGTCGGGGGGCCTGTTTTGGGGGGGGGATAGCGTGATCACTCCCACGCGCTACGTCCCCCTGGTGAAACTCCTCACTGTCGGATGAAAAGAAGCAGCTGGCAACTCCACATGTATCGGAGGAGGCATGTGGTAGTCTGCAGCCCTCTCCGGATCAGCAGAGGGGGCGGAGCAGTGACCGGGACGGCTCGGAAGAGTGGGGCAATTTGGCCAAGTTGCAATTGGGGAGAAAAGGGGGGAAAAAATCCATCCATTATTCGAACCGCTTATCCTGCTCTCAGGGTCGTGGAGATGCTGGAGACTATCCCAGAAGTCATAGGGCAGCAGGCGGGGAGACACCCTGGACAGGCCAGCAGGCCATCACACAGGGCCGACATACACACACATTCACACCTAGGGGCAATTGAGTACGGCCGATTCACCCGACCTACATGTCTTTGGGAGGAAACCGGAGCACCCAGAGGAAACCCACGCAGACACGGGGAGAACATGCAAACTCCGCCCAGAGGACGACCCCCAAGGTTGGACTACTGTCGGGCTCAAACCCAGGACCTTCCTGCTGTGAGGCGACTGCGCTAATGACTGCACCACCGTGCCGCCTGGGGAAAAATAAATAAATAAAGCGGTTAGCCCATAAACACAGGGGGGCTGGGTGACAACTGGTGCTGGTCAGATCAGCTCATGGTTTTGCTCCATCCTCTGCGTCAGGTGTGCCTACCAGAGAGCGCTCTTTAACTTGGGGACTTCAGTAGGGCAGCGCGACCACTTCTAAATTTGAACACAGAGCGGCAGCAGCACGGGTCTCCCTGCTGACGTGACACCGTCTAACGTGGCTTTCCTGCTGACACGACCAAGCCACGGACAACAGCCGCTTCCCTCAGCGGCCCCACGGCACCGCTGCAACAAACTGCAAGGCCCTGCCTCGCACACACACACACACACACACACGGCATAGTTTCAGCCTCACGTCGCCGTCATCACCAGCACGAGAAACCTCAGCGGAGAAAAAAAAAGAAAAAGGATTCAGATCACGACCTCATGCTGGTGGGGTACAAACATTTTTATTTTCTTCAGTTGTGGTGCAACCAAGTCAGCAAAAAGAGACAGGGAAAGAGGCAATCTCTGCCAACTGCCCCACCCCAACGCCTCTGAAAACCTGCACCTCACACTGTCACAGGCTTCTCCAAATGTGAGCGGGTGACACCGAAGGGGTTCGTTAGGAAAACCGAAACCCGTCGTTTACCGGTTTACCGTTTATCACAAACGCTGCCTTCGAAGGGGTCTGAGCATCGGCAGAGATCCCACCCACCCCAACCATGGACTGTTCTCCCCCCTCCGCTCCGGGAGGCACTACAGGAGCCTCAGAACCCGCACTACAAGGCTCAACAACAGCTTCTTTCCCCAAGCTGTTGCCCACCTGAACCTGGCTATCCACTGAATGTCTGTAGATATTTTTAAATATTTTGTACTCCAGCTCTTTTTTAACTTATTTTAGCTTTTGGTCTTCATGTGTGTATATCTTATACTGTGTTTGCTGTGTCTGTCTTGCACTGTTTGGTGAAGCCACAGCCCTCATTTCATTTTTAACATGTGCCTGCACATTGTTTATAATGACAAGAAAATTGAATTGAATTGAATTGAATTGTGCAAGAGGAAACATCACTGAGCCGTCTGTCCGGGATCTGCAGCGTGGATGCACAGCTCGCTCTTCAGCATAGAAAATGGTGCAAAGACGGCCAAACTTTCACCGCCAAAAACATACACTCTTGACATTTTGGCAAGCTCCTAGGAAGTGCTGAAGCGGGCGGAGAGGCTTGGCCCGCTGGTGGGCCGTGGTTGCTGTGGAGCCCGGGCAGAAACGGCTCATAGGATTTCTTGTGCGTTAATGAACAGTGGGGGGGGGGGGGGGACTGAAAAGCCTTTCTGTTGTTCATGCTAGTTCTTCACTGGCTCTTCAGACTCCAGTACCTCACTAGTTGCCAAAACTCCCCTGGGGTCACAAGAGCATGAGATGAAGGAGAGACCGCGTGTGAAATGAGAGAGAGAGAGAGAGAGAGAGAGAGAGAAAAGCTCCCATTAGCAAGCAGAGACCCGTCTGAAGATACACAAAACTCGCAGAGTATTTGGAAACTTGACACTTTTTTGTTTGGATAATTGTGGTCATTGACTTTAAACGATAAAATCATGCAGAAGATTTAGGGCAGGGTGGGCAATCTAATCCAGAAACGGCCAGTGTGGGTGACGTTGTTCCAACCAAGCAGTTACACACCTGCGTCTCCTAATCAAGGTCCTCGGCAAAGACTCTACTGGTTGATTAGTGGGATCAGGGGTGTAACTGCTTGGTTGGAATGAAAACCTGCACCTCACACCGGCCCTTTCTGGATAAGACTGCCCACCCCTGATCTAGGGTTTAAATGCACGGGGAGTTCTCAATGATGTGAGACGTAGAGTACGACAAAACAAAGGCAACACTGAAATTTGCGCCGTCCCAACTGAATATATATATATATATATATATATATATATATATATATATATACACATGGGATTAAGTGAAGCAGGCTGTTTTACCCTTGTAGTCATTGTATAATTTGGACATCCAAATTTAACAAGAATGGAGCCAACACACAAAGTGGGACATTGTTAAAATACAAAGAATTTGGCTCCCCTGCTTGTGCTGTGTCTCGGGAGTTTCACTGGCAATGGTTTGATTTCATGAAGGGAATGCAAATTTTGGAACTGACTGACAAAAGCATAAAGGAAATACACTGAGTATTGATAAAAAAAAACAAACCTCACTATTCTAAAAATGTTTTTATGCTTCCTTAAGGTTCAATGTGCTGATAGAGATTGCAAAATTAAAGAGCAATGGGAAATTAGTTTTAGAGCCTCTCCAGTGGCAAGAGATTCTTTATTTCCCTTCTATATTTCAAAATGTCAAAGTCTAGTGCACAGGGATCGTTTAAACTAGAACGACCAAGGGCGGCCATTTTGGCGGTTTTGGATTATCAAAGTTTAATACTATGATAACAGACCTGCCACTCCATGAATGCTCCTAAAATGGCATATATTTGCATTAAAATGGATTTTAGATCAATTAAAAAAAAAGTAATTATAAGATCTACATAAAACGACCATGAGCGGTCAAAATGACGGCTCGTAATTTGCGCGTGATCGTGCACGTCGTGTCACTATTTATGACGTGTGTTGGTGGCGTCATTTCCTTCGTGAAGTTCGTTGCTCTGTCCTAGAAACACACTAGCATCCTCCAGTGCAGAGAAAGAGTCCAAACCTGATTTCTGATTGTGTCCGACATGTCTGGGTATAGACACACCATGACTACCGCCGAGGCGCTGCGGTATTTACAGGCGCTGGACAGCCGCCATTTTAAATTGTTTGAAAAATAGTATTAAAGTTGTTAAAATGTTAATTTTGGTGTCAGTTGGTTTCTTAACAGACATACTAACAAATGCAATGCATTAATATCTCAATTGGGTATTCTAACGTGCATGGATAAGTAGACATGTTGACCCTTGGCTAACGGGTCGGACCCTTTAGTCAACTGGTTAACGTAGTCGCTTGCGGCGTGGGAGCCACGGGTTCGCCTCCTGGCTGCGGCAGTTCCTATGGTTACCCCCCCCCCCGAATTCGCTACATTGGTGTCAGAAGTGGGATGGGGAGGCCATCAGAAGCGTATGCGCCCAGGGGCGTGAAGGAGCTGATATGCTTAAGCGCGGGGACACGCTTCCCGAAGGAGGGGGGGTAGTGTAACGTGCATGGATAAGTAGACACGTTGGCCCTTCGCTAACGGGTTGGACCATTTAGACGAGCGGTTAGCGATGTGTCTCCCGCGTTGCGGGAGGTACGGGTTCGCGTCCCGGCTGCGGCAGTTCCTGTGGTTGCCCCCCGAATTCGCTACAGTATTTATCTTGACAGAATATAGAGTTTAAAAACCGGTGGCCATTCTGACCGCCCATGGCCATTTTAGGTAGGAGTGAAATCACGTAATAAGGAGCTAGTAGAAAGGCACCTGATTCCTGCTGGTCTTTTGGGGTTCTCCAAAAGCCACCTAATGTTTCGACAGAAATGTGGTAAATGATAGAAATCATCTGGCTGACAGAGGCCATCAAGCAGGACAACTAGGGATCCACAGTCACTTGGCAGCTCTATCAAGGTTCATAACAGCAAAGGGGCTCAAAGGTCAAAGCATCCAAGCTGAACATGACTGTCAACAGGATAGCCGTGTCAGATTTGCTGTGCTATATTTATCTCTCTTCCACACCGGACCCATCATCACTTCGATACAGTAAGGCATTGTATCGCACTCCGTTATTCCATCTACTGCTGACCCATGATCGGTGACTAATGGGTACGAAAGATGTATCACAGTTTGCCACTGTGCCTGTAGCCCAGTGCATCACTAGTATGACTAAAGTTCTTCATAAGAAAACGCCTTACCTGAGTAAACCAGGTAACACGACGTCACCGCTGGCACCAATCCTGATGAAAAGACAGTTGCAGCTTGTCACAGACGGTTCTGTTTGGTTTAACGCGCCTCTGAAGAGACGGGCTCTTTTCAGCCTGAATAAGGCAAACCGGTCGGTTGGAGATGTAGCAGGGAACGGTCGAGACACAGCCAAGGGGTGGTTTTCACAGCCAAGCTGTGCATTCCTAAACCCAATATAATCTTGTACACAGTGCCCACACCAACACACTGAACACCGGCTCCACTGGCCCGACCGGGGCCCCAGCTGTGTGTTCTGAAGCTTGAGAAGACTAGAGGCCAACACAACAGGCTTCTCAAGAACTTAAATCTCAAAAACAACAAGCAAGCTCAAGGACTAGCTTCAGAGCAAGGTGCGGCTATATAAGCTGACCAACGTAAGCACAGTAGCCTTCATTCATAATATCACAACTGTCCTATTCCACAGAAACCCCCTAAAGCCAAAGCAGGACCAAGTATGAAGCGCTAACTGCATGGAGTATTAAACCATGCTTGATTCGAGCTAGTTTGTAACCACCTTTGTTAGTAGAGACAAAATAAAATCATCTTTAAAACAGACCCTGATCTATTTAATTTTTCCACTGCCTGTGACAGAGAAGCATCACTAACTCACATCTACATGGGGAAAGCCCATTTTCTTTATCTCGCAGTCTGTTTGTGGAGTGAACTGTCTTTCTACAGCAAGTATGAGGTAGAGAATACCCAGGAGCCCACTTGTCTTCTGGCTTTGCCAAAATTGCAACACATTATTACCGGAAAATATTAGAAAAAAAAAAGACTTCCTGTGAGGATGAATCAACACATCAGTGAATGAGTTTAAACCAGAATACAAGAACCATCTTATCTTAATCTTATCTTAATCATCTTAATATCACAAGGTGTTTGTCCTTGTGATCAGCGGTGAACATTACGGGCTACGAATAAGACGTTGCACTTTCAGCTGACACTCTTACCAAGGGTGATTTGGAATCAGTGCAAAAGTGGCGTGTCAGCCTTGCTTCCAGGACAACCAACATTTCAAGAGATCACTGCAAAGAGGAGGTCATGGGTCAGGGCTGGAGTGCCCTGACACCACATGTAACAACCTGCTCCTGACTCCACAGGGGTCATACTACATAAGAGCCACCAAAAAAAAAAAAAAACCAAAAAAAAAGAGGAAATGAGAAACAGCGATGTAAAACATCCATGGGGCCAGACGCCTTCCTTCTCCGTGGTAGATAAACAACAATCACAAGATGGAGCAACTAATCTATTAAAACCCAACACCGCTTCACTATCACGGAGGAAGTAGACGAAACAACATTCGTGTTCAAGCTCGTGTATTACTACAAACAAAGGGATGCATTTAGTGTGACTGGGGTTCACTGGACTTTTTTTTTTTATAGGTTATCATGGGGTCTCAACGAGTTCCTTTGAGTGAATTTGGTTATACAAACAAACGGGACAATGCAGCCCGGGGCTCTTGATTAGTTTCAACCACGATGAGCACAAAGGGGAAAGGGTTCGAGTCTGGAGAGCTGGGCAGATCAGGGGCAAAGCTGGAGGCTGCTACTGAAACAACCCTTTTGTTTGACATTCCCACCGCAGGGATCCGATCAGACCAAGGTTAGACGACACCTTGTCAATAACTAGTTTCTGCTCCGGGGGGGGGGTCCCTTTTTTAACTTTATTGCCAGTCATGTAAGTTCACAGGCAATTAACAACGCAGAACATAATCACCTTGAGATTGGGCTTCACTTGACATACATGCAAGTATAGATGACGTAACACCATACACATGGATAAGACACACACATCAATCAATCAATCAATCAAATCAATTTACATTTTTATAGCGCTTTTCTAGCTGCAACAGCCACTCAAAGCACTTTCAATTATTTTATAAACTAGTAAATAACATCATAATGACTAGTAAATATCATAATGTGACTGGTAAATATCAAGGTGACTAGTAAATACCATACATAATGTGACTAGTAAATATAATGTGACTGATAAATATCAAGGTGACTGGTAAATATCATAATGTGACGAGTACATATCATATGACTAGTAAATACCATAATGTGACTAGTAAATACCATAATGTGACTAGTAAATATAATGTGACTGGTAAATATCAAGGTGACTAGTAAATATCATAATGTGACGAGTACATATCATATGACTAGTAAATACCATAATGTGACTAGTAAATATAATGTGACTGGTAAATATCAAGGTGACTAGTAAATATCATAATGTGACGAGTACATATCATATGACTAGTAAATATAATAATGTGACTAATAAATACCATAATATGACTAGTAAATATCACATACATATACCTACATAAATTGTACATCAAAACAGTACAAGTGTCCTAGCTAAGGTAGTTAATAATTGGTGTCCATCTCCTTGTAAAAACAGGCAGTTTAAGTTGTAGCCGGGCAGTCATGCGTTCCATCATGTAGACATGTTTGACTTTTTTGCAGCCATTGAGTCATTGTGTGTGTGTGTGGGGGGGGGCTTCATCCAATTTATCCTCTTTTTTTTTCTTTTTTTTTGCAACCATCAACAAAATATGCAGTATATGTAGCACTGGTCTGTGGTAAACAAGCGCTTATGTGATATTCGAAACAACCTTTTCAACATGTTTTCCCCTGGGAAAAAAACAAAACAACAAATGATTTCATTAAATAACATCAGTCAGTACGAAGTATAACTATGAAGTGGGGTCGATTAAGTTTTGACCATATAGTGGTGGTGGTGGTTGGGGGGGGGTGGATCGATCAAACTAACATGGAACAAACAACTAATATTACCGTTAGCTGTGCATGCCGCTGTTTTCATTTAACGGTTACTGCTAACCGAAGATTAGTTCGTTGTGTGTTTTGTTTTGTTTTGAAAAAAAGAAAGAAAAGGAAAATCAGAATTATCCTTGCCCAGCTAAAGAACAATAGATCGCTCGCTAGCTAACGTTAGCCACTCACCTTAAAATAGCCCCCTTCGTAGTGCGTGTTCGGGGGTCCGAATATCGCTACCTCCCAGTTGTACATGTCCGACTCGTCCACTAAAGTTATCTTGAAGCCTTCCACCGGCTCATCTTGGAGACTTTTCATCTCTAGCATGAGCGCTTTCTGGGAACTGGCTACATGGTGTCCATGCTGAGCCATATTCCGCGGCGGTATAGGTAGAAACTAAAAATCGATCTCACCCTCGGTTAGAGGGAGGACGAAGCTAGCTCGCGGTTCCAAACAACAAGATACAAAGATGCCTTCCGAACTGCTGCCTGGCGTCCTCGCGCCCGACGCTCTACGATCCCTCGGCTCGACTGGATTCGGGTGAGTCGGCGTACTCCTTCCTTGGACCGTAAACCCGACAATCCCGTAGACACCCCCCCTCCCCACCACCGCCCCCCGTTAGAAATAACCACCCGCTAACACACAGCCAGTCCCTGTCCTCTGATAAAGATGGCTAGCCTGTTATAGCTGCGCTCCGGTTCCCCTTTGCGGACGTGTTGCTAACCGAGCCCTCTCCGGAGTTAGGGAACGGAAGTTAATGTAGTAGCCCAAGCGTTTTTTTTTCTTCTTCTTCTTTTCGGCGTTGAATCACACTAGTTTAACCTAAACGTGGAGCGATAGATAAGGGAAGGAAAAAAAAACAACCTCCCGTCGTTTTGTCGTTGGTTTCTTTTTCACCCTAGCAATCCCTCCTCCCTTCTTTTCAACTCGACTCAACTCCACGACGCAGCCGCTCAATCAGTAAGCGCTCCTGCTCCGACAGACGTACTCTTTTGAGTTTTTCGGTTGGCGCGCAAGGCTTTCTGGGAATTGGAGTACGAATGAAACTCAAACCCATAGACCACTGCACTTCCGCGGTCGAACGTTAGAGCCGGGGGGGGGAGCTAGAGGGGGATAGAAACCGGCAAGTTTGAACACGGTTTAAATGGCTAACTATGTCGCCACTTTGGCTGCTGCGGACAAGAACCGATATTTGCGAAAAATTCGCAGTATCGGTGGCCAGTGTCCTTTCAATCGAACAGGGGAATGGGTTAAAACCCCACTCATGCATTACACCCTGAAATGATAAAAGGCAAAAATTAAATCACACATCATGACCTAGAGCAGCCATGGGGAAAAGACACAGGAACTAGGCTACATTTTCAACAAATGTTTGCATTTTATTCAATTATTACTTTTCACTGGATTACACACGACTGCATACAATGATGGATGATATACTACTCAATAAGGATGACAATAATAATGTGATAACAATGTTTGCATTTTAACTGGGTAAGGGAGACCGGGGTAGTTACCCCTTGTTTCTAGGAAAGATAAACAAAATTGAGCATGTGACCAAATATTCAAGGGGGAGGGACCATTTTATGATTTTTAATGGATAAAAATACATATGGGTTTGAAGAATGTGATCCCATTCAGACAGGTTTAGCTAACTGTGGAATTCCATATAGCCACCGGCTCAAAATGTAGAATAGACGTAACCTATTGTAAACTACTAATAATTAGTCATATTAGTCCCTAGCTAACGGGTCTGACCCTTTGGCCGAGCGGTTAGTGATGTCGCCTTGTGGTGCAGTACACCCGTATCGAATCCCGCACCGGGCAAGAAAATAACCGGTTACATTGGTGGCAGCGGTGGGATCCGGAAGTGTGCAGATCCACAGAAGTCTCTTCGGAGCGCGGGAATAACAAAGCGCGAGGGCGCGCTTCCGGGAGAGGGTGACGGCTGTAAACTACTAATAAGACACATTAGTCCCTAGCTAACGGGTCTGACCCATTAGCCGAGCGGTTAGTGATGTCCCCTTGTGGTGCAGTACATTCGTATCGAATCCCGCACCGGGCAAAAAAATAATCGGTTACATTAGCTATCAATAATAGCGAGTAGCAAGCTTAGATTGGAGCAGGCAGGTATTTTGTTGATTTTGGATGGATTAAGCTCGCCATGGGGTCTGCTACACTGCCAAACCTATTGCCGACATTGCGCTTCTTGCGTTCTGGGTTTCGGGAAGGGAAAGAAAATGACACCCCCTCCAAACTTTTCAGATATCTAGTGTCCGATTTGCAGATCCCATAGGCCCACCGTTTCAGCATTTTGCTGTGTGTTTGAAAGCTTGACGGACCGTTGCTAAGGTAGAATTGGACAAGCACCGTTCTGGGGCGGTACTTTGCGAAAGGTCAATTGTATTTGGCCAATTACCCCGCTCTTTCGAGCCGCCCCGGTCGCTGCTCCACCCCCTCTCTGCCTATCCGGGGGGCGCCCCGACCGACCAGAGGAGGCGCTAGTGCGGCGACCAGGACAAATACCCACATCCAACTTCCCACCAGCAGACACGGCCAATTTTGTCTGTAGGGACGTCCGACCAAGCCGGAGGTAACGCG
This sequence comes from Lampris incognitus, assembly GCF_029633865.1. Classification (NCBI taxonomy): domain Eukaryota; kingdom Metazoa; phylum Chordata; class Actinopteri; order Lampriformes; family Lampridae; genus Lampris; species Lampris incognitus. Next base: position 63,605,666 of record NC_079213.1, read on the forward strand.
GGGATTCGACCCTGCGATCCCGTGTTGATAGGCAACGGAATAGACCGCTACGCTACCCTGACGCCCCACACACATTTGCTTGCTGATAGTCCATCGAGTCCGATGATGACGTCCCTCCTCGTTAACGGTGTGTTCTTTGATGACTGTAGAGTCCAATTCTTGATCCACAAGTTTTATTGCACGTTGGCCATATGAAGTCTGAGTTAGTGGGGGCAGGCATGGTTGTGTGTCTCTTCTGTTGTTTTTCACATTCCTCTCCATTTCCAGCTGTTCTATACCTCTGTGGCAGATCTCCCGCCAGTTGGAACGGTTGACGGCAGTCTCAAGGGGTCGATACAAAACTTCTTCAGCGATGTTTTTAGCTGGTCTTTGTATCGCTTCTTCTGACCACCTGCGGACCGGCACGCCCACACGAAGCTGTCCATACAGGACTTGACGCGACAGGCGTTCTTGAGGCATCCTGATGACACGCCCAAGCTAGCGCAGTTGGTGTTCGGTGACCGTGGCTTCGATGCTCTTGCAGTTTATCCTAGCAAGAATCTCGGCATGGGGAACACGGCCACGCCACGTGATCCTCCTGATTGGCTGAAGACACCTTATGTGGAGCCGCTCCAGCAACCTTAGACGGTGGCTGTATGTGATCCAGGCTTCACAGCCGTATAGGAGAGTTGTGATGCAGACGGCTTTGTAAATGGCAGGTGGAGGTGTTTCTTTTGGATGACCTTACATCGGAGTTTGCCGAAGGCTACAGAGGTTTGCTCGATTCTATTGTGAATTTCGTGATCAGTCTTGCAGCCCCCAGAAAGGACGCTGCCCGGGTATTTGAAAGATGGAACAACTGAGAGTGGTTGGTGTTCTATTGTGAAGACAGGCATGGGTGGTGGGGGCTGGACCTCCATTGGCATAACACCTCAGTCTTGGTGGTGTTGGCTGATAGACCCAGCCTGCTGTAGGCATTCACAACTGTGGCAAGGGTGGTTTGCAGGTCTTCTGGTGTGTGAGCTATAAGAGCGCAGTCATCAGCATACTGCAGCTCAAAGACCTGCACTGCTGACAACTTGGTGGTTGCCTGGAACCTTCGAATGTTGAAGAGGTTTCCATCTAGCCTAAAGTCTTGTGATCCCACTACTGCCTTCCAGATCTTTATGAAAAGCTTTGTGACACATAGGAGGAAAATGTTAAGAGTACCAGTGCCAGCACACACCCCTTGTAATGAATGAAAGATGGTTATTATTTTGAAGGTCCTGTCACTTGTTTAACTTGACCTACTCACGGGTGTACGTGCAGTGCGTGTGACGTATACAGGAAGTTAGACACTCATGTGATGAAGGTTGTATGTTGAACGAACGCTAGTAAAAGCTACACAGTTAAGAACCTACGAAGTCGGCTGATTCTTGAATTATTCTTATGTCAGTAAGATAAGGCGTCTACGGACATTACATGGTGTCAGAATAGTCTGTGTATCTGAACACGAGCGGTCATGCCGAAGTGTAATCCGCCGAGTGAATTCAAGTTTGACTGCCCCGTTGAATGGCCGGAGTGGAAACAACGGTTTTCGCGCTTCAGGCTCGCGACAAAGCTGGATAAAGACGACGGGGAGATTCAAGTGAGTTCGCTGATTTATGCAATGGGAAGCGAGGCTGAAAAGATATTCAGCTCGTTTGACTTCGTGGCGGAGGATGATAAAGTGGACTATGATATCGTACTGAAAAAGTTCGACGACTACTTTATTCTCCGCCGTAACATCATACATGAGAGGGCGTGCTTCTATCAACGTAGCCAGCAGCCAGGAGAAACAGCGGAGATGTACATCCGGACATTGTATGAGCTGTCTGAACACTGTGAGTTTGTGGACAAGAGGGATGAACATATCAGAGACCGTCTGGTAGTGGGCATAAAAGACAAAGTGCTCTCCCGTCAGTTCCAGCTCACAGCGGACCTTACTCTGGTGAAAGTCATTGAACAAGTGCGCCAGGCGGAGGCAATAACAAAGCAGCTCAGCCTCCAAGCTAACCAACCAGAGACCCAGCTGGCTAACGTCAATGTTGTCCGACGGCGGGACGGACACCAAAAGAAAAAGGGCGGACAGCGTCATGGTGGCAACAGTCCTGCAACCAGCAAAGTAGATGAATGCGGGAGGTGCGGCAAGACGCAGCACACCGATGAGCGGAGGTGTCCTGCAATGAACAGTAAGTGCAACAAGTGTCATAGAAAGGGACATTGGGAGCGTGTATGTCACTCTAAAGCGGTGAGAGAAGTCACTGAAGAGGTTAAACAGCTGTACTTTCTGGGAGAAGTTGGCAAAGAGAGCAGTCAGGAAGATTGGACTGTTAGTTTAACAATAAGTGATGTACCAATAACTTTTAAAATTGACACGGGGGCTGACGCTACTGTTATCAACCAAGGGACATTTAAAAAGCTGAAGCCAAACATAAAACTGGGACCTCCTGACACATGCTCATAAGCCCAGGTGGAAACATCAGCTGCATAGGACAGTTTCAAGCCAAATCGAGGCAGGCTTTCTACTACAACCGCAGGAACGGCGTGCGGACACTGCGCCCACTGAACTCGGGTGACGCAGTACTCACCAAACTTGATGGACAGAAAACATGGACAATGCCAGCAGTTGTTCACAGTCAGAGCTCCACTCCCAGATCCTACATAGTGGAGACAGCTCAAGGTGAACATTACAGAAGGAACAGACGCCACCTGTTGGCCACACCCAAAACACTCACCTTTGTCAGCAGGGATCCTGACCATGTCACTCCAGGGGAGAATGGAAACACGGATGAGTCCCGAGCAGCAGAAATGCCAACTTCCACACCACATGTTACTCGCTCTGGCAGGGTGAGCAAGCCAGCAATCCGGCTGGATTTGTGAGGCGTATGGACTTGTGTACTGTGGGAGATTTTTTTTTTTGTGAAAAAGGGGGTGATATACAGGTTGGAATTAAAATATAAATATTTCAGTTGAGTTATGGACTCTTTAAAGCTTACACCCCAGGCCTGTCAGTAAAATGTTGGACACTGTAAATCAAAGATGTTTGATGTCTTTGCTCTTTCTGTTTTACAGTTGCTGAAAGAAAGAAAATGGTATTTTATTTGTCAAATAAAGCTACGGTTAAAGTCAGGAGTTGCTAAACTGGAGTTAAAATTGTTGGCAGTAAATGTTCAGAGAAATGTTTAGAAAATCATCTTAGAGGGGGAGATGTAATGAATGAAAGATGTTATTATTTTGAAGGTCCTGTCACTTGTTTAACGACCTACTCACGGGTGTACGTGCAGTGCGTGTGACGTATACAGGAAGTTAGACACTCATGTGATGAAGGTTGTATGTTGAACGAACGCTAGTAAAAGCTACACAGTTAAGAACCTACGAAGTCGGCTGATTCTTGAATTATTCTTATGTCAGTAAGATAAGGCGTCTACGGACATTACACCCCTGCCTCACTCCAGTGCACATACTAAAGGGCACCGATTCCTGTCCTCCTATGGCCACCCGTGCCACCATCCCATCATGGAACTGTGACAATGTTCACAAATTTGTCCAGACAGCCAAACTTTCTCAAGATTTTCCAAAGCAGCTCGATTCAGTGTCAAAACCTTTGGAGAGGTCGACAAAAGCTATGAGAATGTCCTGTTATTCGCGGCACTTTTCTTGTAGCTGTCTATGAAAAATTATATCCACAGTACTCGTTCTTCCTGAAACCGCACCGTGACTCTGGCAGCAGATGTTCTGTCAAGTGCTTCAGCATCCTGCATAGCGTGACCTTTGCTAGGACCTTGGCTGCAACAGTTAGCAGGGATATGCCGCGACTGTTGCCGCAGATGGACTTGTTACCCCTATTTTTGTATTGGGTGACAATTTTAGCATCGCTCCATTGTTGAGGGACACTCTCCTGGTCCCAGACCCGCAGGATGTACTGATAGATCATTCTGGTGCACAAGTATCCTCCTTGCTTTAGGAGTTCTGCTGAGACACCATCACTGCCAGGGGACTTATTGTTCTTGAGGGGGTTGATGGCTGCAAGTGCTTCTTGAAAAGTTGGCGAGTGGTCAAGGTCTGGGATGGGCGGACGAATTGACAGCTCTTCCAGGATGGATTGGCCGGTTGGTGAGTGCCGGTTAAGTAGGGCTTCAAAATGTTCATCCCAGTTTGCCAGGACCCGCTTTTAGACTTTCAGGGTTGTCAAGCCGTCTGCTGATTTTAAGGGCGTGCTAGAGCAGTTCCTAGGGCCGTATATAGGCTTTATAGAATTGTAAAAGTTGTGCATATAATTTCTGTCAGCAAATGACCCCCCACACACACACACATCCACCCACACACATTATTTCTCATCATATGTGGGAGTTTATTGGTTCACCATAACACAAAAGACTACAGCAGATTCTTACAGCCTTTATAATCTGGGTAGACTTTTTTTCCTAAAGGGAATGAAGACGACGTGTGTTGTCTTATTCATGTAGTCCCCTTTACAACATTATATATTACATCTTACAGCTGGACAATCGAGTATGAAGGAAACTGACAGGACCTTCAACAAACAGAGCCATGAAGAGTATATTTCAATGTCACGAACCAAACTCTGTAAAACAAATCACTACAACTGATAAGAGAATTAAGACAAGGTGGGTTCCTTCTCAGAACACTGTGTCACATGCCCCCCCAATTCTCTTCAACTACGTCAGAGCCCCATCCTCTGTATCACCACACCAAACACAAACCCCATTCTTCCCCAATGTTAAATAATTAAAAACATTCAGAGATTCTGCTTTATAATTGTCTGAACTTGGAATTGCTAAATATAACATCGAAAAGGTAGAATGAAGTCAATGTCATAAAAAAGAATATATATATATAAAAGAAATGACAAAAAAAGGAATGACATGAGTTTTTGTTTGTGTGTGAGCATGTTTTGGACCGTGAAAATAAATGAAAATTATCAACAAAAAAAAAAGAAAAAGAAAAAAAAAGTTATTCCTATTCATGCAAGATACAAATTTTAATCAAATATTATGCACAGGAAAATGTTAAGTACAATGTATGATTAAAAGGAGTCATTTTTGTTTTTTTAGGTGATATCAGTCAAAGCATTTCCAGGAACCGGGAATATAGATATACTTATTGACATTCCTGAAAGACAGCAGATCAGCTCTGTATTCAAACTCTACTCCTGGAGAAACGATGCTGTTGGAACGGTCGACCTTATCTTGAGGTCACCGACATCAACATCATTATCTACAGATGAAAACATCTGCACAACGGGGCCAGAATAAGATTTAAAACAAAAACAAAACAAAACCTACAGAGTCAGTTTTCATCTGGGTATAGCTAAGTTGTGCTGGACCAGGTAGTGACTGGAGACATAAGTAACAGCAACTCAACCAGAAAATTATTTACCAGTCAGTTGGGAAAGGCAGCCATTTTTTTTAAACTGCCATGAATGTTCACAATAAAATGTAAATGCACAACATGAGTGGCAAGGCAGTTCCGAGGGGAAAGAGAAGACCGGGGTTTTATTTGTATGCATGCGCCTGCTGGATATCGGTGATGTGCACCGCTATTGTAACGCACAAACCTTGGCGGCGCAGGTGCAAAGAGGTTTCAACAACCCGACAGACACGACTTGAGTGTGCCGCTTACAGAGTTGTTACCTCTTCCCGGTGGGAGGTGACGACTAATACTGACCAAAAAAGAGCCTCGCCTACCGACAAGCACACTAAGATAAATGACAGTACTTGGGTACTAACGGTCTTCTTTTCCCATTGGCTGGAGAACACCTTCAACAACTCCATATGCAAATTAGCTGATTGGAAGAAGCAAACATTTCACACGGAGTTTAACCGCTTCTGTCGCAAGTTTTAAGTTAACAGCAAGGTTTCATTTGTCACAAGTTGGGTAAAGCGAAGACGAACAACGGAGCTAAATGGGCGGGCCACTCTTCCAAATTTACCTGGCCCTGCGGCACCTTGCCTCGGCTACAGGCCTACAACACTGAAACAGCTTAGAAGTAAGACCGGCTTTTTTTATTCACCATAATCACGGCACTAAATCAAACTCTGCTATACAATCACACTATCCCATCCATGGACGTGACAGGAGGATGCGCAGGAAGGAAAGATTTGGTGCGATGGGTGGGTTTTAATACATGATGTGATCTCGTGGAACTCCTCTTGCCCTCCTACTACAACTGGTGCCACGGCTCGAATGAACGATTCTTTACTTTGCTGTTCCAATTCTTTCTGGATGTGTTAATGTGCCGGCTCTGGCATCGGAATTCCTGGAGGGATTGATATGTTGTAAAGAGGGAGATCCAAACCACAGCTCAGCACAGCTGGAAGAGACAGTGGAGACCACTGAGGAGAGGGACGAGTCGGTGAGACTCGCTGAGTGCTGGAGCCCGTCAGCCCGAGGGACCAAGGCACAGGGCAAAAATCACCAATCTACGTGTTCTACGCAACACTAGACGTGGCCGCCAACCAAAAGATTTAGAAGGACAAACGTCAGCAAAGCTGCTCTGGGCCGCTCTCCGTTGTCTCCTGTAGCATACAGCGGGGCAAAGGCACAGTTAAACTAAGTTAAACTAATGCCTTACACGAAGCGTCTGTTGTGACAGTGAACTACTGACATTCCATCATCTGTCTGGTCCTCTCTGAACACAAAGTCAGTAATAAGTGAGAAGCTTCGAGTTTTCCAGCTGGGACACTCACATGAGGGAGGGGGGCAGATGCACAATTTCCCAGGATTATATGGGAGGGCAGCACACACACGGTGACATTTAATGATGGACACAGAGGACGGGGCCAGGAGAAAGGCGCAAACAGGCTTCAGACATCAATCAGCAAAACAAATTAAAAAACAAAACTCAAAACACTAAAAACATAATTCAACCATCAATAATGGAAAAAAGTCCAGTTGTCAGATTATATCACATGACCGTCACAGACTTGACTGCCGATAACAGTGGAGGGTGGAGAAGGGGCACAGGAAAGGAGCAGAGAGAACAACAGCATTCGGAGAAACCCATGAGCTGAGCTCAGTTGGGGAGGGGAGGGGGGGCACTGTCTGAAAACCAGTAACTTAGGAAGATGGAGATGGAGAAGTGCAGGGAGAGCAGCGACATGAAAGGAGAGGAAGTGAGCGCAGAGCTCGGAGGAATTACAGGTGAGAGCGAGAGCGAGTGAACCTTGTGAATCTGAGGACTTATAAATAGGGCGATACAGGGGGCGCCAGCTGCAGTGTTTCATAATATGATTGTGTTTCACTGAGGGATGGTGTGGAGTTTGGGGTGCAAGGGTTGGGGTAGTGGGGGGGGGGGCTCCCGATGGGCTGTCAGACACAATCAGCACTGAGAGAAGGTCTGCTTGATCTCATCCAGCACATTCCCAAGCAGCGACGGCTCGTCACATTTAGCGTCGATGGACACCGTCTGATCCGCCTGAGAGAGAGAGAGAGAGACACGCTTACAATGAGAGAAAATTAAAATAAAAAAAACTTACACATTCTGTCTTTCACCAGGCACCAGACAATGGACCCGACTCTAATTAGCGCTACCAATCAATTAAGACAAATGACATTAACATCCTCCTGCATTTTTCCCCCCTTCTTCTCCCCAATTGTATCCGGCCAATCCCCCCACTCTTCCGAGCCTTCCCGGTTGCTGCTCCGCCCCCTCGGCCGATCCAGGGAGGGCTGCAGACTACCACATGCCTCCTCCGATACACGTGGAGTCGCCAACCGCTTCTTTTCACCTGACAGTGAGGCGTTTCGCCAGGGGGACATAACGCGTTGGAAGATCACGCTATTCCCCCCAGTTCCCCCTCCCCCTCCCGAATAGGAACCCCGACCGACCAGAGGAGGCGCTAGTGCAGCGACCAGGACACATGCCCACATCCAGCTTCCCACCCGCAGACACGGCCAATTGTGTCTGTAGGGACGCCTGACCAAGCCGGAGGTTAACACAGGGATTCGATCCAGCGATCCCCGTGTTGGTAGGCAACGGAATAGACCGTCACACTACCCAGACGCCCCCTCCTGTATTAATGTGGTATCAGTTTTATGGGGTTGTTTACTGCTTTACAATCTAAAATGTAGCTGTGACTCTCATTGTGTTGACCAGTCAATAAAACTATTTATAAAACACATTTCATACATCAAAATATTATTTTTCATTAGTTCAAATTAAAAGTAAAAAAAAAAGAAAAAAGTTTACCTCTATGTAGGGAAGGTGTTTCACACACACACACACACACACACAAACTTGTATGTGAGTGTGCTGACGGACCTTGTTGGAGCAGGATATGTTCAAGTAAGGAAGTGCGTGTCCGAGTGTGTGTATGCTTGTGAGCTGACGGACAGTGGTGGGGTGGGGTCAATGTGAGTGTACGAGAAGATAAAATGCAGGAAAAACGATTAAAAGCTACGTTTAAAGACGATGACTTGAGGGGAAGGCAGGTGAGTCGCTCACCGTTTTGACCAGCAGACACACATGATGACCCTGGATAGACCTGCTGTACATGGAAGCACAGGAATCGATCCTCTCCACAACTGACAGAGACACAACACAATGAGACAAGGGTGAGTTCATCAATGTCTGGTTGCATTTAGAGACATTTATACTACTCACAGTGTTTAGTCTGGCTTGTCATATATGGTTGAGAGCTGATGCGTTGTGTCGCACACTGGTCACAGGAGTACTCGCGTAACACTCTTATTTCTTTTTAACAGCTTGGAGTATGACCTGGGTGGTGTTTACTGCATCTGAGTCATACAGTCATTTCAGGTGTAAACCACAGAAGAGGAGAAGTGAAACTGACTTGTATACCTTTCCTTGTGACTGTCACGCTCACTGGTTTTGTCATGTATACAACCACCCTGTTTAACTGGCACCAAAGTAGTGTCAGAACAAAATAAAAGAATTTCTTTGTTGAAAACACACAAAAAGATGCGTACCTGAGAAGTGGTGGTGGAAGCAGATCCTGGCCAGTAGATGGTGGAAGGGCATGCTGACTCCTTCCAGCCGAACAGAGCTGCTCTTCAGGTCTCCTGACTCCAGGAGCTTTGCAAATGCGTCACTGGAAATGGAAATAATCCTCATTTAGCATCACAATGTCGCACAAACTCTCCCCAGAAAAGCATCACACTTCAAAGTAATAGCAAGAGTGTGGGTAGTCGCTCGATGAACATGCTCCATCGCCATCTTCAATGTGTTTATTTTTCACCTCATCTTCAATATGGCCTTCTCTTTCCTTTACTACGACCTGACAGGGGAATTGTGAGTTTTTTTTGTTTGTTTTTTTTAAACCCCCCCCACACACACTTTTTTTTTTCCTACCCAACTGTATCCAGCCAACTACCTCACTATTCCGAGCCATGCCGGTTGCTGCTCCACCCCCTCTGCCGATCCGGGGAGGGCTGCAGGCTACCACAAGCCTCCTCCGATACATGTGGGGTCACCAGCCACTTCGTTTCACCTGACAGTGAAGAGTTTCGCCAGGGGGACGTAGCGCCTGGGAGGATCACGCTATTCCCCCCAGTTTCCCCCTCCCCCTCGACTCCCGAACAGGCGTCCTGACCGACCAGAGGAGGCGCTAGTTCAGCGACCAGCACATATACCCACATCTGGCTTCCCACCCGCAGACACGGCCGATTGTGTCTGTAGGGACGCCCGACCAAGCCGGAGGTAACACGGGGATTCGAACCGGTGATCCCCGTGTTGGTAGGCAACGGGATAGACCACTACGCTCCTAGGGTGCTGTGAGTTTTGAATCTAATTCAACAAAACCCTGTGGTCTCCACTCATGTTGTCACCAAGGACCATGAATGCGCATTTCAAACACATCCTAAACCAGTTAGCTCCCTCCTCTCTGGTTGAAGAGTCTGCTAATCAATGAAATCAAACGGTGGAGTACTCCAGTTAAAAAAGGACACCCGCACACTCTAGGGCAGGGGTGCCCACTACGTCGATCGCGATCGACCAGTAGATCGCGAAGGCAGTGCTGGTAGATCTCCATGACATTCCAAAAAACTTTTTTTTTCCAAGACATTAGCCTATCATCTGTCCTCCATTTGGCATTTGCCTTTTGATTGACGTAAAGGACGGCCAGTCTGCTGTTGCCTAAAACCAAAGATTCTAGAGCGGAACCTAAAACTTTGTTACATTAGGTTACCATAACAACCAGAGCCCTTCTCGAACGTACCTTGAAGTTCACATGCCCACAACGTGAGCTAAGGCAGAACTGCATCGAGCTAGCTAGTTCAACTCTCTAAAAAAAAATTCTACTAAAAAGTGAAACAAAACAAAAATGAGTGGGGGAGCCGGACCTAGCAAGAAACAAAAAACGTACCATTTCCATGTGGAATGGGAGGAGGACTTTTTTTTCACCATGTCTTGTTCCAAATGCATTTGTCTTATCTGTCAGTCTAGCATTGCTATCCCAAAGAAAAGAAATGTGGAGAGGCACTTTCGAACTGTTCATAAAAACTATGACAATGACTTCCCTCCGAAAAGCGAGCTGAGAAAGAGAAAGGTGAGGGAACTAAAATCGCAGTTAATCACCCAGCAGTCACTTTTCACGCAGCCAAATTCAAAGGCAAAGGCAGCCACCGAAGCATCTTTACGGGTGAGTCACTCCATCGTTAAGCATAAGAAAGCCTTCCAAGATGGAGAGATGATGAAAGAGGCCTTCCTTGAGGCAGCAGAGTCGTTGTTTCGGGACTTTAAAAACAAATCAGAAATAATATCTTCAATCAAAGCTCTCCAGTTATCAAGAGATTCCGTCACAAGGCGCTGTGAAGTGATGGGCGATAATTTGACACAGCAGCTTTGGAGGGACATCGTGGACTGCGAGTGTTTCTCACTACAATTGGACGAGTCTATGGACATAAGTGATACGGCCCAATTGTGCATTTTCATTCAGATGGTGTTTCAAGATATGACCGCAAAAGAGGAGCTGTTAACAATACTAGCCATGAAGGAACACATGTGGGGAGAGGACATTTTTCAGATCTTCAAAAACTTTGTGGATAAAATCCAGCTCCCAGTGTGTAAACTGGTGTCAATCACCACGGACAGTGCGCCTGCTATGGTGGGCCGCTCGAATGGATTTATTGCCAAGTGCAGGGAGGACGATGCTTTCCCTGACTTCCTTAATTACCATTGCATAATACACCAACAAGCATTATGCGCAAAAATGCTAAACATGAAACAGATCATGGATGTGGCAACCAAAATCGCCTGTTCTATTCGAGCGAGGTCTCTTCAAAGACGGTTGTTTCGTACACATTTGGAAGAGGCCGACTGTAACTACTCTGACCTCTTGCTACACACTGACGTGAGATGGCTTAGTAGAGGGAGATTCTTGCAGAGATTTCGAGAGCTCTGTCCAGAGATTAAGGAGTTTCTCCTTATCACTAAACATGCGGAACACAAGCAACTTAATGACAATCAGTGGCTGCTAGACTTGGCGTTTTTAACTGATTTAACCAACATGTTGAACGACCTTAATTTAGAGCTGCAAGGAAAAGACAAAAGCGTGGTAAACATGATCAGCTCAGTTAACGCTTTCAAACGGAAAATGCAACTTCTGTCCTCAAAGTTGCAGTGCCGTGATTTGGGAAACTTCCGAAACCTCCCAGCAGAGCTGGAGAAGCAAGGGAGGACGTGTGCGCAACTTGACAGTGCACGCTACACAGAGCAGATTGAAAATGTCCGGTCAGACTTTGACAAACTGTTTCAAGACTTTGCTTTGCTTGAGCCAATCGCTACATTTATGTGCTACCCATTTGGGGAAGATACAGAGGTGGATTCCCTCGCCTCAAAAATGGCAACACTGTTTCACCTGAACTCGTCTGCAGTGGAGGATGAGATGCTGACAGTACAGGCTGACATTCAGCTTAAGTCCAGGGCGCATGGAGAGTTTTGGAACTTACTTACAGAGGACAAGTACCCAAACATGAAGAAATGTGCAACCTCCTTGACGGCATTATTCAGCTCTACTTATTTGTGTGAGTCAGCCTTTTCTCACATGAAGATTGTCAAGTCCAAATACCGTTCCATCATGACAGATGATCATTTGGAGGCCTGCTTGAGGCTGGCTACCAGCTGCTACTGTCCGAACTATGCAACCCTGTCTGACTCCCTTCAGTGCAGGTCATCCTCAGAGCAGAGAGGTAGAGATCACAAATCTATTTACCACAGCTGTAAAGGTTCATGCAGTGATGCAATTTCAACATAGTGTAGTAGCAAATGCTTGGGATGATTATTGCCTGTGTAAGGTTCAATATAAATGCAAATCCATTGCAATACTGTATATGTAACACAACATGTATATAAATACACACACTGTATATAAATGTTCATATATATGTAAACATGTATTGAGTATTTTTATTATTATTTTTAATATGAGTCGATCATTTTGACCTGGTCATTTTAAAAGTAGCTCACGAGTCAAAAAATTGTGGGCAACCCTGCTCTAGGGTGAATGGCATGAGTGGTGACCACTGATGTCGACATATAAAATGACAATCAATTTCACATTGGCTCATAATCCCCCCCCCCCCCAAACACCACCCCCACCTCACTATGTCTCATCCTCCATCCATCAATTATCCAAACCGCTCATCCTGCTCTCAGAGTCACAGGGATGCTGGAGCCTATCCCAGCAGTCATTGGGCGGCAGGCAGAGACACCCTGGACAGGCCACCGGGCCGTCACAGCGCACTTCCAGTAAAAAAAAAAAAATTACTATCAGGCTATATTACCCCAGTGTATACCATCTCAAACAAAAACTAAATTTTGGGGTTTTTTTTTTTTAATTTTCAAAGGGGTTAGATGATCCACTGACCTGTAACAAGGAGTGGTGATCAGGTAGGAGGTGCAGGTAAAGTGCAGTTTGAAGTCCAGTTTCTCATGGGTGGAGGAGTCCTCATTCTGCGGGAACCCGATAAAGCAATCAACATAGTAATAATGAATAAAAAGATAATCCATCCATTATCCAAACCGCTTATCTTGCTCTCAGGGTCGCGGGGATTCTGGAGCCTATCCCAGCAGTCATTGGGCAGCGGGCGGGGAGGCACCCTGGACAGGCCGTCGGGCCCACACAAACACACACACACACTCTCTCTCTTTCACCTAGGGACAATTTAGTACGGCCGATTCACCTGACCTACATGTCTGAACTGTGGGAGGAAACCCACACAGACATGAGGAGAACATGCAAACTCCACACAGAGGATGACCCGGGATGACCCCCAAGGTTGGACTACCCCGGGGCTCGAACCCAGGACTTTCTTGCTGTGAGGTGACCGTGCTAACCACTGCGCCACCGTGTCCAAAACATTAAGTGGTTTTATAATTAAACCCTGTGGGGAGTTCCCTTTTCTCTTGCCCCCCACATTCTATGGTGATGATGTGTGTGATTGTGTGTGTTTGGGGGTTGGGGAGGCAAAGTGCAGTATCAACAACAGAACAGGACCTCTAGAGCCGAGACTGGTTCAGCTCCTGGGTGGGGCATATGCTCAAGGACATCTCAATGGGGCGTTAACTGCGGTTTCTCACCCCCATTAAACTATTGGTATCCTGTTATCCCACAAACTAATAAACAGTTCTATACACACCAGACAGAAAAGGGGAAAATCAATGTAGTTCAGACATGACGAGTGGTGGACTGGTAAATGGGGGATGTAAATGTTTACAATTCTGAGGAACTAGTCAAAAGGAGGTCAGAGGCCAAAACGGAAGATTTTAAGAATTGTTCAAGCCAGTTGAGCCGGATGCCTTGTTTCACAGCAAGCACTCACGTCCTTCTGCATTATCTACTACTACTTTCAGCTGCTCCGTGCGCCACAGCGGATCATCCGTTTCCATCTCTTCCTGTCCTCTGCATCTTCCTCTGTCACACCAGCCACCTGCATGTCCTCCCTCACCACATCCATAAACCTCCTCTTTGGCCTTCCTCTTCCCTGGCAGCTCCATATTCAGCATCCTTCTCCCAATATACCCAGCATCTCTCCTCCACACGTGTCAAAACATCTCAATCTTGCCTCTCTTGCTTTGTCTCCAAACCGTCCAACCTGAGCTGTCCCTCTAATATAATTGTTCCTAATCCTGTCCTTCTTCATCACTCTCAGTGAAAATCTTAGCATCTTCAACTCTGCCACCTCCAGCTCTGCCTCCTGTCTTTTCATCAGTGCCACTGTCTCCAAACCATACAACATAGCTGGTCTCACAACCATCTTGTAAACCTTCCCTTTAACTCTTACAGGAAACCTTCTGTCACAAATCACTCCTGACACTCTTCTCCACCCACTCCACCCTGCCTGCACTCTCTTCTTCACCTCTCTTCTGCACTCCCTGTTACTTTGAACAGTTGACCCCAAGTATTTAAACTCATCCACCTTCGTCACCTCTACTCCTTGCATCCTCACCATTCCACTGTCCTGCCTCTCATTCATGCATATGTATTTAATCTTGCTCCTACTGACTTTCATTCCTCTCCTCTGCAGTCCTTCAGCATTATAAAATATATAAAGCCACATCTACTTTGGCATAATGATGTTATCAATCCACCCTTTCTTTTCAATCCCCCCGCCCCCCAGTATGTCTGGTTGTGTTTGTCCTACTGACCTTGACAATAAAGGTGAGGGTTCCTTTCAGTTTCTGAGGCATCACAATGCTCTGCACGCTGAACACAAAGCGTGCTTCATTTGATACCCCTGCAGCACAAGGACATAACAGAGAAAAGATAATGAGTCATACACCTCAATACAAGTTCTCCAGTGCGTGTCGTTAAAATCTGATGTGGTCAAGCCAAATCCCCTTGATGTTTGCCCCGGCCAATAACCCCACGCTTCCCAGCCATCCCGGTCACTGCTCCGCCCCCTCTGCCGATCCGGGGAGGGCTGCAGACTACCATATGCCTCCTCCGACACACGTGGAGTCACCAGCCGCTTCTTTTCACCTGACAGTGGAGTTTCGCCAGGGGGACGTAGCATGTGGGAGGATCACACTATTCCCCCCCAGTCCCCCCCCCCGAACAGGTGCCCCGACTGACCAGAGGAGGCGCTAGAGCAGCGACCAGGACACACACCCACATCCGGCTCCCCACCCACAGACACGGCCAATTGTGTCTGTAGGGACGCCTGACCAAGCCAGAGGTAACACAGGGATTCGAACCGGCAATCCCTGTGTTGGTAGGCGACGGAATAGACCACCACGCCACCCAGACACCCAAGAGTTCATACCTATTCTTAAGAAAATGAAATCACAAATATATAAACCATAGGACACCAGGTTACATCTGTTGACAAAATAAGAACACTCTGTAGACCTGATCCTCTGAACCTTACACAAAATCTGAATGCCCAACAATTTTTCAAATTTCCAAAACGGGGAAACTATTTTGAAAATGATGCCTTCACTTAGCAGTAAGGCGAAGCTATTACCAAGTACCGCTCGGAGTCTGTGACAGTAACTGACCGGGCGGAAGCTGGAACGGCACAGTGAGGCCGTCGTGTGGGCCGGTCCCCTCCGGCCTCTGCAGCTTGGAGTTGAGCGAGTCCAGGACGTTGAACTCCATGGATTTGAGGAAGCTGTCGCACTTGTTCTCAAATATAACCGACACCACCACTTGACTGCCGTCCTGCAGGTTCCCCTGGATATCGTACACCTGTCGAGCACAGAAAGCGATAACGTCCTGCCGCTAACTATGTTAAAGATGGTAATGGGAACATATTTTATGTATTGGATCTTGAGGAGAAGCCGAGCTTCAGCTCAAATGGTCTTGATCACTTTTCTCCTCTTGAAATTGTGGAGGTTTGTGGGAGGGGGTCGCTTGTTGCCCTAGAGAATGCATGCACAAAATACAGCAAAATTCACTCTTTCAACCTGACACCACACCATGCATTGTTTTAAAGAAACAAGTAAAGTGTGTGACTGTTCTCTGAGGAGCAGCAGGAGAACACAGCAGCCCACCTCACACCAGGTCTCCAATAAATCAGAAGCTATGTTTCCATCGAGCTTTTAGTCAGCACGTAGCCGGGGAACAGGAAACTCTGGTGAACTTGAAGATCTTTTTTTAAGAGTTTAGGGAAAAAAAAGAATCCTAAATATCACAAAATGTTTTCACTTGAAATGGAAAAGCTGCCGTGCCGATTCCGCCGTTAAAGACTGATGGAAACGGAACTGCCAAATTTCTCCACATGGGTGGCGTTTCTTACACCTTTCTCTTTTCATTCTTTTCTATGTTTTTGCCAACATACTCTTATCGTGGAAGGGAAGTTTTTTTAAAAATTTGCTTAAAACCAGTTTATGCAAACTCTGTGTTAAATTTCCTGACTTTCATGAAAATGAGCTTCGCGTTAGAATGGAAACATGGCTAGTGACGTCCTGTCACTGACAGAACCTCAGCCAGTACCTGACGATCAGCATCCTCCATCATCTTCAGAAAGAGGGTCAAAAAGAAAAAGTAATGTAGAGGTTCACAAAACTATTTGTTCATCATTTACCGTGACAGTTGTTCCACAGATTTCCAGATTAGTGTGGCTGTTGCCACCACGGGTGTGGACAACCAGAGAAATACTACAGACATATTCAATAGGTGACTGGATGTTAGTAACAGACTAAAACTTGGGGTTAAACCGTCTTCTGGGCATTTCCCGGGGTAAATGTCACCCTGATGTCCAATACTCACCATCTTGATGTACGAGTTCTCAGCCAGCAGACAGTAATTGGACATGGGCTGAAATGAGAGAGGAGCACAGGTCAGATCCAGCCTGGCCTGTCAATCAGCATGCTGCCAAGGCAACAAGAGCCTGTCTCACTTAGCATGCATAAGAATAAGCCTGGCTCTGTCTGTCTGTGAGAGAGAGACAGACAGAGACCGACAGACAGAGACAGACAGACAGAGAGAGACAGATTACCAATTACCCCACTCTTCCGAGCGGTCCCGGTCGCTGCTCCAAACCCTCGGCCGATCCAGGGAGGACTGCAGATTACCACATGCCTCCTCTGATACATGTGGAGTCGCCAGCCGCTTCTTTTCACCTGACAGTGAGGAGTTTCACCAGGGGGGACATAGCACGTGGGAGGATCACACTATTCCCCCCAGTCCCCCCCCGAACAGGCGCCCTGACCGACCAGAGGAGGCACTAGTGCAGCGACCAGGACACATAACCATATCCGGCTTCCCACCCGCAGACACAGCCAATTGTGTCTGTAGGTCTGCCCGACCAAGCGAGAGGTAGTGCGGGGATTTGAACCGGCGAGCCCCGTGTTGATAGGCAATGGGCTTGACCGCTATGCTACCCAGACGCCCGCATATAAAGAACTTGTAGGTAGGATTCAGTAAGACAAAATGGAATAGATACGGTCTACATGCTGTGACTGGTCATTTGATGGCTTTAAGGTCAGTGACCTGCTTTCTACTGAAAGCAAACTAAAACGACTAAAGAAGAATCAAGTAAAGAAAACAGACTGATATGAAATCTGGTGCCTTCAGAGCCGCTCTCCGGGCTTAGCTTTTCTCACTGCTCTCAGTTAAAAAATGAACTGTGTTCTCAGCTGATGCACCGAGAACATCAATTTTGCTGGTGATGCTGACACGACCATCAGACAAGAAAGAACGTTAAGGGGTACTCATACCACTTAGCTTTCTTGTTTCTAGATTTTTCATTATGGCTCCATTTTCAGGTGGTGGCAAACTTCCAGAACCACATTAAGGTCAGTTGATCTGGGTTGGAGCATTTTACTCCTCTATATCTGTACAAGTCATTTTCTACAAACGACATCTGTTCTTACTTGAACGTCTGGGTTACTTCGGATTCATTACTTGTGTAAATAGAGAATAACAAACCTGCACTATCTAGACAAAAACTATACATTAGCAAAATTGTGTAAATGTTACTGTGCCCAGTGTGCACACCCTTAATTAACATGTTGGCGCTAACGCATTCTCAGCACTGAGGCTGGACCTTTTCAGTGCAGACATCCTTTTCTGGTTCTGCAATTTTAACAGCAACACTTAAAAGACTGGCACAGGCATCCGGGTGGCGTAGCAGTCTATTCTGCTGCCTACCAACACGGGGATCGCTGGCTCGAATCCCCGTGTTACCTCCGGCTTGGCCGGGCATCCCTACAGACACAATTAGCTGTGTCTGCAGGTGGGAAGCTGGATGTGGGTGTGTGTCCTGATCGCTGCACTGGCACCTTCTCTGGTCGATCGGGGCGCCTGTTCAGTATTGGAGGGAATAGCGTGATCCTCCCACGCGCTATGTCCCCCTGGCAAAACTCCTCACTGTCAGGTGAAAAGAAGCGGCTGGCGACTCCACATGTATCGGAGGAGGCATGTGGTAGTCTGCAGCCCTCCCCGGATCGGCAGAGGAGGAGCAGTGACCGGGACGGCTCGGAAGAGTGGGGTAATTGACCGGATACAACTGGGGAGAAAAAGGGGGAACCCCCGGGGGAACCCCCCCCCCAAAAAAAGACTGGGACAAGTGGTGATACTCAACCATGTACCACAGAGGGTCATATGTATGCAGGTTTCCATCCCCACGCAGCATCACACCAGCAGGTTCCACTGAACGGTCCTTCCCCAGCTGCTTGAAGGTGTGTTGAGTTGGGATGAAAACCTGCATGTCTCTGACTGGCATATGACTGAATGGCACATGACTGGGCGGTGTCTTGACTCCCTCACACACTGACCGGCAGAGGCTCTTCCTCCTCCATGGTGCCATTATGCACAGATTCATCTCCGCCTCCGTCGCTGTGATGATGGTGATGGTGGTGCTTCTTCTTCTTCTTTTTTTCCTTCTCCTCCTTCTCCTTTTTCTGTTTCTTCTTTTTGTGTTTGGAGGACTTCTAATTAGGAAAAAACAACACATGCTTCAGGGGGGGGGGGTAAAAGATACAAGAGGATTCAGCAGAAATTTAATCAGACTCAAATGTTTTGCTGTAGCTGTTGTTCAGCGAGCATCTGGCAGGCTTTTAATGTAGCCTCACTGCAGGCCGGCAACACAGGAAACAGTCTTCTATTATCAACAACAAGAAATAAGATATAAGGGAAAAAACACTCCTTGAAAAAGCTTAATAAGCACTTGCATGTTCTGCATCGCATCAGCGAGATGCATGTGTAGGAGACAGTAATAAGAAACATCCTGTGAGATTGTCCTGATCCCGAGTCCCCAGCAAAACAGCCATCCCATGGCGCCCTGGTAGCCGAATGGTTACGGTGCATACCACATAACCGCAATGTCTCTGGTTTGATTCCAGCCAGTGACCTTTGTTTGCATGTTGTACCCATCTAGGATTGCTACCTTCTTTGCGGAGAAATAAGGGACCCCCCCATCCCCAAGCTCCCTGCCGCATGTCCTACATCTTCTCTCCCCCCTGGTGAGGCCATGATTTTTTTTTTGGGGGGGGGGGGGGGGCTGGGGTTTAATATGCCAGTACACATGGTTTGAAGTGCTTTATTGCAAGGACTGGGCGATATAACTGAAAGCTCTATCACGATAAAATATTTCATTTCAGTCAAAATCGATAATTATTAATAATTTTTAATTCCCTATTTTTATTTGGGTTTTTTTTTGTGCCCCCTCCCCCTTCTCTCCCCAATTGTACTTGGCCAATTACCCCACTCTTCCGAGCCGTCCCGGTCGCTGCTCCACCCCCTCTTGACGATCCGGGGAGGGCTGCAGACTACCACAAGCTTCCTCTGATATGTGGAGTCGCCAGCAGCTTCTTTTCACCTGACAGTGAGGAGTTTCGCCAGGGGGACGTAGCATGTGGGAGGATCACGCTATTCCTCCCCAGTCCCGCCCCCCCCCCGAACAGGCACCCTGATCGACCAGAGGAGGCACTAGTGCAGCAACCAGGACACATACCCACATCCGGCTTCCCACCTGCAGACACGGCCGTTTGTGTCTGTCCAAACCGGAGGTAACACGGGGATTAGAACCGGCAATCCCCGTGTTGGTAGGCAGCAGAATAGACGGCTACGCTACCCAGACACCTGAGGGTGCCATTTTTAACAACCGCTGAGCTAGGCTTAATGGCAGCGATGATGGCATGACGCTGACATGTAATCTCACACAGCACACGGAGCTTGCCAGTCTGTAGCTCGCCACTGAAATTCAACTTCTCCACATCGCTTGTGTAACTGGTGTGATTTTGTCTCATGTTGTGTTATTCATTCTAAAGACCCAGTGTACGTATGAAACGACATGTACGAAAATATGGGACAAATCGCATTCCTTCTTGATTAATACAGGACGCAGCATTTTATTTTCCAATACCAGACGATCCCGTATTATAAGGGGCAGGGGGCAACCGTACACCCATCTCTCTCTCTCCCTCTCTCCCCTTGTTCTCTGTCTGCCACTTCACTATCTTCCAATGAAGGCAAAAATGCAAAAAAAAAAAAAACATTGCCATCTCGTAATTATCACATCATTGGCAGTAACTCACAGTCTCCTCGGTTTCGGTGTCTTTGGGATCATCAGACTCAGAGTCTGGCGCTGTGCCAGATGCTGCCTGGGGGACGGGAGACGTGGTTGCTACTGCTGCTTCCTGTTTACCAAACACATGCACGCACGCACGCACGCACGCACGCACGCACACACACACGCACACACACACACACACACACACACACACACACACACACTTTAAGAGGTGCAAGTAGTTTTTAGCCACATGCAGCACTACCAATTGTTCAATGCAGGTAGAAGTAAAAGGTAAAAGATGTTAGTGACTTCATTTAGTCATTCATACAAACAGGGCTAATGTACAGGCCAGTCGCAGTCATAACCCAAGGTTTTTTCTGTTCTCCACCCAGAACCGGTTTGGCGCTGCGATGGTCGCGTGACATCCCCACACGGAAAAAGAGGTGATGAAACAAAAGCCTGTGGAAGCACGCCCAAAGTCAAGTCCCATTTCTAGGTCAGAGGTACACTGGTTTCCTTGAGGTGTAAACATGTCAGTGATGAAAAATGCAGGTCTCTCAAAAGTGCAGTTAAGACTCGTGACAGATCTGGTCTCTTTCTCGATTTCCACCACCAGCGAGATTTTCCATGGGAAAAAAAAAAACTAAAATCTGTGCTGGAAGTGGTGTGTGTAAACCGAAACAGGCTACACAGTATGAACAAGTCTCATCTGCTTAGGTTCAGCAGGTAACAGTCCCAACACCCATCCCCAACAACAGCTGGCAACAGCTGTTCTGTATAAATAAATGCATACTCGGGGCTAATCCCGCCTCAAAATAAATAAATAAAATTAAAAAAACAAAAATAAAATAGAAAATGCAAAAAATAAAACAAATCAAAATAATAAAATAAAACATAAAAATAAAACAAATAAAACAAATTAATAAAATTAATTAAATAAACCCCTCCCCCCCAAAAAAAATGTATAAATATTCTTATCAAACACTGTCATTCTATTCAAAACTATTCAGGGAAGGGATTTTCTTCCAAATTCTGCCACAATTTTATTCCTATAAAAAGGCTGTTTAACACGATATATATATATATTAAAAAAAAAAGTGCACATTTTTGTTTCACACCAATTGCAGTTTACAACTAACATGTTCACAATTTAAATGAAAAAAAAATGTCAAGAGAACTAGCCACCAGCTTGTTATTGAGAGATTTTTTTTTTTAAATTGTTAGCCGAGGCATTTTATTGTATTTCAGGCACCAGGTTGAGATGTGTTGTGCAGTTGTCAAGTTAAAAAAAAAAAAGGTCTTGTGGAGGCACATGCTTTGTGTTGTCATGGAGCAAGCAGCCAGAGGACATGTGTGTCGGTACAGTGGAAGCAGCAGCAGGACAGGAAACAACAGGAAGTGCCTCTGGGCCAGATTCCAGGAATCTCAAGCGCCCTCCACTTCACCGTTGCCACCAACAACAGGACAGTAAAGGACAAGAAAAAGGCTACCGTGACCCTGTGACTGACACAACACCCAACGAGCGAAACAAAAGCTGAGGAAGAGAACCCATGTCACTGTGAGACACAAGGCAATCACACACATACACACAGATAAGAATGAAGGCTACAGAATATGAAAGGAAAGAGTTATGTGACCTGTGAAAGAGACGGGTGTCGAAAAAGGTGAGCAGCGTGGAGAAATTAAGAGGTTATAGAAAAATGCAGTGAGCTACCAAATGAGGTAGATTACAAAAAGATGACTTTAGGAGTGAGCAAGTAGAGTAACAGAGACAGACAGTGAGACAGCGTGTGTCAGAGAGAGAGAGAGAGTGAGAGAGAGAGAGAGCGAGCGAGTGAGAGAGAGAGAGAGAAAGAGAGACAGAGACAGAGAGACAGGGAGTGAGAGAGAGACTCGACCTGGGAGTTAGGGTGCACTGAGGTGTTTGAGAGCCAGAAATCCAAATCCGAAACCTAGAAGAGGGAGGAAGGGAGAGGGGGGCGAGGAGGTGAGAGGGTTGAGGTGCACACAGATTCCATAACTCTGCACAATTCATGAAAATGGATACAGAGCTAACACTGTTCTATTTAATGAATAAATCAAGTATTTGGCAAGGAACTACACACTTTGGGTCATCTTAGGGGAACCTGATACTTGATTTTATCTCTAGAGCTGACTGAAAATAAGGGGCTGGGGGAAGCAATGGAAGTGTTCAGGTCAATGAGAAAGATCCAAGCAACGTGTCAGCTTGCAACCGTAAATTTAGCATGAGCTCTGTCCTCATATTTAGAAATAATCAGTGAAGACTGCTAAAAAACAGCTATATATACAATCTATAGAAGCTATAGAAGCTTGAGCTATAGAAGCTGTAGAATTTAGGGTGAATTGTAGTCAAATTCTTCCAGGTGCCAATAGATGCAAAGCTTGTTGCTAAGCAGAAAACACAGTTTAGTTTAGCTCCTCCCCCTGTTGACGGCATACCTCAGCTGTAGTGGAAGTGGGCAGTGCCACCACCTGATTCGTTTCTTCTGACTGGACAACAGGTTCATCTGGCTGTCCCCCTAGGAGGTCCTCTTCCCCCTTGTGTTTGTGTTTCTTCTTCTTCTTCTCCTCTTTGCTCTTCTATGAAAACGGAAGAATGAATTCCACCACGTGTCAACAAGCTTGTAAGCACAATGGCTGATGGCCTCTTGTTGTTTTCGGCCTCAAATTGCTTCTCTAAATCTGCCGAACTATATTCAATAACCAGTCTCATCAAAGTAACCATGGAGTAGGGATTATTTTCTCATAAACAGAAAAAAAAATGTCTGGATCCAACCTTCCTATCCTTGTCTTTGTCCTTCTTCTTCTCCTTCTTCTCCTTGCTGCTTTTCTTCTTGGGCTCCTGTAGGGCAGCACTCTCCACATCTCCATCTTCTACTGGGCTTTTCAGGACCTCCATTGGACGGTGTGATCTGACCGGTAGTTTCTCACTGTCTGCCAAGGGCCTGGACACACAAACGCACAAACACATCACCCATTAAGCTCATCTAAGTGTGAACTATGGATGTGAATGTTAACCAGGAACTTTTGGACTTATCTAAATAGACATTTTCAGCTTCCTATGCAGGGAATTTGACCTCCACTAAATGTCTGTCTAGTTGAAAAAAATGTAAAAAAAAGTGGTAGCAGTATCAGGATGCAACAAGTCCACCCCATCCAAGTGCATGCTTGCCAATGTGTTGCAGCAAACTCTCATTCAAAGAGCTGATTAAAGCCATTCTTCAGGCAGAGCTTAGTATGACGGATATTCCCAGACAGATGGACACTACAAAACAAAAGTTTTCCACATTAACTATGAAGCCTGACATACCATTAGAGTAATGACTATGTTGACTGTAGCCCCCTGCTGGCTATCCTCTGTAAACACTGTTTTGTTGCTCTTTGTACTTGCCCAAGGTGTGTACTGCTCTGCAAGAAGAATCTGAACCCAGCTCGACTAACAGGAATCTAGCCCGGAAACTCATCTTTTAAGCCTAAACTAAAATGCACTCTTAAACCTGCAAGTTGTCCGTGTTTATATGCCTGTTATATTGCTTTTTTTCTCTTTTTTCTTGTGCTTAAACTTTTGTTTTTTTTGTCCCATTTGATTCTTCTAATCATTTTATGTTGAAGGTTGAGATTTTCTGTTGATTTAAAAGTGTTCATTGGAATACTGTTTATCATATAGTTTTTTTTTCTAGATTAAATCACTTCTTTTAATGGATATATCCCATGGAACCAACCATATTGTAGTATATACTGTACATTATACAATGTCATGTCCAGCTACCTCAGGCATGTATGTAAGTAACCTGATAACATTTATTTCAGCATCTCTGATACGTATATTCTCTGCACCATTGCACTTTATTGCCTCTTATTTCGCCTGTATATAGTCAATCCTTGTGTGTATATCTGAAGATTGTTGTGTTGTTATTCTATGTTAAATACACAGTGAGAGCCATGAAACCGGAGTCAGATTCCATGGGTGTGCAAACCTACATGGCCAATAAATCTGATTCTGGAAGGTATTTCTTTGTCCAATAAGGGGCATCATCCTGTGCCTGTTAAACTGGTGCTTGAGGATTTAAAAGGGAAAGACTAAGTTGCCAATCACATGTAGGGCTGGTAAAAAACCGCACTCTTCAAGGTATGGGTAGTCTAACAGGAGTAATTTGGGAGGGTCAGTAGAGAGCAGGAAAAGTAACGTTATGGAATCTTGGTCCTGAGCTGGGCTTTCTGACAGCTTGTTGACATTGAGATCATTTCTGTTCCACTGGGAGTCAATGGAGGAGAGGAACCAGCGCGGATTTGCTTTTTGTAAATCCAACCTGGAGCGAGCATAAACGGGCCTTGAGAACATCAGCAGTGGCCAGTGAGCTCAACTCTCGCTGAGCAAATCTATAAAGATTGCTCTGTTGGGGATTTTCTTTCAAAAAAGGGAAACTTCCCCTTAAGCTTCCTGTTAAGAGTGAAAATAACAGCTCATACTGACAAGTTACCAACATGACTTTGTTTAGCAAATTAAGAGGCACGCTGCTGATGTTGTTAAGGTACTTGTTCCAAATGAAGAAGCAAGGAAATAAACACAATATAAGAATATTGGCTATCGCTATAAAAGGTTACAATTTCCGAAGTGATAGAGATATATAAAAGAGAGACGGAGAGATGACAGAGGGGGGAAAGGATGTTTGCAATCAAGGGAAGGGTGGGGGAAAAAAAAGTACAATCAGGTACAGTGCCTGCACCCACATGAGGAAAGAGCGGACAGCTGGATTAGTGGAAGTAGGATGTCATCTATGTAAGTATGAGAGAGCAAGAGCGAGAGAAAGAGCGAGAGCGAGAGCGAGAGCGAGAGAGAGAGAGAGAGAGAGAGAGAGAGAGAGAGAGAGAGAGAGAGAGAGAGCGAGAGATATAGAGGGAGAAATCAAACTACAGCACAAGTCCATTTTCTGTGGCTGGGGTGTTACTCACCTGTGACCAGTGGATTGCACCAAGCTGCCCAGACAAATGGGCAGTGGTGCGTGCATGTATATGCATGAGAGAGAGAGAGAGAATAGAAAGAGAGAGACACAGAGAGGAGGAAAGAGAGAAGCAGAAAGCACAGCCCCATGATATGTGAGTGCAGACATAGGCCAGAGGAAGATGATATCCTGCTTCATAGTGCCTCCCGGCAGCTTAGCCCGGACGACCCAACAATAAATATGACGTTAACTGAGACAACAGCATTTCACAATACCTAACAAAAAACAGCCCACGGCTACATCTTTGAACCCACATATCTCCATTCCTCAGACCCAGTGAATGCTAGTTCGATATTGTTGGTTCAGAGATTACTTCATTAGCTCGTTCATTTGTACTGGGGGAGGATTTCACCAACACCCGCCAAATTTAAGGCTGTATTTTACATGCTGCCTCAGTGTAGGTAGCACAGAGAACTAAAAAGGGTGGACTCACTTATCTAGGTCAATGTCCAGGGCTTTGTGGGGGTCATTAGGGTCTTTATCGTCCTCGTCGCTGGGTAAGGCATTCTGTAAAGAAGAGAGCGTAGCATTAATCAACAGCTCAATCAGTCCATCCATCCATTATCTGAACCGCTTATCCTGCTCTCAGGGTCGTGGGGGTGCTGGAGCCTATCCCAGCAGTCATTGGGTGGCAGGCGGGGAGACTCCCTTGGACAGGCTGCCAGGCCATCACGGGGCCAGCACGCGCACACACGCACACGCACACGCACACGCACACACACACACACACACACACACACACACACACACACACACACACACACACACACACACACACACCCACCTAGGGACAATTTAGTATGGCCGATTCACCAGACCTACATGTCTTTGGACTGTGGGAGGAAACCGGAGCCCCTGGAGGAAACCCATGCAGACATGCATGGGGAGAACATGCAAACGCCACACAGAGGACGACCCAGGATGACCCACCAAGGTTGGACTACCCCGAGGCTCAAACCCAGGACCTTCTTGCTGCGAGGTGACCGCGCTAACCACTGCGCCACCGTGCCATGCTTGCTCAATCAGTGAATCAATTTAACTAAAAAACACAACATAACATGTCGGAGTGCTCAGTTTAAATAAATAAACGCACACAACTATGTACCTTATGTCGTGATCACTAAAATGACTTGGCATTGGTCCCTGTCTCGTGACGTTGCCTGCCAGTATCAAATTATGATGTAATCTCGAGTCAATTTTAATGTCATGTGAGCAGAGGTGTTTCCCAATAGACAGCCATTATGCAACTATCTGCAGATGATGTGGAACACAATTTCAAAGAAGGCTGGCGACCAGAGTGACAAAAGGCAGTAATGCTGGTTCTCAACAGTATGAGAGGGTAGCAACCCTACTGTTAAAATGGCCACACCTTGACAAGCCTGCTGCTTGCAGATTGATCTGTTACAAGCACACAATCGTAAATGGAGATATCTGCAAACAGTCATCTATCATCACCAATACATCAATCAAACCGCCTGTTGAAAAGTAACCAGCAGTCAAACCTATCTGAAGGCACACAGATATTTACATTTTGTTTCACTGTTGCGAAACTGATTAAATTAACATTCAGACACCAGTGATTTTATTAACCAATTCTTGAATGAGATGCATATCTGTGGTGACTGAGTTTCTCAAAACAAGAACGGCGTGCTGGGATCAATGCTAAAAGGCACATAATGAGGTTAAAGGAGACTCGCACAATTTAAGAACTGCCTTAAGGATTGTGTGCGTGTTATTTTTGTGACCTAGAAAAGTTCAATCAACATAAGTAAACAAGGACCAACTCCCTCCCAAAAGCCCAGAGCCAGAGAGATGTGGTTAGTAGAGTGTTTCTGAACTTTAGTCAGGTGGCGGGGAAAATCAGGGGTGGCTAACTGGTTAATGCGATGCATCCGTTCCAAATTATCCACTTTATATGAACGCATGTGTTTGAATGGGTGCAGAGAGGAGTCCGTGGACTAGATACAACTCTGGCCTGTGAATTTGGAGCCAAAGAAATACTTTACTGGAAGCTCCAGGAAAGGAGAGGATTTATCGTGCTGAATAATAAATCATGTGTGGTGTTTTTCTCCCTCCTAACGTCCTTCCTCAAAGTGTCTGGTGGTCAAAGTCGCCATTTTTTTAAAATAGAGTTTTTAAAAATGGTGGCTTTGACCGAAGAGCCAGAAAGACATCTGCATGTATTAGCACAGTTCAGAGGATGATGATAAAGCTCAATTGGATGGGCGATGAAACTACGATGCTGCAGCAAGTCCCTGGTCAGGAATGGCGCCTTGGTCTGCAGCTAGTGTCAGGAAGGACCAACCCATCAGGACAACGCAGGGTGACTTATAACCCCCAGGATGTACATCTTGGTCGGCAATTTAGTAACACCTTTGTTAACACCTTTGTTAAGACATCAACACCCCAATCCAAAGCCTACCTCTGGCATTTCCTCAGTAACAATGTCAACCATGTGCGCCGGTGTGATGTCCTCCTCGCTCTCCGGGCCCGAGTCATGCTTCCTTCCCCGACCACTGCGCTTTTCTTTCCTCTTCTTCTTTTCCTTCTTCTTTTTCTCTGCCCTCTCCTTCTGACGGCGCTCCTCCTCCAGCTTCACATACTGGTCAGACATTGGCAGACCTGTTGGAGAGCAGACAGCAGTTTATCATGTTAAAATTGGCTCAAGTTGTATAGGATTTTTTTTTAGAAACAAAATATTAAAGTGCTCTGCAGCAGAATAAAGAGCAAAATGAAAAAAACAACAAATGAAGAATGATAAACAGCAACCTACAGGGCATAGTCTGATGCAACAAAGAACAACTGCAATCAGTAAACTAAGAAAAGGGCACAGATTTTAAGGAAGGAGATGAAAAACAAAAATGAAATAGCAAGCAGATGTCAACATGAAAAATATGTAACATGTCAAATGTTAGAGATGGCTCTGGAAAAGCTCAGGCACTGCCTGACAAATTCGGAAATAGGGAAACTTTGGACAGTTTCCCCGTCATGTTAACTGAAAGCCAACAGCCGATTTCCACACTGCTAGTGTAGCGTCTTGTGAAGAAAAAGAAAGCCATTTTGAATTTTGAAATTTTATGAGTAGTGCGTTGGATACAGTTGGGCTGTGTGGCGGTGATCGGCCTGCCCGACCCACCTGGAACTTTGAGAGGCACACTGAGGTCAATCTGCACCACTGGGATGTGCTCCACCCCCGGGGTGTCCTGGTACACCTATACATGAAAACAGAAGAGACAATCACTTAGAAAGTGACCGGCAAATAGTACAAACTCAGATGGGATTATAAATAACACACATTGCCTACCTCTATCTGACCAGTACATTGATTTATTTCTGGGTTCATTAAGCTTAACAATGTTGGATTTTAGAAAAAAGACTAAAAGACTGCCGTTAACTTACTCTATGATATAGT
Source organism: Lampris incognitus (assembly GCF_029633865.1). Taxonomy (NCBI): domain Eukaryota; kingdom Metazoa; phylum Chordata; class Actinopteri; order Lampriformes; family Lampridae; genus Lampris; species Lampris incognitus. Next base: position 63,634,544 of record NC_079213.1, read on the forward strand.
GGTTATTGTGAGCATACCTTTTGAGAGGATGGGGACGCCTTGATGTAGAATGGGTTGTTGGCCTGCTCCTGCTTCCTTGCTTCTCTCCTCTGAAAGCAGCAAGAAAGAAAAACAGTAATGGCGAGGGCAGTTGCATTGCATGAAATCAATGAGAGCAAGACTGTATGTTGGGATGGGCTACGCAGAGGAGGGTATATTTATTCATATTAGAAATGCAAAGAACATCACTGTTTTGGACGGGGTTAGGGTTGACATGACAATTCTGATTATTTTTCTCAAAATCATAATCGCTAATATTAGTCTTGATGACGTTAAGGGACAGCAAGTTTATAAATTACACTTCCATCTTTCTTTTGGGGGGGGGGATTCCCCCCCTTTTTTATCCCCAGTTGTATCCGGCCAATTACCCCACTCTTCCGAGCCGTCCTTGTCGCTGCTCCACCCCCTCTGCCGATGCGGGGAGGGATGCAGACTACCATGTCTCCGCTGATACACGTGGAGTCGCCAGCCACTTCTTTTCACCTGACAGTGAGGAGTTTCGCCAGGGGGACGTAGCATGTGGGAGGATCACGCTATTCCCCCCAGTTCCCCCTCCCCCCTGAACAGGAATTTAAAAACCTTACTTTTCACAATAGCGTATGGCTAAGTTTTTGGTGTGTGTGTGTGTGTGTGTGTGTGTGTGTGCGTGCGTGCGCGTGCACACATTTTGTACATCTTGATATTTGTATATTCTGCTCAATTCCTGTATAACTGCACTAAAACGTGTTGACATGCACTTATTTTCCACATTTGCACTTTTATGATTGTGTTTTGATTTTATGGTCACTTTACGTAAAGCACATTGTGTTGCCTGTCTATGAAATGTGCCTATTTAAATAAAGTTTGATTTGACTTAAATCAAGTTGTACAGTTACGAATGACAAAATATGTAAGCCCGGATGAGGCAGAGAGAGTTCAGATAGAAGTCTGGGGTAGATGTGTGATGTAAACTCCAGTCACAAAAAAGTATCACATCGATTCAGAGCCTGTCTCTGAGTTGGTGCTACTACTGATGAGCAACTTACCCTTGCTAGCTCCTTCTCATCCACTTCTGTGTGGCGTGGGCGGGAGTGTTTGGGCTCCTCCTTGGCAAACATTGCTTTGGGCTTCTCGTCCTCAGACTCACTCTCAGAGGGAGGCTCATTGATCCAGGCATCCAAATCCAGACTGTAACAAAAAAGAACATTACGCCTCATTGCTGGAGGCTCTGAAACAGACACGCAGGCGTTTAACCAACATTTCTAAATATTCTAAAAAGAGTTGGGCCACAATAAAAGATTATTCTTCAGTAAAGCAAAAAACAAAAACAAAACATGCAACTTGAATTCCCATCGGTGATTAGAGACCCATTCATGACATGATTATCTCTGCCAGGCGGTAGCCTGGAGGGGATCATGCGTTCAGTCGTGCATGTGTGTTGTCTGTCCGCGGTTAAATCTCGCAAACTACTGGACCTATCAGCCTACATTTTTTGTGCACAGTTGTGACTGTATGATGAAGAAACTCTCGTGGTTGTCGTGATTCAAAACCTTCGAAAAACATTTGTTCTCGCTGTCGCCACTCCCTCTCTCCATTACCTCTCTAGCTCACTCAACCAAAGCTGCTCTCCATCACTCCCCGATCTAAGTCAACCGTGCACATATGTGACTCACATTTATGGTTGAGTCGGATCAGGCAGAGACAGTGTCAAACCCAAAACATTATGTATTCGGGTATAAGTTTTGAAAGTAAACAAGAAGTCAATCGTATTATGCAAGCCAGCAAATCATTCACTGCTGATCTCTGCACAGGAGAACTGGAGAACACTAGATGACCAAAAAACAATTGGCCTTATTCACATCGCCACCATGTGGAAGTGCCAACATCTCCAATGTTGAAAATCCACTATAAAAGTAGAATTTCAAGAGTAAGCTTAATTAGGGATGGGGACCGGAGGGTGTGCTCCAAGTATCGGGGTATCACACTGCTCAATCTCCTTGGGAAAGTCTACTCTAGGGTGCTGGAGAGGAGGCTCCGACCAATTGCCGAACCTCGGATCCAGGAGGAACAATGCGGATTCCGTTCTGGCCATGGAACAATGGACCAACTCTTTACCCTTGCAGAAATGCTGAGGGAGGCATGGGAGTTTGACCAGCCAGGCTACATGTGATTGTGGACTTGGAGAAGGCTTACGACCGTGTACCCCAGGGCACTCTGTGGGGGGGTACTGCAGGACTATGTGGGTACTGGGTAAGTTGCTACAAGCCATCCGGTCCTTGTATAACCAAAGTGAGAGCTGTGTCCGCATTCTCAGCACAAAGTCAAACACGTTTTCGGTGGGTGTTGGACTCCGCCAAGGTTGTCTCTTGTCTCCGATTCTGTTTGTGATGTTCATGGACAGGATCTCAAGGCGCAACCAAGGTGAGGAGTGTGTCCGTTTTGGGAACCTCGGAATTGTATCTCTGCTATTCGCAGATGTTGTGGTTTTATTGACTTCATCAGAACATGACCTCCAGCGCGCACTGGGGTCATTTGCAAGTGAGTGTGAAACGACTGGGATGAGACTCAGCACTTCCAAGTCTGAGGCCATGGTTGTCTACCGGAAAATTGTGGATTGCTCCCTCTGGGTTGGGAATGAGTTGTTGCCTCAAGTGAAGGAGTTCAAGTACATTGGGGTCTTGTTCATGAGTGAGGGTAGGATGGGATGGAGCTAGAGATTGACAGGCGGATTGGTGCAGCATCAGCAGTAATGCGGATGATGTACCGGACCATTGTGGTGAAGAGGGAGCTGAGCCAGAAGGCAAAGTTCTCAATTTACCAGTCAATCTTCATTCCAACCCTCACCTATGGTCATGAACTTTGGGTAGTGACCGAAAGGGTGAGATCGCGAATACAAGCAGCTGAAATGAGTTTCATCCATAGGGTGTCTAGGCTCAGCCTTAGAGATAGGGTGAGGAGCTCGGACATCCGGAGGGCGCTCAGAGTAGAGCCGCTGCTCCTTCGCGTCGAAAGGAGCCAGTTGAGGTGGTTCGGGCATCTGATTAGGATGCCTCCTGGGCGCCTTCCTTTGGAGGTTTTCCGGGCACGTCCAACTGGAAGGAGACCGTGGGGTAGACCCAGAACTCGATGGAGGGACTACATGTCCAATCTGGCCTGGGAATGCCTTGGGATCCCTCAGGAGGAGCTGGAGGTCGTTGCTGGGGAGAGGGACGTCTGGAGTGCCCTACTTAGCTTGCTGCCACCGCGACCCGACCCCGGAGAAGTGGCTCATGATGAGATGAGATGAAATGATTAATTACAGTCACAGCTAAAAATCATCACAGTAGCTACAATAAAATATTTCCCATGGCTGAGCTATGTTTTCTTACTTCTTTTTTTTATGAGTCAATCAGCAGAGCAACCATTCGCCTTGATTCATTTCATATCATGAAAGCTGCAACAGTTTAAACATTTGAATTCTTTTAACGAGGGCTTCAAAATCACGATAGCCTAATCTCTGTAATTTCATGTCAGACTTAGTCGCTTTTGTGCAAGGGTCCGCCTAGGAGGCTGCATATCCACAGTCTGACGGGCAAAACGTTTCTATTAGGTAGATTTTTTCTAGCTTGAGCACTGCATATTATCTTTTTTTTCCATATTTCCCGTTCAATTGACTTGAGCACTGCGCAAAAGTCTTATAATGGCAGCAAAAAGCTTTCTCTGTCCGTGTGCGAGTGTATTCCCCTTCTCTGGGTACACGATAAAAGGGGTGGTTTGTTGCCATGTCCAAGCACCAGAGAAGGCGAGATATGTAAGCCAGGCGGAGAGCTGCACTCTACTGAATGCACTCCTCTAATTTAATAATGCAGTTTAATTCACGACATGTTTAGGAGTCCGTTTAACAGGCTATGAACTTCATCTGTACAGCTGATATCAAATCTTTCCCTCAGGTGGTTCTCTATGAAGTGACAACTCATACTTAATATACTGCCCTACAAGTCAATGAAGGTTGAGGCTTGTCTATCAAGAAGCAAGTACTGTATTTGAAGCTCTAGCAGAGCTCTTATAAGCCTATTTCCATGAACACTGGCATACCATGTGCCTCATTTGTTATTACAAAGGCCATTCTCAGTGTATACATTATGAATACAATTTCATAGGGTGGACTTCATGACAAATTAGGCTTCATTTGGGTTGCAATGTACACTGCTCAAAAAAATAAAGGGAACACATAAGCAATGCAATGTAGCTCCAAGTCAATCACACTTTTGAGATATCAACCTGTCCAGTTAGGAAGCAATACTGATTTGTGAATCAATTTCACCTGTTGGTAAATTGTCTAATTTCCACCAGGTGGAAATTAGACAATTTGCAAGACAACCCCTATAAAAGGAATGGATTTGCAGGTGGTGGCCACAGACAATTTGCCTGTCCTCATCTTTTCTGGCCGATCTTTGGTTAGTTTTTCATTTTGCTAGTGCCCTCACCACTAGAGGTGGCATGAGGCGGTATCTGCAACCTACACAAGTTGCTCAGGTAGTGCAGCTCATCCAGGATGGCACATCAATGTGTGCTGTGGCAAGAAGATTTGATGTGTCTCCCAGCACAGTGTCCAGAGCATGGAGGAGGTACCAGGAGACAGGCCAGTACACCAGGAGATGTGGAGGGGGCCGCAGGAGGACAACAACCCCGCAGCAGGACCGCTATCTGGTCCTTTGTGCAAGGAGGAACAGGAGGAGCACTGCCAGAGCCCTACAAAACGACCTTCAACAGGCCACTAATGTGCAGGTTTCTGCTCAGACAGTGAGAAACAGAATGCATGAGGATGGTATGAGGGCCCGACGTCCACAATTGGGGCCTGTGCTCACAGCCCAACACCGTGCAGCCCAATTGACCTTTGCCAGAGAACATCTTGGTTGGCAGATTCGCCATTGGCACCCTGTGCTCTTCACAGATGAGAGCAGGTTCACACTGAATACATGTGACAGACGTGAGAGAGTCTGGAGACGCTGTGGAGAACGTTCTGCTGCCTGCAACATCCTCCAGCATGACCGGTTTGGCGGTGGGTCAGTGATGGTCTGGGGAGGCATATCCTTGGAGGGCCGCACAGACCTCTACGTGCTAGCCAGAGGTACCATGACTGCCATTAGGTACCGGGATGAGATCCTCAGACCCATTGTCAGACCATATGCTGGTGCAGTGGGCCCTGGGTCCCTGCTCATGCATGACAATGCTCGTCCTCATGTGGCCAGAGTGTGTCAGCAGTTCCTGTATGTCGAGGGCATTGATGCTATGGACTGGCCTGCACGTTCCCCAGACCTGAATCCAATCGAGCACCTCTGGGACATCATGTCTCGTACCATCCGCCAACGCGATGTCGCACCACAGACTGTCCAGGAGTTGACCGATGCCCTGATCCAGGTCTGGGAGGAGATCCCTCAGGAGACCATCCGTCGTCTCATCAGGAGCATGCCCAGATGTTGTAGGGAGTGCATACAGGCACGTGGAGGCCACACACACTACTGAGCCTCATTTTGAATCGTCTTGAAGAATTTCCACAGAAGTTGGATCAGCCTATGTTCTCATTTTCCACTTTGATTTTGAGTATGATTCTGAATCCAGACCTTAATGGGCTAATGATTTTGATTTCCATTGATCATTCTTAGGTTATTTTGCTCTAAACACATTCCTCTGTCTAATAAATAAAGATTTTCAGCTGAAATATTTCATTCATCGAGGTCTATATTGTGTTTTTAGGTGTTCCCTTTATTTTTTTGAGCATTGTATTATAATTGTAAATTTTAGAGAAAGATCAGTGAGTATTACCAGGTCCAGAAGTGCAAGATAATCTATACGCATTGGGAAAAGCACACATTTTATATCTGTACAATTAGGGGCTAATTGTAGCCGAAGTCCAAAGTTGCCAGTTATTTGTGAATTCTATGTGTAATTTCACATCTATAGTTAAAGATAACAGATCAAATCTGAGGCGATCACAATCTCCATACATCCAGACCAGGGTTAAAAATGACTGCTGGAGTTAATTACACATGCGTATTCATTATTTTTCCCCCTCTCTCCTTCTCTATATCTTCACACTGCTGGTATGTGTATTGTGCACATCCAGAGTCCATAAGATAGTTTGACTACTTGCATGTCTAGGTTATGAAGATTCCATAATAATGTAAACAAAATCCGTTTTTATTCTGAGGGTCTATACCTGATATTTTATGACCCCCTTACTAGACCAGTTGGTACAAGTCAGATTTTAGTCCCAGAACTTAGTTGGGTAGTTTGCGACAGGCAAACTAGAACTTGCATTGTGCTTATGTCATGTACCACACATGCACGTGTAACCCTGAATTTACATCAAACACAATGTCTGTTGTGTCCAAGAGATGTCCCACAAATATAGATTCAAATGTTGCAATATACACTTACTGTGTCGCACTTAATATGCTTATAACGTCTGTATTTTTATGAACTTTCTATGTCATGGTTCCCACTCTTTTCAGAAAGTCATTTTCCAGGACAGCGGCATGAGGCGCAGTGGTTGGCGCGGTCACCTCACAGCAGGTCCTGGGTTCGAGCCCCGGGGTAGTTCAACCTTGGTGGGTCATCCTGGGTCGTCCTCTGTGTGGAGTTTGCATGTTCTCCCCGTGTCTGTGTGGGTTTCCTCCAGGGGCTCCGGTTTCCTCCCACAGTCCAAAGACATGTAGGTCAGGTGAATCGGCCATACTAAATTGTCCCTAGGTATGAATGTGTGTGTGTGTGTGTGTGTGTGTGTGTGTGTGTGTGTGTGTGTGTGTGTGTGTGTGTTCGTGTGTGTGTGCCCTGTGACGGCCTGGCAGCCTGTCCAGGGTGTCTCCCCGCCTGCTGCCCAATGACTGCTGGGATAGGCTCTAGCATCCCTGCGACCCTGAGAGCAGGATAAGCGGTTCAGATAATGGATGGATAGATGGATTTTCCAGAACTTTTCAAGCACTTTTCTCATGACTTTTAGCTGGAAATGCATGATGACAGCCATCACTCACGAAGTTTAATACTGAATAATATGACCTACCAGTAAAAGGCTCAACAGTCTCCAAATGGACAGTGTGACTTTTAGCTGGCCACTGAACACACTGCCAAACTTCACACGCTGATGTGACATCTCCAAAAATATGGATAAAAATATGACGTCTCAGCAGGTTAATGTAACATTTAATAACCATATAATGTTGTTATAATTGTATAATGTCCCCTATAATGTCAAGGTTTTTCAGGACGTATGGAAACTCAGGTATGTGCATTCCACACATACGGAAAAGAATAAAAATGGGTTAAACTGATCGGTCCTGGGTACGACGTTAAACTGCAGCCGTCGGGTCGTTGGCGACCAAACCAGCACCCCCACTCCAACCCCTGGTTGTTGTGAGGAGGGTGTGTGGACACCCAGCAGGACTAAAAACAAAACCTGTCAAAGGACGGATGAGTTCTTCTGTGAACCAACGGCCGTCCATACCTGGAGAGGCGATAGGGACCACCAGGTACTCCCCCTATTGAAACACAATGATGACTCAACCTGTTGAGGAATCAGCTGTGCTCCTACGACCTCAAAAAATGTTACGGAACTGATGATGATGACGATGACGATGATGAAATTGATTAGAAATGTTTTGCTCATCTGACTGTCCACACAAGACACAAACGTCTGACTTTCATGCAATCACACTTCATTAATTTGTGATGCTGACAGGATATCACACTACGATAAAACAATTATCCATAAAAATCAAGGCTGATAGATGGACTCAACCCCTACAACCAACAAGACACAAGCTATGCTCTTTTATTATGCTCACAAGTCAAGCTGCCCACGACGACTACAAATTCCACACCCAAGCAGATCCGAGTCTTCTTGTTGTGTCTCCAACCCTTCAGATTACTTCAATTTCTTCAGATTTCTTCAAGATGAAATATGTAAGTAAATACATAGCTGCATCACCATATTGCCTGTAGACTACTCATGATGACAGATCAGTTGTCTCCACAGCAGAGAGCTAAACGTTAGTCTCTACTGAAATTAATATTTTAGAGATAGATTCATGTGTCATTGACATGATTAATTTATCAATACCTGGCAGTTTGCATAGTTCTGAAAAAGCTTGCATGAGACAATTCTAGTAAAAGATGAACGAGCATACATTTCTGGAGTTTAACTTCTATGTTTTGGTCAAGTAATCGGGCATTTTAAAAGTATTTTCCAAGTTCCTCAATTTACAAACAACAGTAAGAACGGGTGGCACGGTGGCGCAGTGGTTAGCGCGGTCGCCTCACAGCAAGAAGGTCCTGGGTTCAAGCCCCAGGGTAGTCCAACCTTGGGGGTCGTCCCAGTTCGTCCTCAGTGTGGAGTTTGCATGTTCTCCCCGTGTCTGTGTGGGTTTCCTGCGGGGGCTCCGGTTTCCTCCCACAGTCCAAAGACATGTAGGTCAGGTGAATTGGCCATACTGAATTGCCCCTAGGTATGAATGAATGTGTGTGTGTGTGTGTGTGTGTGTGTGTGTGTGTGTGTGTGTGTGTGTGTGTGTGTGTGTGTGTGTTGGCCCTGTGTGACGGCCTGGCGGCCTGTCCAGGGTGTCTCCCCACCTGCCGCCCAATGACTGCTTGGATATGCTCAAGCATCCCCATGACCCTGAGAGCAGGTAAAGCTGTTCAGATAATGGATGGATGGATGGATGGATGGATGGTAAGAGCAGTTTGCAACTCTCCTACCCAAAATGGTTAACAGCTTGTTAACAGCTTTACCGGCTTTGTTTTTTTGTTGGCTCCCCCCCCCCCCACTTTTTCGCCCCAATTGTATCTGGCCAATTACCCCTCTTCCGAATCATCCCAGTCACTGCTCCACCCCCTTTGCCGATCCGGGGAGGGCGGAAGACTACCACATGCCTCCTCCGATACATGTGGAGTCGCCAGCTGCTTCTATTCACCTAACAGTGAGGAGTTTCACAATGGGGACGTAGCGTATGGGAGGATCACGCTATTCCCCCCGAACAGGCACCCAGACAGACCAGAGGAGGTGCTAATGCACCGACCAGGACACATACCCACATCTGGCTTCCCACCCGCAGACACGGCCAATTGTGTCTGTAGGGACGCCCGACCAAGCCAGAGGCAACACGGGGACTCGATCTGGCGATCCCCGTGTTGGTAGGCAAAGGATTAGACTGCCACGCCACCCGGACACCCCTTTTCCAGCTTTTCACTGGAATAGCAAACTCGATTTATTGCACAAATAATGATTATTCAATTCATGACCAATAAAGAAAAAATAGAGCCATTTATCTGCATGTGGCCATGATTGTATTTTGATGTCTTGTCTCATTAGTCTCCTGCTGGCTAACCAGTAATGTTCTTAAAACTGCCTGCGCATTCCCCTCCTGATAATGCAGAACGTACAATGAACTATATAGTGAAACACAGGAGGAAATCAACTCCCTACCTCCTGTCAGACCCAATGTCACACACAAATGTCAGCTACTTGGTAACTGTGGATTATAACTACATTTACAAGCCATTTATATGGCATGCTTGTGTGTACACGAGTGGGGAAAAATAGACTAGAAGGGTAAAAATGACATGAGCCCCAAGATGTGAGCTTGTCACTGCCAGTCTGATTTACCCAGTTGACTTATGTGGAAGCATTTCAACTCCATAGCATGCACGAGTGAAAAACCCAAGCGATACGTACACGGTGGTATAAATTCAGGGTGAAGACCTGGGATGGTATTATGCATGTGTTTAAACATTAAACAATGTGTCAAAGTGTGGTATGCCAGCTGCACAGCAGAGAACAGGAAGGACTTGGCCCGGGTGGTAAAGACAGCACCGAGGATTGTGGGAGCTGTGCTCCCAGACCTGGATGCTGTGTATGCTGGCTGCCTACAGAGGAAAGCCAGCAACATCCGCAAAGACACAACACACCCAGGTCACTGTCTGTTTGTTCCCTCGCCATCGGGGAAAAGATACTGCACCATTCAAACCCAGACTAACAGGCTGAGGAACAGCTTCTCCCCCAGAGCCTCCATCACCCCCCCTCTCTCGCACACACACACGCACACACACACACACGCACACACACATACATACATACAGACACACCTTCCTATAGCTGCTGAGGACTAACTGCTACTAAAGCCGCTGCAATATGGACACCTATGTGCAATAACCCCATGCACTATTTTGAACTTTAAAAGCTGCCGTTATCTTTTATTGTCTCATTATCATTTTTGCTACCTCACTTGTTTATACTAAATGTTGTTTGTCCTTGTTTTTATCTTGCTTTTTAATCATTTACCTTGTCTAGTGTTGCTTGTCTGAGAGTCACCAAACGGAATTTCGTTGCATGTACACAATGACGATAAAGTATCTTATCTTATCTTATTAAGCTTACTAACCCTTCAGGGACAGGTACTTTCTTCTGCGCCTTGGGAGCCACAGGGTTGAGTTCTCCAGCAAACAGAGCGCTGACCTCCTCTGCCACCTCTACATCCTTCTGTTGCAGCTTCTGGATGTACTTCACCAGCTGCAGGATACAAGACGCCTGGCGGGGAGACGCGACAGGAAGCAGTATGTACAGGTTAACCGTTTTATCAATCAAATCCAGGTGTAGTGCAACCTTATTGGTTGGCGTTCGTCAGTGTGTGTGGGTCCAGCTAAGACACATGTACAAGCAGTCCCCTAATGGCATTGGTGCAAATATACTGTCATCATGATTAATGTTACAAAAAGAGAACACAAACCTCTATAATAAACAGTCCATACATTTAATATCTGTCCTGTAGCTGAAAAACCGTTTCTGTGCTTTAAGTGTACTTCTCCCCCAGATCAGAGTGTATAACTTCACCCACTGCAAAGTTTTGAAAATGCTAAAAAACTGAGCAAAGGGCTGATGTTAAAAATACCAGGTCAGAGCCATCGTCAGTAACAAAATCATGCATCACAGCAGATTTATTGGTCAGAGACTGGGTGTTAGAAAGTTACAATGCGAACGGGGTTTGTGGGGGTGGAGGCAGCCACACATTTTTGCAAAGGCTGCAGTGGACTGTAGTCTACAGCCCGAGGCAAATGATGTGCACGTCTGTGTGACATTATACAGTTGATGCTATTATTGCAACTTAGGTTAAAGTTGTAACCTCGGCCAGAGCCCCTGTGCATATACTTTTTTTTGGAAGAGTTGGGATTGTTGAAACATCAGTTTCCCTCTACACAGCAGTTTATGTGCCAGGAGGTGTAAGGCTTCGAGAAGGTAACCATGATTAAAATGAGCAAACCGACTGTGGTTGAAGGAATCCTACTAGTTCCAACAATTGTTGTAGATTTGTCAGGGCCCGCTAGGATGGTTACTGCAGGTCACGGAGAGATTGAGAATCCATCGGCAGTAGAGTGACGGAGGGCGGTGCGCTCAATCAGGCAAGGGAGGGGTGGATAGGGAGTAGATTAGGGATGGGTATCGTTAGGATTTTATCGATACTACTACTCTTATCGGTACTGCTTATCGGTTCGGTACTTTATCGATACTCTTATCGGTTCTTTTTGATTATTATGCAAGAAAAAAGACACTTAATTAAGAACAGAATCGACATTGCTTTATTATTCTATTATATAACTTTATATAAATATAAACAAATATTATTTATTCAGCAGCAACAGCAGCAGCAATGTTTTAAATGCGTCTGAATTATAGACTTTATAATCAACATTCAACAACAACAAATAAGATAAGAAAATAAAAGTAGATAAAGATAAAAAATATTAAAAATAAATTTAAAGTTCTTCTGCAGAAAAATCAACATATCTGCCTTCTCCGGCAGGAGTCGTGATCTCTCCTGACTTAGTGTCCCCGGCTATTAGCCCAGCTAACTCCGTATCTATGGCTTATATATTTGTAGCTAAACAATTAGCTAAGCAATTATATTTTGTTACTGACGATGGCTCAAACTTTTGAACGTTTAGTTCTCTCCGCCATGATGAGCACTTGAGCAGAGCTGTCTGTGCGTGTGTCAGCGAGTGTGTGGAGCACAGCACAGCCCCGCCCCTCGCGCAGTAAGAGAGAGAGACAGAGAGATGGAGAAAACGGCAAACAAGATTATGTTCGCGACGTTTAAATTCCTCGAAAAACACAATTGCCACAATATAAATCTCACTCCATGATTTCTCGAGTACCTACCGACTACCGACAGCAGAACCGAAAATGTCGGATCTTAAAAATGCTCCGGTTTTTACTAATTTAGAACCGGTTCCCGTTTAGAACCGGGTTTCGGGGGGCATCCCTAGAGTAGATCCAGGTGAATGCCGGCAGCCATCCATGAAAAGTTTGGCATTAAAATCAGAATAATCCATCATAATAAGAAGTGCAAAAGAAAAACAACAAATAAATAAATAAAGGGCCTAGCCTATGAATTAGTGTGGATAAAACAGTAAAAGATAAAAAATAAAATCGCACAATTTTCCCTCGAGAGAAGCGGCAGCCAACTCGCGCCAGTGTACTCTCTCCTACTCCTGTGTGAAACACCACTTACTAGTAACTAGTCCAATCAAAGTGCTTCTGCTGCTCTGCTGCAAAAGTCTTACCCAGCACGGAACAATTAAAATAACCAAGTACAAAAGCACTCATTAATTGGATATTCATGGACTAGCTATTGTCTTTAATAATAATAATAACAATAATAATAATTATAGTCCATATTAGAGGGTCCATGCGTTAGTGGTTGTGTGAGGAAGGGCATCCAATGTAAAATTTTGCCAAATTATTATGCGGATTGACAAGACCGCCATCGATGCTGTGCCCTCACAGGGTACCAATGGGAACTATCAAATCCGTTGTGGCGACCCCTGGGAAACAGGGAACAAGCCGAAAGAATAATAATAACAATAAACTGGATTTAAAAACTGGCAAACAGGTATAACCAAAATGAAAGCTGTGTCCGCATTCTCGGCACAAAGTCAAACACGTTTTCGGTGGGTGTCGGACTCCGCCAAAGGTTGTCCCTTGTCTCCGATTCGGTTTGTGATACTCATGGACAGGATATCAAGGCGCAGCCAAGGTGAGGAGTGTGTCTGTTTTGGGAACCTCAAAATTGCATCACTGCTCTTTGCAGATGATGTGGTTTTGTTGGCTTCATCAGAACGCGACCTCCAGCATGCACTGGGGCAGTTTGCAGCTGAGTGTGAAATGGCCAGGGTGGGAGTCTGCACCTCCAAGTCTGAGGCCATGGTTCTCTACCGGAAAATGGTGGATTGCTCCCTCCGGATTGGGGATGAGTTGTTGCCTCAAGTGAAGGAGTTCCAGTATCTCGGGGTCTTGTTCACAAGTGAGGGTAGGATGGAGCGGGAGATGACAGGTGGATTTGTGCAGCATCAGCGGTAATGTGGATGTCGTACCGGACCGTTGTGGTGAAGAGGCAGCTGAGCTGGAAGGCAAAGCTCTCAATTTACCAGTCAGTCCTCGTTCCAACCCTCACCTATGGTCATGAGCTTTGGGTAGTGACTGAAAGGGTGAGATCGTGGATACAGGTGGCAGAAATGAGTTTCCCCCGTAGGGTGTCTGGGCTCAGCCTTAGAGATAAGGTGAGGAGCTCAGACATCCGGAGGGAGCTCGGAGTAGAGCCGATGAATTGCTTTCCCACAAAGACACAGATACCAATTTGATCAAGTAACAACAACAATACGTGGGGCATCCGGGTGTCATAACGGTCTATTCCGTTGCCTACCAACACAGGGATCGCTAGTTCAAATCCCTGCGTTACCTCCGGCTTGGTCGGGCGTCCCTACAGACACAATTGGCCGTGTCTGCGGTTGGGAAAGATGGATGTGGGTATGTGTCCTGGTCGCGGCACTAGCGCCTCCTCTGGTCAGTTGGGGCACCTGTCCGGGGGAACTGGGGGGAATAGCGTGATCCTCTCACGCGCTAAGTCCCCCTGGCGAAACTCCTCACTGTCAGGTGAAAAGAAGCAGCTGGCGACTCCACATGCATCAGAGGAGGCATGTGGTAGTCTGCAGCCCTCCCCGGATCGGCAGAGAGGTGGCGCAGCAACCGGGACAGTTCGGAAGGGTGGGGTATTTGGCCAGATACAACTCGGGAGAAAAAAAAAAAGGGGGGGGGATGCCTTTCAAAGTATCCAAGGACACAGTACAGAGCGAATTTAATACACCAGCGATAGAAAGTATTAAAAATTTCATGTGCCATGTAAATCTTATGGATTCTAGCTTTTTGTTTTTATTAGAAATATCAGCCTATTCCAACGTTCAGCTGTACACTTTGAGCGCGGTCTGTTCATCATTAACCCTGTTTGGTAACAATCCAGGTATAGTGTGTTTAAAATGTCAAGCTTGACTGACCTGGCAACAGTACCATGGATAATAACGGGCTGGTTATTGTTGGTCATCCCTAATACATATGCATTACCTACTAGATGTTTGGGAGTCTCGCTCCATCTCCTCTCTCTCTCTTGTCCTCTTACCCTCTCTTGCACCTCCAGGTTGGCGCTTTGAACGAAGAGCGGTAATCTATCTATCATCAGCTGGCTGGTCTCCTGGGCCGCTGTGCTGTCCGTGTTTCCCTCCTGGCTCCTTAACACTGTGGCGAACAGCTTAGCCGCGTTCTGTACGTACACGGCCTGGATGTGGCCTGGCAGGGTGGCCACTTTGGGCCGCAGCATGGCCTCCAACGTCTGCATAGGGTTTTCCAGGTGTCTGAAGGAGAGTGGAGGTGTTAAGAATTTAGGACAAAAATACAGACTTATTTGAAATATGAAACTGTGGCAATGGGGGGGGGGGGGTTCAGATTTATCTTCCATTAACCTTGTGTTCTCAAGTAGCCATACAGCTCGACTAGGCTTGTGCCAAATGGCGATCGGATTGCACATCGCCGACTGAAAGGATGACTGATGACTGCTTTTTTTCCTAGACCAATATTAAGATATTAACTAACTTATTATCAGAACTAAGATGTCATAAAAATAATCTCCAGATTCTACACTCTAGTGTGCATTTAGAGATGTTTCAGGTGGGGCGGCATGTCCGCCCGCTGAGCCCCACAAATCAGCAAGAGTGACGAATGAATTTTAAATCCTTCATCACAAACCAGTTTGCCGTTTCTTTTCCACGGATCTGACATCCTGCATCTCCGTTCTCCATGTGCCTATTCACCAAAACGTTGCTCTGCGCTCCGTATGAGTAGTAGACGTTATGGATATGATTTGGATTGTGATATTAAAGACAAGATAATCATGTTAAAGAGAACATGATGCTGTGATATTGTCGCACCAAACACAGACACACGGACACATGGACTTCCAAAAGGGAGCCGTTGTCTGAATAGAAGAGATATTGCTATTAAATATTTTCTTAATGTTTAATATTTTAAATAAAAAGTTCCCACTCTTTTATAAATGCCTGTTCACATAACTTTACCTGTATTACTTGCAGAAAGTTTAAAGGTTCGATCATTTCAAAGCTCCGTCAAGACGCTGAGCCACACTCCAGATGATTATTCAAAATCTTTAACCCAAATTCAATTCTAATGTCAGTCATTTAAAAACTACTAAACAGGGAATAAATTATTTAATAAAACTAATAAAAATACTACTGCTAAAAACCAAGTAAGGGCATCCGGGTGGCATAGTGGTCTCGTCCGTTGCCTACCAACACGAGTTCGAATCCCCGTGTTACCTCCGGCTTGGTCGGGTGTCCCTACAGACACAATTGGCTGTGTCTACGGGTAGAACGCTGGATGTGGGTATGTGTCCTGGTTGCTGCACTGCCGCCTCCTCTGGCTGGTTGGGGCACCTAATCGGGGGGAGGAGGAACTGGCGGGAACAGCGTGGTCTTTCCACTTGCTATGTCCCCCCGGTGAAACTCCTCACTGTCAGGTGAAAAGAAGCGGCTGGTGATGCCACATGTATTGGAGGAGGCATGTGGTAGTCTGCAGCCCACACCGGATTGGCAGAGGGGGTGGAGCAGCAACCGGGATGGCTCGGAAGAGTGGGTTAATTGGCCAAGTACAATTGGGGAGGAAAGGGGGGGGTAAAAAAAAAATCACAATATTCCCAAATGCAAGACGTTGCGTTTATCTCTGAAACCAAGCCTAAATCGTCCATGCTGGCATTTCACTGGCATGCTGTGACATAACTCCCCCCAACCTCCCTACTTCTGCTGCTCCGTGGCGATCAGGGATCAAATCGCCTATCGACGATCTCGAGTAGCCACCACTGGATGTTATGAAAGCAGAAATGATTGCCCAACCCAAATCCTGACAGCTGTGCATGTAGAGAAAACAGCTGTATAGAGTGTAATTTATGCTGGGCCACAAAAGATTAGAGCAGAGCCAAATAATTAGGAGGATGACAAGACAAGAGGGCAACACAGCAGTAAGAACCAGGATGTGTGAGCAAAGACGTCCTTCATTTTGATAACAATCTTGGGATGTCTCATTACTTTACATCAGACCATCATGACATTTTACTGCAGGTCAGCCAATGTTTCCCTCGCTCTTATAAAAGGTAGATAATAATGCTGTGCATATAATGTGTGCGTGTGGTCATTAATTTGAAATACTGCTATGATTCCATTACTGAAATATTATACTGTTTGCATTCAATCATTTCTGCTTATGAGTTTGGGATTCTGGAAATAAAAACACAAGTCTGTTGCTTTTTTCACAAGCTCTCTGTGAAGTTTGTGGTGAAAATACTTCACGAGAGACTCCAAACTGAGTTTTAAAAAAATACACATGCAAACCAATGTAATCTAAGCATCTGAGCCTTGGTATCCTACTGAAGAACTCAACACTATTTGCAACTGCACAAATGCATTGTGTATTCATTGAGATCCTGCATCAGTAAGCATTCCTTTATTTGCTGACAAATGTAAGAGTGTGACTGCATGCATTCTTATAATAAAGACGTCAACGTACTCTGAGAACTCGCCACAGATCCATGCGGCTGCGTACAGCACCTCGCAGATGCCATTTCGCTGAGTGTTGCCAGTCAGCAGATGAGCATTGTCCAGCAGAGTGGCCATTTGTGCCACGGCAAAGGCTCTAATGGCCTTCACCCTGATTGCCACATCCAGCATCTGAGAGGCGATGAGATGGCCATGCCGTGTGCCCTCCAGGCGTGTCAGTTCCACCAGGATACTGATGTACCTGTAAGATAGATATTTAGAGGTGTGTTTGGATAAATAGTCAGCTGCAAAATTAAAAACAAGAAAAAAAAAACAAGAAACAACTTACTACAATAATGAGTAAAAAGTGGCATATGGATGAAGACTTGCTTTCCCACACAGACACAGACACCAATTTGATCAAGTAACAATAACAATTAATGTGGGGCCTCCGGGTGACGTAGCGGTCTATTCCGTTGCCTACCAACATGGGGATTGCCGGTTTGAATCCCTGTTACCTCCGGCTTGGTCAGGCAACCCTACAGACACAATTGGCCGTGTCTGCGGGTGGGAAGCCAGATGTGGGTATGTGTCCTGGTCGCTTCACTAGTGCCTCCTCTGGTCGGTCGGGGTGCCTGTTCGGAGGGGGGGGGATAGCGTGATCCTCCCATGAACTACGTCCTCCTGGTGAAACTCCTCACTGTCAGGTGAAAAGCTGCTGCTGGCGACTCCACATGTATCAGAGGAGGCATGTGGTATTCTGCAGCCCTCCCGGATCGACAGAGGGGGTACAGCAGTGACCGGGACGGCTCGGAAGAGTAGGGTAATTGGCCAAGCACAATTGGGGAGAAAAAAGGGGGTAAAAAAAAGTCCAAAAAAAAAAAAAAGTCATCCCTATATATTCGCAGGCAAGTCTTCCATGTTGTCCAACATGTTTCACTGGTGAACATGTGTTCATGGTAAGCCCACAAAAAGTTAAAACTTCATACTGACAAAATGTATCTAACCGGTTATGTTTGATTGACCTGGTTATGAAAACATGTGCCGATTGTAAGTGGGCATGGTTATGACTGACCATTCAAAGTTGGTGATGTACTGGTAGTTGCTCTGGCTGCAAATATCGATGATCTTGGTGAGCAGTTCGTCCCTGTATGTGGTCCCCTCTGCCTTGTCCACATGCAGCATCAGCTTCTTCACAATCTCCATCAGGTTCTTTTTGGAGACCTTGGGAGCGAGACACCAGCTCAGTTAATAAATGGAAAACCTCAACGGGAGTTCAATTCCCACAACAGAGGGAGAAAAACCTGATTGAACTTCCCACAAAATATCTCAGAACGGAGGATGTGCTGCGCCAAAATATTAAATTGTTTTTTTACAGTTACTTTTTGTAGTATTTTGTCAAATAGAAATTAAGACTTAAAAAAAAAAATCAAAACTCCATTCACACTGTAGTGGTTGAGTCAAAGAGATGACAAAAGTTCTATATTTGTTCTATAACCATTAATAAAAACTAATTAATATACTACTACTTAAAACCAGGTAAAACCCATAACATTCCCAATAAGTTCTATAACTATTTAGAGGAATGACTGCAATCATGATATAGTTGTGCCACCCTTATTGGAACAAGACTGAATATTGCAGTCAAACACTGGAAAAACTGAATAAAAAAAATAAGAACTGGCTTATAGAAGTGTTCATAAACAGCTGAACATTAGCCCCTTTGTTGCTTCAAACCCTAAACTAGTTTGATGTTCCATGTATAATTTGGAATTATTTCCAGCCCGTTAGTGTGATCCTAAGATAACTTTGGCACCAAACCATTTGCAAAACTGCCGAAACTGCACATTGGCCTTAGTAAAATAACAGTGTTGGTGTGAAAGACGGGTGCTTTGGCTTCATACCATGCCATAGAGGAGGTCCAGGGCTCTCAGCCGGATAGACTCATCCTTGTCATCCAGACACTGAAGGATGAGGTCCTTGTGGGATTGCACCGATTTGGGATGAGTCTTCAGGATCTTGGACATGGCCAACAGACCAAGGTACTTCACTGCAACACACAACACGGCATTGGTGCCCTCGGCAGTGGAGTACAAACACCTACGACTCTCGGCCCTGAAAGAGCGGTCTAGGTACTGGGATGTCTTATTTTAATTGTCTGTCCTAACCTTGTTTTTTTTTTTTTTTTTCCCTCTTAGTCCAGGAGATAATGGCCACACACACGATACCCTGCCATTCCATTACTGACTGCAGCTGAACATAAATTGTCCAGTTACAATGTCTGATAAGTGTGGACAAGATCATTGTCCTAAGGAAACCCAACATGTTTTTACTGTAGCTGACACAGATACAAACTTATACACATTTAGATCAAGCCAAAGCCCAATTACTGACTGTGTGTGATAAAGTGTTGAAACCCCAAGGAAATCCATGGGGGTTGGGTAATTGACTGTTAAACTGGCTTACTGTCATTGGCTTACATGACCAGGTGTCTTGAGGGCAACGGGCTTTGTGTTCCAACTGACCTCTCTAAACTGTGAACATTCATCTTCATGTCCATCCATCCATTACCCAAACCGCATATCCTGCTCTCAGGGTCGCGGGGATGCTGGAGCCTATCCCAGCAGTCATTGGGCAGCAGGCGGGGAGACACCCTGGACAGGCCGCCAGGCCATCACAGGGCTGACACACACACACACATTCACACACCTAGGGACATTTTAGTATGGCTGATTCACCTGACCTACATGTCTTTGGCCTGTGGGAGGAAACCGGAGTACCCGGAGGAAACCCACGTAGACACGGGGAGAACATGCAAACTCCACACAGAGGCCCAGGACGACCCCCAAGGTTGGACTAACCCGGGGCTCGAACCCAGGACCTTCTTGCTGTTAGGCGACTGAGCTAACCACCGTGTCACCATGCCGCGTGTAGTGTCATTACTTCAAAAGCTATAGTTGGTTTAAAGCAGTACTGACATCTTAAGCTTCCACTCGATATCATTTAAACATTAGATTGATCACTTACACTTCAAGCTAAATAACAGAGGAAAGGAAAACAAAAAACATATAGATGAGAAGGACGTACAAACATGTATACATAGGAAAACATGTACACACACACACACAAATTTTATTTTCCCCGCCAGCAGCACCACCCATTTGTGTCCTTGGCTGAGAAAGGTAGACAAATGCCGAATCAGGTTCTCTACAAGACTCTTGGTCTGGAGAACATCTGGCAAATGACGCCTCTCAGGTTCTTGGATCAATAAATCTACGCGTGCACACTACTGACCTTGTGTTGAGGTGAGGCCGGTCACTGCAGCAGATACAGTGCACACCTGACCTTGACAAAGGTCCCAGTGATACAGCATCCAGCTCTTCTTATGCACCTCTATACTTCAGCTATGTCCTGAATACTCTATGGAGTGCAAGTGGTCTGTGGGAGCAGTAACAGGCAACTGACAGTGCTGAATAAAAAGTAGGTACTGTGGGTTATGGCGTCAGAGAGCAAGGCCAAAATATGAGCATCTGTATTCAAGGTTGGAGAAGTGGGCTTGTGAGCGAGAGGTCAACAAGTCAACATCACTCAGGTGGGTAACTGTATGAAGAATGCAATGCGGGACATTACTGAAAAGGACCAGGCATTTACTCAGTCGACCAGATCATTAAAAGTTAAGACAAAGGGTGTCCGGGTACCGTAGCGGTCTATTCCGTTGCCTACCAACACGGGGATCGGAGGTTCGAATCCCCGTGTTATCTCCGGCTTGGTCGGGTGTCCCTACAGACACAATTGCCCATATCTGCGGGTGGGAAGCCGGATGCGGGTATATGTCCTGGTCGTTGCACTAGCGCCTCCTCTGGTCGGTCGGTGCACCCGTTTGGTGGGAGGGGGAACTGGAGGGGGATAGCGTGATACTCCCATGCGCTACATCCACCTGGCGAAATTCGTCACTGTCAGGTGAAAAGAAGTGGCTGACGACTCCACATGTATCGGAGGAGGCATGTGGTAGTCTGCAGCACTCCCCAGATAGGCAGAGGGGGTGGAGCAGCGACTGGGACGGCTCGGAAGAGTGGGTTAATTGGCCGGGTACAATTGGGGTGAAAAGAAAAGTTAACATTATAGCATTTAGGCTGCTTTTCACTATGTGCAAAGCTGTTGTCCAGGGTCTTGTGTTTCAAATATATCTTAACAGACATTTCCCTTCTGATGTGGTTGTGGTTACAAATGGTCACTGCATCGCAATACAAATGTTTGATGAAAACTTGCATTTACTGATTAAGTTTCCTGGCAGAACACAGCTGGCAAAAGCTACAGAATATGGAAGCCCACCAAATTATATTTTGTTATAAATGGTACATATATGTGTCACCATCACCACTAAATCTTCAGTGGGTAGGAGGGCAGGAGGATCCTACCAATTTCTAATGTGCATTTCTAGACAGATGAAATCTAGGACAGCTGCAGGGCTCCAAGGATGATCAAATCAGCCTAGGTGAAGCCAATAGTCCCACAGGAAATAGCTAGTACTTGCTTGAGGCCAGACAGGCTGCTGTGGTCAAAGTCCCAGCGCATGGTATTTTTCATTGCACTAACTGTGCTGTGGGTGTGTGTGTGTGTGTGTGTGTGTGCCGTAACTGAGGCACGTGAAAGTAAAACGTGGAGATTCTAAGATAGCAGCAGAAGCACGGGAGTGAGGATGGTAAACTAAGGCGTGGCTTGTCGAGATTAGGTGCTGAAGATTTGTTTCTAAATCTACTACATAATTTTTGACAGTGGAAAAAGCTTGAAACTAGCAGTAAAGTCCCTTCTAGAGGCAGTTGTGGAAGCTAGTGAGTGGCTGCAGTTGAGGAAGAAGAACACTTAATGGGGTGAAAAATTAACAAGCTAAATTTAATAAGTGGCTAATTGCAAATGGTTGATATTGTTTGTTTGAACCCAGAACTGTGTTTGTGATCAAGCAGTGTGACAAGATGGTAATTTAATACTACAATAGCCTCATTTGGTTAGTATTTGCAAAGTTGCAGGACGTAGGAGAAGCAGGTAACACTCAATAGCTGGCCAAAATTTCATTAAAGCCTGGCAGATAGAACTGTCTATTATATTAATTCAACCGCCCCTTAGTGGCCAGTGTTGTTGTATTTCTTCAGAATGAGTAGCATGTGCAAGGTCAAACCCCGATGAGATGTTACAGAGAGGAACCAAGTTTGGATTGGTGTTAATGAGGCTTGATTCCTAAAACAAGGTTATGTGATACAATCCAGTTTCCGATTTGCTGAGCAGGCCGTTTCAAGCCAGCAATCGGCTGTTCCTTTAGCCTACTGCTGCAAAGGCCAACAGGTATATACTGATGTGACACCGAGAGTTAGCTATAAGTTTAAGTGCAGGTACGAAGTTGTGTGGCGAGGTATACTTAATGAGGGTAGCTTTGTTGAGTCTGCAGTGAGTTGGTTGTAGCAGTGGGTGGCTCCCGGAAACGGGAATGAATGGTGAAGTCTCCTACAGGAGTCATGGGCCAAACTCAACAAAACATCAGCAATGGACAGTGCCAACTTGATATTCTCAATGACATGCCAGCATGCACAGACTCAAGCGTCTTATAGCTTGTTTAATTAGCTTAGTAAATTATGCTACTGCATCGATGATGTCGTAACCCGATGCCCTCTGTGGTAACCGCTGACGGGTCAATGCCAAGGATCGGAGCATGGTTTAAAATACACTAGTTATTATCTGAGGTGATCCTCAGAGTGAATGCTTACTCTGGAATACGGCACAAGAATTTACTTTACATCCTGTATATGCCGAAATGCTTCACCATGAATCTATTTACAAGAACACAAAAGACAAGTTCAAAGTTGAGCTCGTGTATGGTTAACGGTCATTACGTCAAATTAATCAAACGCATTCTAGAATTGCACTGGCCTACGGCCACACATGTGCAAATGCAGGTGAATGACCATCGTCTACCAAGGCGAAATTCGTATTTTGTTGTGCTGAAATGTGGGCACTGCAGGACACACACGGAAATTAGTTTGCTGGTTTGTAGTTCGTTTGACTGGTTATTGGTTCTGCAATAGGAAAATGTACTGAAGTCCAGAGAAGGATAAATAAATGTTTTCACTTAATGTCTCACTTGTACATAGTATCATGTGCCCCTTTTCCACTACACGGTACTGGCTCAACTCGACTCGCAGTGTCGTTTTCCATTACCGTAACAGTTCCCCCTCAGTGTAGCTGGTCTGCAATGATTTTGGTACCTGCTCCAGTTTTTTTGGAACCTCGACAAAGGTGGTACCAGAAAAGTGGTAACAGTTACCAAAATGCCGGTACTTTCCAGTAATGGAAAACGGAAAAGTCGAGTCGAGTTGAGCCGGCACCATGTGGTGGAAAAGGGGTTAGTAGCTTTATGGACAAATACAAAGGAAGAACATTGGTGTACAAGTTATATTTGTATACTGCGAAATATGAATTGATGTAATTTTCAACTTATTTATGTTCAATGCCCATCTCCTGACTAACTGCCAGCCAGGCAGCATCTCTCTTGTGGGGCAGTTTGTAGTTTTCAAGGGAAATGTCATACAATATCAGCTGGTTAGACACAGCAACAGTCAAAGTCTCCTGTATCCTGGATCACTAAGAAAACTACAGCCCATTACAGCAAAGTGGGGTCAACCACACACACACTTCTTTTTTTTGGGGGGGGGGGGGTTTCTCCCCACTTGTATCCATCCAATTACCCAACTCTTCCAAGCCATCTCGGTCGCTACTCCACCTCCTCTGCCGATCCAGGGAGAACTGCAGACTACCACATGCCTCCTCCGATACATGTGGAGCCGCCAGCCGCTTCTTTTCACCCGACAGAGTGAGGAGTTTCGCCAGGGGGACATAGCACGTGGGAGGATCACACTATTCCCCCCAGTTTCCCTTCCCCCCTGAACAGGCGCCCCGACTGACCAGAGGAGGCGCTAGTGCAGTGACCAGGACACCTACCCACATCCAGCTTCCCACCCACAGACACGGCCAATTGTGTCTGTAGGGACACCAAGCCGGAGGTAACACGGGGCTTCGAACTGGCGATCCCCGTGTTGGTAGTCAACGGAATAGACCGCTACGTTACCCAGACGCCCCCACACACACTTCTTGGCTATTGGTGGCGGCTGCGAATTCGCCAGTCAAAGTTCACCAAAGTTGAATTCCACGCAAAGCGAAGACGCAAATTTCTTTCGTCACTGGAAGCGAATGTTTCATTCACCCCACTGCTCACAGAGAATGGAAGTGAACGGGAGGCGAATATTCACCAGTGTTAATTTCACACATGTGTGACCGTACCCTGGCAATGCAATGTATCTGCGACAAACAAATAAGCTTTCAACAGAAACCAGAAAAAACTGGTCTTAATTAAAATATGTTCAAAAATCTACATTTACAACCGAAATTTTGATATCGAGAGCCACCCAGGGACGCACTCAAATTGAAAAAAAAAAAAAACCCAGGTCCAAAATCTATTCTACTCACACCACAGATCTACTCTACTCTATGCACAACACATTCTAAGTGAGGAGGGGGGGTATCAGATAACTCGAATAGCACAGCATGTCGACTTGAGCTCCACTAGCACACAAGGATACAAACCGATTCCCATGTACCAAGCACCGCATAAAACCAGATTCTACATGTGACAACAGCAAAACAACAGGGACTATGTGACTTAAGGCTGAAGGCATTCCAGTCCGCTGCCAAACTGGGTGATGAAGTAATAACTTTTCGAGTTATCTGGAGACAGGGGGCTACATGGTGGTGGTCTAAATGGGTGGACTGTTGGCTAGTTAGAAACACACAGACAATGAGAGAATGACACACTGCAGGCATTGACAGAGGGCTCACAGTTCTGGTCCGAGTCTTCTATTAGGATTCGCAGTTTCTGCACACAGAGCTGAGGGAGAGAAAGACAGAAAGAGAGAAAGAGCAAGAGAAGAATAGAGAGAAGGGAAAACCCACCATTATCGTCTCTGTAAACCTTTCCAAACCAGTCTCAATCTTGTCATGCGGTCACACTTAGGATATGAATGAACTGATGAAAAGTGGAAAAAGTGTGGCCTAATATTTGAGAAGAAAAAATGAAATTTGCCAAGTGGCCATTCCATGCATTCTCGACAGTCACAAGGACCAAAACCGAGCAGCCAAATCTGACAGTCCTGTCAGCCTGTCTGGCCATCTGGTATGTGTCTATTAAAAAGGAGTTATGACAGACAGACTTGTGAATCAAATGAAAAGTAACACAAACATGCACTGTGATTTTACTGGAGTGGAAAGGGTTCAACAGCGTCTAACCACGGGGAAGGACAAGCAGAAGTGTGGACCTCTGAGGCTTACCTGAATGCTAGCGCTGTGGTTGGGCATCCCAGAGGACAAGGAAATCAACACTGCAACAAGGAACATAGACACAAGTCACATCTAACTCTGGGACATGTTTTCAAAGAACAAGGAAAAATATGATAATCCACGATGCACTTACACTCAGATCTGTGTGAAATCCAAGGGTTTGTTATCAAGTCAGCTTTAAAATTATCTGAGCCTGCTGAAATCCTGCTTGGTTCAAATTTGACAAAAGACTAGCACTAGAACTACATTCAGTCCCAACTCATTAGCGACATGAACATTTTAAAATTACTGTAGTTAAGAAAAGAAGAAGAAAAGACAGACACTTTATTTCATTATTGCACAGGATACAATGGAATGTTTTCTCTGCATTTAACCCATCCTATCGTGCAGGAGCAGGAGCTGCAGCACCCGGGGACCAACTCCAGTTCCTCTTTCCATTGCCTTGCTGAGGGGCACAGATTGGAGTATTATAATACCTTAATGTGCATGTCTTTTCTTTTTTTTTTTCAAAGATTATTTTTTGCCATTTTCTGTCTTTATTAGATAGAGATAATAGAGAGCGACAGGAAAGGCAGGGGACAGAGAGGGGATGACATGCAGCAAAGGGCCTGGGCCAGATTCGAACCCAGGCCGCTGCGTTAAGATTCAACCTTATGTGGTACGTGCTCTACCAGGCGAGCCACCAGGGTGCCCCCAACATGCATGTCTTTTTTTTTTTAGATTATTTTTTGGGGCATTTTCACCTTTATTTGACAGTGATAGCGAAGAGGCAGACAGGAAATGGGGGGGGGGGGAGAGAGAGAGAGAGAGAGAGAGAGAGAGAGAGAGAGAGAGAGAGAGAGAGAGAGAGAGAGAGAGAGAGAGAGGTAAGAAATGCAACAAAGGTCACCGGCTGGAATCGAACCGGCGATGGTTGCGACCATGTGGCCACGTGGTATGCACTGTAAGCATTCGGCTATGGAGGTGCCCCAACGTTCATGTCTTTTTTCTTTTTCTTTTTTAATTTCCCCCCCTTTTTCTCCACAACTGTATCTGGCCAATCACCCCGCTCTCCGAGCCGCCCCGGTCGCTGCTCCAACCCCTCTGCTGATCTGGGGAGGGCTGCAGACTATGACATGCCTCCCCCGATACATGTGGAGTCGCCAGCTGCTTCTTTTCACCCGACAGTGAGGCGTTTCGCCAGGGCGATGTAGCACGTGCGAGGATCACGCTGTTCCCCCCAGTTTCCCCTCCCCCTGCATAGGCACCCCGACCAGAGGAGGCGCTAGTGCAGCGACCAAGACCAATACCAACATCCAGCTTCCCACCCACAGACACGGCCAATTGTGTCTGTAGGGATGCCCGACCCAAGCCGAGGTAACAAGGGGATTCAAACCAGCGATCCCCATGTTAGCAAGCAACGGAATAGAGTGCTCTGCTACCCGGACGCCCAGTATACATGTGTAAAGGTTCTTATGTTCTATCAAAGTGCAAAAGCGGATGTCTCCTGAATTTTTCTTTTGTATGTTGGCTTCACAGTCTCATGGCAAAAGACAGAAACAACCTGAGGAGCATTGTTAAAATCTGTTCTACCATCACAAGAGTGAAGTGAAGATCTGAATTCTTTGTGCAACCAGCAAATCCTCCACAAACCAGCAAGTATTTTGGCTTCTTCTGGACATGTTCTTGCAAGTGAATTTTCACTGTTGCCATCAGGGCGTCGTCATGTTTTACCTGCTTGTAAAAGTAACCATCATTCTGTATCATTCATTCCCTCGGCGTTTCCACCACTAAATGTTCAGTAGTTTTTTTTTATTTGATCGTTTTATTGTGTTTACTATTTTACTTACTATTGTAGTATTTATTGTGTTTAACTAGCCTATCAAAATTATTAATTAGTTATAGAGCTTATATATTTTATTCCATATTTAGCTCCCTGGAGTGTTATTCCTTCTTGTTTGTGTTATTTGTTTGTTTGTATGTTACTGTGTTTTGTGTACAACAAGCTGCTGCAAACAAATTGCCCCCAGTGGGTTTAATAAAGTTGTTTGTATTGTTTCGATAAAAGATTTAAACGGTAAAGGAAATACAATCCGGGCATCCAAGTATCGTAGTGGTCTATTCCACTGCCTACCAACAAGGGGATCGCCAGTTCGAATCCCTGTGTTACCTCCGGCTTGGTCAGGCATTCCTACAGACACAATTGGCCGTGTCTGCGGGTGGAAAGCCGGATGTGCGTATGTGTCCTGGTCGCTGCACTAGTGCCTCCTCTGGTTGGTCAGGGCGCCTGTTCGGGGGGGAGGGGGAACTGAGGGGAATAGCGTGATCCTCCCACGTGCTATGTCCCCCTGGTGAAACTCCTCACTGTCAGGTGAAAAGAAGCGGCTGGCGACTCCATATGTATCGGAGGAGGCATGTGGTAGTCTGCAGCCCTCCCTGTATCGGCAGAGGGGGTGGAGCAGCGACCGGGACAGCTCGGAAAAATAGGCCAAGTAAAATTGGGAGATGGGGGGGCGGGGGGTCAAAAAAGAACAAAGGGGGGAGACACAATCCTTTGATTTTCTCTGATGGTGGGGGCATCCCGGTGGCTTATTCTGTTAGGAACATACCATGTAGGCTCAGGCCTAATCATCATGTCACAGGTTTGAATTCGGCCAGGGGACCCTCTGCCAACTGTCCTTCCCCGACTCTCCACATCATGTTACCCATCTCTTGCTAATGCCGTCAAATAAAAGCTAAAAATGCCAAAACTACTACTACTACTTTCGGCTGCTCCCGTTAGGGGTCACCACAGCAGATCATCTGTTTCCATCTCTTCCTGTCCTCTGCATCTTCCTCTGTCACACCAGCCACCTGCATGTCCTCCCTCACCGCATCCATAAAACCTCCTCTTTGGCCTTCCTCTTTTCCTCTTCCCTGGCAGCTCCATATTCAGTATCCTTCTCCCAATATACCCAGCATCTCTCCTCCACACATGTCCAAGCCATCTCAATCTTGTCTCTCTTGCTTTGTCTCCAAACTGTCCAACTTGAGCGGTACCTCTAATATAATTATTCCTAATCCTGTCCTTCTTCGTCACTCCATGAAAATCTTAGCATAAATATGCCAAAAACTACCTAAAAAAAAAATATCCCCAAAGGAAAGTATTTTTTTTACATCCAGACAGAAACATGGCAACTGTAAGTACCACCCTCCACCAACTGTGCTATACAGAACTGCTAGGCTAAACAAAGAGGGGTAATACTGACCTGCAATCACAGTGTTGACACATTCATACAGGAGGGACATGGCGGAGGTACTGTAAGACAAAATAAGGAGAGAGGAAGAGGAGTAGATAGAGTAAGAATTGTTATTGATGTGCCCATCTCACCAGATGAGAGTCTGTGGTGGAGGGTCAGTCCAGAACAGTGTTTCCTCACACATAGACTTTACTTGGGCGGGCCGCCCAGGTATATTAACGGCCGCCAAAGTATATTTGGTGAGCCATTTTAGCATTTTTTATTTTTATGTTTTTATTCCTCCGAGAGAACGACGCCATCCGCGATCGAGTAACTAATGAACAATCTACCCTCGCTCTACCCCTCCCTTACCCGCTCGTTCTGCTATCGCGAAAACGGTATACTGAGAATCGCACACGCTCTGCAGAGAAACACAGAGAGAGAGACGTTCTCAGGTATTATGTCGGTAGAAGAGGAGGGCACGGATATTTTATAAGCACGGACAGGTAAAGCAACTCCTTTTTGTGTAATCGTTCTCGGACTTTGGTAGTAGCTTTGAATTCTATGAAAGAAAGCGGCAACTATGCTGTGTTGGTAGCTACAAGACTCAAGAGTGTATTCAGCACACGTAACTTGACCATTGCGCAACATGCAGCAAAGCTGTCCTGGCTAAGATTATACCAGTGGTCTGTGGCTTCAGTTACCCGCGTCAACTGCGGTCCAAAATAAACAATTCATAAATTTTAAATTGCGTGCCATTCTGAGTCGCGTGATGAAATCTCACACCATCTCACCCGGGACGTGACTTATCCCCTTGTCCAGCATATCCACGCTGTATATGCTACACGCTCGTTAGTCACT
Source organism: Lampris incognitus (assembly GCF_029633865.1). Classification (NCBI taxonomy): domain Eukaryota; kingdom Metazoa; phylum Chordata; class Actinopteri; order Lampriformes; family Lampridae; genus Lampris; species Lampris incognitus. Next base: position 63,663,904 of record NC_079213.1, read on the forward strand.
TAGTACTGTATATATAGGGTTCGATGCTATCTGTGGTTTCAGGCATCCGCCGGGGATGTTGGAACATATCCCCCGCGGATAAGGGGGGATGACTGTTTTCTCTTCAGGCTATGGCAGTTAGAAAGACACGGACTAACTTTAGCTAAGGTTAGACTACTAATTTTTCATGCATTTACTCAGCAGCGATGAATATTGAGACAAATCAAAATACTGTGTTAAAGGTCACACGTATTTGTTGTTTGTCACATGTAGTAGACCATTTTTGTGCTGGCCGGTAATGCCGGCCCTTTCCGCCGGCTACCACAAGTATATTTCAGACCTGTGGGAAACACTGCAGATGGACGACTGTGTCTGTCTCACCTGTGGATGAGGTTGGTCAGAGGTTCAATCAGCTTCTTCCCCAGCCGCGGCTCCAAGGGCGTGAGTGCACCAAACTGTAAAACACAGAGCAATTTGATATATCTCAAACTGGCAGCGGGTTAGTTCTCACTGCCCTGAATAAAATAAAACACCTCTATTTATCTTAGCATTTTTAGCCCCCTCTGACAGGAAAAAACAACGTAAAGAGAGGGGCTGAAATGCAGCACAGCTGGATTATTTGGGGTTTGTTTTTTTTTACACCACAGGACACTGATTAGCAGAGCCTGCACACTATGCCCTTAACTGGTTAAGCTACCAGAACATAACATATGAACTCCAAGACATCTTGGCAAGGTAGCGAAAAAAAGTCTGTCAACACTACACTAATCTTTGTTGTTCACTGGACTACTGGGGATGGCTTATAACACAGTCAAACTGACTTTTCACAAGCTTGGTGGAATTGGAATGCTGCAGAGATTTTAAGGGTGGTCTTATGATGACAAAACGGAGTAAAAGAAGCTAACCAGGCAGAAATTCCTCCCACTTATAGAACATTTCTTGGGGAAAACTGTACACACATGGCTCTTCTGCTGACTCACCAGCTTGATAATCTTGATGAGGACCCAGTTGTTGGTGGAGGAAGTCATAAGCTTGAAGAAGAGCGGGGCCAGTGATAGGTAGTTCTTCGGGTTCCTCCTGGCCAGCTCACAGATAACATTCACAGCTGCTGACTGGACACCTTAATGAGGGCAAAAAATACATTAGATAGGAAGAAAAGTCAGGACAAATACATATGTATCTTGCAAATGAAAGATAAAGGTTTTTTCCGCCACGGTAACAGAAAGAGGTGACACAAACAGAAATGTGCTTAATCAAACGCTGAAAAATTCTAAAAAAACATAAAATTCCAAATGAGGTAAAATTTACTATTTTTCCTCTCTTAACATCAGCGATGTTGCCACACCATTTATAGATGACCAAATTTGCGTGGCTATAACTATTGATGTAACGTTGCTGTTGAAACAAAGATTCAAATGAGGCACAGATTCCCTTAAAGATATGTACAATTGATATACTTGACAAATTGTGAGTCAAGTAGCTGGGCACTGTGCAGACACCGCGGTGATGAATGGTGGTGGGTCGCATGAGAACGCAGAGGAGGCGAAATCCAAGCAGGATGGGAGCGATGAGGCGGATGGAGGGGAGGAATCTAACAAACATGAAGTGATAGTGATCCAGGACACAGGCCTCACTGTGAAGATCCAGGTCCCCAGCATGGAGCCATTTGATCTTCAGGTGTCTCCGCAGGAGATCCATCAGGTGTTGATGGACCATATCACCAAACCTGCTTCTCTCTGCAACTGGACAGCAGCGTTCTGGACAACTTTGCTGAGCTCAAGTCCATTGAGGGATTGCAGGAAGGCTTGCTGCTCAAAGTGGTGGAAGAACCTTACACAGTGCGTGAGGCACACATTCATGTACGCCACATCAGAGACCTGCTGAAAAGCCTGGACCCCTCTGACACCTACGATGGTGTGGACTGCAACTCCCTCTCTTTCCTGAGCATCTTCACTCATGGAAACCTAGCAGATAGTGGAAGCGAAAGAAAAAGGGCAATGAGCTGGAGCAGATAGATTGCACCCCTCCAGAGCAAATCCTCCCTGGCAGCAAAGAGCGCCCTCTGGTGCCCCTCCAGCCACAGAACAAAGACTGGAAGCCCATGCAGAGCCTGAAGGTCCTGATCATGAGTGGGTGGAACCCTCCGCCAGGGAACAGGAAGATGCACGGAGACCTCATATAACCTTTATATGGTGACTGTGGAGGAGCGCCATGTCAGCGTCACTGCCTCTACCTGTGGCTTCTACCTCAACCAATCTACAAACTACACCTTTAACCCCAAGCCAGCTAACCCTAGTTTCCTGAGTCATTCTCTGGTGGAGCTATTGAGTCAGATCAGCCCTGCCCTCAAGAAGAACTTCACTGCACTGCAAAAGAGGAGGGTCCAGAGGCACCCATTTGAGAGAATAGCAACTCCCTTCCAGGTGTACAGCCCCACAGGTAGACCATGCTATGGATTGCTTCAGAGCAGAGGATGCCTACATTTCTCGCCTGGGGTATGAAGAACACATTCCTGGACAGACTAGAGATTGGAATGAGGCGCTCCACACCACCAGTGAGTTGACCCAAAAGAATCTACTGGAACGCCTGCTGAAAGAGAGGGCCATATTTAAAGGTCCACAGCGACTTTGCAGCAGCTGCCACCCGGGGTACAATGGCAGTAATTGATGGTAACATGATGGCCATCAACCCAAGTGAGAAAACGCGCACGCAGATGTTTATCTGGAACAACATCTTTTTCAGCCTTGGCTTTGATGGGTGTGACAACTATTGGGAGCTGGGCGGGGACGCTGCTGCCCATGTGGTGCCCACCAATGACTTGAATAGTGTGCAGGCTTACGGGGCCACGGATGTGGAGGGGTTGTACACGCTCGGGAGGATGGTGGTGGACTACAGGGGCTACCGTGTCACTGCCCAGTCCATTACCTCGGGCAACCTGGAACAAGAGCAGGAGCAGAGTGTCATCTACGGCTCCATAGACTTTGGCAAAACTGTCGTGTCCCACAGCAAGTACCTGGAGCTGCTGGAGAAGGCCAGTAGGCCACTCAAGGTCCAGAGGCACGGGGTCCTGAATGAGGAGAATGAGACACTGGACTTGTGCTCCTCAGTGGACCTTCTCTGCACCTTCCCCCTGACCTCAACTTCCTGTCCGTGGAAGGGGAAGACTCGCCCCAAGAGAACCAGAGACATGGTTTCCCTTGCCAGCACCTCCACCACCTCCCCTGTCTGCGCCAAGAACTTATCGAGGTCTTTGTTGAGCACAGATATCTCCTTTTCATGAAGATGCACAATTACAGCTCATGCAGCTGAGGGCAAACAAAGACAAGACTTTCGCTCTGCCTGCAAAAGAAAGCTCTTCGGAGACATCCACTGAGACCCTAACGGAAAGCAGTGCTGATGCTACTCAGACACCTGTCTCAGACACTACTAAGGTGCCTGTCACAGATACCCCCAAAGCAGACCAAACAGATGAGTCTGTTATCTCACAGACAGCAACCACCAATGCTGAGAAATCCTCCAAGCCCACCACCAATGGGCCTATGGAGCCCACAGCCATCTAGAAAGGGGAATGCGAGAGCCTAGTGGAGGACCCCAAAAGTCATGAAGTGGTCCTCAATGCCTGTAGGGCAGTTGGCTCAATCAGCAACACGTCATTTGACATCCGCTTCAACCCTGACATCTTCTCCCCAGGAGTACGTTTCCCAGAAGACAGCTTGGAGGATGTCCAGAAACAGAAGCAGCTGCTCAAAGACGCTGCTGCCTTTTTAGTGTCCTGCCAGATTCCCTCACTGGTGAAAGACTGCTTGGACCACTGCGCCCTGTCTATGGATGGGGCTATGCTGACCAAAGCCCTGCTACATGAGCACAGTTCTCGATTTCGTTGACAAGACCCTTGCCAGAGCCCTGCTGAACCCTTTCTATAGAATAGAAATCAGTGAGCTGATCATCAGATGTGCAAAGCATATCATCTCCAGGGTGTGGAGTTGTCAACTCTTTTTGCTGCAGTCAGCCATTTCCTCAAATGCTTTTTGAGCTCTTTCCCTGATGTTATTGTTCTCCTGCCTCCTGATGAACTGGTGTCACGCCGCAAGAACCGCAAGCGTCGCAACAGGGTCCTTGGTGGCAATGACAACACGGCCTGGTCCAACCTGACACCCAGTGAGCTGTGGAAGAACATTGCCGCTGAGGCTCAGAGCTACTACCATTTCACCTTGCAGTGTGGACCAGGTGGTGGAGAAATATGGCCTTCAGAAAATCCCTCTTCTCAAAGAGGTACCCGGACTGACCAGAGGATGTGTTAGTGCAGTGACCAGGACACATACCCACATCCGTATGTATGTATTTATGTTTCTGTGTAGTCCAACAGTGAATGTATATGCCAGGGGTTTGGGGTGTTATTGCTGCTGCTTAGTTTAAGTTATGTGGTGATCCATGACATTCAAAATGTTTTATTTTTCTACACATAGTACACATATCGAATGGGTGATGTCTCTTTTCTTTAATCACTCATGTCCAGCAATGTTGTAAATCTGCTTCTGTATCAACTGGCTATGAAACGGAGTTCTTAGCAATAGACCGGATACTACACCATTTTAAAAAAAAAGAGAGAGAGATGTACAACCAGGTGAATTGTTTGGACAGTGATCTAAAACAAAATACAATATCAATCTTTGAGTGTTGTTAAACATCAATATTTAACTAACTAGCTTGTTGACTGGTCGTATAGCTGGGTTTTTAGCATAGCATCGTCAGAAAACAGTTGCCCAACAGGAGCTGGCTATGTAAATTTGGATTTAAGCACAGACACGCCTACAAGCGAAGATGGGACTTTTTTCATTTTATAGTAATGGCTGTGAACACAGGGTTCGAGTCCTGGCAATATGTCATGAAATAGATGCATGCAATGATGTTCTGTGAGAGTAGCAGAAATATTCCCGTGGGCTGTTGAATATTACCAGACAGCTCTGGCAGCATCGCAAAGGACTTTTCTTATGGTCATATCCTCAGCTTTTGAATAATTCATAAGAGGCGCTAACAGAGTTTATATGACTTATCTATCTCACTGGCACGTCTGGCCAAAACCAGGAGGAAGTGGTGCGATAAGAGACTGAGGCAACATCGTTGATGAAATAAGGGCAAACTCATCCTTGCGTTTCACATATGAAAATGTAGTGACTACCCTCTGACGGACAGATTGATTCTGTGTCATTTTCCTCAGTACCTGGGTCTGGGTCTTCCAGTTTCTCCTTGAGCCTAGGGAAGGCAGGGCGCAGGGACTCAGGGTACTTCAGAAACACCTTGTACATGATCAGCACTGCTTTTTTTCTGATGTAGGGCTTAGTGTGGGACATCTGGGGTGGAAAGAGGGGAAAAGAGAGATTAAAAAAAATACTAGGGAAGGGAAGGACAGTTGAAACTGCTCAGTTTCAGAAAGAAAAAAGTGAAGAGCGAGAAGTCCTTTGTGCTAGACCTGTCGAGGTGTTCCCAGAAGCTCACCAGAGTCATGATGTCGTTGGCCAGGTCGCGAGCCAGGTCTGGGGTTACAAAGCAGGAGAGGCCGGTGAGGGCGACACCTGTGTCATACTGGTTGGGACTGCTGAGATCCTAGGATTGAAAATTAAGTGGACAAAAAAAAAAAAGAGAGAGAGAAGGGGCGAAGCATAGAGGGCAACAGAAGGGATTGGTAGAGGGGAAGGTGAGGTTTAAAAGGTGGCCACTTTTTTAAGAGGCGTGGGCCTCGAGTGTAAGGGAATAAAAGGGCATCACTAACCTTTCGGATCTGATTGGTTGTCAGCATGATGACATCAGTGCTTTCATGAAAGCACTGCGAGGCAGCCAGGTAGCCAATCCTCTGTAACACAGGCAGAAAGCAAAGACCATTAAATAGCATTTTATTGCTGCAATCACATGGTATGTGTTATAGCCCAATGCTAACAAAGGATAAATTCAGTGACAAAGCAGTTTCTTAGACATTTACCATCTACAAGAATCTGGTTAAACTACCCTTTGCACTTTGTTTGGCTAAGGAGAGAGTAGCCTAGGTGTTAGAGGAAAGGGGTATGAATTATAGTGGGTAAGGTTTTCAGGTGGACACAGATTGGCACCTTTCATTACAAATGTGTGGTTGAATGAGGGCTATGGAATATTCAACACTAAGTTCTGGAAATTTCAGAAACAGACCTTTACACACCCACTCTCATTACTACCAGGAACTAAACTTTGTTTTACTACCCTGTATTTGAGCCTAGTTTACAATGTTACTCTGTAATAATTAAATGACATAGAATCTTCCCATTTTAATTCGTACTCCCGATCTCACCTTGTATGTAAACTTGGAGGAGCTCATGACTTCAACGATGTTGAAAGCCGCCCAGCTGACATCGTAGCCCAGCATCTGAAGCTGTACACGTCAAGATCAGGGGAAGCAAGACAGAGACGGAGACAAAGTGAGTCAAGGAGATGCAAGGGAGAGTGGGCCAGGAGTTGCCCAAGTGGAAAATAGAGATGCTATATAGCACTGAGCTAAGAGCTTTCAAACTGAGCACAGATGCTAAATGCAGAGGGAAATCTAAGCTGAACCATAGGCCTGGGCTATTAATAGAGACAGGACTTTCCTTTTAATACAGATCATACTTTAGACACACACCAAAAGGGGGAGCAGAATGCATAAAGACAAAACAGTGAGGTAGATATACATACATCCCACACTATTAGGACATATACACTACATGGCTTCAAGTATGTGGACACCCAAACATCACACCCATATGTGTCTGCTGGATATCTCACCGTCTCTGCTCATACCCCCCCCCCCCCGCTATTATAACAGCCTCCACTCTTCTGGGAAGGCTTTCCACGAGATTTTGGAAAATGGCTACAGGGATTCGCTCCCATTCAGTGACAGAGTATCAGTGAGGTCGGACACGGATGGTGGGAATGAGGCCTGGTGCACAGTCGGCATTCCGATTCATCCCAAAGGTGTTGGATGGGGTTGAGGCCAGGGCTCTGCGCAGGCCAGTCAAGTTCTTCCACACTAAACTCAGCAAACCATGTCTTTATGGACCTCGCTTTGGCATGGGGGCACCGCCATGTTGAAAGAAGAAAGGGCCTTCCCTAAAATGTTGCCACAAAGTTGGAAGCACACAATTCTCTAGAATTTCATTGTATGCTGTAGAATTAAGACTTGCCTTCATTGGAACTACAGGACCTAGCTCAAACCATGAAATACAGCCACAGACCAATATTCCTCCTCCAACAAACTTCACAGTTGGCACTATGCATTTGGGCAGGTAGCATTCTCCTGGCATTCACCAAACCAAGACTGGTCGGTCAAACTGCCAGATGGTGAAGTGTGATTCATCACTCCAGAGAAGCATTTTCACTGCTTCGGAGTTCATTGGCGGTGTGCTTTACACCACTCCAACTGGCGCTTGGCATTGTGCATGGTGATGTTAGGCTTGTGTGCAGCAGCTCGGCCATAGAAACTAATTTCATGAAGCTCCAGATGAACATTTCTTGTGCTGACGCCGCTTTCAGAGGCAGTTTGTAACTTGGTAGTGAGTGCCTCAACCGAGGACAGATGATTTTTAGCACTCGGCATTCCCGTTCTGTGGTCTTGTGTGGTCTACTGCTTCACAGCTGAGCTATTGTTGTCCCTAGATGCTTCCACTTCACAATAACAGACTTACAGTTGACCATGGCAGAAATTTGACCAACTGACTTGTTAGAAAGGTGGCATCTTATGACAGTGCCATGTTGAAGGTCACTGAGCTCTTCATTACGACTCAGTCTATTGCCAATGCTTGTCTATGGAGAATGCATGGCTGTATGCTTGACTTTATACTCCTGTTAGCAATGGGTATAGCTGAAATAACCAAACCCACCAATTATCAGGGATGTCGACATATTTTTGGCCATGTAGTGTATATCCCATATACTAGACTCCCCCTCAAATGATATATTATTTCATTTGTCGTTGAACAGAATCTTCAGTTATCCATATTGTATTTAAGGTGAAGTTAAACTTTATTCACTTTCTCACACATGGCTGGCTGCAATATTGACAGATTGAACAGCAGTATGGGTTAAAGAAAGCAAGCACTGGTAGAAGGTTGGCCAAATTTGCCCCATGTAAGGATGCTGATGAATAATTAACCCAGGAATGTTATTGTTGTTCAGCTACAGCATTTAAGCATGGCAAACTAACCAAAAATACCAATGCTGTTGCCCAGTAGGCCTCATCAGATGCAGGGCTGACAGTGAACAGACTGCATTAGAGACTTACCACCCCTGAACATGTGGACATGCTCATATTTCTATGTAAAAACACACGGACTTACTGGTTTTCTTTTGATTTATTCCGGTGATTTAGACTTAATTTCTGTTCAAACCTATGTCAACCAACTCATAAGGTTGCATTAATTATTTCCTTTAAGTTAAACAAGGAACTTGTTTATTGCTACTGGACCAAACACTAAATTTGCAGACGATTATTCCATTTTTCTTCCAATGACCAGACAAAACCAAGACAATAATGATTCAAAGTACCTTCAGCAAACAAAAACTAGCTTTTGCTTCCAAAGATGAGTTTTGATTTAGTTATGGCCTGGTTTTCAACATGGAAAAAGAGGTCAACGATATTCTTTTTTTATTTTTTAATTGCGTTTTTGTCCACAAAAATCGATGCTGGGTCAGTGTCTTCCTATACATGGAGATATGGATGGTATAGATGGTAGCTCACAAGATATTTATCTGTGTGTATCAGTGTGGGTGGCAGTGATGGACACAGACTCAGTATATCGGCAGGTGTCGAACTGTCTTACGTAGGTAAGCTTGCACACAGCATTGGCCTTGACAGCGATGTTGTCCTGCTTCAGTTCGTGTTTGATCTCGTCGATGCAGGTGGAGATATACTTGGCCTGAGGGCAGACAAAGCAGATGGTACAAAACAGATCAGATGGGCCTGGGCAATAGTCAGGGGGGGATTGTACCACCACCACCAAAGGCTGCTATATTTTGGCTTTGGTGTGTGCATTTGTCCCCATATTGTTGTCCACTACCCCACAGATACAGGTTAGTGGACAACAATTTTATCATTTCAAGATGCGACTGTAATCTCAAAATCTATTTTGCTGATAAAAAAAAGTCAAAATAGCAGATGTATTTTGGGGTGTACCAGCCACTTCCACCTGAGCAAAGTTTTCTGCCTCAGTAAATGTCATTACTGATCCAGGTGAAACGGTATCAATTACTTATGAAACTGTTGTCAATCCACTACTTGAAAAGACCTACTCACGAAACTAGTTCATAAAACATGTTTGGCCAAAGAACAAATCTATGCACATTTACACAGAGAAGAACATGAAACAAGACAGAATGAATGAAACAAAAACAATTCAGCCATCATCTTAACTACACAAGTGCTAAATATAGGTTGCATTATCTGCTAAAATGGCACAAATACTCCCATGTCTTTCATCCCCTTCAAATGGAGGTCAAATTCTCTGGAATCAAAATCCAGACTCCTGCCTGAAGCATTTAGGCCTAGAGGTCAGAGGCCTAGAGGTCAGAGGATCAATTGTCCGGTGAGTGAGCTACACACAAATACATGAGTAAGAAAAGGCAGCCTTTTAATCTGTAGCACAACAGACCAGGCAGGATTACTCATTCACTGAAAACATTTCCCCCCCCCCAAAAAAAATTTCTAATTTCATTCAACCAATGACGACCAGCTTAGCTTGGCCTTATGATAGTGCAATCAGTCAAACACTGGTAAAGGGGGAACCTTGAAAAAACTGACACAGAGTCTATAGTGAGTGTATGCTGGTCATGTGTTTTCAGTCATGAGACAGTACAGTGACACTGTGTGTGTGTGTGTGTGTGTGTGTGTGTGGGTGTGTGTCCTGCCTTTGCTGCTCCTGGAGAGAAAGAGGCTGGTAGGGCTGGAGGGTAGGCGTCAGACACAACACAACGGCTTCCCCTTCACGCTCTTTCAAGGACCACTTCACAACCCATTGAGATAACGTGAAATAGTTGTCTCAAGGTTGAAGCAGAAAGATGCCAGGGCAACAGGTTGAACATGAGTTTTAAGGGAGGGAGGGAGCAAATGCGATGAGATCCTTAGCTTTTCATGGAAAGGAAGTGAAATCGGAGTCAATGCTGTCTAGATTTATCCCAGGTCTTTCTACTTGACACAGAACAAATATGAGTAAACCTCAAGTTTCCTTTGCCTATCTGGGTTATAATGTAATTTACAGTAGCAGCTCCTTCACAGCCTTTTCATGATACACCTGCTGTTTGAGAGCCACAGAGGGAGGGGATGAAAGAGTGAGCAGCACAAGAACTCAGCACATCTATGTGGGAAAACAAACAGACTGAGTCCATGAGAAACTGTGGCTGGCTAGGAAAAAGCAAACACACACACATAAATATTTCAGCCAACTGTCTACTGTTGGCTGGGCAACAAAAACCTTATCTCAGTAGGCAGGGTTGGGTTACCTATGGAGAACAGCTCAGCCTATAAGCTGAATCAAAAGATCACGGATGAATGGTGAAGCACCAACTAAACAGCTTGCCATGCTGCTCATTTTCCATATCTGAAAGCATGGAGGAAAGTACACAAATGGCACACTACTGGCCCCAAATATGTATACAGGTGATCAAGCCTGCTTGTGGTACTATTTGTAACCTAGGCTAGAGCCCAGACTCGCTGATGAGATGGAATACATAGCTCAATCCTGGTATGCTGATAAAAACAAATCACTAAAAATAAGTTTCCACATAAAATTACGTTGACTTGGCGGGGTGTTTACGTGGGGACACGAGACATATCCAGCTCTACAGTTATGCAACGATAACTCAGGTGTCCTGCCACCACCCACTCCAACCTTTCCACATGTGAGAACATCAGTATAGTAAGAGCACTGTGCACATGAGCAAAAAAAACAAAAACAAAAGAAAAACTCATCATCCCAGAACTCAAAGGCTAACGGTGAAAAAAGAAAAACATGGTTGTGCTTTCATTTTTCCAAACAGTGCCCTCTATTGGCCTGTCCCACCCAAACCCAACCCCCGTGCCCCACTCAGGTAATTGTGTGATGAGCTTGGCAATAACCCACAGCACTGCTAAAGATGACATCACTGTCGACCACTAATTTATGGGGGTGAGGCGCATTCAAAAACAATGCTTTTGTGCAGTGTGCACATTAGACGCCATTAGTGTGCACATTGTGATTATGGTCAGGTAACTGAGCCAACAAGTCAGTGAAGGATCAGCAGATTAGAGAATCAAATGCCCCTTTCACAGCGTGTCACCAAATAAGTAAACGAGGGTGTGGTGTTGATATACTCAAGTGACAGCTTCCACTGACAGAATCCTAATACCAGACAACCTCAACTGAGTGGTTTGAACTGGGCTGATTTAGACTAGGCCCATTCACCCAGTCCAAGTCATCACTACCATTCTGGATGGTTTGTTTGACATTGGCCAGGTGGTTTATCGCACACGTAGTGTGAGCTGGTCTTTATTCGTCCGGACGAGTAATCGCCTGGCGGACATGGAGAAGTTGCTAGCTGCCTCCGACCTCTCACTTGTACGTTAGCCGCTGTCGTTTGGACGAAACTCGGGATGACCGGTTAACGTTTAATGAGCAACGTTACTTTTTTTGTAAATTGACAGCTACATTTAACAAGCGAAACAGCAAGATGGTTCACCCCCGGTTTTGTGAACGTCCAGCCGGCTGCATGGACCTCTAAATACGGCTAGTTTAGGCGGCTAATCCATCGAGGGGAATGACTGAGTTGAGCCATTAGCAACCGCTAGGTTAGCTCACCATCCCACATAACGTTGACGATACCTAGTTAGCCGCTAGCATTAAACTTAACACTAGCCAGTTAATGGAAATAGCAGTTGTGTGTTGTGCGGGAATACTGCTTTACGTGACGGTGAATATGTACGCTCCGGTCGGACTGCGTTACCTCATCTTCCTTGTGGTTCCTGATGCCACGTACTAAATCTTGGAGGTTTTTATCGAACATCCGATCGATGCTCCCCTTGACAATTTTCAAAGCCATGGCCGGCTTTCTGTCCTGTGCGACCAGGCAACTGACAGGAGTCTTGTGGACGCTGAACGACCCGCTGGACCGTCTCTCATCCACCCGAGGCACCGCCGCTGCTTGCACGATCCACCGCTGTGTACCAACCCCGGCCGGGTAGATGAAGGCGAGGCCGAGACGGGGCGTCCTGCGCTGCGCTGCGCTGCGCTACAGACGCTCGGGCGATATGGACCCGTGTAGGAAATGGCTGACAAAATGGCGTCTGAAGTCAGCTGACTCGAGCGTTATGCGAGAGTCTCGTGTGGGCACGGTCGGAGTTAAAGGTCTCTAAATCAATCCCCAAGTCCCGGTCCCGGGACACTGCCGCTTTAAACGCTGAAATAAGAAGGCTACAGTCTTGGAGAAGAGAAGAAAAAGCAGCCGATGACTTTGCCAACCTTATAACGCATAAAACGATTCTTAAGTAAATTATTTTCTATTTGTACTTGGGTGGAACTCCGCAGACCATTTTCAAGCGGCTGGCGTGTAGTGGTCGTTGAGGAGGTAGGCATACTGCGACCTAGAAGGGTAGATCAGAAAGAACAAAGCGGGTTAATTTGCTCTATATTTCAATGACTTTTTTGGCTGATCATAATGTAAACTGGCAGAAAAAGAGGTGGGTGAACTCAGTTTACCTGCGTATACCCTCCACTACACCACTGCTGACTATGCCAGGTAGAGGTGGGGACCATAGAAATTGAATGAGTAGAACGGACATTGCCACTCAAATCAACGTAGCGGGATGGTCAGGGTGGCGGCCATTTTTATTTGAACCGCTGCTATGGCAAAGAACTATGACCATTGTAGCGGACTAACTTACGTATAAACTTCTGTAAACTACTAATAAAACACATTAGCCGCTAGCTAACGGGTCTGAGCCTTTAGCCGAGCGGTTAGTGATGTCGCTTTGTGGTGCAGTACAGCCCGTATCGAATCCCGCACCGGGCGAAAAAATAACCGGTTACATTGGTGGCAGCGGTGGGATCCGGAAGCGTGCAGATCCTCAGAAGTCTCTTCGGAGCGCGGGAATAACAAAGCGCGAGAGCGCGCTTCCGGGAGAGGATGACGAATGTAAACCACCAATAAGACACGTTAGCCGCTAGCTAACGGGTCTGACCCTTTAGCCAAGCGGTTAGTGATGTCGCCTAGTGGAGTAGTACACCCCGTCTCGAATCCCGCACCGGGCAAGGAAATAACCGGTTACACTTCTGTATCGGACTCCCTTTTTTTTGGTGTCCTACCAAGGTGAGGTTTTGCAGTAACGACCAAATGAGCAGTTGAGTAGTACAAACATTTGCGCCCCGCGGACGCGTCCCCTTTTTCTTTCGAACTACTCGAATTACCACAACAAATAGTTCAACGTCCATTCTACTCTTCGGTTTCTGTGGGTCAAGTCAATTTTATTTGTATAGCCCGATATCACAAATTTGCCTCGTCGTTTTCCAAGTCACAAGTGTAAACTACTAATAACACACGTTAGCCCCTAGCTAACGGGTCTGACCCTTTAGCCGAGCGGTTAGTGATGTCGCCTTGTAGTGTAGTACACCGCGTATCGAATCCCGCACCGGGCAAGAAAATAACCGGTTACACAAGTAACTCCCAAGTCTTGGCACACAAGTCCCAAGTCAAAACAAGCAAGTCCAAAAAGACAAGTGTCAAATCAAGACTGACGAGTCTTAAACTTTGAGTTTCAAGTCCTTAACAAGTCATTATGCACTTTCTATTGTAACCGGTTATTAGTAGTTTACACTATCAATTGCCATTTTGTAGCGATATGTGGTAGCAGGCGGTTACCCATAGGTGGCAGTATTTTATAAGCGTAAGAACTTTACAGCCATTTTATTTTATTTTTTACAAATGTACACAAATCATGAACGCCTTATCAAAAGTGGATCTGCTATCATGAAAACGAACACACGGCACACTTCTTAAAGGCATTTTATGTTTGGGCTTGGAGAAGTCTTTCAAAGGTTAAAGCCCGGGGCGTCCGGGTAGCGTAGCGGTCTATTCCGTTGTCTACCAACACGGGGATCTCCAGTTCGAATCCCCGTGTTGCCTCCGGCTTGGTCGGGCGTGGGAAGCCGGATGTGGGTACGGGTCCTGGTCGCTGCACTAGGGTTGATGCTAGATCCAACGGGGTGTAGGCACGGAAGTAGACGTGATTGGTTGTTGCGTCGGCCAATAGACAGCACGGAACCTCGAAGCGCACTGACTGCCAGACCGACAGACAGAGCAATAGTTGGGGCGAATTAAGTTAACGCTAGTTAGCTAGCGATAGCAGTAGCGGTAGGGTTAGGGCTACGGTTAGGGTTACAGTACCATCTGGCAATGTTAAGGTCAATTGTAAGCTAGCTAGCTAAATGCTTCAGTGCGCATCGTTTGTTTCAAGTCAGTGCGCTTCGAGGTCGACGCAACAGCCAATCACGGCTACTTCCGTGCCTACACCCCGTTGGATCTAGCGTCAACCCCGCACTAGCGCCTCCTCTGTTCTGTTGAATAGCGTGATCCTCCCACGCGCTACGTCCCCCTGGCCAAACTCCTCACTGTCAGGTGAAAAGAAGCGGCTGGCGACTCCACATGTATGAAGGATGCATGTGGTAGTCTGCAGCCCTCCCCGGGTCGGCAGAGGGGCTGGAGCAGCAGCCGGGACGGCTTGGAAGAGTGGGGTAATTGGTCAGAAAGTACAATTGGGGAGAAAAAGGGAACCCCCAAAAAGAGGCTCAAGTCCAAGTGAAGTTGCAAGTCTTTCAGTTTAAGTCTAACATCACTAAATTTGTGACTTGAGTGTGACTCAAGTCCATATCTCTGATGCCAACAATTTCATGTTGTAACTCAACTGTGGAGATTCTTTTGGCCAGGGACCCATTAAATATTTTGAGAGTTAAAAAAAAAAAATCTCATTAATAAAAAAAAAAATCTTGTCACCTGTCAAAAAGCGAGATAACAATCCTCTATATTGTTCATTCATGCAGTTTCTCTCTTCAGTCTTCAGTCATGACCTACTAATGATCACATGAAAGACCAGGCGTATCATTATATCCATCCATCCGTCCATTATTCGCGGGGATGCTGGAACCTATCCCAGCAGTCATTGGGCGGCAGGCGGGGAGACACCCTATATAGGCCGCCAGTCCATCTCACACACACACACACACACACACACACACACACACACACAGACACACACATTCATACCTAGGGACAATTTAGTATGGCCAATTCACCTGATTCACCGGACCTATATGTCTTTGGGCTGTGGGAGGAAATCAGAGCCCCCGCAGGAAACCCATGCAGACACGGAGAGAACATGCAAACTCCACACACAGGACGACCCGGGACGATCCCCAAGGTTGGACTACCCCAGGGCTCGAACCCAGGACCTTTTTGCTGTGAGGCAACCATGCCACCGTGCCGCCCTATCATATCATTTTAGTGATACTTTGGAACAAGATTTAATTGATAATTGCATTGACTCAAGAATTATGTGAAAGTTTCTTTAAATTTAAATCGTTCTTTATAACTTAATTCCGTCTCCAAATAAAATGTGTATGGTGGCCACCCCAGACCCACCTGGCCCCCTTGCTGGGACCCACTACTATAGAGGCCTATAGTTTGAAAACCCCTGGACTATGCAATGACTCAGATAAAACAATAGCTATGTTGTGCTGCAAAGTCCTGCGTTTCAGCAGCATCTGATGTCACAGACGGTGAATGGGTGGCAAGTTTTCTGTGTCACGAGGAAATGATTTGCTACCAAACAAAACATGCTGAGATTTTTATTCAAGTCTCAACTAAATGATACAAATATCTTACCAATTTACATTAGCACTAAAAACACACTTCTGCTGTATGCATATGACAGGCAAATGTCAAAAGAAGACTGCAGCTACATGGGACCTGACTAGCTTTAGCACAACTTGCAAATAAGGGCCTACTTTAATCTGTACACTTTTCCCATTTAATATGCAAGTTACTGAAAGCGGACACTAAGGGAAGACAAGATGGCAAGGTGTGTAACTCCACAGCATTCATTTGTTAAGTCAAAAATATAGATAGTAATATCTGAAGATGTGATTATAAAAAGTAGGTGGACCTCAGCTGGAAAACAGTTTAAGTGACTCCATTCAATGGCTTAATATTTTATACTGGACTAATAGGAGGTAAGATCAGATAATAAAAAACAAAAAACAAAAACAAAAAACAAGAATCCAACAGAAAAGACTCACAGATATAGCACTTTGCCACTCTCTGTCCTTAACATACACTGGACAAAAGGTCTTTTGTGACATCCTGTAGGCTTTAAAAAACTGCTAAAGCCAACTGAAGTGTGTGACTGCACAAAGTCTTCAAAGTAAAACATTCACAGCAAGACTCCTTACTACTCCCAGCCTAAATTCTTTTGAGAAGTGCTAAAAATGGAATTTCCTAATATACATACAGCATGAAAGACCAAAGAGGCAATGTGGGAGAAAAAGCAAGGTAGTGTATAGCAAGGGGATGGTGAAAATCCAGGCTGGGCTGAGCACTGTATAAAAAGGGGGGGGGGAAACCATACACATGGGGTTTGCACAGCGCCACAAATTCTCACACACTAGTGAGCCTTCCATTTTGCTGTGAGAAAGCAACAGACCAAAGTGTTTGAACAGAGAAGGCCCTCTGGTTTGCTGTCATTACAGTACAAAATGTCCAAAACATCAACATTAGCTTTACAGGTATGAAATTCTGGGTATGAGCTGCAGTGCCTTTTGCGGCCAGAAGGACTGAATGACGTCAAACAGAGGGAGGCCGCCATTTTTTTAAATTCTTTTTTTAAAGCACTTGGTCCGCTGTAGTCGCTCCTCCGGGGTCTTCAGCTCTCGATCGCAGGTGGTTCTGTCTCTGCAAGGATGCTGTGGTCTGTTTCCTCGTATGTGTGCGTCTGTTGTTCCACAGGGCTGCCTGGGCTGTGCCTGATGGAGAAAGAATAGGCACACAATCGCAGTTATATTAGGGCTCACACTCTTTTTAGGAAATTGTTTTCCAAGACTTTAAGGACATTTTAAAGGTCTTTTGTTTGGCTCTACATGACAGCTGTTGCTCACTGAAGGTCATGTTATTCAGTAATAACTATCAGTGGAACCTGAACCTTCTCTAAATGGACCATATAACTTTAAAGATACCTTAAAGGGAAACTAAACTCTAGACCATTTTAGTGAGTTTGCTGACACCTCCAGGTTAAAAACCACGTAATAGTTAAAACATGGCAGGCTGGTCTTGGTACTCAGTGCAAGCATAGCATAGTGGTAGCATAGCAGGATAAACACAGCTGTAGATGGGTCTAACAGATGCAGCTGTACCAAAGAACCAGCATGAGCTGACTAGACTCACTAGCCCTTGGCTAACGGGTTGGACCCTTTAGTCAACTGGTTAGCGCAGTCGCCCATGGTGCGGGCGACCCGGGTTCGCATCCCGGCTGCAGCAATTCCCGGCTGCCCCCTGAATTCGCTACATTGGTGTCAGAAGTGGGATGGTGAGACCATGAGGCCATCGGAAGCGCATGCGCCCAGAGGCGTGAGGCAGCTGATATGCTGAAGCGCGGGGGACGCGCTACCCGAAGGAGGGGGCTAGTGTAACCATCACGAATAACTAGACTCGCTAGCCCTCGGCTAACGGGTCAGACCCTTTAGTCGACTGGTTAGCGCAGTCGCCCGTGGTGCAGGTGTGATTGTGTCACGCTGTCAACAAGCAACAACAAACATGGCTGGTTCTGGTAGGAACTGGTCCGCGGAGGGGACAAACTTCATGTTCCAAACTTGGAAAGAATTCAGCATAGTCGAGCTTATGACCATAAAGAGAGGCGGTACAGGTGT
The DNA here is from genome assembly GCF_029633865.1 of Lampris incognitus. Lineage (NCBI taxonomy): Eukaryota > Metazoa > Chordata > Actinopteri > Lampriformes > Lampridae > Lampris > Lampris incognitus. The sequence continues at coordinate 63,681,825 of NC_079213.1, forward strand.
GCGTCCTCGCAAAACAAGTTATGATAAAACTGGTGGATCTGAAGGGTCACCCTTCGGTGTTTAATCTCATTTTATATCATTGGGTCTACTGTACTGACAGGGCTCATTATGGTCACTTGACACTAAATGTCTCTCTTGCCTGCAGAAGTTGTGTTGTGACTACATACATGACACATGTGGATGGATGCTTTGGACAGATCGCCACATTTGGAGTACATATAAACAGTTAATTTTAATTCTCAATGGAATAGAATTCAGTCGGATAGGTGAAAATCTCTGCATGTAAACGTAGCTACTGACAGTACTATGGACAATTGATAGTGTTTGCTCTGGAAAACTTAGCTATACATTTCTAGGTTTTCCTAATGCATGGGAACCCTGCTCGTGTATGAACCAGTCTTGGATTTAATTGTCATGAACATCGAGATGCATAGCATGAGTCACACTTTCACCCAAGCCCTGACGTACACGATGTGTCAGAGCATGGGTAAGTGTTTTGGGGCTTCAGTTTAAATTCCATATGTCACACACACGATAGCAACAAAACATTGAACACAATAAACACATTTTCATTTGTTCAAAAATGGGATGTTCACCTGTTTGGACTTAACACCGTGTGCTCATCATTCTCCTTCTGGGCAGGGGACTTTGGCTTCTCCTCTACCTCCATATCTTCTGTTTTCTGTTCCGATTCCCCGTTCACAGGTGTGGAATCTAGAAATAGAAGATGTAGGATAATTTTTTTTTAACAATACTTTATTAGGATAAGGGTGTGACACAAAAGCACAACCACAAAAGAATAGGTATTTTTGTACTTTTACCATTTCAAACCGCTTTCCCTCAAACCAGGGCCCTTATGAGCCCACTAGATGATTCCCACCCCACAGTCCTCCTTGATGAGATTGAAACAGCATGTGAGGCATGAAATCAAATCGAGCACTCGCATCCACGGAGACACAACAAAAATTAAAAATCATACAGACTGGTGTTGTTTCTACAAGGTATAGCCAGAAGAAAGGGGGTTAACATCTGCGTGGGTTTCCTCCGGGTGCTCTGGTTTCCTCCCACAGTCCAAAGACATGTAGGTCAGGTGAACTGGCCGTACTAAATTGTTCCTAGGTGTGAATGTGTGTGTGCGTGTGTCAGCCCTGTGATGGCCTGGCGGTCTTGTCCAGGGTGTCTCCCCGCCTGCTGCCCAATGACTGCTGGGATAGGCTCCAGTATCCCTGCGACCCCGAGAGCAGGATAAGCGGTTTGGATAATGGATGGATGAATGGATGGATAATACAGACATAAACAAACACTAGAAAAGAAGAGTTGGTAGTTGCTGACATTCAGGCCATTACGCTGGACTACTGAAGATCTGAAGCAGGAGGTTGAAACGATAGACACAGCATGAACACTACTGCACACGCAGAGCCTTCGTATACACCTAGATACAGGGATCTTATACAGGGGCCGTGTGGCAGACAGGCAGCGAGACCCGCGCTCGATGCAGGCAGACACAAGGCATACCATTACTGCGACACCCTACCAGGGGGAAGCTGGTCAACATAATTGATCAACGGTCTCCAGTGAGAGTAAAATCTATCAGAGGAACCTCTCAGTGTAAATCTAATTTTCTCCAGTTTTAGGAGACAGAATATCAGGCAGCCAGGATTTAAATGAAGGTGGCAGGGTGGACTTCCATAAAAGGAGAACTTTCCTACAGGCGATCAAGGAGGTGAACATGATAACGTTGGTTTGGATGGTTGTTGTAATGATTTCATCTGGAGGTCTACCAAAAATAGCTGCACGAGGGGATGGAGGGATTTCAATTTTTTAAATTTCTGAGCACATCAAAAAATGATTGCCAGAATCGACTCAATTTGGGGCACGACCAGAACATGTGGGTTAGATCACAGGGGGCTTGTGTGCATCTATTACATCTATCATCTAGTCTATCTGGGTAAAATCTGGAAAGTTTAGCCTTGCTATAGTGGAGTCTATGAAGTACCTTGAACTGTGTAAGGCTAAGCCTAGTGCAGCTGGAGGATGAGTTGACAGCTCTTAGGGTCCTTCCCAGAAATGATCACAGAAGGTAATCTGAAGTTCATTCTCCCAGTCGGTTCTGATCTTGTTAATAACAGACTCATCCGCTGGGGTGAGAGGCCATAAAAGTAGGAGACATGGTCCCTGGGTAAGGATCTGGCTCTACATATAACATCTACCCCATTGGGGTGCGAGATTTGGGGGAACTGGGGGGAGTGGGTTCTAGCAAAATCCCATTGCTGAAAATATCTAAAAAAAAAATTAAAAAAATCAGAGCTGCCTAAATCGAAAGCTGCCCCCAAGTGATCAGGCTGTCAATATATACGTTTTCCAAGAGGTGAATGCCTTTCCTCTTTAGAGAGATGAATCTAGGGTCAATTCCAGCTGGCAAAAATAAACGATTATTGCAAAGAGGGGTCACCTGGGGGAGAGTGAGCCACCCAAAGTCACACCTAATCTGTGACCAGATTCTCAGAGTGCTGATAACAATGGGGCTAGATGTGTACTGTGGGGAGGAGAGGGGCAGGGTGCTGCATGCCAAGGCCTTGGGGTGAAGATGAAGAGCATGAGTCAGCCTCAGTCTGATACCAGCTACTCTGAGGTGATACAAACCAGAGCTCATTCAATTTCTTGAAAATTCACTATATTGACAAACAAGAAGGGGGAGCCAGTATACAAAAGCAATATAGAATCCATTTGGCAGTCAAGGAAAAATGTTAAGTCTTTACTTGTGTTTTGAGTGTCTTTCCCGTTATCTTGTGGCTCCTTGTCCTCCATTTTAGGTTTGGCTGACACTTCCGTCTTTCCCACAAACCGGAGTTTTAACTTATTGTAGACGTCACTGGCTTTTTCCATTACTGCACTGCTGGCTTTGTACCGCCGAATCTGTATCATCAAACATGGCAGCAGTTCAGAATACGGAGCATCATTTTGTAGGAGGACGAGAAGTATTTATGGTATATATATATATATATTTTTTTTTTTTTAAATCACATTGTCGTTACAGACAATGCACCAAATACCAGTCCTAATATAGAAAACAGAAATAAAATTAAAACCTTCTTAAGGGTGGCAATAACATCAGCGTTCTTGTGAAGGATTTGGCTGGTGACAGGCACAGCCTCAAGCTCGTCCAAGGCTTGTAGACACCGCTCAATGTCCTAAAGAAAAGAAAAACAGACAATCTTTTACATTTTCATTCATTAAAATAAAACAAAACAAGGGTTGTTGTTCACGGATGACTCCCAACATTTTTTTTCTGTGATAAAAAGGAGGAAGTGCTGTTGCGTCATAGGAACCACTCACTGGGTTGTCCACTTTGAGTGCAAACTTGATATCCGTGTGGAGTTTCTGCAGCTTTTCCTCTGGTGATGGCTCTGAATAAAAACAGCCAGTACAGGTCAACATGCAGAACACACGTACGTTCTGTCTCGCTGAGATGGTATGAATATCTATGCTACAGCTCATGGAGATGAGGAATATCAAATAATGTTCATTTTTGGTCTTTGCAACTTAACCATTACAGTCATATAACAAATACATTCCCCACTAGACTTTGATGGCATGCTTGTGTCTCTGACTTTGTGTTGATTCAATTTTGTGTGGCTATGGAAGCAGGCTGACCCTTTTTCTTCTCCACTTTCTTCTCTGTAGGCCTCTCGGGTCTGCGTCTGGGTTTTTCAGGCTTGGACCTGAGGGAGAGGGAGCTCAGTGATGTGTCTTGGTTCATTTTTAATGAGGTAAACCTAATGAGGTTCAGACTCTGGAGTCTTTGGTTCCCTGCGGATGCTTACCTCGCTCTGGACTTCTCCTCTGACCGCTGGGCTTTCTTCTCCTTCATCTCTTTGTGTTTGTCTTTCCCTTCCTTTTCCTTCTTGGCTCTCGCCTTCTTTTGGTTGTCCGACCGCTTGGCATGTTTTTTCACCTACGTAGTCGAACAAAATGAGATGAAAGTCACTCAGGTATGTGGCTGCAGTGTTGATAGAGAAGGCCCGTTTCAAAGGACGTACTTGACATTTTGCATTGACCAAGGGGAAATCTTACAATGTTCAATTAGACTAAAACTTACTTATCAAACCTTCATCGCTGTCCATATGGAAGAAATCTTTATTTTACAGGTGGATCTGTTTAACTGTTAAACATCGTCACGTTGAATAAGAATTTTCAAAATAAGAGTCTATGCACAGCAATACTAATTAATATATATATGTATATACACTCACCGGCTTTATTAGGCACACCTGTCCAACTGCTCGTTAACCCAAATTTCTAATCAGCCAATCACATGGCAGCAACTCAATGCATTTATGCATGTAGACATGGTCAAGACGATCTGCCGCAGTTCAAACCGAGCATCAGAATGGGGAAGAAAGGTGATTTAAGTGACTTTGAACGTGGCATGGTTGTTGGTGCCAGACGGGCTGGTCTGAGTATTTCAGAAACTGCTGATCTACTGGGATTTTCACGCACAACCATCTCTAGGGTTTACAGAGAATGGTCCGAAAAAGAGAAAATATCCAGTGAGCGGCAGTTCTGTGGGCGAAAATGCCTTGTTGGTGCCAGAGGTCAGAGGAGAATGGCCAGACTGGTTCGAGCTGATAGAAAGGCAACAGTAACTCAAATAACCACTCATTACAACCGAGGTATGCAGAGGAGCATCTCTGAACGCACAACACGTCGAACCTTGAGGCAGATGGGCTACAGCAGCAGAAGACCACACCGGGTGCCACTCCTGTCAGCTAAGAACAGGAAACTGAGGCTACAATTCGCACAGGCTCACCAAAATTGGACAACAGAAGATTGGAAAAACGTTGCCTGGTCTGATGAGTCTCGATTTCTGCTGCGACATTCGGATGGTAGGGTCAGAATTTGGTGTCAACAACATGAAAGCATGGATCCATCCTGCCTTGTATCAACGGTTCAGGCTGGTGGTGGTGGTGTAATGGTGTGGGGGATATTTTCTTGGCACACTTTGGGCCCCTTAGTACCAATTGAGCATCGTGTCAACGCCACAGCCTACCTGAGTATTGTTGCTGACCATGTCCATCCCTTTATGACCACAGTGTTCCCATCTTCTGATGGCTACTTCCAGCAGGATAACGCACCATGTCATAAAGCTCGAATCATCTCAGACTGGTTTCTTGAACATGACAATGAGTTCACTGTACTCAAATGGCCTCCACAGTCACCAGATCTCAATCCAATAGAGCACCTTTGGGATGTGGTGGACCGGGAGATTCGCATCATGGATGTGCAGCCGACAAATCTGCAGCAACTGCGTGATGCTACCATGTCAATATGGACCAAACTCTCTGAGGAATGTTTCCAGTACCTTGTTGAATCTATGCCACGAAGGATTAAGGCAGTTCTGAAGGCAAAAGGGGGTCCAACCCGGTACTAGCAAGGTGTACCTAATAAAGTGGCCAGTGAGTGTATATATATGTATGTATAAATATAGACAATACCTACATACATATTCCAAGTAACCAGATGTGGGGAAAAAAAAAACAACAACCTTGAGTCAGCACAAATGGGAAACACTAGGGGGGCGTCCGAGTAGCGTAGCAGTCTATTCCGTTGCCCATCAACACGGGGATCGCCAGTTCGAATCCCCGTGTTGCCTGCAGCCTGGTTGGGCATCCCCCTACAGACACAATTGGCTGTGTCTGCGAGTGGGGATCTGGATGTGGGTATGCGTCCCGACCGCTGCACTAGCGCCTTCTGTGGTCGGTCAGGGCGCTTGTTCAGGGGGGAGGGGGAACTGGGGGGAATAGCATGATCCTCCCAAGCACTATGTCCTCCTGGTGAAACTCCTCACTGTCGAGTGAAAAGAAGCGGCGGGCGACTCCACATGTATCAGAGGAGGCATGTGGGTAGTCTGCAGCCCTCTCAGGGTCGGCAGAGGGGGGGGGAGCAGAGACTGGGACGGCTCGGAAGAGTGGGGTGACTGGCTGGGTACAATTGGGGAGAAAAAAAAGGGGGGGATCTAAAAAAATAAAAATAAAATAAAAATCACATCACTAAACTATGACGATCTTAATATTGCAGCGTTTCCCCCAAATTGCAATGTTGAAGCACACTGAACAGATGTGGAGAAGAGGTTCGCTGTTATGGTTGCTATGTCCCTGACTGTTGCATCCTCATGTTTTAAGCTTTTGCAACACCTAGGGTTTAAAACAAAATGTGTTGTGTTGTACAATTTCTTTGGATCACTGCGGTTTTCACACTTCATTATAGATAGGATGGGATAAGCCTAAAAAAAAAATCCCAATATCAATTTTCTATATTTTCAGTAGTGTGATATATGAAATATCTCAGTACGTATGGAATAGAATAGGTACCAGAAATGTTTTGTAATATCGGATCAGGAGATGCCTGACAATTCCCTTCCTGACAAGAACACCAAAAATGGTCGCTAAATCTGTGTTAGTAAAGAGCATGGTGGTAGCCTGTAAGTCACAAGACAGTTACGCCAGAGATGTATTTTAACTACGTGTTCGTGTGCACACGATGGCCGCCTCATATACCCCGCGTTCATTCGTTGGTAGGAGCAGTATGGGGACAGTAAGCACATCAGCAGCGACGACAGTGGAGGAAAGTTTTGAAGACAACGGACCCGCAATTACCCGCTGTACAGTGACAAACATGCTTGTCAGAATAGCTGGCATGAGATCAGTAGTAGGGCTGCACAATATATCGAACATTCACCTTCATCGCGATATCAACATGCGCGATACACGTATCGCAAAAGACTGCTTGAACTGCGGTAAATGGTTTTATGCACGTGCCATGCATTCACACTCTGCATACTACTAGGAGTTTGTGTTGAATTTGGTGGCCCCTTATGGAGAAAGGCGGTAGTGTCACTTGGCTCATTCCACTTCAGTAACAAAATATAATGTAAAAAATAAAATTCTAACATTAGGTACTCACCGCAAAACTGCTAAGACATCAGTTTTAAATGGAGACTGTGACGTAATCATGTATAATATAAACTCCTAGTAGCTGCTATATTTAAATAGGCCCAGATGTGTTAAAGTGATGAAGAAACTGTGTTGCCACGCAACCAAGTTGGTGGTATTTGTTCATTGTCAGTATAGCGGCTGTAGCCAGGTGCACTGTTTTCAATAAAACCATGTTGCTGGAATGGAAATAATGCGTTTCATGCTTTTATTCAGTGTGCACAGGCTGTTCATTGTCTGGGCTCTGTGTTAGCAGCAAACCTTGAGCAGAAAGACATTAAAACTGTACACTTCAATATTTGTTTATTTATCACGAGTCATATCGTCATCGCAGTATTCAGCAACGTTATTGCATATCGCATATTTTCCTAATATCGTGCAGCTCTACTACCATTTTAGAAGCTGACGTGGAAACCTGCAAAAATAAACAGAAACAAGTCTATTTTTGTGTGTTTCTCTCGTGGCTCTAAATCTCTTTTCTGTTTTTATTGGTTCTGATTCGTTGTCGATATTGTATTACATCGCACTATCGCACTAGAGAAGATTCACTCCCCGAGAAACTCATGTTGTTTCAAAAAACGATTCTCAATAAAGTAAAAAAAAAAAAAAGAAAGAAAGTTCAAGACCAGTAAGTCCGTGCATGGTGAAAAATGTTCAAGTGTAGGGATGGTGCGGGCGTCCAGGTGGCGTGGCGGTCTATTTCGTTGCCTACCAACACGGGGATCGCCGGATCGAATCCCCGTGTTACCTTCGGCTTGGTCGGGCATCCCTACAGACGAAATTGGCCGTGTCTGCGGGTGGGGAGCCGGATGTGGGTTATGTGTCCTGGTCGCTGCACTAGCGCCTCCTCTGGTCGGTCGGGACGCCTGTTCGGGGGGGGGGGGGATAGCGTGATCCTCCCACACGCTATGTCCCCCTGGCGAAACGCCTCACTGTCAGGTGAAAAGAAGTGACTGGTGACTCCACATGTATTGGAGGAGGCATGTGGTAGTCTGCAGCCCTCCCCGGATCGGCGGAGGGGGTGGAGCAGCGACCGGAACAGCTCGGAAGAGTGGAGTAATTGAATGGGTACAATTGGGGAGAAAAAAGGGGGGGGGGTGTAGTGATGTAGTGTGATGTGTAGGGATGGTGCTGTGCCGATGTCATGTTTTGTCTATCCTTAGTTCTCTGGTGTGCCCTCTAGTGGAATCCTACAGTAAAACGCAAAGTACATGGGCAAGTATGTGAACAATTCCATTCACGATGCAGCCGGTTGTCTATACAAACACGTGGTTAAAAATCACGTATACCTCCAGCCTTAATGAGTCACCTGATCTGGACAACAGACCAAACAGACTGTCATCATAAGTGATGCTAATGAGGGCTGAGGGGTCCAAAACTGAATGAAGCATTGAAACATGTCCATTTTTGACATATGAGCCCATTCCCCCTAAAAAACTACATAAATAAATAGAATAAAATGAAAAGCAAATGCAGGACATTACTGTTCTACAGCTAGTCACTGTACCTCAGAGGGTGGCGGAGAGTCGGAGTCGGAGGGTGCGGGGATAGGGGGCGGAGGGGGTTTCTTAGACTTCTTCAGCGGGTGATCATCTACGCCCTCATCTGAGCTACTACTGCTGTCGCTTCCTTTTTTGTTTTTCTCCTTGTCCTTCTTCTTCTTCTCGTCTTCCTCCTTCTCCCTCTCGCGTAGCCGGCGGAGCTCCTCTGCCTCCTCCCTCTTCCGGCGCTCCTCCAGCTCACGGCGGCGCTCCTCGTCACGCTTCTTCCACTCACTGATGCGGTCGGGCTCGCTGTCGCTGAGGGGAAACAAACAGACCGGCACTGCGGTTATGGCACCATTCGCGGCAGGCTGACTTCGACAGCAGGTGTTTTAGAACATACGAAGACACACGGCCTGACATGGCGCAGCCTGACCTGTCGCTGTCGGAGGATGAAGAAGGCGCTCGTTTAGCAGGGGCAGGTTTGGGTTTCCGCCCCCGAGGCTTTGGTGGTGGTTTTTCTGTGGACAAACAGAGCGAGGGGAGAGGGCAAAGGAAATTCACAATCAAAATCACATCAGTTTGATCTGCCAAGTACATTTTCACTTCCTGTTTCTTTTGCTGTTGTTAAGTTGTCAAACTTACTCCTGTGTACAAAGATGTTATTTACATTACCCCCCCCTTTCCCCCCCAACTTTATCCGGGCAATGACACCCCACTCTTCTGAGCCGTCCCGGTTGCTGCCCCACCCCCTCTGCCGATCCGGGGAGGGCTGCAGACTACCACACGCCTCCTCCGATACACGCGGGGTCGCCAGCCACTTCTTTTCACCTGACAGTGAGGAGTTTCACCAGGGATAGGTAGCGCGTGGGAGGATCACGCTATTCCCCCCCAGTTCCTCCTCCCCCCCGAACTGGTGCCCTGACCGACCAGAGGAGGCGCTAGTGCAGCGACCAGGACACACACCCACAACTGGCTTCCCACCTGCGGACACGGCCAATTGTGTCTCTAGGGACGCCGGACCAAGCCGGTGGTAACACGGGGATTCGAACAGGCGATCCCCGCATTGGTAGGCAACGGAATAGAGTGCCACGCAAACCCGGACGCCTCACATTATCAGCCAACAGTTACAGTCATTTTATATATGCAGGATTAAACATATCAAACATGTGAATCATTCCAAATGAACAGGAAACACTTGTTTAAAGAAGATAGGAAACACTTCACCTACTGGAAATGTATTGACCATTTATCTTTCTGACTGCGACACCTGACTGGTTTGCATCTGTCCTGGTTGGATCCAAGTTAAAGAGATACTTGCATCAGAATCCGACTTTTCCTGTTGTTAATCGATGTAAGGAGTGTGGCTGTGATCGATGAGACAAATGGTAGCCCTAAAATCACATTTACTATGGCCAGACGAGAGATGTTGGCGGTCGAGTAACTGATTTCCGCTTGGCGAAAATGTGGTAACTTGCCACGTCACGAATTACATTAGCATAGAGGGCGCGCCCGTAGCAGGACACTGTAAAAGCGGAGACACACCCTTTTGGCTGGAAGGAGGACGGCTGTATTGGCTGAGCAACATATTCGTGAGGTGAGTAGTCAACTTCCACGGAGAAGACAACTCATCTTCCACTTCCACATCCTCAAAGCTGCTGTCAGCGGTCTCATCGCTCGCCTTTTTTTTTTGTAAAGTGACGACAGAGAAGGAAGGGGGCTGTCAGCAGTGAATTTCTAATTTTTCTACGGCAAGCGGTTTAGCGCCAGTGTTTAGCCCACCCAGCCACACCCACACGACCACCCTGACTTTCAGTAGCCAATAGCAATGAACTCATAAAACCACACCTACCTTTCGGTTGTAATTCAAACCACCAAAAATGTTTCTGAGAACAAACGTGTGCTCAGAAACAGCATGAAGGTATCTCTTTAAAACATTTACTGCCACTAGCAAAGTCACTTCATGTGGACTGGAGATGATTTGCATTTACATGTCTTTATGCACGCTCAATAACCCAGATAAGGAGATCACAGAAAGGGCGAATCAGTTCATCTGGACACACCCGTTTATCGAGAGAAACGTCTCATCACTCATCTAAGCGACCTCTTCAGTCTCCACTGACTGCGGGTATCCCACCCTTATTCTCTGTGAACAGTACACATGGCAATTGTGACTCTAGCTAATGGTCACAGCAATTTGCATATGAAACAGAGCGCTGGTTTTGGTCGTTGTGCTACTCTATTGTTTATAAGGGTGAAAGGGGTCTTCAATGCATTTCTAGTGCAGTCATACCTGGATTTTATTTTTTTTTTGCATTTTTCTCCATCCCAGTGTTTCCCAATCAGTGTCACCAACACCAGAATCAGAGTCGTGTTTATTGGCCATGTAGGTTTGCACATAAATGAGCGGCTCTCTCGGTGTACTTAACATACTGCTGGTTTTCTATTCTGTCACCTATTCTTCCAGTTATTCCAGACATTTAAACGGGTTTTCTGGAGCTGGTATAACAGGTGAATGTGATTAAAAATTTGGCAAAATGGAAAACCTGACGGTGTTGACATTATGCAGGGACCAAGGCTGGAAAACAATTCGATCCAATCAAATTCTGATAACCTGTGAAGCATGCTAATGCAAGGCTTAAAAGGGCTATTTCACTTCAGTTCAAGTTTTATTTATTTATTTTAAGATTGTTCCCCATTTTTCTCCCCAACTGCACTTGGCCAATTACCGCACTCTTCTGAGCTGTCCCGGTTTCTGCTCCGACCCCCATCGATCCGGGGAGGGCTGCAGACTACCACATGTCTCCTCCGATACACGTGGGGTTGCCAGCCGCTCCTTTTCACTTGACAGTGAGGAGTTTCGCCAGGGGGACATAGCGCGTGGGAGGATCACGTACCCCCCCGTTCGCCCTCCCCCTGAACAGGCGCCCCAACTGTTCAGAGGGGGAGAGGGAGGCGCTAGTGCAGCGACCAGGACACATACCCACATCCGGCTTCCCACCCGCAGACACGGCCAGTTGTGTTTGTAGGGGTATCCAACCAAGCCATGAACAGGAACAATTTTTGGATCCGTGGAAACATAAATCCAGGTGAAAATCAGTTTAAAAATCTGGGTATTTTTCGGTGAAAATTGGTAAAAACCGAACCGATCGATAAAAAACGCTGAGCCTTGATTATCACATATCGTAGTTTTAACCATGTGCTAGTGGGCCCACATATCCTCCCGTGACCCTGGTGTGTGAAAATGAGAAAATAGCCAAAAAAAATAAATAAAAAAAATAATCTTAGCGTCTCAAAGTAGCTACAAATCCAGAAATATCCAGTCGGGGAAGGGAGTCAAGTTATTTGGGCAATACTAAGTAACTTAGGACAGTACTTTGAGTGTTGTACTATTCAGAATGATATACTGGCAGATTTCAGAAAGGGCTGAAAATCATGAAGTCTCACCTTTCTTGCGCCCCTGAGGGCCCTTCCGTGGAGGCGTGTCTACGTCAGAGTCAGACTTCGAACCAGACTGGGATTCTGAGCCAGAAAGAGCCGGCCGCGGCTTCTCATCTTCTGACTCACTGTCCGCGCCCTTCTTTTCTGACTGCGACTCGGAGTCAGAGTCTGAGTCAGACGAAGCCTTCTGCATCACCCCAGCAAAAACAAGAAAGGTGGGGGCAGAAGGAGGGCAGAAAAGGGTATGAGAAGAGAAGCACTTTGACAGGAAACATGCAGATGTTTTCACAGACACAACTGGAAGGCGGCTGAAGCAAAAGGCTTACCTTCTTCCTCCCCCTCCCTCCAGCTTTCTTCCCACCTCGCCCAACAGATTTCTTCTCTGGCGTGAAGTCCTATTGGAATAAGAAAGAAACAAAGAATGAAATGATGCTTATTTATTGTGGTGTTCCTTTGACAGGTGCAATGAGGACACAACTGTGGGCTGTGGCAGCAGGATGCAAATAAGGGTGGCAAATCAAAAGGAAAAACCAACATCAAGTCTCTTAACAAGGTGTTGGGCCACCACGAGCCTCCAGAACAGCTTCAGTGCTCCTTGTCATTGAATCTACAAGTCTCTGAACTCTACTGGAAGGCTGGAACACCATTCTTCCAAAAGATATTCCCTCATTTGGTGTTTTTTGGGGGGGGGGGGCGGGGGATTGTACCTGTCCAATTACCCTGCTCTTCCGAGCCGTCCCAGTCGCTGCTCCACCCCTTTGCTGATCCGGGGAGGGCTGCAGACTACCACATGCCTCCCCCCAATACATGTGGAGTTGCCAGCCGCTTCTTTTCACCTGACAGTGAGGAGTTTCACCAGGTGGACGTAGCGCGTGGGAGGATCACGCTATTCCCCCCAGTTCCCCTGCCCCCCAAAAAGGCACCCCGACCGACCAGAGGAGGCGCTAGTGCAGCGACCAGGACACCTACCCACATCCGGCTTCCCACCTGCAGACATGGCCAATTGTGCCCGTAGGGACGCCCAACCAAGCCGGAGGTAACACGGGGGTTCGAACCGGAGATCTCCGTGTTGGTAGGCAACGGAATAGACCGCTACACTACCCGGACACCCCTTCATTTCGCGTTTTGATGATGGTGGTGGTGGAGAACGCTGTCCAACACATCGATGCAAACATAATTTTTACTTCATTTTCATACTCATCAAATCATTCAGTGACCCATCATGCCCTGTGGATGGGGGCATTTTTCATCCTGGGAGAAACCACCCCCATCAGGACAGCAATGTTTCATCATAGAATAAAGGTAATCACTCAGAATAACTTTGTATTGCTTTGCAGGGACCCTTCCCTATAAGGGGACCAGTGGACCCAAATCATGCCAGGAAAATACCCCCCACAGCAGAACAGAGACCCTAGACCCCCTCAATGTCAAGCTCTCAGCTCTTTTTCCTTTGTCATCTGTCATACATATGTGCAAGAGAGAGCAAGACTGTGTGTGTGTGTGTGTGTGTGTGTGTGTGTGTGTGTGTGTGTGTGTGTGTGTGTGTGTGTGTGTGTGTGTGTGTGTGTGAGAGACAGAAAACCTGGTCACTGTTCTTGCCGGAGTCTGATTCAGAGGGGGAGGGTTCCGGTTCAGAAGGGGATCCACTTTCCTCTTCATCTCGGTCACTGGATGACTCCCGGGCCTTTTTTGGAGGAGGAGGGCGCTACGGAGGAAGACACAGACATGGGACAAGATTTTGAGAAAGGCGTAATTCTATACTGTTTTAAGCGTGGGGTTAAAGTCCACGCCAGATCATGTCACCGAAACAATCAGACTGCCATGAAGTATTGCTAATCACAACTAAAGAGTTGCTGTGCTAACTCTCGCGGGGACATAGCTAGCGTTCTGTTTTGCTTTCTCTTGTTTTTTCTTATGCATGTATACTTTCAAGAAAATGTGTCTTGTAAACATTGTTTGAAATCCATTATCCCATTGAGGCTTTTCGTTAACACATTAATAGGTACTTTAGCAGGACGTACTCAGCTGCATCTCTTATGTGAGATGTGGCATCATGGCTGTGCATAGAATGACGGTAATAATAATAATAATAATAATAGTAATAAATTAATCTTATATAGTGCTTTTCTAACACTCAAAGTGTCTTTACAATAAATGGCAGTGAAACAAGACAACAGATAAACAACACAAACATACAGGGGTGGATGGGAAGGGGGAGCTACGAGAGGGAGAAGCAGCAGCCACACATGACGCCAGCAGTACTCTCCCACTTAAACAAATACAAATGGGCAAGAAAGACAAAAAAACAACAGCACTGTGGACGTTGATGTTGTGTAGGGGTTTACTCCCGTAGCCTATTCCTCTCCCGAGGTGTCCACTAGGTGGCGCTATTTAACCCATAGCTGGGGGCTGGTTCGTGGGCATCAGGGAATATCCACACACCGGTGGGCCTGCGTACCGCACGTCTAGGGGCCAGAAGTCATCCGAGTCCCTTGTAGTTCAGCCAGGGTCCAAGGTGCACCCAGTTACCGTGTGTCGCCACGAGGAGGCGCAACATAGGGCTTGCTGTTGGAGAGGCTATGTACTGGCAGGGAGAGACTTAAGTGCTCGGCTCTGCTGTTCGCGTTTCTGCTCGCCATCGGTGAAGGTTGAGAGTGAGACGTGACAGGCACACAACACTACACTAACACACTAGACACTTCATAACAACCCCACTTCTTACACAAGAATGTCAGACGGGAAAAAAAAACAACCTCGTATTATCATAACACATTACCCAATATCACAGAAAGCTGAATCAGTTAATCTGGACACAACGTTTATTGGCAGATACGTTTCATCACTCATCTAAGTGACTTCTTCAGTCTCAACTGACTGCAGGTATCCCACCCAAAGGAATTGAATCGAGTGCAACTGGACTTGGTATATATCTGTGAAGACGTTTCGCCTCTCATCCAAGAGGCTTCATCAGTTCGTGCCTTTCTGACTGAAACACAGACAGAAACACAGCTGTGCAATGGGCTCACCAGTATCGCCCATTGTGGCCAACTTATATATGGAAGAGGTAGAACACAGGGCCCTGAACTCCTTCAGAGGAACACCTCCGAGCCACTGGTTCAGATATGTGGATGACACATGGGTCAAAATCCAAACACAAGAGGTGCAAGCGTTTACCAAACACATCAACTCAGTGGACAAGAACATTAAGTTCACAAGGGAAGACGTAAAGAACAACAGTTTGCCCTTCTTGGACTGTGACGTCCACATTGGGGAAGACAGGAGCCTCCACATTGGGGTTTACAGGAAACCTACACACACAGACCAATATCTACTTTTCGACTCACACCACCCGCTGGAACACAAACTGAGCGTCATCAGAACTTTGCAACACAGAGCTGACAATGTGCCCAGCAGCACTCAGGCCCAACAAGATGAACACAAACACCTGAGGGGAGCTTTAAAAACCTGCGGCTACCCCAGTTGGACCTTTGTAAAAACTGCAACACGTTCCAAAAAGACCAACCAGGTGAGCGACGAGGAGAAAAGGAACAGAAGGAATAGCACAGTCACCCCTTATGTTTCTGGGGGCTCCAAGAAACTCAGGAGAATTTTCAACAAACACCGCATCCCGGTATACTTCAAACCCAGCAACCGACTCCGACAAAGACTGGTTCATCCCAAAGACCGTGTACCACACACCCGGAAAAGCAATCTGGTGTATGCTGTACAATGCAATGAGGATTGCACTGACCTATACATAGGAGAAACCAAACAACCACTACACAAACGGATGGCCCTACACAGAAGGCCAAACTCCTCAGGACAAGACTCAGCAGTCTTTCTACACCTAAAGGAGAAGACACACTCCTTCGAGGATAGCATCGTACACATTTTGGACAGAGAAGATAGATGGTTTGAAAGAGGAGTGAAGGAAGCCATCTATGTGAAACTGGAAAAACCATCCCTCAACAGAGGAGGAGGTCTGCGACACCACCTATCTCCCACTTACAATGCTGTCCTTTCATCTCTACCCAGAAGACTCAAGAAGCCTAGCCTCCAAGAACAACAGTCGGTCACTAACGGCTCCAATGACTCATGAACACTGAATGGAGCACTAACGAAGTCGAAACTAACATCCCCAAGCGACCGTCGCTGCTTAACATCGGATCACAAAGAGCCACGCATATCAACAGCTCTGATAACGATGGGCGTTGCTACTAATCGGAACAAAAAGAGCCATGGACATTGTTAGCTCTGATAACGACGCCAAAGACGATAAATATCTGAGTTTCATCACCAGCCAGTCAGACTAGCTTGGTCTAGTCAGAATGGCAAGAACTGATGAAGCCTCTTAGATGAGAAGCGAAACGTCTTCACGGATATATACCATGTCCAGCTGCACTCGATTCAATTCCTTTGGATAACCATGACCTGGATGAATGAGAACATTCACAGACAAAACAATGATCTGTTTCACATGCAAATTGCCGTGACCATTAACTAGAGTTACAATGGCCATGTGTACTATTCACAGAGGATTGGGGAATCAGGGTTTCTCCTGGCTCAAATGAAGGCGGAGGTGGTACCATCCTGATCACGTGCACACACGTGCATGTGTACCGGGCCTTCAACCGGCTCAAGCAAACACTTTTTCTTTTACAAGCAAAGTATTTTAGCAGTTCTAATTAATTTTATGATTGAATAAAATGACAATTATCACGTTAAAGCATATTTAAAAAAAATAAAAGGTGCCCCGTTCAACATTAAATTAAATACAACATAAATGCTAACGTGCTAATTTACACACTTAACAGCAAAGTTGATTAAAATCAAATATAACATAAGCTGTTGTTTTCATTTAAAGCTCACACGGGGCCCTCTTGCAGTGCAGTTGAACATAAATATAACATAGAAGCCCTTTGCTTTAATTTATACTTTTCACAACTGGAAACTTCTGGAAAAATGCAGCTTTTTCCCTCTTTGGCAGTTTTGGCAGCACCTTTCCAGCTGCACCGTGCTGATTATGATACAGCGCCACCACATCGGCGATGGCGTAACGCCGCAACTGCAGTTAAAATGACAAATCCACCGAGTTCAGCGCTCATTAGAAAATAGTGTTTCTCATCAAGACCCCCGCTGAGCGCTGGAGGCGGGACGGAACTTGACGGAGGCGGCCGCTTCGTAATTCTCTATGCAAGAAAAACCCTGGGAATGTTTGCAATTAGAGCATTGTAAGATGGTGACAGATGTACCCTCACCCCCCCTCCCCCGGTTCAGGGATGGTCGTTCCCTCTTCACATAGATAGCCTCTTTGACTCCCCGTTCATCCCATCCTTCCTCCCTATCAAGGATGTGCACATCCTCATCCTTGAAAGAGTGGCCACTGGTCTGTAGATGGTGTAGACTGCGGGGTCCTGGCCTGACGTGTTAGCTCTCCTGTGTTGTGCCATCCTCTTGGCCAGTGTCTGTTTGGTTCATCTGTTGCCATCTTACAATGCTGTGATTCCAACTATTCCCCAATCTTCTGTGGATATGTCTTTATGCATGCTCAAGAATCCAGGTAAGGAAATCACGAAAAGTTGAATCAGTTCAGTGTCCTGATGACTCCTCGTTTGTGTTCCAGTGGATGACCACCAATTTCACAGTTAATTGTAATTGGTGATGGGGGACATTTGATCGTTGATGTTTACTGTAAACCAACACATACTGATCAGTACTTAAGGTTTGACTCTCATCATCCACTGGAGCACAAACTAGGAGTCATCAGGACGCTGTACCACCGAGCTGACAAAGTCCCAACCGACACAGCGGCTGAGGAAGCAGAGAAATCCCACATTAAACAGGCCCTGGTCAAGTGTGGTTATCTTAACTGGGCGTTCGTCAAAGCCAGGAAGATGCCCAAACAGTACACCAGCCGATCAAAGAGAGAAGAAGGACAACAGCTGCCTAAGGGCGCTCACATAGTCTATAAGTACAGGGCGCATACACTGTGCAGATGGACCACACCTTTTCAGTCTTTTCATAGTCCAGTCGTACCAACACATACCCAAGGCCTACATTTCCCACAATCTTTGCACGTCGTTTTCCTTTTCCGCCGGAATTTACAGACTGTAAACAACATGGCGCTGTTCACGGATGAAGAAGAGTTGCTCTGTTGCCAGGCTATGTTGGAAAGAAAAGCCTCGCGGAGGTGGTATGTTGGACCACTTAACGAAGGCAGGGATAGAGAGGGGGAGTTCAGCATGTTGGTGAGGGATATGAGAAGTATGGATGAGGAAAAACATCGTCTCCATACTGTATAAAAGTTGTAAAGCCATGAAGAAGAACCTAAAGAAGGTTTCTGGTGCCACATGAAATGCATGTCGATGTGAACGAGTTTCATGCCGAGCCATGTTTTGTGTAACACTGGTACACGAATGCTAGGTGATATGAGAAGTATGGATGAGGAAAAACATCGTCTCCATACTGTATAAAAGTTGTAAAGCCACGAAGAAGAACCTAAAGAAGGTTTCCGGTGCCACATGAAATGCATGTCGATGTGAACGAGTTTCATGCCGAGCCAGGTTTTGTGTAACACTGGTACATGAATGCTAGGTATGTGCGGTCACAAAAATTGAGGTTCGCGTGGACATGGGCAGGCGGACATACACTGAGGTCCACTACTGCGCCATTTTAGTCCGCACGAACCCCAATGGAGTACGGTCCATGTATGGTATATCAAGACTATGAATTGGCCTTAAGCGTAAACCAGCGGTGCGTATGCGATGCGTATTTTCTAAACACTGCATCTCGGTTGCTTCCAAACCCTGAAACACGCTGCACCAGAAGTTGGTCCACCCCAAGGATCGGGTCCCCCGGCACAAACAGAGCAATATAGTGTACGCTGTTAAGTGCCAGGAGGATTGCTGTGACTTGTACATCGGGGAAACCAAACAGACGCTGGCCAAGAGGATGGCATAACACAGGAGAGCTACACGTCAGACCAGGACTCCACGGTCTACACCAGTGTTTCCCAACCCAGTCCTCAAGCAACCCCTATCCTGCAGATTTTCTTTGCAACCCTGAATAGGTACCTGTTTGTAGTTATTCAACCAATCAGCAATGAATTATGTCAGATGTTGCACACCTTGCATAATTAAGTGCTGTGAGATGATTGGTTGAGTAAGTACAAGCAGGGCTACCTATGCAGGGTTACAATGAAAATCTGCAGGATAGGGGTTCCTTGAGGACTGGGTTGGGAAACGCTGGTCTACACCATCTACAGGCCAGTGGTCACTCTTTCAGGGATGAGGATGTACATCCTTGACAGGGAGGAACGCTGGTTTGAACGGGGAGTCAAAGAAGCCATCTATGTGAAGAGGGAACGACCATCCCTGAACCGGGGGGGCTAAGAGTACATCTGTCGCCATCTTACAAAGCTGTGATTACAACTATTTCCCAATCCTCTGAAAAGTACACATGGCCATTTTAACTCTATTTGATGGTTACGGCAATTTGCATATGAAACCGGTCATTGGTTTCAGTCGTTATGCCACTGTATTGTTTATAAGGGTGGGGACACCTGCAGTCAGTTAAGGGCCCAGACACACCAAACCGACTAGCGGCGACAAAGGCCAACTGTTGCGTTGCCTCATGTCGCCAGCCATCTGGGCCAAAAAGTAGCACTTGAACACCGCAAAGACTACAGCCGACACCTTGATTTTCTAGCTTAGCACTGATTCGCTAAGCTGAATGGCCAATCAGAGTGATCGCTCTCACCGACGGGCTCCGCCAATCCAACACGCTGAATTGGCTGAAAAGCTACCAACAGGGGTCTGAATAGTGCCGACGATGCGGGACACACTGCAAAAACTAGGGTCACAGACGCTCACCAACAGCCCGACATTGGTCGATGGCCGGCCGGTGGCCTGGTGTGTCAGGGACCTTAGACTGAAGAGGTGACTTAGATGAGTGATGAAAAAAATCCTTCAATACACGTTGGTTCCAGATGAACCGATTCAACTTTCTGTGATCCTCTGTGAAAAGTACACTGCCATTGTAACTCTAGTTAACGGTCATGGTAATACAAATTTATTCCAATTTTCTGTGATTTCCTCACCTGGATTAACTGAGCAGGCATAAAGACAATACAGCATGTAGACCGTTTACAACCGATGCTCTATAGCAGGGGTCGGGAACCTTTTTGACTGGGAGAGCCATAAAAGCCAAATATTTCTAAATATATTTCATTGAGAGCCATATAGTATTTTTAACGTATAATAAATTAAATATGTCTTACTTTTAATGCGACTTCTGGTGCTGCATGGTTTTGCTGATGGCCTTGTAGTCTGGTTCATACGTGGTGAGGTTGAGCTTCATGCAGGCGTTGAGGCTTCCATCAGTTAAACGTGAGCGTAGGTTGGTCTTAATGTTCCTCATATGCGAGAAAGACTGTTCACATGCATATGTAGAGCCAAACATGGTCAATACGGCAATACTCACACGCTGCATTGTGTGGTATGTCACAGGAAGCTCGTTCCAAGTTTTAAGAATCAGCTGGTCTTCAGGTTGAAGATTTTTCATTTCTGTCCACTTGTGTTCCCTCGCCAGCTCTGCTCGCTGTCGCGCAAGACTTTCCAACTCTCCATTAAGTGACTTGAACTTACTCATCCACATGTCTGATGCCTTCAGGTCAGCAACTTCCAGCTCAAAGTCTCCGATAGAGACCCCGGGGATGCATGTCAGGTCGATTTTGTCCACTGCACACTCATGTGGATGAGTGATGAACTTGAAAAGACCAGTGCGCGCACGAAATTCTCCAAAACGTGCTTTGAATGACTGCAGGAGATTGAACGTAAAGCCAGCTAGCTGCTGGAGATCCAGATGTTGAGTGGAGTCACTTGCTAAGCATGCATCTCTAAATTGTTGCAGTCTTTCAAAGTGCAGAAGACGACCTGTTTCAATGTCCCTGAGAAAGACCTCCAGCTTGCTTTCAAATGCAAACACTGCTTGTTGAAGGGATGAGATTGTATTTCCAATACCTTGCATTTTCACATTGAGCTGGTTCAGATGGCCAGTCATGTCCACGAGATAGTGAAACTGCAGGAGCCAGTCAGTGTTGTCAAGCTCAGGATGCTTGATGCCTTTCATTTCAAGAAAAGTCCGGATTTCACTCAGGCAAGCTGCAAAACGGCTGAGCACCTTCCCCCTTGACAACCAACGCACGTTGCTGTGTAAAAGCAGACCGGGATAATGATTCCCAACTTCTTCTAACAGAGCTTTAAACTGGCGATCATTTAAAGCTCGGGCAACAATAAAGTTGACCACTCGAATGACCAGAGACATCACCTCGCCAAGCTCCTGGCCACACGTCTGAGCGCAAAGCGCCTCCTGGTGCAGGATGCAATGAAAACTTAGGATGGCTCTCTTTTCATGTTCACGGAGAAGCGCTACAAATCCTTTGTTCTTCCCCAACATACAGGGTGCACCATCAGTACAGACAGAAATAAGTTTATCCATCGGTAGTTTTTTTTCTTTAGCAAACTCCATGAAAGACATGAATAAATCCTCTCCTCTTGTTGTCCCTTTCATTGGCAAAACAGCCAAGCTTTCCTCACGCAGTGTGTCACCTGCAGCATACCTGGCAATGATACTGCACTGAGATAGATGGCTAACGTCTGTTGACTCATCTAACGCGAGAGAAAAGTATGTCCCGGCGTTTATGTCCTTAATTTGTGTTTCCTCGACTTGATTTGCCATCATGATGCTACGATCGTGCACAGTTCTTGCTGACAGGGGCATGTCTTTTATTCGTTTGATTATCTTGTCTTTATTTGGGAAGTCATCAAACAGTTCATTGGCCACATCAAGCATGAATGTTTTGGCATACTCGCCATCTGTGAATGACTTTCCATTCCTTACTATTGCCAAAGCCCCCGCAAAGCTAGCGGAATTCCCGTCACCTTGCTTGGTCCACACACGTAGTTGCTGCTGACTCGTCTGCACTCTCCGCTGTAGCTCCTCGCGTGCCCTTTTCCTGCTGTCCCCCGCTGGATATTTCGATGCAAATGAAGCATGGTGCGTATCGAAGTGCCGCTTTATATTTGACCGTTTCATCGATGCAATTTTATCATTGCATATTAGACATACCGCAGATCCTGCTCTCTCCACAAATGCAAATTCCTCTGTCCACGCAGCCTGGAATGCACGGTAATCATCGTCTTTTTTTCTTTTCGCCATCTTTTCCGTTACAAGGGTTGAAGCGGATAAACTAGTTGGCTATCTGATAAAATTGATTTCTTCACCTTTACAATGACCCGGACATGCTCGCGAGCCATTGGTTCCCGACCCGACCCACGGGTGACCCGTGACCCGTGAAATTTATCTTCAAAACTAATTTCTGTTTACTTTAAAATGACACAGTATTATTAAGAAATATCACAAGTATTTTAAAATCAGTTCCAAACTGATTTTTTTGAAAAAAAAAAATTTTCAACTCAAAATTGTCTGGGAGCCATATGCCGTCACCGGAAGAGCCATATATGGCTCGCGAGCCATAGGTTCCCGACCGCTGCTCTATAGCATTGGTACTCGGCTATGTGCCATGGAGCACCGAGTGTATACAAGTTATTTATTTTCATTTCAACCAGACTTCACAACATGCTAATCCACTGTTTAGCACACCTTCAGCCAAAGAGAAGGACCAAACAGTGAAATCAGTTGGTGTGGGGTCTGGTTGGAATGAAAACCAGTGTACTCTCACCCTCCATGGCTCATTGTCGAGTATAACTGCCATTACATTTGGCTAAACTTCACTAAAGACAGACAACAACACAGCAAACTGCAATCAGTCATCGCAGTAACATAGTTCCATGCAAGGATGGAAACCTACGACATGGTTTAAACCTGACAGGACGCATTATTTCTGATGTCTCTCCACCACACCCCGTATTCAGCTAGCACTAGTACTACTAGTGCCTCACGGTCAAGTACAAAAAACACGCACATGCACACGCGCACACACACACACATGGCATCTAACTTTTAAATGGCAAGGAAGGAAAAAAAAAAGTTCATTTAAGCTGAGAGGGCGGCACAGTGGTGCAGTGGTTAGCGCAGTCACCTCACACCAAGAAGGTCTTGGGTTCGAACCCCGGGGGTAGTCCAACCTTGGGGGTCATCCCAGGTCGTCCTCTGTGTGGAGTTTGCATGTTCTCCCCGTGTCTGCGTGGGTTTCCTCTGGGGGCTCCAGTTTCCTCCCACAGTCCAAAGACATGTAGGTCAGGTGAATCAGCTGTACTAAATTGTCCCTTGTGTGTGTATGTGTGTGTGTGTGTGTGTGTGTGTGTGTGTGTGGGCCCTGTGATGGTCTGGTGGCCTGTCCAGGGTGTCTCCCCATCTGCCGCCCAATGACTGCTGGGATAGGCTCCAGCATCCCCACAACCCTGAGAGCAGGACAAGCGGTTCGGATAATGGATGGATGGATATGGATGGTACTATTTAGGACTGTAAATTTAGAATTAGAATTCCAAAGTATGACAGTATCTACATGTAGTAATTTGAATGAAATGCTGCAGAACCAGGAAATCAGAATCAGAAACAATTTCTCAACAAAATGCCGTTTCCCCCAGCCCACAGCAGTGCAACACAAAGACAAAAACACATCCAAAACTACACGAACTACAAGAACACACATATCCAAACTAAAAAAAATAAATAAAAAAAATCACTGTCCAAGGGAACGAACGCCAGCCAGGATGACTGTAGGAACTGCCGGTCTGCATGGGCTAGCAGTCAGCTTAGCCTGCATGCTTCTGCATCCTGTCAGACCACCCTCGGTGTTTACTCCTTGGACACAGCTCCAGGCAGAGGCCATGGTCCCCAGGCCTACCCGACGAAGCAGACCAAGCTCTCCCAGCCAATCCAGCGCCAGCTCTCCCAGCCAGACACCCTGGACACACCTCCCTGCACTCCACACGACGACATCAAAAACACCACAGTCAACGCCAGGTGAGGCCGCCACCAGACCACTCTCGATGTTCTCAAAACTGCCGGTCTGCATGAGCTAGCAGTTAGCTTAGCATGCCACGCTTCCTGTCAGATCGCCCTCGGCGTTACCTCCTCAGGCACAACTCCGGGCAGGGCCGTGGTCCCTGGGCCCACAGGACGCCGCAGACCAAGCTCTCCCAGCTGATCCAGCACCAGCTCTCCCAGCCATCAAACGAAGACAAACTTAACACGCAGACGTGGACAAAGACACTGCATGGACGGTACTGGGTGAGGCCACTGCAAACCTGAATTCGTGCCGCCATCTTCCCACACCCAAGAACCAAAAGCCCAAATACTATTTTGAGATGATAAGTTTTTGCTTTGGAACACAATGGTTTCTTTCTCAAAAGTTAAGATAATAGGCAGAACCAGGATTTGATAAGGACTGGATTTTGCAAAGTCTAAATGGCACTGAACCTTTTTAGTGATGCCAGATAAAGATTCTTGGCTGATAACGAAATAGAATTAAAAAAAAATGCGTCTGATGCCAAACATTTTTTTCAACGTTCAAAAATGACGCGACTGTATTACGCTTTTCAATAAAAATTCAACTGCAAAACTGAATGCATGAAAAATGTGTCTTTGTTGTCACTATAGACACATTCGGTTCTTTCCAGAAGACATCATTAAAAAAAAAAAATCTTTCCTCTATGGCTATGAAAGGCCAAAAAAATGACATTTTCAAGGTCATCCCATCAAGGTCATTTTCAAGCATTTTGAAAATCTAAACAAAAGAGATTCTGATTGTGATCATAACACGGACCTCTTGGTGGTTCACTGATAATCTTGCACAACTGAGGCAATCTGAAACCGTCATCCTTTTTCACCGCTGGGCAAAGTCAGGGAAGGAGAGGCACAGTTTGGCTGATTTCATTCAAAGAAACCCTGCTGAAATCAAAGGACTACCACAGCTACCTTAGCAGCCGGCGGCTTCCGCTTCACTCCGCCGCCCCTTCCTCGGTCTTCGCTCCCGGAGTCTGAATCGGCCTCGCTTTCTGAGTCCAGTTTCCTAGGCACCACAGCTTCCTCGTCATCATCTTCGTCGCTTCCTCCTCCACCGTCGTTGCCCTCGCTGTCAGATGAGCTGGCCGGCTGTGGAGAGATTGAGATATGAATGCAAATTATCTTGTTAAAATGTAACATCACAACTAGTTACAAACCCTGCGCAACAACCACTGCTCATCAGCCCAACATGGTTTGCAGTGACACCCCCCCACCCCCGCCCCCCGCGTGTGCGCCAGCCATTTTCAACAAATGCAGTGGTGGAAGAGCTCGTTGTGAAAAAGAACACAAAGTCCCTTATTTGAGATTATCTTGACTTTAAACTGGACGCATCCTGGCGAGCCAAAGGACCTAAACGAAGCAATTTTTCCGTCTTTGCAAATGAGTAGTGCCGGCGTGCTGTTGATATGTGGCACCGTTCAAGATGTGCTACTTAGTGGTTCTGCGCATGCTTAGTCGAGGTTAGGGTTAGGGGCAGCATAAATCATCAGAACACCGACAAAAGAGTCTAACACTACCGACTTGCACAGGCAAATTGGTAGTGTTAGACTGAACACTACCAATTGTGAAAATCTAATGGTGTCAGAGAAGGACGCCTCCGCTTACAGCCTCCAAATGAACGTACATGAGGGGATAACATAACTATGCTATTAAATGATCAGGATGCACAACTGCACCCACAGTTTTTAGTCTCGTTCTAAAATATGATTTATGAACTGACGTTGCTTTTCAGCACCAACCGCTCGGACAGCAACCACTAAAGACGGCCTAACTGTCTTTTAGTCACTGCCTTGTTTTGTGAAAAACTCGTTGGAAATCGGTGCAACAAGTACGTGTGTATAGCCCAACATCAACTGCCAGTTCCTATTCACGCACGCTTTCAATTGTGCTTTACAGGTTATTTACAAGTTGAATTATCGAGGTCGCAGACCATTAAACAGCAAAATAAAAGGACAAAGATCGTGCAAAAAAAAAAAACTTCCAAAAAAACCAAAAACAAAACGACAACAAACTGCTGATTAGACTCAGCCAATCGCTGAATGCCAATATATTCGCCCAAGCCTACTGCCTACATATACACTTTTGTGTCATGACTTCTACAACAATGGGATAAGTGCTTACTGGCACTTTACATGAACAATTTATGGCTGACAAAGAATTGAGTCACAAGAGCTTTTCGTCGATTAACAAAGTTAGATGAGAACTTGTGGGTAACACAGTAAGACACCTTAGGGGAGACTAACTGTGACGCCCGCGTCAGAAGTATGGCTCATATTCTCTGTTGTCGTAAAATTATGGATTTCTGATAATGAAATAAACTTACTACAGGCGGAGCACTGTAAGAGGCATGTGGATTGTTCTGGATCTCCCATAAGCCTTCATTGAAGCCCTTCCTTTTGTTGGGCTTCCCATAGCGATCCCTGTACTTCTCATAGGCAAAAAGGTCCTTTGGTGCAAGGAATGCACTGAGAAAGGGGGGGGGGAGAGGGGGAGGGGGAATCAAAGTCCATATTTCTCATAAAAGCATGAAATTATATTTGATCCTGAACCTTTTTTTGAGGGGGGGGGGATTGTTTTATTTGCATACGCCAACTCATGGTTTACTTAAGAACTAAACGAAACAGATTGCGCCTCCTAGTGAATTTGCCAGAATAATGCATCCACCACTTTACCAAACAGGATCAGGATGATCAAAAATCCATTAAAACATATATCAGATGTGGAAAAACAAGCGGTTACGCCGTTATAAAAATAAAGAAGCAAGGCAATCGAACACGAATATGAACATGAATATTCAAATTCAATCATCCCAATAGAGGAATCGGGACAATCTGAACTACAATCTAGTTTAAATGTTAAAGAGCCAAGGCAGTTCACCATTGCATAGCCAAATAAATGTCCAACAAATTAGAGTAGTTGTCTGAAATCTCTATGGTACGGTGACTAAATGTGTTGACTACAAATTAAAGTATACAACGTCACTTTCCTCCGACTTGATACATTTCTGTCTTCAACAAAACCCCTTCACCAAGAGGAATGAATGAAACCTGGCGCGGTGCTTACGTTTCATGTGTCCCAAAGAAGAAAATGGGGATTTTATTGGGGGGTGGCTTCACTGCCCCATCTGCCACATCTTCAATCTGTGGAAAGACAAGAAAAATTATCAAGACGTCAAGAAAAGTTACTGTACACAAACCTACCTTATGGATACAACTGTTGCAACAAGATGCGCCTTCCTGGAGGAGCCTCTGCCAATAGTTACTGAGCCGTTCAACACAAGTCATGAAACTGCAAAGTTGTGTCAAGCAAGCAAAACCCCCCAACGACTTCTGCAGCTGGTGGCTCACAAAGTGAGGACGCTGCAATGCCATACTACACTGGCCAGGTCCCTCAAATGTTCAGCATACGTTAAGTGGACGGCATTTGCTGCATCGGGTGCCCGCTGGCATTTAGAAACAAGCGTAAAGTTGAGAAACCTTTATTTTAGACCCAAGGCTGCACAGTCAAGCCGGACGTCTATTTGTTAAGAAGAAACGCTACGTCGCCCCTGCGCGTCTGTGTGCAGATAGGGGCCAACAGCATCCTCATGCAAATTATGACAGCCATACGTTTTTTGTTTTTTTGGCCCAAGACTAAATTCAGACTGCGAGCCTAGGTTTACATTTTAGGCTAGGGTACTGAAACGACGTATCCATGGCCAAAGATAAATGGAGAACCTTCTCCAGCGTCCCATGCAGGAGAGACGGACGCCCGCCCTCTTCTCCCCTCCGGGTTGCTGGAACTTGCTTACCCTGGCTGGCCAGTGGGGGTATCCCTTCATTTTAGCGAAAACCAGGTCTCCGGGCTGGAAATTGTGCGGCATCGTGCCGATCCTCTTTGCAGCCTTTGCGAGATTTTTCCGATCGTGTAGCTTTTCCGTGTCTTTTTCGGCTCCAGTTTTCAGGCCGACACGAAACCTGTATACGATAAGGTTAGCTCGCGAGCTAACAGTGTTCCGATGTTACCGCGAGACGGGAGGGCAAGCGTGATCGTCCGCGTGAAGAGGGGAACTATTCCGGTGCGACGTCGACGCGGGATTTCACAATAAGAACCTTGCAGACGGACCACTTTCTTCCCAATGAAATGCGTTTCATCGTAAACATTCGTGAAGCACATGCCACAAAGCGTATTACCACAAAGTGCCGGGGCAGAATTAACCGTGTCGAGGGTCAGGTTTCCTCTCCGACAGGCAAGAGGCTTTTACACATGCAAATGCAGTCGCACGGAGAGGTAGAAATAAAGATGCTTACCCACGTCATGGTTTGTATCAAGTTAAACATCACGCACACGTGACATTTAAATATTGTGTGGCAGATACAAATCATGACGCGACTTAATATTAACCTAAAGCTTAGCTCAAGAAATGCAGGGCTTGTGGAGGCTCCCGGAGTCGATGGAAATGTTTGTCTTGTAACACAAGAGTCCTTTCTCTGAAATTGGTCGAACGCTAATGGTAGACAGTCTTGGATAATTCCAAGACTTAAAATTCATTAATTTGACAAATGGGTGATTCAGAAATAGTTTATAGTAGCAATTCACCAGTTTGATGCGAGTAGATGTGTTAAAAAAAAGAGCTGTATAATACATACTTGATTTCAAAAAGCAAAGCGTTAAATGTCATTTCGCAACTGTAATTTGTTCGAAGGACACTTATTTTGAAATAAAATGTTTCGCTGGCAAAAACGGAAACACATTCAGCCAGTACAGTCGGACACTTGATCAAATTAGACGAGGCAGTTGCCTTAAAGAGGTTCCGCTAGCGCTGGCTCATTAGGGCGGAGATCCCTCCCACCGTCCTTCGCTATTGGCCCAGATTGCGGTCAGTTTACTACTCTAACCAATAATATAGAACAATGTGTAAACTACAAATTTGTTAACAGTTGGAAGGCTACTGCGTACGTATATTAAAAAAAAAAATCTACACGCAACTGGTCCAAGGTTTGGCCCTTCTTTTCATTAATTCCAATATAAAACTTTCCATGCACACAAAATAATAAGCACTTCATCTCTTTATTCGCCGGTACGTATGTCCGTCCCCCTTGCCAAATATGAGGCAAGCCACCTGTGCAGCACGTCATATGGTGAGTGGACAGTTCAACACCACCCAAAAAGGAGCAGCAGAGACCTGTATTCTGCCTTACCCTCAAGTCTCAATGTTGAATCTTACCACTTCAGGTGTACACTGTATCTCTTACTGGAAATTGTGGAAGGCTTAGATGTCATGCCGTCCAAGGCCTTTCCTTAAAATCCACCCACCTTGTATTCAACAACACCTTGTCAAAACAGCATTGCACAAACATCAAGAAAAAACAGAATAGAGGGCATCCTGTGACTGAACAACAAATGGAAATCAGGACAGACAAAAGTTGCTCTAGAAAGGCAAAACTTATTTTAATTAAATCCATGTTATGAGAAATTGACAAATCTTATGCTAGTTTAACAAATGTCATTGCACAAATACAGTTTAACAATAGTAACTCAATAAAACAAATCTACCAGGCATTTTGAAAATGAGAATTAAGCTTGTATGAAATGAAAAAAAAAAAAGGTAAACTTCTGCTGGTCCTTTTCATTTAGTCCAGCTGACCTTTGGAATATCATAATGCTCTGTCAAGGTGTCCAGGTGGCGATTAAAATCCTGAAAGCAAACGAAGTGATTAAAATATTACGTTTTCTTTTTTTTTTTACAGCTTATACATCGCTGTTGTTAGTAATGTTTGGAGGCACTGGTGCATATCAAGAATCTAGGGGAAATTTTAGAACAAGTGCATGAATATTTTGAATAGAACAAGTATGTATTTTGCTCACTCACATTTTATATTTTATGAATGCCCTCAGAGTTGCTTTTATTGAATTAATAAGGCCATGCACCAAGTACACTTGCACTTACCTCAACTCTGTGTTTGTGTGTTTTGGATGCCTTGTTCAAAATCCTTTCCATTTGCTGTTGAGAGGAAACAAATGTTGGATCAATTAGAAGAATCCTTAAGAATCAAAAGAATAACAACACTGTCTATGAACATAAGGATATGAATAAAATATATCAGCTATGCGACTCATAATAATGTTGTGTAACCTGCAGACAACGCAAACACCTATGGCATGTAGTCACTGCAATCCACTACAATAACTTATATATAAGCTCAACCCCTAAGAAAATTTGTATTGGATAGTGAAAATCATTGCCATTTTTCTATTTCTGTCTATAACAGCAGCTCAACTTTAAGGGAAGATTGTCAGCAGTTGGTCATAAGCTGAACTGGTTATTGGGAACTGTAACAACATCAACTGTACTAGTAGTCTGTTAACAGATACTGTGTACTCAATCCTGTGCCATAGAGGGCCATGTGTATGCAGATTTTATAAATTACTCTCCCTCTGTCAGGTGGAACAGTTGGCAATTAATGAAATAAGCTGGTGTAGTGTTGGGCTGGAATGAAAACCTATAGACGCATGGCCCTCCACGGCACATTACTGAGTACCTCTGCTTTAAAGCTTGTTGGGCAATTCATCACACAAATGGAAAGCTTCCTGACAAATCAGATCTTTCCAGTTTTTTTTGTCATAAAAATATTTTTCTTTTTGAATGAATCCTTAGCAGGGATCCACCAATATCACCTTTTTTTTACAGCCAAGATTAATTCCAAGTATGACTCTAAGTATCAGCCGATACCAAGTACCAATGCATTACTTTTGTTGAACAGCGCAGATCATAAAGTTGGGGTCAGTGAGCAAAATAATTGAGAAGGAATCTGTTTTGGGTTTTTTTTTTAATTTTTTTTACATAATTAAAGAAATAGAGGCTACAATGTGCCAAAATTGCAGTAAATCAAGCTATTTTGCCTATATTAATTACATGTTGCTCAAGGTTTTCAGTATCCTGTTTTAGTCTTGGTTAAAATCTCCAATACTGATACCCGACGGTAGCCACCAGTGTTGGTAACAGTGCATCTTAGCATACTAAAGAGCTTGGCCAGAGCTCATGTAAATGTGCTTGTAAGATTTGGTGGAGACTGGTTTGCACTGTACTTGTCATCAGCATTAATCAGTGTGGCATTATTACGGCACTTCATAATAGTATAACAAGGTGACATGCATGCTATTTGAGACCATGGAGAACTAGTTTGAGGTAAAGTAGCCGAGGTAAATCAAGCACCAGTATAAAACCAGGTTGAGAAAGTAAAATGCCTAACCATGCTTTTGTTCCATCCATGTGCTAAACCGATTCTAATCAATACCCATCTGCAGCTAGATAGGGGAAACTAATTAAATAAATCAGCTAGTTTAGTACATGGATAGAGCAAATACACGGTTAGGACTTTTACTTTCTGGACCTGGTTTTGACACCTCTGGAATTAGACCAAAAAAAATTTTTTTTTAAATGGTTGCTCATCATGTCACGTATCTAGCTACTCTTTAAAGCCCCATCGTACCTGTCTTATCTCCTTAAACCATATAGTCCGTCTCGAGCTCTTCGCTCTCAAAACACAGGGATCCTGTGTGTACCCAAAGTTAAAAAAGTCAGCAGGTGGCAGGGCCTTTTCCTATTGGGCCCCATTCTTGTGGCATAACCTGCCTGCTGCTGTCAGACAATCGGAGTCAGTTGAATCATTTAAATCCAAACGTAAAACTCATCTTTTTACCTTAACCTGCAATTAGTTGCCGTTAAATTGACTTCACGACCTGTACTGCATGGCGGGTCGGATTCTGTCTCAGTGAATTTACCAACCACTGTCTGCTGACAAGATTATAGAGTATAGATTATTGCAACTGTTCTCTTCTCTCTCACATGTCAAGTCAAGTCAATTTTATTAGTGTAGCCCTATATCACAAATTACAAATTTGCCTCAGTGGGCTTTACAGCAACACAACATCCTGTCCTTAGACCCTCTCATCGGATAAGGAACAACTCCCTAAAAAAATCCTTTAACAGGGAGAAAATATAGGAAGAAACCTCAGGGAGAGCAACAGAGGAGAGATCTCTCTCCCATGACGGACAACATGCAATGGATGTTGTGTTTACACAATTTACACAATACAACATTGAAAGAGGATAAACAGAATTATAATAGACTTATAAAATTTATGAAGAATATGTTTCGCAGGATGCCAAGCAGTGTCCAGACGCCACCAGAACAGCCCAGGACCCAAGCCATGTGACCAGCATCACCATGTAAAAAAACAAAACAAAACAGGATAACAAAAACTATATGGATTAATAAGATATATATAAAAAGAAAATGTGATGAGGGGAATGCCAAGCAGCTTCCAGGTAGCGACCACCATTACCATGGACACCTGGGAGGAGGACCGATTCACATGATGCCATTCACACACCTCTTTTCCTGTCTCTTCTCCTGTGTATGTGAATGGTGTGATGTGAGTCTCCTCTGTGTGCACGTGTAGTCTTTTCTCCTGCCAGGTCTCCATGGCGATGGTGGCCACCACCTGGACACTGCCTGGCATCCTCCTCATCACATTCTCTATATATCTTATAAATCCATCTAATTTTGTTATCCTGTTTTATTTTGTATCCTTCTCTCTCTCCAATGTGTGACTAATGTCTTTTCTTGTCTCTTCTCCTGTGTATGTGAATGGTATGACTTGAGTCTCCCCTGTGTGCATGTGTAGTCTGTCCTCTTGCCAGGCCCACATAGTGATTGTGGTCACATGGCTGTTTCGGAGGCATCTGAACAGTGCCTGGGGTCCTTCTCATCACAGTCTTCATATATCTTATAATTCGGCTATCCTCGTTCAATGCAGTATTCTGTAAATTGTGTACACACAACATCCAATGCAAGTCTGTTCGTCATGGGAGAGAGAACCCCTCTCTGTTGCTCTCCCTGAGGTTTCTTGCTATTTTGTCTCCCTGTTAAAGGTTTTTTTTTTTTAGGGAGTTGTTACTTATCCGATGCAAGGGTCTAAGGAAATGATGTTGTATTGCTGTAAAGCCTCCTAAGGCAAATTTGTAATTTTTGATATTGAGCTATGCAAATAAAATTAACTTGACTTGAAAAACAGCTACGTTACCCACCACTGGTGCTTGTCACAACTTCGGCCATTGAAGCAATTCCCAACACCCCCAATAGTTGACCAGGTACTATCATTAATTAATGCTGATGAAAAAAATGCCATACCCTCTTCTCTTGCATCTTGTCAAAGGCTATTTGAGCGGGTGTCCTTTTGTCAACGTATCTTTTCTGAGTGTTGTCCTCCTCGTCGGTTTGACTGGTCATGACCTGCTGCTCCAGGCGATGCTTTTTCTCCTTCTCCTTCTTTTTCCTAGAACAGACCATGGAAGGAGAAATGACAAATTTCCCAGTACCACCACCTCATCCTCCACACACATTAATACATACAGCTTTAGTCATTTCATTGCAGCAGAAGAAATATAACTATTTGTTCGTTGCCAATCGAAAGCAAATTCAGAACTCCCCTGAAACTTTCAATACCTCTTTTGTGAGTTACAGAGGAGCCACATTAGCCAAGCAACTGGCGAAATGAACTTAGCGAGATAGCCGACGTTAGCCTCGACTAGCTACATGAGCGATTTTGTTCCTTTCGATAGGCTGAGGAAATTACTTTACTAAAGAAACACGTCGATTCCTTCTCACAACATCACAAATTACCAACGAAACATACTTTTTCCCAGCTGAAACCGTGCCCACACCTTTCAGTTTGAGGGAACCTTTCTGGACCCCAGCGTACTCGGACATCTTCGAAAGGCCGGAATCCACCGTGTCTTCTTCTCTTTTGTTTACAAGAGAACCGCGGTAAATTAGATTATCGCCCTCTGCTGGTTTTCCCGGAAACAAATCAAGAACTCCGCGCTTGCTTTAATGAGTCTTCCTGTCCGAGAGGGGTCAGTATAGGCAAGTATTGCCTACTCTAATGGATCCACGACGAAGAGGCGATAGGAGGCGAAAACATGAATGTCAAATAGATGCGTGGGACTTCGCGTTAATCTACCAAATACAACGATGTCAGCGTACAGTTTTGTCAGAACGCTCAAGCCGCTGAAATGCATTTTAGCCACAACAACGCGTCACTGTATGAAGAATAATGTGTACAGAATTCCGGCACGCGGTTATGCGAAGAAAATAGGTAAGGACGTCTGCCCGATCTTTTCATTTAAAATAAGCTAGGCCTTAAGAGATTCAGTCCGCTAGTTCCTCCCTTCACAGTGTTTTAAACTATCTACGTCGACGAGCATCTCTATGCAACAAACCAAAGCTTAGACTTCCACTCACCTTTGAGTTGTTTTGTAGCATTATTGTAAACTATTAATAAGACACATTAGCCCCTAGCTAACGGGTCTGACCCTTTAGCCGAGCGGTTAGTGATGTCGCCTTGTGGCGCAGTATGCCCCGTATCGAATCCCGCACCGGGCAAGAAAATAATCGGTTACATTATGATTAGCCTAGCATGCTGACCCACAAGCATGTTGGAAGCTTAGCTCCTAGCCCCTGCCCCCTATACCAGCCTTACATTGAAGTGAGTCGATGTTATTTATTCTGGTGATGTTATGTTAAAAGAGGGATGTTACGACCCTGACAGATCCTCTGGTTCCCAGAATCATGGGTATTTTCAGTGAGTTCTGTTATTCCCTAAACTGTATCTGTCTTAAGACCCTGTTTCCTTCTCTTGCTTGTCAGTTAATAGAATAGAACAAAAATAACAATATCTGCATATTTTTTATGTTGTTGTCAAATTTCACTTTATCTGAAGGCTAAAAAGAAGATTTACTCATGTAGAAGTGCATGCTTGGGTAACAGATAAATCAAAAAGTGAAAGACAGCCACACACTAAAGGGTCCTGGTGAATTAACACTGATTAGCCAAACATTATGACCGCCTGCCTAATATGCTGTATGTCTCCCGCGTGCCGCCAAAAAATTGCTGACCCATCGAGCCATGGACTCTACACTCAGGAATCAGGAACAATTTATTGTCATTTCTTTCATGTACTCACGTATGCAAAAGAAACGAAATTGCGGTTCCCCAGCCAGCCAGCCACAAAAGACAAACACACACATCCCAAATATGACACCACCAAAAGCGGAGAGAACAAAGAAGAAAAAAAAAACACACAAACAGTTAACAACACAGTCCACTCAGTGCAACACAGTCAAAAAATTCCACTGTCCAGAGAACGAACGACAGCCAGGATGACTGTCGGAACTGCCGGCCTGCATGGGCTAGCAGTTAGCTTAGCCTGTCCCGCTTCCGCGTCCTGTCAGACCACCCTCGGTGTTTCCTCCGTGGGCGCAGCTCCGGCAGGGCTGTGGTCCCTGGGCCCACCGGACGCAGCAGACCAGGCTCCCCCAGCCAATCCAACTCCAGCTCTCCCAGCCTTCAAACGAAGACAAAATAAACTTAGACACAGACGTGGACAAAGACACTGCATGGACGGTACTGGGTGAGGCTGCCGCAAATGTAAGTTCACGCACAAATTCACTTATTTTAAGGGTTTTAATTTTATTTTAATATTTATTTTAATTTGAAATATATTTATTTAATTTTAAATTTAATTTTAATTTAAGGAATTCACTTAATTTAATTCATTTAACTTAAGGGGTCTACACCCCTTATATGGTATCTGGCATCAAAACATTAGCAGTAGATCCTTCAACTCCTCTAAGTTGCAAGGTGGAGCCGCCATTGATCGCACTTGTCATTCCAGCACATTCTACAGATGCTCAATTGGATTGAGATTTGGAGAACTTGGAGGCTAGGGACGCACCTTGAACACTTTATCATGTTCCTCAAACCAGTCCCGACCAGTAAGTGCAGTGTGGTAAGGCTCATTATCCTGCTGAAAGAGGCCGCTGCCATCAGGGAATCATTGCCATGAAAGGATGTACCTGGTCTGCAATGATGTTTAGGTAAGTGGCACATGTCAAATTGACGTCCGCATGAATGGTCGGACCAATGGTTTCCCAACACAACATTGCCCAGAGCATCACACTTCCTCCACCGGCTTGTCGTCTTTCCACAGTGCATCATGGTGCCATCACTTCACCAGGTAAATGGCACACGCGTACACGGCCATCCACGTGACCTAAAACAAAACAGGACTCATCAGACCAGGTCACCTTCTTCCACTCCTCCAAGGTCCAGTTCTGACGCTGACATGCCCATTGTAGGCACTTTCAATGGTGGACAGAGGTCATCATGGGCACACTGACCATTCTGCAGCTATGCAGCCCCATACGCAGCAGGGTGCAATGCACTGTATGTTGTGACACGTTCCTATTAAAATGTTATTATTATTATTATCCTTATTAAAATTTTCTGTGACTTGTGCTACAGTAGACCTTCTGTTGGTTTGGGCCAGGCGGGATAACCTTCATTGCCCTCGCATATCTTTGAGCCTTGTGTGCCCAACACCCTGTCACCAGTTTGTGGTTTGTCCCTCCTCGGCCCACTGTTGCTAGTTACTTTCCACTGCTGATCGGGAGTACCCTACAAGTCTTAGCATTTCAGAGATGCTCTGACCCAGTCGTCTGGCCATAACTATTTGGCCCTTGTTAAAGTCGCTCAGGTCTTTACTCCTGCCCATTTCTCCTGCATCAAACATGACTATGAGAACTGATTGTTCACTTACCATCCAGTTTACCCAGACGTGGACATGTGCCCTTGTTTGAAGATGATCAATGTTATTCGGTTCACCTGTGAGTGGTCATAATATTTTGGCTCATCAGTGTATGACTGCCATTTCAGACATCAAGCCTTCTGTGTGTAGCTGTCATTCAATGATTGAAATTTCACCTTATTCCCTTTTCTCCACCAGTGGTCAAAGGGAAAGGGAAAGGAATGGTCAAAGAGGAGCTGAAAGGTCCCGAAGTGTGTAAAGACCCTGTGAAGCTCACAACCTACGCTGTAGGCATCAACATCTACAAACAAGGAGAGGATCCTAAACTGAAGCCTCTGGAGGAGTATCCAGAGTGGTAAGGGCCAATATTATGTCTAACTTTTCTTTAATTCTGTCCTTGGTCAATACTAGCACTTAATTTCTGCTTCCTATCTAATCTAACTTTTTCCCTTGAAAGGTTTAGCCTACATTTGTTGACAGGAAAATGTTTTGTAAAGGAATCTGGTAGTCAGCATAAATGAAAAGGATGAACCATCAGCTTTGCCAAAAGAGAGTCAGCTATTAGTTACCACTTGCTTTGCTGCCCAAGGTTTGCTACCTTAAGAGGACAGCCTGTCAGTTTTCAAAATCAACTACTTAACACTTTTATATATTGATATTTTGCCATAGGGCAGACAAAAGTTGCTGTACAAGTGAAAATGCACATGGTTATTCTTGAATCACACCATTATATGTTTTATCTGTTGCAAGCCGGGTGACTGTAAAGGGAGCGGTTCCTGAACGTATCACTGCAGCAAACACCTTAAACATTTAACACAATGAAAAAGGCCTTTGTTATACCCAGGACAGATTGGAGTATATAACTTCCATTACTAATCTATGTTCTAGGCTTTAAAACACAACTGCAACCACAATTGCACAATACAAACACCTAGATGTATAAAGCATTAGACTGGAACCACCAGAGTTTCATAATATTTACACCAGTCGCGGCAAAAGGAAAGCCCAAAACGATATTAAGGACACCAGCCACCTCGCTCATGTTCTGTCCTTGTGTCCTTTGTGTTAAGTCAGAGAGAGCAAGAGCACAAGAATTTCATTGTATTCCATACACATGATAATAAAGTTGAACTTGGCGCACTGTATGTGGAAATCCCAGGGTAACAGTAATCACCTATTCATCAGAGTGCACTATCAAACCATTTAACAGCAACATATTCAGGCACAAAAAACAAAAACAAAAAGGGTAACAATTCGAGTCACTCTTTGACCATCAAAACACTTGCATTGAATTTCAGCTGCCATAGTCACTTTGACAGAACCACTTAGTTCACAGATATGTGTTGCGTGAATATGGTTGGTAGTGGTAAGTTCCATCATCCGTCCCCATAGAGCAGGGGTAGGCAACATGGTCCAGAAAGGTCTGGTGTGGATGCAGGTCTTTGTTCCAACCAAGGAGTTACACACCTGCGTCTACAAATCAAGGTCCTTAGCGAAGACTATTGGTTGATTAATAGAATCAGGTGTGTAACTGCTTGGTTGGAACAAAGACCTGCACCCTCACCGGACCTTTCTGGACCATGTTGCCTATCCCTGCCATAGAGAGATGAGCCAATTTAGTGTTTTGGAAGGAGAGAAATGGAGGAAAAATCTCAGCTATTGTTTTTTTTCTGGAATATAAAATATCATGGGCAGCACGGTGGTGCAGTGGTTAGCATCATCGCCTCACAGCAGGAAGGTCCTGGGTTCGAGCCCCGGGGTAGTCCAACCTTGGTGGGTTGTCCTGGGTCGTCCTCTCTGTGGAGTTTGCATGTTCTCCCCGTGTCTGTGTGGGTTTCCTCCGGGGGCTCCGGTTTCCTCCCACAGTCCAAAGACATGTAGGTCAGGTGGATCAGCCATACTAAATTGTCCCTAGGTGTGTGTGTGTGTGTGTGTGTGTGTGTGTGTGTGTGTGTGTGTGTGTGTGTGGACTCTGTGAACTCTGTGATGGTCTGGCAGCCTGTCCAGGGTCTCTTCACCACCTGCTGCCCAATGACTGCTGGGATAGGCTCCATCATCCCCGCGACCCTGAGAGCAGCAGGATAAGTGGTTTGGATAAAGGATGGATGAATGAAATATCATACACCATTGAACTCTGCTTGCTACAAGTGGTGGGGGATCCTTGAGAATAGGTGCTGTAACACAGATAGTCCAAAACTAGAGTTGCCTGGACTTTCTAAAATAGGATCCAGCTCAAATTAAAGGGTGCTCATACTTTCACTGCTCCCTGATTTTATTGTTAACATTCTGGTAATTGGAGGTTATTCTACCACTGCAATTACTGCACGTTGATCAGAATAGTCATCTAAAAGCTTAATTAACCATGGCGTTTAATTAATGTCTGATCCCTACCCCTCCCCACACACAGGCTGTTCCAGCTGCATTTGGGACCTCCTAAGAAATTGGACGAGTTGGAGCCCGACAGTTGGGAATACTGGAAGGTTTTGAGGAAGGAAAACATTTGGCGGGCCAACAGATTACATAAAGGAAAGAAGCTATAGGCCTCGGCTTGGCTGACTGACTGCCTCTCACAGAACTGTGCGCTTTAAACTCTGCAGGTTGAATGTCTTGGCGGGATGCGTCTTAAAATCAGACAGACGTTCAGATTAAACTTGAGTGGGGGAAAGGCTGGTCATCAGGACAGACGATGGGGGAGTACAACCAACCCTCTGACCGTCTGTTGTCTGCTTCTTGGTTGAAACACTATCAGACCAGCGCCACCTTGTCATTTACTGACTGGGTTCTTTTGAAATATTAAAACATCTGTCATTCGGTAATAGTTATTGAATGCTGATTAAACCTAGAGGCTGTCTGTTGAAAATACAGGTTCAAAAAAGTGCTGACTGTCTGTGTGTAGAAGAGAATAGTCCCCTGAAAAGGTACCCATCATCGTATTATCAAATAACAAAATTGTGATGTACACGTTTGCCGGAATACAGTTCACAGTTCTCATGTTTTCTATGTTTAATGATGAATAAAAAGCTCAAACTTGCAACTAGAACAATTCTTTCACTCAAATGATGATTGCACTGGGTTTTGGGATGTTATTTTGCCTCATTCTGAGTTAGAGTAGTTTAAGCCTACATGTCATGGAAAGTTATGGTGAGAACAGTGGGTAGGTCAAACCATGCAAATAGAAATGGGGGGGGACGTGCATGGCAGAAATGAGGAACCAGAATGTGAAGTAAATATCACGGAGGGGGGGGGGGACCTGGCAGTCCTTGTGAAGCCTGCTCGCACGGAGCGAGGTGGTGAATCTAACCCTACTCTCGCTTGTGTCGGAAAATCAGATCACCGTTTTGCGTCCTCAGGCATCTCGGAAGAGTTTTGGTGAGCCACAATATTTACATTTGCTTTACACAGTGAAGTTGTGTTAATACGAAATGACTTAAAAAGCTCCGATACCGGAAGCAAGTTCATCGCTATGCGGCGAGATGAAAACTGCACGAGGCTTATTAGTGAAACGTGCAACCGGACAACCCCCTCAATAACGCTACGACTCTACGTCTTCCTTTTCCCCCCCTCTTTATTGTACAAAACACGTGTACATTACATTATGAACAACGCAAACTGTTTATGCCAGGGGTGCATAGACAAAACAAAAGGAGAAGAATTCAAAAAAAAATCTTCGCCTTCTGCTGCTTCTTCTTTGTGTTTATTGGCGGTTGGCAAACAACAAGTTAGCGCGTTACCGCCACCAATAAATACTTGGTCGTGATCAGCCTTCACGTTCAAAGCGGTGGCTGACCTCTTTAAGTCAAATTCATCGTGAACATGAAATCGTGTCAGTTTGAGCTCAGGAGAAGGGGAGGGCAGTCCCGTCCTCTGGCGTGCCAGTCACCTCGGTCTGCTCTATGTATGTATAGCCATCGATAAATACATCCATGGTATGAACCGTGCGCCCCAGTGGCCGGAGTTCCGCCCTGTGACGTCACCCTCGACCGGCAGCCGAGCTCTGGGGGCGCAGGCGACCTGATGCGTTCCCGCTTTAATGTGGTTCGTGTTGTATTACCCAGAGGACTTCACACTGATCGGCGATGGGAGACTGGAGCCTGAGTCTGGGGTCCCTGTGCGAGGGGGCTGTGGGCAGGCTGGCGGGGATGTTGGACAATTCCACCTGTGGATGGAGACAGCTGGCCCAGGTGGTCAACGAGCAGCCTCGACTCCGCTGCAGGTGAGCAAGCCCACATGGTGAGAGAGACCAGAGACCCTCTAAAGTGACACAGACTAAAGACAGTGGGATTTTTTTTAAAGGCAATTTGATTCAGTTCTGTCACGCGTGAGACATACTTTGCGTATAGTTTCCATGATGTTGTATGTAGGTCCCTTCCATGTATCTGACCAGGGTCCGTCCTACCCCCCCCCCCCACACACACACACACAGGTATTGCCCTCAAGTTCGGACCTGTATCCTGTCCCAAAACTGCCCGTTAACAGAAGGACCAGGGCCTTTTTGGGGCCCTAAGCAGAATTTGACCCCCCCCCAAGTAAAATGTTATCACGATAATCATATGGAATTTATAAGTATCACAACATCTCCTTACTTGGTCCAGAATGCAACCCATCTGAGGTTCATATTTAGCTGTGCAGTAATTGGGAGTTTAAGATTAAACCAAAAATAGTTGTCACATAATACTCCCACAAATTGTTCACACGTCATTTTATGAGAAATTTTAGGTAGCTAAAACAAGATCCTCTTTACTTTAGACAACTAAGTTGTGCATCGCGATATGACAATAGCCAAATTTCATCCCGATACAACATTGAACGACAGTAATCGATAATGTTGATCGGCGGTGTCAGCAAGTTGGCTTCTTTACATTTAACACTGATGGTTTTAGTCAAGTCTTTGGTCATCCCCTGCATATGCGTTTCCAACAGTGCAGCGAATTCGGGGGGCAGCTGGGAACCGCCGCAGCCGGGACGCGAACCCAGGTCGTCCGCACCACGGGCGACTGCGCTAACCAGTCAACTAAAGGGTCCGACCCGTTAGTCTACCTGCTAGCGAGTCTACTCATTCATGATCGTTACAGTAGTATGGCAGACACTTATTTTCTTCATGTACTGATCTGTATTGTCTCTTCTGACATACTGCTGATTGCCTCTTGTCTGTGAGTTTGTTTGTGTATGGTCTGGGTAGATCGTTAAACCGAATTGCCCTTCTGGGATAAATAAAGTTGTCTGAATCGGAATCTATCTTAACCAGATCTTAATGCCGATAAAGACAAACACAGAGTCCCCCCCTCAAAGTTGTTCATGTTCAGTGAAGAGCAGTCGACATGGTGGTGGAAGTAGTTTTGTGACAAATGAACAAAATTTGCAAAACCCCGCCCATTTTCACACCTGGGCGCACCTGGCCTATCACGGCAGAAAGTGGGCGTAGACCTCAGAATGTCGGTTTCAGAAAGTTTCCAGCTCTTCGTTTGAAGCTTGCAGCAAGCCTTACGCACGTTGGCTGGCTGTGGTCTTGGGGTTTAGCCCGCTCATGCCTCAGGCCAGCCTTAATCAGAACACTAGTGCCCCTTTCCACTACATGGTACCGGCTCGACTCGACTCACCCTTTTTTTTTCGTTTTCCATTACTGGAAAGTACCGGCATTTTGGTAACTGTCACCACTTTTCTGGTACCACCTTTGTCGAAGTTCCAAAAAAAAAAAACCGAGCGGGTACCAAAATCAATGCAGACCTTTGATTGGTCAGAGAAACGCATCACTGAGTCATCAATGCGCGCATGGAATAGCGCTCCGCATTTTTAAATATCAAAGCGGTCGAAGCGGCGTCATGTTAAACTAGCAGACGTACCCGGCGTTCCTCAGGGAAAATGTTGTGGTATTTGTAGTATTTCCATGAGTAATGGGTGTTTTGTTTGTTGTTTTAAATGAATGGACTGAGGCCTTTTCCAAATTCACGCCGAAGCTTTTATTTATCCCACAAGCCAGACCCTCTGTTCGTACGTCCCGACCATAGACATATAAAGAGTAGACGCCGCATTGGCTGTTGGGGCGCGAGAAATACGGCCGCCATCTTGGACCGGTCATCCTGCGAGTTGCCTAGCAGCAGAATACACGACTGAGAAAGATGCCAGAACACTGTTCAGCATATTCCTGCTCCAATCGACGGGCCGTCGAAAACAGGGCTCGGGGGATTACTTTTCACAAGTAAGATTGAACATCACTATTGGTTGTATTTTGTGAATATAATATTACTGTATTGTATTTATGTCCAACTGCGAAATCGTAGCCAGCTAGCTAGGCTATGCTCAGTGCCGGTGTTCACCCGGCTATGAACTGAGACGTTATAAGTCATATTCCATAACACTGACTTTACAACTGACAAAAGAATGCATTGTACAAATAAAACAATATTAACGTTACTGGTATTATATTGACCAGCGAATTTTACACAGGTGGCACAGACTGTATTATTCACATGTAATCCATCCTAACAACAGTAAGATACGGGAGAACCGGGCCGAAAGTAACACGCCGCGAAATTAGCAGAGCTTTTTTCGAAGGAAACAAAACAGGACGTGATGCAATTAAGTCAGTGTGTGTGTTTATAAGACCTCTCCCTTCTCCCAAAAAAATTGGCGCGATACGCAGTTATTTAAAAAAGTTACAGAGCGAAAGATGTCCTGTGATGTGTGCCGTGCGAGCCTTGTCAGAGATGCTGTCCCATCATCATTTGGAGGGAGGTAATGTAATGATCACGGATGAATAGGCTCGGTAGCCCTTGGCTAACGTGTCGGACCCTTTAGTCGGCTGGTTGACGTTGTCGCCCGCGGTGCGGGAAATCCGAGTTCGCGTCCTGGCTGTGACGGTCCGGCCCAGCTGCCCCCGAATTCGTTACAGTATCGTACACTTCAATGGCTTGTGGGCCTGCTATTGTTAGCAGTAACGCTACCTGCCTAGTATCCGCCTTTGTTTCCAATCCAATGGCCGCGAGGCACAGTTGAAACTGTTGCTTGAAGGTCCGCCATTTGCTGTCGACATTACCGGTAAATTTCAAACTCTCCGGTGGGTTTAAGGAATCCATGTCGCTCGTCACAATTTACACCTCACTGTAGTTTCACTCCCGGTGCCATGTTTTGTTTGTTGTTTTAAATGAATGGACCGAGACCTTTTCCAAATTCACGCCGAAGCTTTTATTTATCCCACAAGCCAGACTCCCTGTTCGTACGTCCCGACCTCTGACCTCAGTACGTCACTAGCCTGCAACATAACAGCTAGGATTCTGGGTAACGCAGTTCCTAACATAAGCATATAACGACACAATGGGGGCGATGTTTTGTTTGTGGACACTACACTCCATCACCAGTCGGTGGCACTGTGAGACGGTGGATGGCGGAGAGGGACTGCTGTAAGGGGAGGTACCCGGCGTTGCCCGGTGAAAATGTTCTTACCAAAACAACCAGCACGATCTGATCTTTACGATATAATATAAACGATGATGATGTAAACTACTAATAAGACACGCTAGCCCCTAGCTAACGGGTCTGACCCTTTAGCCGAGCGGTTAGTGATGTCGCCTTGTGGTGCAGTACACCCCGTATCGAATCCCGCACCGGGCCAGAAAATAACCGGTTACAATGATATAAGCGATGATGAAATATAGGATAATTTATGATATGATACATGTTATAAATGAATGTCAAATAAGCGAATCTTAGTAACGAAAATGATCAAATGTCATAATTTTCAATCCATTCATCAAGCTTCTTTGCCAATGTATGTATTAATCGCTGCAAGTCGCCACAAAATACATTCAATTTCGCAAATAATTCAAAATTTTTACTTGGTTTTCGAAATATTTTTCGAACTGTGCAATCCTTGGAAAGTGCTGTTTCTAAAGACACCTTTCTTTTTGTTCTACAATGAGTATTTCTGAAGTTTTAATCAAACATACAAACATACACTCTTGCTTTGTATAAATAGAAGTACATTTTGAAATTGAAAACCAGGCGTCGTTATGACGATCAGCTACACTGAGGGGGTACTGTTACGGTAATGGAAAACGACACAGAAGCGAGTTGAGTCCGTACCATGTAGTGGAAAAGGGGCATAGTATATGTTAGAAGACTAGACTAATACTTTATGTCTATCTCTGCGCAGATGAAGTGGATTATTAAACCGTTATAAAGAATCGTACTGACTACCGAACTTCTACAGCAGGGAAAAATGCAGCCTTCGTTTATTCGGTCGTTTTGGGAGAAGAAGAACGAACAGCGTCTCAGTTACGTAATCAATCCGCGCATGCAAGCGCAACACCGCCCACTTGTGGACAAACAAAGTCATCACT
This sequence comes from Lampris incognitus, assembly GCF_029633865.1. Taxonomy (NCBI): domain Eukaryota; kingdom Metazoa; phylum Chordata; class Actinopteri; order Lampriformes; family Lampridae; genus Lampris; species Lampris incognitus. The sequence goes on from NC_079213.1 coordinate 63,726,738, forward strand.
GACTGTAAACAAACTAATAGTACACAGTAACACAGAGTCATACAAATACAATGGTGTCATATATCAACACTCCCACGTATGAATCATGTGCTTACTGTATACCTTTTCATATTCATAGAACAAAATGAAAAGAAACTTGGTATAACCCATACCACTCACATTTCACACACCAAACATTGGCTTAGAAAATGTCTTCTGTTTTACCTTGGATGCGGGCTTTGTCATTACATCCGCAACCATTTCGTCTGTAGGGCAATACACCAATGACATCCTTTCCTTTGACTCCCTGGAGTACACACAATGGTCTGATTGGTTTTGTGTAAAACCATCACCTGTCAAACACTCGTGTAACAGTAAGTTCCAATTGCGGCCAGAATGCTTGAGGCCGTAGATTGACTTCTCTAGTTTACACACTAGTTTTTCTCCCTTCTCAATATAACCCTCAGGTTGTTCCATGTATATGTCACAGTCTATGGGGGCATGAAGATAGGCCGTCTTTACCTCCATCTGGTGTAAAATCAAGTCATACTGAGCTGCCTTCTGTAGAAGCACTCGAACACTTGTTAGGTTGGCTGTCGGCGAAAATGTCTCCCCATAATCCACCCCAGCTCTCTGGCTATATCCCTTTGCTACAAATCTAGCCTTGTTCTTGTCGTGTCCGTCTATATCTGTCTTTATCGCATACACCCACCTTCCTCCCACTGTTTTCTTGCCCTCTGGCAATTTCGTAAGGGTGAATGTTTTGTTGTCTCTTAGAGACTCCATTTCCTCGTCCATTGCCCTGGACCACTTTTCTGACTCTGGCGATTCCATGGCCTCTTTAAAGGTCAGAGGGACACCGCACACTGCCCTGTATGCATAATCTATAGTAGTGAGTGAACTGTCATCACTGTTGCCCTGACTATAGTCAATCAGGTATCTCGGAGGGTTGCGTTCCCTTTGGGGGTACCTCCCACTGGCTGAGGCTTGTGACATCACCCTTGGGTGCTCCTCATCATCATCCTCGGGTGCTGACTGTGTACCGTCAGTCTGTACATTTGTCTGTACTCTAGGCTGAGTTGCAGCTGTCTCAACAGACTTTCTCTCTCTTACCCAGTCTTCTGGGTGCAGACCTGGTGTCTGAGTATCATTTTCACTACTTGCCTTGTGTACAAACTTAACTAGTCTGTGTTTCTGTACTTTCTCTTGGTCAGGGTAGTAGACTAGGTAGGCCGGGCTGTTCTTGTCGTGTCCTACAAAACGCCCCCTCTCACATCTAGAATCTAACTTTCCCTTGTCCTGCTGGTAAGCATAGCATTCTGTCCCGAACTTTTGCATTCTAGCCATGTTGCACTTTTTTCCTGTCATTGCCGTGTATGGTGTAGTGCCTGTGTGCTTGTTGAAGCATCTGTTTCTGGTGTGGGCTGCCTCCTGTACAGCAGAATGCCAGAGGCTCTTTGGTAGACCACTATCTATTAGCATACACCTTGCCATCTCGAATAGTGTGCGTCCTTCTCTCTTTGCAACGCCATTTTGATGGGGAGAGTATGGGCAGGACATCTCATGTCTTATTTTGTTCCGTCTCAACAGGGTTTGAAACTCTTTGCCTGTAAACTCAGTTCCATTATCCGACCTTATGCTTTTCACTGTCCCATAGGGAGCTACATCTGCCAGAAATTTCTCGGTCGCTTGCACTGTAATGTCCGTTCATTACATGCACTGTGTCACTCTTTGTTTTTAAGAAATAAACACACACAGCCCCTGTGCACACATCTGTAAATGATTGCATGTACCTGAAACCATTCATGGACTCGTTTGCCACAGGACCGGCTAAATCAGTGTTTACCAACTCCAGTGGTGTCTTGGCTTTGTCTGTAGATTTCCTGTTCCTGTTTTGGGTAAACTTCCCTTCTATGCATACTGCACACTCTTTGTCAGGTTTACACACTTTACCCTTTATATGTACACTACCGTTCAAAAGTTTGGGATCACCCAAACAATTTCGTGTTTTCCATGAAAAGTCACACTTATTCACCACCATATGTTGTGAAATGAATAGAAAATAGAGTCAAGACATTGACAAGGTTAGAAATAATGATTTTTATTTGAAATAAGATTTTTTTTACATCAAACTTTGCTTTCGTTAAAGAATCCTAACAGGCTCTAACAGGTACTATTTAATGAAGATGCCAGTTGGGGACCTGTGAGGCGTCTGTTTCTCAAACTAGAGACTCTAATGTACTTATCTTCTTGCTCAGTTGTGCAACGCGGCCTCCCACTTCTTTTTCTACTCTGGTTAGAGCCTGTTTGTGCTGTCCTCTGAAGGGAGTAGTACACACCGGTGTAGGAAATCTTCAATTTCTTAGCAATTTCTCGCATGGAATAGCCTTCATTTCTAAGAACAAGAATAGACTGTCGAGTTTCAGATGAAAGTTCTCTTTTTCTGGCCATTTTGAGCGTTTAATTGACCCCACAAATGTGATGCTCCAGAAACTCAATCTGCTCAAAGAAGTGCCCATCCAACCAATCCAACTTGTGGGAGCTGCTTCTGGAAGCGTGGGGTGCAATTTCTCCAGATTACCTCAACAAATTAACAGCTAGAATGCCAAAGGTCTGCAATGCTGTAATTGCTGCAAATGGAGGATTCTTTGACGAAAGCAAAGTTTGATGTAAAAAAAATCTTATTTCAAATACAAATCATTATTTCTAACCTTGTCAATGTCTTGACTCTATTTTCTATTCATTTCACAACATATGGTGGTGAATAAGTGTGACTTTTCATGGAAAACACAAAATTGTTTGGGTGATCCCAAACTTTTGAACGGTAGTGTATAACATCAGTGATATCCTGTAGCTTTATGATATCGTCATAGTTGCAGTGGCCCATTATCTCATGCCAAGTTTCTATATCATGGCTCACATGGCACTTTTCAACAACACATTCAGTTTGCAAATAGTACATTTTCCCCTGTACAAAAATGTCAAACCTGGTACCATCCGGTAACATCAGGGCATCTCTGCCCTCTTCGAAGAACACACTGGCTCCGTGTGCTGTCGCAGACTTCACAGAGAAGAGCTCTTGGGGGTACGATGGAATATATAGTGCGTTCCGCAGTGTCACTCTACACCGTCGCCCCTCACTGTCGAGCAGACATACCGTAGCATCTCCCCTGCCCTGCACCACACCAAAGGTGCGCTTACCGTACGCCAGCTCCATGCAGTGTTTCTCTGGCTCGAACGAGCTGTCAAAGCTCTTGAACTTCTTCTTATCATTGACTATGTGGGAAGAAGCCCCACAGTCCACAATCAATCCTGGTTTGAACTGTTGCCGTCGTCCTGGTCCTGCTGAGCTGGTCTCTCCAGCCTGCACTCTGAAGATGTAGTTCTCTTCTTCCGCAGCATTCCCCGGTCCCTGACCTCGACCTGCTCCGTGACCACCACCACCGCCGCCGCCACCTTGCTCGCGTGTACACCTGGCTCCATCAGCGCGGTCCTCCTTCTTGCACACTTTGTACGTGTGACCCTTGACCCGGCAGAAGCTGCACCACACGCTGCGTGAACAGTCCGTTTTCCGATGGCCTTTGTCACCGCATCGCCAGCACACCGTTTGTTCATCATCTCCCTCACAGCGTTTCACTGGCTTTTTCTTAGGCGCTGCGTGGGCCTTCATCACCCTCTCGGACGTCTCGTCCGATGCATTAGCATTAGCTACATCTTCAGCCGCCTCAAAGTTTCTCAATGTGGCCTTAAATTGTCCCAATGTCAACTCACTGTCGCCATGTGTCACCATTAGAGTGAATGGCTTATATCTCTCGGGTAACCCCCTCATCACCATGGCCATCATTAGTCCCTCACTCGGTGCTTCTCCCGCCCCTTTGAGAGCCGTAATGATTTGTTCAGCTCGGATAATGTATTCGGTTATCGTCTCATTATCAGCTTTCTTTAGCCCAGTCAATGTTACATACAGAGTGACAATGCGGGGTCTGCCCTTACCAATGTAATGTTCCCGCAACACCCGTAGACTCTCTCTACCTTTGTTCTTCGTTTCTCTGAAGATCAGTCCCAAGCTTGTGTTGTCCAATAAAGGCGCCAATGCGCAGTAGGCGTCCGCGTTCCGCTCCTCGTCTAGAGCCTGCTCTTCCGCTGTCAAAGGTCCCACGGGCTCGGTAAGAATGGTGGTTTTCAGCCCCACACCATGCATGCAACAGAGCATTCGCTCTTCCCACAGTTCATACTCATCGGCCTGTCCGTTGAATGTGGGCCACCTGCTCTCCTTCCGCTCCATCTCCCTAGGTAGCGTTAGCTTAGCTTAGCGTTCCGTTAGCTTCCCGATAGCCTCTCTCGATGCTAACTAGCTTCACACTTGCTAACTTGCTACTCCGTGCTAACCTGCGCGCATCCCGCCATCCGAGGTTATCACACTTCGTGTACTTCTTTTATCAAACTACTAAATAATCCAACGTTATCTGGGCCCGTAACCTGTTAGAAGACTAGACTAATACTTTATGTCTATCTCTGCGCAGATGAAGTGGATTATTAAACCGTTATAAAGAATCGTACTGACTACCGAACTTCTACAGCAGGGAAAAATGCAGCCTTCGTTTATTCGGTCGTTTTGGGAGAAGAAGAACGAACAGCGTCTCAGTTACGTAATCAATCCGCGCATGCATGCGCAACACCGCCCACTTGTGGACAAACAAAGTCATCACTTACTGTAAACAAAATGATAGTACACAGTAACACAGAGTCATACAAATACACTAGTGTCATATATCAACAGCATATATATGCTTACATGGACTACATTTAACCAATCACTGTCAACACACAAGCAAGTATGTTCCTGCATATATTGGTAATTTCTTAATCTTTTGTTCCTCACTGTAGAGTATGCAACTATTCTGACTATAGTCGTATATGATTGGATTAGTTTCAGGCAAGCGCACTCCATGTAGCCAATCAGAGTGAGGCTCTGTAACACACCGAGGGAGGGAAAAGAAGGAAAAAGAAGAAACGAGGCGGTGTGCGAGATCTTTGCGGCTGTGTGTGGGTTGCTGAACAAATAGAAAAAATACGGAATCTAGAGAGAGAGACAGACGCGTACTGTACGTGGAGTGAATGTGTTACCGTCCACAAGAATCCTTTGGGACGAATTCGTGTTTCTTGGGGTGCGTCAGAGAAGGTGTCCTGCTTGGTGGCTGCGAGTGACCACCAGCTAGCATGAATTCCCCTGACTAGCAATGGAGTGTTTGAAATGATCATGGACTGAGGACGTGGAAGTCAGTGCTTCGTCGGTGCCGTGAGTTTCAGAGGAACATTTGCCATTGTTGTAGTATGCATGAGGCACGAAGAGGATTCTAGACAGACGTTAGTAGACATTAGTGTTTAGTGATTGGACTCTCTCCAGCACTAGTGTAGTACCGCACTGGATTAGCCCATAGTACTAACGTTAGTCTATTTGTCAGTGAAGCTAGCTCACTGGTCGGAGTGGCTCGATAGTTCTCAATACTTGGACTGCGCGCGTTCGGATGAACTGTTGGATGCTGAGAAGAGGACTCGGAGGACAGTCGTGTTTTTTTTTTTTTTTAGTTTTGTTACGGAAGATGGCTGCCTGAGTGAAAGTTATTTCAAGAGCAGTGTTAACCTTGAACGCATTGCATTGCTGTTGGCGCCATCGAACTTCTACAGTGAGTCACGTAGACTACACGCACGTCACGTGGTTTGCCCTGTCGTACAGGCGTGTCTCCAGCGGCTCATCTCGTGTGCCCAGGATTCATCAGACTGGTATTTGGGTCAGTTTCGTTATTACTCATTACTAGACTGTGTTAAAAAAAAAACGAACTGAACTGTTTATGTTTGAACATTCATTGGTTTTGATACTCAACATTTAGAGTGAGTTTCTCGTTTGAGGTTGTGTTGATATTGTGTATACCAAGAGATACTGTGGGAGTGCAGGAATGAGGAGACGGAGAGATCAGGTCGAGTCAATTCCGTTTACTCGCCACACATAACACCGATACAGCACAATCCCTCGTGGCAACCAGCTAACCGCTAGGCTGCTGCCAACATGGCTCCCCGGAAACCCCAAGCAGTGCTACGTCAGCACTCTAAAATGTCTGCCTTAAAGGAGCAGCAGCCCCTGGTGAATCTACCCTCAATTGTGTATCGCCACAATACTGTGTATACAAAGAAAGTCAAACTCTGTTTTTTTGCATTTTATTTTTTTTGCTATTGTCATCCTGTAGTATTACATTCAGTTAATACTAAACTGTTGTTGCCTATTGATTCGTCTTTACTGTGGTTGGAGTTTAGGGCTTAATACAATATTTACCTGAGGGTTTATAAGTATTTTGGAGTTGTGTACTTACCTTGGAGTAGGGACGTCTCAACTGTCCTGTTGGGTCTGGGGAGGGAGGGTTATGCTCAGTTGGACCCATAGCATAGCATACACTCTACACGTCAGGGGCCACCGTGTCAGATACCTTAGCGTGAAGCCCACCCCACAATATATTATAGGGTGTAACTTATTAACCACTCTGTTCAGCAGGACAGACATCCACATACTTACCCACGTAGGTACTGAGACTAACTGCATTGGGAATGGGGACCCAGATCCCTTCATTAACCTAATCTTTCAAGGTAAATAAGTACTATTACAACCCTACAAGGCGTGGCTTATTATGCTCGCTATATATTTGGTGTCACGAACAGGATAGAATTATTTTGCTTAAGTTTTAGTAAAACCCATGTTAGTAACACCGGTCCCAGGCCGGAGCTGAAAAATGTCTGAAGAGCTGGACAAACTAAGAATGCAGTTTCAAGAGATGCAGCAGAGGCTAGAAGAGCCGTCCGGAGCATTGCAATAGGCCAGATCGGAGCAAAGAGAAGCCCTTGCTTTGGCAAAAGCTGTTATGACCAACAGGCTGCTGCTCCAAACACCCCTGCCACTATCTATATCCCTAGAGATCGCAAGCTCCAAGACTTCAGCGGGTGCTCTGGAAAGCATGACGAACTTAACATTGAAGAATGGGTTACATCCATGGAGTCTGCATTCCGGGTCATGAAGGTACCTGAAGAAGATCGTGTGGAACTCGTCAAACAGCACTTAAAAGATGAGGCAAGAGCAACTTTGAAGTTCATGCTTAAAGGAAAAGAGAGATCTTTGAAGTCCTCCGAAAGCCTTATGGTGAAACAGAAGAAACAGTGCACTCCTATGCATATGACCTACAAGAAAAGCTGGACCAAATCCAGCACAGAGAGCCCAGCTGTGTCCCTGATGCTGACATGGTATTAAAAGAACAGTTGGTTTTGGGGCTAAGAGACAACTTCCTAAGACGTGAGATGAAGAGGAAGTTTAAAGAGGACCAGACCCTGACTTTTGCCCAGCTGATGCAGGCTGCCATCTCCTGGTCTGAGGAGGAGGAAGTGCAAGCAAAAAGCGAGCCAAGAAACAGTACTCGTAGCAGAGGGGCCATACATGCCATGGCGGCAGCAGATGACACTTCATCTGTTCTTACGCCAGAGATGCTCCATGACACTATACAGAAGATTTCTGCTCACCAGGAAGAACTCTTTAAAGCAGTACACAGCAGTGGGAAAGTCAAGGCTCAGCAGAACGATCCTAAGAAACCACCTCAAAAGGACAGCGAGGGAAGGTATATCTGTTACACCTGTGGAGAGCCAGGTCATATAAGTCGACGTTGGCAACAGACCAGAGGAACAGGGAGAAGAGTGGTTATCCCTGGGGGCATATGAGGCTGCACACCAAGGCCCTACAGGGGATGTGCAGAATAACCCTGGTCCATCCGTGATTGGGAGTCGGACAGCTGAGTGGGTCAATAATGAGGTAGCTGAAACCCTCAAAGAAAGCGCCTTCGGAGATTGTCTTACCATTGAAGTGAAGATAGCTGGTGTGAAGACAAATTGTCTCCTAGATACGGGATCAGATGTGACTACCATTACCGAATCCCACTTCAGAAAGCACTTTGGAGAGAGAACACTGTCATCGGCCAACTGGGTCAAGCTCACTGCAACGAATGGGTTAGACATTCATGTCCTAGGATGCTTGGAAACGGACATAGAGTGTATGGGGAAGACACTGCGCGGGAAGTGTGTCTTTGTGCTAATCGACACCAACCAGGATGTGCAAGCGATGAAGGGGCTTCCTGGCATCGTTGGCATGAATGTCGTAAGTGAGCTTCAGCTGCGCTGAGTAGCGCAGCTGGCAGAGTACAACTTTGAGATCAGCTACAAACCAGGATGTCTGAATACAAACGCAGATGCCCTGTCAAGACTTCCATCCAGGGAAGAGCCTGAAGAAGAAGACACAGGGAAAGACATCATACGGGTGAGTACAGAGGAAGTGCACGCATGCTTGTGGCCGGGTGAGAAGAAAGAAAAAAGTGAACCGGCTGTACGAATTGCAGCGCAAGCATCGATCAGAAAGGGAATTAGTGAAAACAGCTGGGGTGAGATCGAAAAGCAGCAAAAGTGTAATCCCAATATCGGACCCATCTACAGTGCTGTGAAAAGAGGTAACAAGCCGAGTCCTGCGGAACAGCGTGCCATGGAGCCAAAACTGAAATGACTGGTCAGACAGTTTGAACGACTCAAGATACGCCATGGGGTGTTGTGGTGGTGTATTTTACATCCAAGAGACGGGGAGGATGTGTGGCAGCTAGTCGTCCCCGAATCCTTGCAACGTAAAGTATATGAGAGTCAGCATGTACACTGCTCAAAAAAATAAAGGGAACACCTAAAAACACAATATAGACCTCGATGAATGAAATATTTCAGCTGAAAATCTTTATTTATTAGACAGAGGAATGTGTTTAGAGCAAAATAACCTAAGAATGATCAATGGAAATCAAAATCATTAGCCCATTAAGGTCTGGATTCAGAATCATACTCAAAATCAAAGTGGAAAATGAGAACATAGGCTGATCCAACTTCTGTGGAAATTCTTCAAGACGATTCAAAATGAGGCTCAGTAGTGTGTGTGGCCTCCACGTGCCTGTATGCACTCCCTACAATGTCTGGGCATGCTCCTGATGAGACGACGGATGGTCTCCTGAGGGATCTCCTCCCAGACCTGGATCAGGGCATCGGTCAACTCCTGGACAGTCTGTGGTGCGACATCGCGTTGGCGGATGGTACAAGACATGATGTCCCAGAGGTGCTCGATTGGATTCAGGTCTGGGGAACGTGCAGGCCAGTCCATAGCATCAATGCCCTCGACATACAGGAACTGCTGACACACTCTGGCCACATGAGGACGAGCATTGTCATGCATGATCAGGAACCCCGGGCCCACTGCACCAGCATATGGTCTGACAATGGGTCTGAGGATCTCATCCCGGTACCTAATGGCAGTCATGGTACCTCTGGCTAGCACGTAGAGGTCTGTGCGGCCCTCCAAGGATATGCCTCCCCAGACCATCACTGACCCACCGCCAAACCGGTCATGCTGGAGGATGTTGCAGGCAGCAGAACGTTCTCCACAGCGTCTCCAGACTCTCACGTCTGTCATGTGTTCACTGTGAACCTGCTCTCATCTGTGAATAGCACAGGCCCCAATTGTGGACGTCGGGCCCTCATACCATCCTCATGCATTCTGTTTCTCACTGTTTGAGCAGAAACCTGCACATTAGTGGCCTGTTGAAGGTCGTTTTGTAGGGCTCCAGCAGTGCTCCTCCTGTTCCTCCTTGCACAAAGGACCAGATAGCGGTCCTGCTGCGGGGTTGTTGTCCTCCTGCGGCCCCCTCCACGTCTCCTGGTGTACTGGCCTGTCTCCTGGTACCTCCTCCATGCTCTGGACACTGTGCTGGGAGACACATCAAATCTTCTTGCCACAGCACGCATTGATGTGCCGTACCTGAGCAACTTCTGTAGGTTGCAGATACCGCCTCATGCCACCTCTAGTGGTGAGGGCACTAGCAAAATGAAAAACTAACCAAAGATCGGCCAGAAAAGATGAGGACAGGCAAATGGTCTGTGGCCACCACCTGCAAGTCCATTCCTTTTATAGGGGTTGTCTTGCAAATTGTCTAATTTCCACCTGGTGGAAATTAGACAATTTACCAACAGTTGAAATTGATTCACAAATCAGTGTTGCTTCCTAACTGGACAGGTTGATATCTCAAAAGTGTGATTGACTTGGAGCTACATTGCATTGCTTATGTGTTCCCTTTATTTTTTGAGCAGTGTACATAGAGGGCATTTTGGGGAGCGGAGTACCCTTGAAGACATGAGACGGGGTTACTACTGGACAACAATGACCAACGACGTCCATACATGGATACAGCAGTGTAAAAGATGTGCACTGGCAAAGGATGTTTTCTCCGGAATCCATGCGCCCATGACATGCAATAATGTTACCGCCCCGTTTGAAGTCTTGGCATTGGACTACACCTTACTAGAGAGGTCCTTGGGAGGGTATGAAAATGTGCTTGTCCTCACCGACATGTTCACTAGATTCACTGTTGCTGTTCCAACCAAGAATCAAACAGCAAACACAACGGCCAAAGCTCTCCTGAAACACTGGTTTGTCTACTATGGATGCCCAGCCCGTTTGCATTCTGATCAGGGGCAATGCTTTGAAGCAGGTGTCATCAAAGAACTGTGCAAGGTCTACAGCATAGCCAAAAGCCAGACCAGTCCCTATCACCCCCAGGGCAACTCCCAGTGTGAAAGGTTCAACAGGACTATGCATGACATGTTGCGGACATTACCTCCTGAATAGAAGAGGGATTGGAAAGAACACCTGCCAGAACTGGTTATGGCATACATACTAATCTTTCAAGGTAAATAAGTACTATTACTACCCCTACAAGGCATGGCTTATTATGCCCGCTACATCACCTTTACCTTATTCTTATGTAAAGTGGATTGCATTTTTTTCTACTGAGGCTTCTGCTGTATAATTTTAGTTTGGTGTGTTGGTTGTCTGAGTGGTTGATGACTGATGTATCTAAAAAGCTTTCAGGTGAATGAAAATGTGTGAGAAGCCTCACAAATCACAGAACACATGTTTGCAGTGATAGCGAGCTGACCAGCTGCTCACTCGAGGTGCTCAGCCCCACCGGAAGCCCTGGACGCCATTTCCTGGCCAAGCTTGCCGACCGCACCTGCACCCTGGCCTTCCTCCTCCAATGTCTCAAGAAGATTGACCACCAGGACGCTGTGCAATACCTCACCGCTACAGGTACACACAACCTTGCTACAATAATCTTAGAGATAGGCAAAAGCATAATCTATGACATTTGAAATAATTTTTACCTTCATTTTATTGACACTACAAACTGCAAATAAACACATTTCCAATATAATATAAAAATCAATACTTTATGCAATTTTGCACAAATATTTCACACTGTTAGTTGGGGGGATGACATTTTCATATAAACAGTCTGTCTGATACTCAAAACAGAGCATAGATTCTCAGTCATCTGTGTTTATTTTATTCTATTTTCTATTTTTGGATTTTTTTTCTCCCCAATTGTACCTGGCCGATCTCCCCCGCTCTCCGAGCCGTCCCAGTCACTGCTCCACCCCCTCTGCCAATCCAGGGAGGGCTGCAGACTACCACATGCCTCCTCCGATACATGTGGAGTCGCCAGCCACTTCTTTTCGTCTGACTGAGGATTTTCGCCAGGGGGGACGTAGCGTGTGGGAGGATCGCGCTACCCCCCCCCCAGTTCCCCCTCCCCCCTAGTTCCCCCTCCCCCCTGAACAGGCGCCCCGACTGACCAGAGGAGGCGCTAATGCAGCAACCAGGACACATACCCATATCTGGCTTCCCACCCGCAGACATGACCAATTGTGTCTGCGATCAAGCTAACGGGGATTCGAACCGGCGATCCCCGTGTTGGTAGGCAACGGAATAGATCACTGTGCTACCCGGACGTCCTGTGTTTTTTGAATAAAATACAGATCTGGCCATAGTTAACACAAATTGGACACCGTGTTGTCTGGCCTACAGGCTGGAGTTGGTAAATGACATGCCTGGCATTCCGATGAAAACTCTTTCATCCCAAAGAACAAGTGTAATGAATATTCTGTATTCTTTCATATGAATGTGAAGATGATTGTATGTTTGCACGTGTGTGTGTGTGTGTGTGTGTGTGTGTGTGTGTGTGTGTGTGTGTGTGTGTGTGTGTGTGTGTGTGTGTGTGTGTGTGAATGATGTATACACATGTCTGTGATTGTGAGTGCGTGTTTGTGTGTGTGTTTTTCTATATGTATGCATGTTTGTGTGTGTGTTTTTGTCTCCATATGCCCATGTGCCTGTGTGTCTGTGTTGCATAGTGATGGAGCAGATTCGGATTACACAGCAGCCCCAATCCCTGCAGGCCTTAGAAGGGAGCAGGATGGTGTTGACCTGCAGAGCTTCTGGTCCCACTGGTCTCACCTACCAATGGTTCAGAGGCAAAAAAGAGGTTGGTCCATGGCATATTCAGAAAGTTGGAGCTTATCGTTGCAGGCGTTAGGCGGAAGGCTGCGAGACAGTGTCCAGCGTAGTGCCCACACAACACAACATTTATACCCATGGACAACTTGGGGTTTCCAGTTCAACATGTATGGCTTTGGACTGTGGCTGGGGATTCCACTCGAACGTGGCGAGAACATACACGCGTTACATCAGAGGGCTGAAATCGAACCCTCTGTCTGTGAGGTAGCAGTGCTGACCACGAGTTATTTTGCCACTCCCATCTCATTAATATGAAAATGAAAAACATCAAGTCAGTCTAAGGTGTCCGTTAATTAATAAGTAGTCTATGCAAAAACGTTTTCTACCAAAATGTATATTCAGCCATGCAGACATAAGGCGGCATGGTGGCGCAGTGGCTAGCGCGGTCACCTCACAGCAAGAAGGTCCTGGGTTTGAGCCCCGGGTAGTCCAACCTTGGGGGTCATCCCAGGTCCCGGGTCATCCTCCGTGTGGAGTTTGCATGTTCTCCCCGTGTCTGCGTGGGTTTCCTCCGGGTGCTCCGGTTTCGTCCCACAGTCTAAAGACATGTAGGTCAGGTGAATCGGCCATACTAAATTGTCCCTAAGGTGTGTGTGTGTGTGTGTGTGTGTGTGTGTGTGTGTGTGTGTGTGTGTGTGTGTGTGTGTGTGTGTTGGCCCTGTGATGGCTGTGGGGCCTGTCCAGGGTGTCTCCCCACCTGCCGCCCAATGACTGCTGGGATAGGCTCCAGCATCCCCGTGACCCTGAGAGCAGGATAAGCGGTTTGGATAATGGATGGATGGATGTAGACATAGTTGATTATGTCTGGTGGTTACGTTGAATTCAGTGCACACTGCATAATTTCTTCCACTTTTTTGTTTTAGATTTTGGGTGGGACGGGGAACGCACCAGAGCTGGTCCTCTGCCCCTTGGCACCGATCCACCAGGGCCACTATATCTGTAGGGTTAACTACGGGGACAACTACACCTTCTCCATATGGGCTCATGTTCGATTGGTTCGATCGGCAGGGACCAGTCCAGGTATTGAGCTCATTAGGAGGAAGGGTTTCAAATGCTGTTTTCTTCATCTCACCTCCCATCTCCTCCTCTCGGTCACCACGTGATGATCTGTCCTGTCCTGTCTGATTTCCTCTGTGGTTCTGTTTCATCCCTGGCCATTTGACGTCTCAGTAATTTTTTTTTTCTTTTTCATAAGGTTGCAGCAGCAGTCTGTTTCCAGGGTCAGCTAGTGGTCTGCGAATCCTCCTTCAGCCCCAGTCCCAGATGCTGTCCGAGGGGGACACTCTGTTTCTGGAGTGCCACACTGAGGCAAACCCCCCCGCCCAGTACCACTGGTACCACAATATGGACCCCATGTCGCAGCACAAAACGCGCTCACTCAGGGTAAATGTGCTTTTGAGGGGGGGGGGATTGTTGTTGGATGCTTGCCTATAGTATTTTGAACAAAATCAATGCCATTACATCAGAGGAGTCCAAACTTTGGAGGTCCACAGGCCAAATTGATGCACAAGTTATGCACCACAAACTGTCTAAATCCTACCGGAAACGAGTCATTTCATAATGTAAAGAAAAAAAAACCATTTACTCCTAGAGCTTATCGTCATACGACTGTAGGTATGTTCAGATCACCTCACAGTTATGGTTTTATTATAGACCAAAATGGAACATTTGCATGTTCTTTAAGGGGTGATCAAAGAAGGTTCAATCAGTTCATCTGGATACAACGTTAATTGACAGATACGTTTCACCACTCATCTAAGTGACCTCTTCAGTTTAAACTGACTGCAGGTATCCCCACCCTTATAAACAACACAGTACAATACAGTTGCCTAATGACTGAAACCATCGACCAGTTTCATATGCAGACATGGGTGCGACCACTGACTAGAGTTTTGATGGCCATGTGTACTATTCACATAGTACTAGGGATTGTTGCAATCGCAGTTTTGTAAGATGGTGACAGATGTATCACGACCGAAACCAACGATCAGTTTCGTATGCAAATATAGGTGTGACCCAGGGGCGTAATGAATCAGCACAAGGCCCTAAGGCAAGCTGGTCAAAGCGGGCCCTATAGTAATAGGTCGGATCACCATAACGCGCACCTCTAAACACAGATGAAAATATAACAGTGACAGTGCACCAACACATATATAAATTATGACAAATATACAAAAATAAGGAGCACTCATTATTTAATTGAATAGTTTTAGTTTATTTATTGTGTTTAATAGTTTATAGATTGCTACAGACTACTTTATGTAAAAACCATAATGGAGAATGTCTTTTTGCGGGTATATATGGCTCGCTCCACGGGCCCATTCACCTCCATGGGTGGAGCCCAGTGCAGCCATGCTGCCTGCCTTGGCCATATTCGGCCGTGCAGGGTGGGCCCCAAATCATTGCGGGCCCCTATGCAGCTGCATACCCTACATATATGGTAGTTACCTCGTCACATAGGTGGCCTCTTTGACTCCCTGTTCAAACCAGCATTCCTCCCTTTCAAGGATGTGCACATCCTCATCCCTGAAAGAGTGGCCCCTGGCCTGTAGATGGTGTAGACTGCAGAGTCCTGGCCTGACGTGTTAGCTCTCCGGTGTTGTGCCATTCTCTTGGCCAGCGTCTGTTTGGTTTCCCCAATGTATAAATCACGGCAATCCTCCTGGCACTTAACAGTGTACACTATATTGCTCTATTTGTGCCAGGAGACCCGGTCCTTGGGTTGGACCAATGTGTGGTGCAGTGTGTTTTGGGGTTTAAAAGCAACTGAGATGTCCATCTGTCACCATCTTACAATGCTGTGATCGCAACTATTTCCCAAACCTCTGTGAATATTACACATGGCCATCGAAACTCTAGTGGTCGAACCCATATTTGCACATGAAACTGGTCGTTGGTTTTGGTCATTAGGCATCTGTATTGTACTGCATTATTTATAAGGGTGGGAATACCTGGTTTAGACCGAAGATGTCACTTAAAACCCTTTTTACACCAAAAATAGCATGTATAAGTGGGTTTTTTAAAAAAATGCGGATTAACCTGCTAAAAATAGGCAATAGACCCCTTTCACAGTGCCAACAGACCTGGGTCTGACTGCCAGCAGACGAGTTTGCCTTTCTTTCTTTTTCTTCTGTTGCATCATCTTTGATGTCATGGCGTTCGTAATGTCACGAACGTGCCGGAAAACAGGGAGGTTAACAGTAGAAAGCAGCATGGAAGCCAAAGAGATGGCAGTTAACATTACTTTTTTATGTCTTGTAGTTCAGTCTCTCTTTCAAACCATATAAACTCAACGCAGACTGAACGATGTTCGAGCGCTGCTTGAACCAAGACGCTGTACCCACAAACAACACGTTTTTCCTCAGTTGCCGGCGCGATTTTATGACACGCGGACAATGGCGCTACGTCATCGCGCAAATTAGCTTGTCCAGCTGTCGCGTTCACATCAATGCCGATCGGAGGTGGTGCCGATAAATACCCAAATGCAGAGTCATTTGACCCGGGAGTGAATGCCGATTGTGCCCTTATTAGTTGAGTGGTGCAACATTTCTCTCAATAAGCGTTGTGTCCAGATGAACTGATTCAACCTTGCTTGATTTTCTTACCTGGATTATTGAGCACGCATCAAGACAAATCTTTAAGGGGTGCTAATTTCTTTTGAGGGACCAAATTACCCAGTCTACCTCCCTTTACTAGCTTGTGCTTTTATTTTATTTTTTTCTTCCAGAGAAGCATACTGTGGTCGAGCAGGTAGGGATACAATGTCTATCTCAGAGATGCTTAATAAAGGACATATTGACTTTCACATAAATCACTTTCAGGCTATGGGGTAAATGCATCTGCATGTCTTCAAGTCTTGCAGCGAAAGCATTCCATGGAAATGCAATTTCTTGCTTTTCACGTGTTTGTTAAACTTCTAGCTTTAAGGGGCGTCCGGGTGGCATGGCGGTCTATTCCGTTGCCTATCAACACAGGGATCGCCAGTTCGAATCCCTGTGTTACCTCCGGCTTGGTCGGGCGTCCCTACAGACACAATTGGCCGTGTCTGCGGGTGGGAAGACGGATGTCAGTATGTGTCCTGGCTGCTGCACTAGCGCCTCCTCTGGTTGGTCGGTCGGGGCGCCTGTTCAGGGAGGGGGAACTGGGGTGAATAGCGTGATCCTCCCACGCGCTATGTCCCCCTGGTGAAACCGCTCACTGTCAGGTGAAAAGAAGTGGCCGGTGACTCCACATGTATCGGAGGAGGCATGTGGTAGTCTGCAGCCCTCCTCGGATCGGTGGAAGGGGTGGAGCAGCGACTGGGAGGGCTCGGAAGAGTGTGGTGATTGGCCAGGTACAGTTGGGGAGAAAAATAGGTAAAAAAAAAACCCAAAACAAAACAAAACTTCTAGCTTTAAGGATATGGTTCCCTATCCTATTAGTAGCCCGTCTTCTGCTTTGTTTAACACGTCTTGTGTAGATCCCTTGTGTGACCACAGCCCACAGAGGCCAGTACAGCTGCAAGGTGTTCAACTTGTACCACGAGACATGGAGCGACCCTGCCCAAGTCCACATCGGTTAGCATGCGTTTTACTGTATGATTCTTTAGATGTAAATCAAGCTAACCAATTAAAGAAAAAGAGCTTTATCTGATAGGGAAAATGAAAGAAAACTGCTTAAAAATGGGATATAAAATTCTTCATGAGGCATTTATAAATGCAGATACACAAGAGGATCGATCTGACACATCTTTTAAACTTGTTTCACTTCATTAGAGCAGATTTATGACCCTGTACAGTGAACAACTTCCTGTTTTTTTCTGTTCTTCCTCTTCTTCTTTTTTGCTTTTGTTTCACAGGCCCTAGCTCAGACAGCAGTGTCCCCTTGACCGAAGTGGATCATTATCCAGGTATTCTTAAAGTTCCTCTTCCTCCATTCTCTTCTTCTTTTCCTGACCCACCACCTCAGTTTTAACAGCGATTGGTGACGAGTTATGAGACGTTATGATATTTAATTTGCTTTGTTTTTTATCAAGGGTCTTTACTGGCTTCCAGTATGTCACGGAAGAGGCTGTTTTATATATATATATATATAAAACATTAGGAGCTGATGAGTGCGAGACGCACTATTAAAATCTTTTTTCCTGTATCCGTGTTGATATATATATATATATATATATATATATATATAGTATATAAAAATATATATATGCTCATCTATAAATGGATGTATGTGTGCCAAAGAACCAGCATTTTTTCCCTCCTTTTTCTCCCCAATTGTACTTGGCCAATCACCACACTCTTCCGAGCTATCCTGGTCGCTGCTCCACCCCTTCTGCTGATCCGGGGAGGGCTGCAGACTACCACATGCCTCCTCCGATACATGTGGAGTCGCCAGCCGCTTCTTTTCGCCTGACAGTGAGGAGTTTCACCAGGGGGCGTAGCACGTGGGAGAATCACTTCCCGCCAGTCCCTCCCCCTCCCCACTGAACAGGCGCCCCCGCTCGACCAGGGGAGGCGCTAGTGCAAAGACCAGCACACATCCCCACATCCGGCTGCCCTCCCGCAGACACAACCAATTATGTGTGTATGGACGCCTCACCAAGCTGGAGGTAACACAGGGATTCGAGCCGGCGAGCCCCGTGTTGGTAGGCAACAAAATAGACCACCACGCCCCAAAGAACCAGCATTGACATTATTATTGACAATTGCTGGTGGTGGCTTTGTCTGTCTGTCTGTCAATGCAATTGAACAGATCCATTATTAATATTATTAGAATCAGAATCCAAATCAAATTTATTGTCAAGTAGCTTAAGAACTTATAAGGAATATGCCTTGGTATGTTGGTGCAAGAGGGAAAAATTAAAACAGTTAAGATAAAAGTTAAAAGAATAATAAGATAAAAGTTAAAAGAATGATAAGACACAATTGGCCGTGTCTGCTGGTGGGAAGCTGGATGTGGGTATGTGTCCTAGTCGCTGCACTAGCGCCTCCTCTGGTTGGACGGGGGCGCCTGTTCGGGGGGTGGGGCTGGCGGGAAGTGATCCTCCCACGCGCTACACCCCCCTGGCGAAACTCCTCACTGTCAGGTGAAAAGAAGCAGCTGGCGACTCCACATGTATCGGAGGAGTCCTGCGGTAGCCTTCAGCCCTCCCCGGATCGGCAGAGGGGATGGAGCAGCGACCGCGATGGCTTGGAAGAGTGGAATAATTGGCCAAGTACAATTGGGGGGGGGGAATGCTGGTTCTTTGGCACACATACATCCATTTATAGATGAGCATATATATATTTTTATATACTACATATATATATATATATATATAGTATATTCACATTTCATAGAACTGAATTTTCAGCCCACTGACAGTGACCTTTGACCATTTTTAACCTTGATCCTGCACTTTAATCTTTTTTATACACATCATCTTTAAATTTCTTTTTTCTAAATCCGTATCGTATGTTTTTTACCTTCTAATATTTTTAAATCTCTTTTTATCTTATTCTGTATCTCATATAATGTATTTTTATGCCTTTATGTTAAGCAGTTTGAATTGTGTATGAAATGTGCCTTAATGAATAAACTTGCCTTGTATTGTGTGTTTTTTACAGCAGATAATCTGAGTCATGCCAAGCAAAAACACAGTTTCTGCGGTAAGTTTTATTAAAAGACAACCAGCTGGAGTGAGATGAAATGTAACTATTCCTTCAAGTCAGTTAGAGCTGCTGTGTCAGTACAAAGAGAGAAACAAAACAATAAGCACAAAATTACACATAAAATAAGGTCAAAAAATAAATGTTATATGGTAATACAGTATCAAGCATCAAATGGAGAAAATCTGACTTTGAAACACGAGCTCTTGGTACACTGAAACAAGCTGACCGGACAAGTCCCAGAACCACCAAGGCCGCCATTTTGGTCGTTTCGGATTGTCAAAGTTTAATAACTTTGTGAAAAAAAAGAAAAAGATATAGACCTGCCGCTCATTGCATATATTTGCATTCAAATGAGTTTTAGATCAATTGCACGCAAAAAAGTTATGATAAGATGTACCTAAAACGACCATAAGCGGTCATTTTGACCGCTCGTAATTTGCGCGTCACCGTGCGCATCATGTCAGTATTTATGATGTGTGTTGGTGGCGTCATTTCCTTTGTGAAGTTCGTTGCTGTGTCCTAGAAACACACTAGCGTTCTCCAGTGCAGAGAAATAGTCTAAACTTGATTTTTGATTATGTCCAACATGTCTGGGTACAGACGCCGTTACAGACGCACCGTGACTACCACCGAGGCGCTGCAGTATTTACAGGTGTTGACAGCGGCCATTTTAAATTGTTTGAAAAATAGTACAAAAGTTGTTAAAATGTTAATTTTGGTGTCAGTCATTTCCTAACATATGCAGTGCATTAATGTCTCAGTTGGGTGTTTCTCTTGACAGAATAAAGAGTTTAAAAGCTGGCCGTGATTTTGACTGCCCATGGTCGTTTTAGGTAGGAGTGAAATCCCGATCGTTCAAGCATGTTGATGGGGATTCAAAATTGAAATACCAGGTTACTAATGACGCAGGAGCAAACAATGTCTAAAGACAAAAAACAAAAACAAAAAACACTTACTGTGAGGCTGCTTACAATAAATTTAGCTCAAACATTGTCCAACTTGGACCTTTTCTTTCTGTCCTCCCCATCGCAGCCACAGACAAAGTTGCTCTTCTTATTGGCAACATGAACTACAAATGCCACAATCAGCTTTGTGCACCCATGGCTGATGTGCATGAGCTGGCCAACCTCCTCGGGCAACTGGACTTCAAGGTGGTTTCCCTGCTGGACCTCAACCTACAGGAGATGCACAGTGCTGTGACTGAGTTCTTATTGCTGCTTGACAAGGGGGTCTATGGTATGGCTCTGGTCTATTTATAGAAATATTTTATGTGCAAAACTCCTGCCCAAGTCCCTGCAGTTTGTTCTTAAGCCCAATTTATGCTCCAAATGTCGGCTAGCCGACATAAGAAAATGTGTTGCGTACAAGACAGCCCTGGGAGACACAAAAGGTGTCTCTCATGACGTCAAAATTGTCGAGAGACATCTGTCTGCTAGCCGACATTTGGAGTATAAATTGGGCCTTAGTTAAGTGTTTGACGAGCTTCAAGCCAGTCCAAGACCACAGACTGATGAAATAAACTAGAGCATCATGTAACACCGTGCCATAGTATAGTATAGTAGTGTAGCGTAGCGTAGCATGGCATGGTATGGTATGGTATAGTATAGTATAGTAACTTACGTAACATAGCTAAATTTCGGTCTTTCCTGGCCATGGCTGACGCAGAGACTCTTCTACACACATTTGTTTCATCCAGACTTGGTAGTGTTCTGTTTTCACGTCTGCCACATGCTAGTTCTAAACTATGGCATGGTGGCGCAGTGGTTAGCGCGGTGGCCTCAAAGCAAGAAGGTCCTGGGTTTGACACCCAGGGTAGTCCAACCTTGGGGGTCGTCCCGGGTCGTGCTCTGTGTGGAGTTTGCATGTTCTCCCCGTGTCTGCGTGGGTTTCCTCTGGGTGCTCTGGTTTCCTCCCACAGTCCAAAGACATGTAGGTCAGGTGGATCGGCCATACTAAATTGTCCCTAGGTGTGTGTGTGTGTGTGTGTGTGTGTGTGTGTGTGTGTGTGTGTGTGTGTGTGTGTGTGTGAGTGAGTGTGTGTGTCGGCCCTGTGATGGACTGGTGGCCTCCAGGATGTCTCCCAGACCGCCGCCCAATGACTGCTGGGATAGGCTCCAGCATCCCACGACCCTTAGAGCAGGACAAGCGGTTTGGATAATTCAATTCAATTCAATTTATTGTCATTAAAAACAATGTGCAGGCACATGTTAAGAATGAAAAGAGGGCTGTGGCTTCACCCAACAGTGCAAGACAGACACAGACAAACACAGCAAACACAATATAAGATACACACACATGAAGACCAAAAGCTAAAAATAAGTTAAAAGAGAGCTGGAGTACAAAATATTAAAAAATATCTACAGACATTCAGTGGGTAGCCAGGTTCAGGTGGGCAACAGCTTGTGGAAAGAAACTGTTTTTGAGCCTTGTAGTGCGGGCTCTGAGGCTCCTGTAGCGCCTCCCAGAGCGCAGGGGGGAGAACAGTCCATGGTTGGGGTGGGTGGGATCTCTGCTGATGCTCAGACCCCTTCGAAGGCAGCGTTTGTGATAAATGTCTTTTATGGCTGGGAGCTGGGTACCGGTGATATGCTGGGCCGCCTTGCCGACCTGCTGCAGAGCTTTCTGGTCTACTGAAGTGCAGCTGCCATACCAGACTGAGATGCAGATGGTCAGGATGCTCTCTATGGTGCAGTGGTAGAAGTTGGTGAGAATTTTGGGGGGTATACAGGCGCTCCTCAGCCTCCTCAGGAAATGCAGGCATTGTTGGGCCTTTTTCACAAGGGCCTGGGTGTTTAATGTCCATGAAAGGTCCTCGCTGATGTGGACTCCAAGGAATTTAATGCTGGAAACACGCTCCACTTCCACCCCATTGATGTGAATGGGGGAGTGGCTGCAGCTTCTAGACCTTCTGAAGTCCACAATCAGCTCCTTTGTCTTCTGCACATTAAGGACAAGATTGTTGGTAGTACACCATGATGTGAGGTGCTCAATCTCGTCCCTGTAGGCCATCTCATCATTGTTGGTGATACGGCCGATGACTGTAGTGTCATCTGCAAACTTAACTATAACATTTGAAGAGTGAGTTGGCAGCCAGTCGTGGGTAAAGAGGGAGAAAAGGAGGGGGCTCAGAATACAGCCTTTAGTCCATGGGCCAGAGCCCAAAATTTCCTATTTTGGTACACTCAAGGTGGCAAAACGTACTTATAATTTTTGAAAGGATCCATGTCTGTAGATGATATTTTGGTATGATAACCATTCCTGAGTGGCAGCTGTATCACAGTTATCAGCTCATGAAGTTAACCACCCCCTAAAGTAAATTGCATTTTAGACGCTGGTGCATATCCTGGTTTAGCCTCATGGTCAGGACATTTTTCAATGTTCTATAATATTGTCTTTGGTATCATTTTAAAGGGGACCTTCTTAGCTTTCATTCAAGCCCTGTTGTGGATATTTCTCACAAATATAGAGGTCACTTGAGCTCTTCAACCCGTCAATAACACACATCTTTCTGCAATGTTCGCCTAAACTATATACTTTCTTTTAGCCCTGTGGCATCTAGGAATATCAGGGACACAAAACACAAAAACTGGAATACTCACAGGACTGTAAAGATTCAGGAAATGTATAATATACCCATACTATTTCATTGTGTGAGGTGATTGTGAACCTTAAATTAGAAGGGCATTATTACTAAGAAACTAACTAGACCAAAGCCAGTTAGTCCATGGGTCAGACCAGATATCGATATCACCCAAGGTGACACAACTTCACTGGTGCCATTTTATTTGGTACACTAACAGAAGTAAAATAATACATGATAACCTTTCCAAATGAGCAGCTATTTCATTTTTCTTTCAGGAAACCTGTTTCTGTGCCTCTCACGATTGTGTATTTGCCCAGATTTTTACAAATATAGCATTTCAACACCCCTGGTACTGATTAGCCTAGCTTAAACTCTGGGACAGTTCTTAGTTGGCCAACAACCAAGGATAACCAGTACTGTGTACTTCCATTCATTGTGCTAAGCTAGGCTAACGTGCAGCCAGATAGCTTTCTACTAAACACATATAGAGGAAACTGGTATCTATCTTCTTGTCTCACTCTGGAGAAGATTGTAAGCTAATTTCCCATAATGTTAGCATGTTCTTTTAATGTATATGTTAATATGATTAGTTAAAGTGGCTACGAGGAACTTTCATCTTGTGTTGATTTTAGCGGCCTCATGTGGACAAAACACAGCTGTTGCATAGCAACTAGGTAATGTATCTATTTGTGGCTATGTAAGATAAATAATGGTAATATGACGCTGGTGAAGCAAAGTAAACTTTGTTTTAGTAGTGTTCATACACCTAAGTTACATGTATTTGTTTGTATGTGGCAGGTGAAAACTGACTGAATATGGCCACTGGTGAACAAGCAAGTTTTTACCCAATACCAAAGCGCCCACGGGTGGAGTGCATTATCCACTGTTCTGATGATACAGATAAGCTGGTTTCACTACAAAGTGTCGACTCATGGAGAACTCTGCTCAGGGCAGCTCAGATACGAAATCATGCACCAGTTTTGAAACTGGCAAAAGACATTCCTGAGGGACAGATTCCAGCAATCTACTACCACAGAAAGTGTTGCAGTATCTTCACTATGAAGCAAATTCTTGATGGCCTCCTTGCAAAAGAAAAGAAAAGTTGTGTCTCTGCTGAAGAGAAACAATCTAAGAGAGTAGCTCGACATGCTCCAAGTACATCTAGGACTTATGATGCAGAGTGCATATTTTGTCAGAAAAACAGCAAATATTCCAAGAGACAGAATACGAGAGAAGTACTGGTGCAGTGCCGAGAACTGCGAGCTGATGCAAAGATCAGGAGTGCAGCCACAAAGAAAAGGGACAGCAGAATCCTTGCCATTGTGAGTAGAGACCTTGTAGCAGCTGAAGGGCACTACCACAGGTCATGCTATAGACTTTACACCAAAGAAGAGGTTTCCAAAGGAGAGGTTGCCAGCAATGAAGATGATGATGCTGCAGCCCAGTATGAAGCTGCTGTGAATAAGGCATACAATGAGCTGTTCCTCTTCATCAGGATGGAGCTTTTTGGCAATCCTCAAGTGATGACAATGACTGATCTCCCTTCTAGACTGGTAGCTTCAATGAACTCCCAAGGCATTGCCCAAGTCAAGGAATCAACCAAGAAGCACATAAGGCGAAACCTGGAGAGTGAGTTTGCTGGAGCCTTGCAGATATTCCCTGATGAGAAAGGAAAATTCCTCCTCTATTCCGATAACTTGTCCATGAGGGAACTTGCCAAAGAAAATCAGTCTCTCAAAAGGGAGCTGCAGACCCTGAAAAGTGTCAGTGCACAAGATGTTATAGCCAAAGCAGCCATCAAATTGAGAGCAGACATTAAAAGTCAAGATGTTCCTCAAACCTGGCCGCCTGAAGTCAAACCAGAAGCAGAATGTCCTACCATTCCAGAGTCGCTCATTATCTTCCTGTACTCTCTACTCACGGGCTCAAATGATCCTGTTCATGCATCCCAGAGAGTGCAGTGCCTTCTGCAGTCATTTGGCCATGACATAGTATATGCAGTGACATGTGGAAATACCAAGCCTTCCAAGCACATTGTTCTGCCATTCAGTGTCAAATCGTTGACAGGAAATGTAGAGTTGATAAACATCCTCAACCGACTTGGTCACAGTGTGTCCTATTCACAGATGGAAGAGATCAACACTGCCCTGTGTCTCCAGAAACTCTCATCATCAGGGAGTGGCATTGCCCTTCCAGCTAACATCCATCCTGGCATATTCACAACTTTAGCCTGGGACAATATCGACCGTCTTGAAGAAACTGTCAGTGGTGAGGGAACATCTCACAGAGTCAATGGGATTGCTGTGCAAGCAAAGCCAGTCAACCCACTTCCTGTCCAACCCATGTCCACTGTTCCCAAAACAAAGAAGAGAAGCATTGATGGACCCCCACCAATGTTACCAACTTACAATGCTGGACATGGGTAGGGCCACCACAAAGCAAAAAGTCAGATGCCGATACTGCAGCCAATACTAAGCTTGCCAGAGAGAAAAACCTTCTTTGGGTCCTAGCACGCATGTCACAACTAGAAGAACAGTCAGTCAGCAGCTGGACAGGCTTCAACATCCTGACTCGAGGAGAGATGACGGTCATCCCCGACAATATAGGCTATCTGCCTACCATCAATGCTCCAGCGACACAAATGTCTACTGTCAACGAGGTGCTTAACCAGTCACTGAGCATCATGCAGTGCTTAGGCCTGAGGAAGATTGTCTGTGTCTTTGACCAAGCCCTGTATGCGAAGGCTGTCGAGATCACATGGAAACACCATGACAAGTTCCATGATATCATCGTTAGGCTTGGGGTATTCCACACCATCTGCACACTGCTGGCAATAATAGGAAAGCGTTTCCAAGATGCTGGACTCAAAGACCTCTGCATTGAGTCTGGCATGATTGCAGAAGGCTCAATTGCTGGTGTTATGGATGGCCGCAAGTACAACAGGGCATTGCGACTACACAAGCTCCTGTATGAGGCTCTCATGCGACTGACCTTGAATGGTTTCCTGTCCTGGTTGGAAGAAACTCACAGGAATGACATGGTTCACCTGAATGAGACACTGAAGACCATTGACAGCCTTGGGAAAGAAGTCTCACAACATGCTTTGAAGGAGGTCCTCGAGAACAGCTCTTGTACACGCATCATGGATCTATTTGAAGTCTACCGTGAGTTCCTTAGAGGTGGAAACGGCAGCCTCTCGAACTTCTGGATGTCCTATTTGGACATGGTTGAAATCTTGTTGGGGCTCATCCGAGCATCCAGAGAGGGAGACTGGATGCTACACTTGGTTAGCATTTGAGCAATGATCCCACGGTGCTTTGCTTATGACAGGATGAATTATGCACGCTACCTCCCCTACTACTACGCCCAGATGTCTGAGCTGCCCATCACACACCCAGATGTGTACACAGAATTCATGGAAGGAGGCTTCTCAGTCCAACTGGGCTCCACCAATCCCTTTGGCCGAATCCCTGTTGACCAAGCTATAGAAGAAACGGTGAACAAAGACACCCAAACAGCTGGAGGGACAAAGGGATTCAGCTTGAAGCCAGGAGCTGTGACCAAATATTATCTCACAGCTGAGTATAGAAGCATGTACCTCAGACAGCTGAGAGACCTGACAGGTCAAGGCAGGTGCAAATGGTCTCATCCAGATCTACAGAGTCCAAGGATCAAGAGAGATGAAGCAGATGTCCAGTCTCTCATGGACCTTATGGAGAATAACTGGCTCAATCCTATGTCCCCTGATGAGATTGATTTGGTTAGCCTCTCCACTGGCAACATGGCTCCACCTGATGTGACCATAGATCTCTTGAGAGCTCTTGAGAAAGGAGAAGAGGCCTACCAAGCATTCCAGCAAACAAGGTTAGATGCAGACCCACCACCTGTGAAATTCCACGACAAGATGACCAAGCAAAGTCTGAAAACATTCTCCAATGTCAGCACAAAACAAGTTCATGTAAAGAAAGCACAGGATGTGGTTCTGAAGGCAGATAGAAACCTTTTCAGTCACATGATCCTGGTGGCTGAAAGCAGGAAGGTGAATCTGAAGGATGTCCTTGCCTACCCATTGGGCCCACTACCATGGGCACTGGCAAATGCTGATGGGTCCTTACGAAAAACAAACAAGGCTGCACTTGCCAGAGAGCTTGAAAAGAATGTATCTCCTGCAGAAGACATCCCAATCCCATCTACTTCCATCATTGATGGGATGAGCCTGGTCCAAAAAATGAATGGCAACAACAAAACCTTTGCACAGGTGGCAGAGTCAGCCTTGACCCAGGTCCTCCATGAGGGAGCACAGAGTGGGAGGATTGATGTTGTTTTTGATGTCTATCACCAGACTTCGATCAAAGATGCTGAACGACTGAACCGGGGTGGAGACATCACTCTCCAGTACAAGAATCTTGCAGGGGGACACCACATCCAGCAGTGGAGAAAATTTCTGTGCAGTTCCTCCAACAAGACCAGTCTCATCAAGTTTCTGGTGGAAGAGTGGAAACTCCCACGATACAGAGCTATGCTGCATGGCAAGGTGTTGTACATGACCTGTGAGGAAACCTGCTACAAGTTGACAGAAGATGGGTGTGAGGAAGCAGCAGAACTGCACTCCACACATGAAGAAGCTGACACCCGTCTGCTCCTGCATGCATTGCATGCAGCAAATGCGGGCTCAAAGTCAGTTATCATCACAGCTGAGGACACTGATGTCATGGTGCTTTGTCTTGGCTTCCAGAAGGACATCACCTGTCCCATCTACCAGAAGTGTGGGACTCAGAACCGCACACGGTTTGTCGACATCACCAAACTGGCAAGTTCACTTGGAGACAGCATCTGTGACAGCCTAATTGGCTTACATGCCTTCACAGGCTGCGACACTGTCAGTGCATTCGCTGGTCGAGGGAAGCTGAATGCCCTGAAGATAGTGAGAAAGCACACTTCCTGCCAAGAGACTTTTAGTCAACTGGGACAGACATGGAATGTGAGTGATGAGCTGTTCCAGAAAATTGAGCAGTTCACCTGTCGGATGTATGTTGCTAATAGCAGCACTGCTGAGGTGAACAAACTGCGTTACCAGCTCTTCTGCACCAAAAGGGGAGAGGTTGAGTCCAGCCAGCTGCCACCATGTAGAGACTGTCTCTTTATGCATGTTCAACGAGCCAACTATCAGGCAGCAATATGGAAGTGCTGTCTGCAGGCTAACCCTGTGGTGCCAAGCCCTACTGAGTATGGATGGACAGACGATGAAGGCAAGCTGGCCATTTACTGGATGCGCTCCCCACCTGCACCAGATGTGGTCTTGGAAACGCTAACATGCAAGTGTGTGCATTCATGCAAAATGCCAAGCTGCATGTGCCTGTCAAATGGACTTCCATGCACAGACATGTGCAGGTTACAGACCTGCAGTAACCAAAAACAGCAGGATGGTCCAGAACTGGACTTTGAACTTGGGGAGTCAGATGATGAGAGAAACGAGCAGTTTGATGAATGACAGTGTGATGATTCTGATGGTATTACTGTGGTAGTAGTCTATTGATGCACAGGATGTTGATTCTGGACTTGGTTACCCAGAGCTTGATAACAATAATGTAACCATATTCACATATACCCATTACCCTACCCATTACCATTACATATACCCACTAATGATATGGGATTACATGTATCATTGACTAAGTATATGTAAATGTCAATGTTGTTTAAAATATTAAAATAGTTCATTACCTCACTATGGTATTCCTTTTTATCATGTATTTTGATTGTGTATTTAAACAAATGTATAGAGACCAGTTTGTGACCTAACTGGCTTTGGTCTAGTTCTCATTTAAGGCTCACAATCACCTCACACAATGAAATAGTATGGGTATATTATACATTTTCTGAATCTTTACAGTCCTGTGAGTATTCCAGTTTTTGTGTTTTGTGTCCCTGATATTCCTAGAGGCCACAGGGCTAAAAGAAAGTATATAGTTTAGGCGAAAATTGCAGAAAGATGTGTGTTATTGACGGGTTGAAGAGCTCAAGTGACTTCTATATTTGTGAGAAATATCCACAACAGGGCTTGAATGAAAGCTAAGAAGGTCCCCTTTAAAATGATACCAAAGACAATATTATAGAACATTGAAAAATGTCCTGACCATGAGGCTAAACCAGGATATGCACCAGCATCTAAAATGCAATTTAGTTTAGCGGTTGGTTAACTTCATGAGCTGATAACTGTGATACAGCTGCCACTCAGGAATGGTTATCATACCAAAATATCATCTACAGACATGGATCCTTTCAAAAATTATAAGTAAGTTTTGCCACCTTGAGTGTACCGAAATATCGTCTGGCCCATGGACTACTTGAGGGGCACCTGTGCTGAGGGTCAGGGTGGAGGAGGAGTGGTCACCTAACCTAACAGACTGAGGTCTGTTGGTCAGGAAGTCCAGGATCCAGTTACAGAGGGAGGGGTTGAGGCCAAGGGAGAGGAGTTTGGTGGTTAGTTTGGCGGGGATGATAGTGTTGAAGGCAGAGCTGTAATCTATAAACAGCATCCGGATGTATGTGTTGTTAAGTTCAAGATGGGTCAGAGCAACGTGCAGGGCAGTGGCAATGGCATCCTCAGTAGACCTTTTGAGACGGTAGGCGAACTGATGTGGGTCGAATGTGGGGGGAATAATGTTTTTGATGTGAGCCAGAACCAGTCTTTCAAAGCACTTCATGGCAATGGGGGTAAGTGCTATGGGTCGGTAGTCATTCAGACATGTGGATGTTGGTTTCTTGGAGACGGGAATGATAGAGGTGGTCTTAAAGCATGCCGGGACTTTAGATTGGGACAGTGAGAGCTTAAATACAGGTGTGAAGACCTCAGCCTGCTGGTCGGCACATTCCCGGTAGACCCAACCCGGTATGCCGTCTGGTCTGGCAGCCTTCCGTGTGTTCACTCTGCACAGTGATTCTCTGACCTCTGCAACTGATAGAGTGAGCACCTGGTTTTCTGGGTGGCAGGGGATTTTTGTGGCTGGGTCAGTATTGTCCTTGTCGAAGCAGGCATAGAAATGATTTAGCTTGTCTGGCAGGGAGGCATCATGGAGAGTGGGACCGCGATTAGAGCTTTTGTAGTCTGTGATAGACTGAATGCCTTGCCACATTGACCGAGGATCAGAGTTATTGTGAAAGTCGTCCGCTATTCGTAGGGAATATTTATGTTTGGCTGTTCCGATTCCCTTTTTGAGGTTGGATCTGGCTGCGCTGTAGGCCTCACAGTTACCTGACTTGAACGCTGCATACCGGACTTTCAGCAGCTGCCGGACCTCACTGGTCATCCAGGGTTTCTGGT
The DNA here is from genome assembly GCF_029633865.1 of Lampris incognitus. Lineage (NCBI taxonomy): Eukaryota > Metazoa > Chordata > Actinopteri > Lampriformes > Lampridae > Lampris > Lampris incognitus. Next base: position 63,756,725 of record NC_079213.1, read on the forward strand.
TTGGAAAGGTCCAGACTGATTTTTTTGTTGTGACACTCTCAGTGCAAAAGTTAATGTAGGCTAGTATGGCAGATGTTTGTTCATTAATGTCTATATGGGAGCCATGGGTAGCTGAATGTGCAAAAATACTCCAATCTGTGTTTTCAAAACAGTCTTGGAGTTCAGAGACTGCTCCTTCTGGCCGGACAGTGATTGTCTTTACTGCTGGCTTGACCCGTTTTATTAGGGGTTTGTAGGCTGGGACCAGGAACAGGCAGAGGTGGTCAGAATGCCCCAGATGAGGGCAGGGAGTAGCTTTGTATGAGTCCTTGATGTTTGTATAGAGATGGTCCAGGGTGTTTTGTCCCCTAGTGGGGCAGGAGACATGCTGATGGAATTTGGGCAATACAGCCCTGAGGTTAGCCTGATTAAAGTCACCACCTATGATAAAGGCATTGTCCGGGTGTTTGGTCTGTTGTCTGCTGATGGCACATTGTAGCTGCTTAAGTGCTACCTTAGCATTAGCATGTGGGGGGATGTATAAAGCGGCGATGGTAATGGCCGTTAGCTCCCTGGGCAGGTAAAAAGGCCTGCATTGAATCTTTATATTGTTGCACCAAGAGTTACTGACATAAATACTCAAACCTCCTCTGCGGATCTTGCTGGAGTCTGCTGTCCTGTCGGCACGGAAGGCAGTGCGGCCCGCTAGCTCGACTGCCGAGTCGGCTGTGTTGCTGTTGAGCCAAGTCTCCGTAAACATCAGCAGACAGCAGTTCTGCAGCCTTTTCTGAGAGGACAGCCTGAGTCTTACCTCGTCCATTTTGTTAGCTAACGATCGGACATTAGCCACCAAGATGCTGGGGAGGGAAACTTTGAAGGGAACACTACTTAGCTTAGCATGTAGCCCGCCTCGCTTCCCCCTCTTTTGTTTACGATGCCGACGGGGGGCAGCGTTTCCACTGCGAGACCGGTGAGCGGATGATATCGATGGGGAAATTGTCCGTGATGGTGGAGGGAAATGTAGAAGAGCGCATGACCTACACTTGTAAATAAACTTAAAACTAACGTATGAATAACAAAGAAAACACGACACTGAACAGGGAACCACAGTAGCCACTGCGTCCAGCGCGCCGCCATCTTGGACAACAATGGATGGATGGATGAATGGATCATGTAACACGGTTTAGATACTCGATGACAGGACATGCAGAAAGAGAGAGAGAGACGTACCGATATCAGAGTGCAACTTTATTACGAACCAACCACTCATCTACAAGCCCAGCATTCAAGCTATGTTTTCTTTTCAGGGGAACACCACAGTCTGTACGAACCTCATGGCAGAGGCTGGAAGACACGGTTCAGCTGTGTTTCCTGTTCAAGCCCACACAACCTGGCATGTGTTTACTCAAATACACATAAACTGTGTTTAGTTTCGGGCAAAGGTGTGCTTTGTTTATGAGCTGACCCGCTACTGATTCTCCCTGCCTCCTGACAACCGTTCAAACCACAACCTGCCTTCCATCATCTCATATGAGTTTGAATGTGAAACAGAATCACTGTTACCAACCAAACCCATCTGTCACTGATTTATAACCTTGCTTTTCTTGCTTCCAGGCCTGCTGTACTTCGCTGGTCATGGTTATGAGAACTACGGCAATAGTTTCATGGTTCCCATCGATGCCCCTGCATCCTACACGTCAGAGCACTGCCTCTGTGTGCAGAGTGTCCTTCAGAGGATGCAGGAGAGAGAGACCGGCCTCAATGTATTCCTGCTGGACATGTGTCGTAAAAGGTGCTGAGGGCTGAGAATGGATCACTGACAATGATGTTTTGTCTGTTGTGCTGCATGTGGGCTGTGTCCTCTGTGCCAGACACTGAGATCAATATTGTATCGAATTCAGGGGGCAGCCCGGGAACCGTCGCCACAGCCGGGACGCGAACCTATGTCTTCCACACCGCAAGCGACAACGTTAACCAGTCGACTAAAGAGTCCGACCGGTTAGCCAAGGGCCAACGTGTCTACTTATCCATGCACGTTACAATATCTTAGGAAAAGAAATTAAACTCTTTTTTTATTTTTTATTAATAATGATAATAATGGTGTCCAGGTGGTGTGGCAGTCTATTCCATTGCCGACCAACACGGGGATCGCTAGCTCGAATCCCCTTGTTACCTATGGCTTGGTCGGGCGTCCCTACAGACACAATTGGCCGTGTCTGTGGGTGGGAAGCCGGACGTGGGTATGTGTCCTGGTCGCTTCACTAGCGCCCCCTCTGGTTGGTCGGGACACCTGTTCGTGGAGGAGAGGGGACTGGGGGGAATAGCGTGATCTTCCCACGCGCTACGTCCCCTGGGTGAAACTCCTCACTGTCCGGTGAAAAGAAGCGGCTGACGACTCCACATGTATCGGAGGAGGCACGTGCTAGTCTGCAGCCCTCCCCCGATCGGCAGAGGGGGTGGAGCAGCGAGCGGGATGGTTCGGAGGAGTGGAATAATTGGCCAAATACAATTGGGGAGAAAAAAGGGGGGAAAAAGATAATAATAATAATAATGGAATATATTTACATAGCGGGTAGCACGGTGCCACAGTGGTTAGCGCGGTCACCTCACAGCAAGAAGGTCCTGGGTTCGAACCCCGGGATTGTCCAACCTTGGGGGTCGTCTCAGGTCGTCCTCTGTGTGGAGTTTGCATGTTCTCCCCGTGTCTGCGTGGGTTTCCTCCGGGTGCTCTGGTTTCCTCCCACAATCCAAAGACATGTAGGTCAGGTGAATTGTCCATACTAGATTGTCGCTGTGTGTGTGTGTGTGGGTCTGTGCTGAATGTTTACCTGCCTGCCGCCCGGTGACTGCTGGGATAGGCTCTGGCATCCCGCGACCCCAATTGGGATAAGCGGTTTGGATAATGGATGGATTTATATAGCGCTTTGTCTCGATACCCAAAGCGCTTCACAGTGAAGGGGGGGACTCACCTCCACTACCACCAATGTGTAGCACCCACCTGTGTGGTGCGCGGCAACCATTTTGCACCAGAACGCTCACCACACATCAGCTTGAGGCGGAGAGAGAGGAATCATTGAGCCAATTACATGGGGGAATGGTTAGGTGGCCAGATGGAGAGAGCCAGTTTGGGAATGTTGCCAGGACACTGGGGGACCCCCCTACTCTTTGCGATAAGTGCCATGGGATCTTCAATGACCACAATGAGTCAGGACCTTGGTTTAACGTCTCATCCGAAGGACGGCATCTCCTGTGGAACAGTGTCCCCGTCACTGCACTGGGGCATTGGGATTTCTGTATTAGGACCAAAGGGAAGACGCCCCCCTAGTGGCCCACCAACATCACCTCCAGCAACAACTTAGTTTTCCCAGGTCTCCCATCCATCCACTTATACTACCCAAGCCCATTCCTGTTTAGCGTCTGTCATCCAGCAGAACCAGGGTACATAATGTTCTCATGTCGTGTCATTGCGGTACTATAGCTTGTCATAACACATTCTGTTACACTGAACACTTTGATGAGCCAAGTAAAGTGAGTACATTTGCTATATCTATAGAGATATCAAATATACTATCCAGCTAGCTGGCTAGATACATAGATATGTAAAATGTATTGTATATATATATATATATATATATTTATATACTTGTATAATTGTTCAAGTTCTCTCGAGGATTGCTATAACCAATGGTCCAAGCATGAGACAAGTCACACGTGCACATTTCTTATTTTGATGGCAGTGTAGACTTGAATTAAACTACTTGTGTGTTTATTCAACATTTTATCCATCCATCCATCATCCAGACCGCTTATCCTGCTCTCAGGGTCGCGGAGATGCTGGAGCCTATTCCAGCAGTCATTCGGCGGCAGGCGGGGAGACACCCTGGACAGGCCGCCAGTCCATCACAGGGCCGAGACAGACAGACAGACACACACACACACACACACACACACAAATTCACACCTAGCGCCAATTGAGTACGGCCGATTCACCTGACCTACATGTCTTTGGACTGTGGGAGGAAACCGGAGCAGCCGGAGGAAACCCACGCAGACACAACCTCTACTCCTAAAGACTTGTGTAGCTTTATCCATAGTGACGTAGTTCCGCCTTCACTAACAGCTGATTGTAATCCATTTCTCTGCTGCCATACTGAAGAAAACAGGTTTCAGCGTCTCTGTTTACTGCGATTCAAATATCGTCGGCTTTTCGGAGCTCATGTGCACCCATATACTGGATATGTGTCTCTGTTTTACTCTGCTCATTAGAAACCTGAATGATGAGGTTATTCCACAGCCAGGACCACTGAAAGTGACGGCAAATATAGTTTTCGGATATGCCACGTAAGTTGCTTAACACCCTGAGCCATCATTCTTCCCACTTTTTTTTTTTTCTTGAGTTCAGTCTCGGAGACAGAGAGGTAACAGCACATTACGTCTATGTGGGTCCCTGGGTTAAGTTGTGTGTTTGCTTTATCTGATGTTTAGGTGTGTGGATGCAGAAGCATATGAGGTGAAGCGGGATGGCCTGTCCAATGGCATCTTCATCAGCTTTCTCAAACGGCGCGTGTGTGAAGACGAGAAGGTCACTGTAATGCTAGACAGAGTGGCTGAAGGTATGTGGGGTATACTCATGCTGACGTCACTCCTGCTAGGCCGGATGTGCCTCGGCATCCTGGGGACACTGTCTACCTGTGACGGAAGATGAAGAGAAGAAGTGTTAGATAATGATTCAGTGAGAAGAAGAGCAGAGGCCTGCAGGCTGGTCACACACACACACACACACACACACTACAGGGTGTCTCCCCGCCTGCCTCAAACCTAAATTGGACCCATTTTGAATCGTATTAGCTGCAGCTATGTTTATCCTACTATCCTTACATCAGTCGATTCTAAGATCAGCTCAGCACTCACAGATGGTTTGTCCCCATTAAGGCCGTTTCACATGACAGACAGCAACATGGCGCTGCCCTAGTTTTCCTGTGAGGAGCGAGGTGACACTCAGCTCACCGTGACACTGCACCTCGGCGGCGTGCACCAATCAAACGTGCTGTTGTAGCGCTCCTCCCAAAGTTTAATGTTGCTGAACTCTGACCCCTTCCTCAGCTGGCATTTTGCATGTGCAGTAAATGAGCTTACAGTGTGAAATAACTGGAGGTAAATAGCGGGAAATCAGAGTTATATTTAGGAAACAGAACCAAAGAGCGTGGGAGGCAGAAGAAACAAAGTGAGTAAATTGATGCTGAAGTGTATTTTTTCTACTTTCCTTTGTTTATTTCCGGCCACCTTCCTTTTTATGTATATATATTTTTTTCTCTCCAGTTGTACTTGGCCAATTACCCCACTCTTCCGAGCCGTCCCGGTCGCTGCTCCACCCCCTCTGCCAATCCGGGGAGGGCTGCAGACTACCACGTCTACTCCGATACACGTGTCTGTGAATGTTCTCATTCATCCAGGTCATGGTTATCCAAAGGAGTTGAATCAAGTGCAACTGGACTTGGTATATATCCGTGAACACGTTTCGCCTCTCATCCAAGAGGCTTCCTCAGTTCGTGCCTTTCTGACTAGACCAAGCTAGTCTGACTGGCTGGTGATGAGACTCAGAATTTATCCTCGTTGTCAGAGCTATTGATATCCGTGGCTCTTTGTGTCCCGATGTTTACCAACGCCCGTCGCTAACAGAGCCATAGATATGCGTGGCTCTTTTGTGTACCGATGTTTGGCTGCGCCCGTCGTTATCGGAGCTGTTGATATGTGTGGCTCTCCTGTGCTCCGATGTCCAGCCGCGCCCATCGCCATCGGAGCTATTGATTTGTATTTGTTTAGCAGCGACGGTCATTGGGGGTGTTAGTTTCGACTTCATTATTCAGTGGTCATGAGAGTCATTGGAGCCATTAGTGACCGACTGTTGTTCTTGGAGGCTAGGCTTCTTGAGTCTCCTGGGTAGAGATGAAAGGACGGCATTGCAAGTGGGAGATAGGTGGTGTTGCAGACTTCCTCCTCTGTTGAGGGAGGGTTTTTCCAGTTTCACATAGATGGCTTCCTTCATCCCTCTTTCCAACCATCTATCTTCTCTGTCCAAAATGTGTACGTTGCTGTCCTTGAAGGAGAGTGTCTTCTCCTTTAGGTGTAGATAAACTGCTGAGTCTTGTCCTGAGGAGTTTGGCCTTCTGTGTTGGGCCATCCGTTTGTGTAGTGGTTGTTTGGTTTCTCCTATGTATAGGTCAGTGCAATCCTCATTGCATTGTACGGCATACACCAGATTGCTTTTCCGGGTGTGTGGTTTACGGTCTTTGGGATGAACCAGTTTTTGTCGGAGTCGGTTGCTGGGTTTGAAGTATACCGGAATGCGGTGTTTGTTGAAAATTCTCCTGAGTTTCTTGGAGCCCCCAGAAACATGCGGGGTGATTGTGCTATTCCTTCTGTTCCTTTTCTCCTCGTCGCTCACCTGGTTGGTCTTTTTGGAACGTGTTGCAGTTTTCACAAAGGTCCAACTGGGGTAGCCGCAGGTTTTTAAAGTTCCCCTCAGGTGTTTGTGTTCTTCTCATTGGACCTGAGTGCTGCTGTGCACATTGTCAGCTCTGTGTTGCAAAGTTCTGATGATGCCCAGTTTGTGTTCCAGCGGGTGGTGTGAGTCGAAAAGTAGATATTAGTCTGTGTGTGTAGGTTTCCTGTAAACCCCAATGTGGAGGCTCCGGTCTTCCCCAATGTGGACGTCACAGTCCAAGAAGGGCAAACTGTTGTTCTTTACGTCTTCCCTTGTGAACTTAATGTTCTTGTCCACTGAGTTGATGTGTTTGGTAAATGCTTGCACCTCTTGTGTTTGGATTTTGACCCATGTGTCGTCCACATATCTGAACCAGTGGCTCGGAGGTGTTCCTCTGAAGGAGTTCAGGGCCCTGTGTTCTACCTCTTCCATATATAAGTTGGCCACAATGGGCGATACTGGTGAGCCCATGGCACAGCCGTGTTTCTGTCTGTAAAACTGGCCCCTGAAATGGAAATATGGCTGCCCACCCAATTCGCTACAATATGAAGTTTAGGGCAGCACAGTGGCTGATATGTTACAGCAGGGGTGCTGGAATAAACCCCAGCCTTTCTCTGTGGAGTTTTCTTGTCTTCCTTGTGGGTTTTCTCCCACAGTCCAAAAAACGTGTGTGTCGTGGAACTGGAGACTCTAAACCCTGAATGTGTGTGTGTGTGTGTGTGTGTGTGATGGACTGGAGGCCTGTCTAGGATACCTTCTCGCTTTTCAACCAATACCTGCTAGAATAGGCTCCAGTTTGTCACGACCGTGAATTGGACTCAGCAGGTGCAGACAAGGAATGAGTCAAAGAATGACTGTTCTGTAATGAATGTCTTTATCTTGGGTCATGTTCGGTATTTCCGGGATAGGACACGAATGGGAAATATTTGCAGTCTCTGTGTTTTTGGGTGTGATGATGCACATATCGGTGTGTGCATTAACAGATCCTCTCTTCTACCAGACATGGGTCAGTGTGAGATCACAAAAGGGCGGCAGGCGCTGGAGCTCCGCAGTAATCTGTCTGAACGGCGTGCGCTCTCTGACCAGATACAGAGCTCCGGCTGCCCCGCAGCCACCTCGGCCCGCAACCTGCAGTGGGCCATCGCACACGGTATGCCTCTTATAAAGTTTACTCAGATTTTTTTTTTCCTTTCGGTTGGTTCGTCACTCCCACTTTCACTGGGGGTGATGAAGGAGGACAGGATTAGGAACGAGTATATTAGTGGGACAGCTCAGGTTGGACGGTTTGATGACAAAGCAAGAGAGGCAAGATTGAGATGGCTTGGATATGTGTGGAGGAGATATGCTGGGTATATTGGGAGAAGGATGCTTAATATGGAGCTGCCAGGGAAGAGGAGAAGAAGAAGGCCAAAGAGGTTTATGGATGTGGTGAGGGAGGACATGCAGGTGGCTGGTGTGACAGAGGAAGACGCAGAAGACAGGAAGAGATGGTCTCTGGGCGCTGTAAAGAGTCTGAACATTTTCTCTGTACCTGCGCCTTCTCAGCCAATCAGGAGAGGTCTTTGCAAGCTGGCACCTCCATTGATCCCTATTCACTGTCAATCAGTTTGCATGTTCACAAAGGTCGAAGACAGAAGTGAGGGGGCATATTCTTTTCCAGCATGCTTCCATCCGCCACAGCGGATGGAAGCAGCTGAAAGTCGTAGTAGTTGTAGTAGTAGTAGCAGTATTAGTAGTAGTAGGTCTTCATTCAAGTTTAGCATCATCATTCTATTCCAGGAAGAGTATTCCAAACACACATAGTTCATCATTTAATTTTAATAGGATGCAAATTAACTGAAAAAAATATCAATAAAAGCTACAAGAAAATCTGAAAATTGCCAGCATCACGTTTTACTGTTTAATTTCTTACAGTAATTTTTCTTCACTTTGCCAGTTTTTCCAGTAATTGCTCTTTTGTTGTTATTGTCTTTTGTTTATTTATTAAAATTTTTTTTTTGATGTTGCCCATTTTTCTCCCCAATTGTATCTGGCCAATTACTCCATTCTTCTGAGCCATCCCGCTCGCTGCTCCACCCCCTCTGCCGATCCGGGGAGGGCTGCAGACTACCACGTGTCTCCTCCAATACATGTGGAGTCGCCAGCCGTTTCTTTTCACGTGACAGTGAGGAGTTTCACCAGGGGGACGTAGCGCGTGGGAGGATCACGCTATTCCCCCCCAATTCCCGCTAACCCTCGACCAGGCGCCCCAACTGGCCATAGGGAGTGCTAGTGCAGCGATCAGGACACATACCCACATCCGGCTTCCCACCAGCAGACACGGCCAATTGTGTCTGTAGGGACGCCCGACCAAGCTGGAGGTAACACGGGGATTTGAACTGGCGATCCCTGTGTTGATAGGCAACGGAATAGACTGCTACGCCACCCGGACGCCCCATTTATTAACTTATTTACCCACATACCTATTTATTGATTAATTTGTTTATTTATTTACTTACTTACTCTGATGAATAAATTAGAACTCTGTGACAGCCGCCTCGTGTTCAGCTGAAATGTCTGTCTCCCTAGACCTCCCAGAGAGCCGTAACCTACAGTTTGACTGTGGAGTGAAGGTGCAGCTTGGCTTTGCTGCAGAATTTTCCAACATCATGATTATCTACACTCGGATTCTGGAGAAGCCCAGAGATGTGGGGTCCTGTTCTGCTCAGCTAACTGACTTCTCACAGGTTTGCTGGTTGAATCTCACAAAACACTTAAACTTGGGGGGGGGTAAGCCATCCTGGGCCTAAGCTAGCGAGAGCTAGCTTTATTTTGAAAACATGCTGGAAAAGAATATGCCCCCTCACTTCTGTCTTAGACCTTTGTGAACATGCAAACTGATTGACAGTGAGTAGGGACCAATGGCGACGCCAGCTTGCAAAGACCTCTCCTGATTGGCTGAGAAGGAGCAGGTACAGAGAAAATGTTCAGACTCTTTACAGAGCACGGAGACCAGTTTTATTTCTCAGTGCAGCAACCTACTTGATAGCGGTCAAGCATGTAAAAGTGTTTGACCAAATGTTATAAAAAACTGATCGGAATTAAAATCACTCATAGCCACTTCAACTCCTATAATTTGACGGCTTGTTGTCTCTGAGTCATGGCTTAGTTCTAACACGATGTCTTATCTTGCTCACAGGCTTGGAACAGCAAAACACAATTATCATTCATATCATTTAAGATGGGCGGCACGGTGGCGCAGGGGTTAGCACGGTCGCCTCACAGTAAGAAGGTCCTGGGCTCGAACCCCGAGGTTGTCCTAACTTGGGGGTCATTCCAGGTCGTCCTCAGTGTGGAGTTTGCATGTTGTCCCCGTGTCTGCGTGGGTTTCCTCCGGGTGCTCCGGTTTCCTCCCACAGTCCAAAGACATGTAGGTCAGGTGAATCGGCCATACTACATTGTCCCTAGGTGTGAATGTGTCGAACCCTGTGATGGACTGGCGGCCTGTCCAGAGTGTCTCCCCGCCTGCCGCCCAATGACTGCTGGGATAGGCTCCAGCATCCTGCGACCCTGATCAGGATAAGCGGCTTGGATAATGGATGGATGAATAAATGGATGGATGGATTATTTAAGATAAGATCATTCCTTTTTAATCCTTGATAGAAAGTTGTATTGTCCAGCAGCAAGCAGACTCGAACTGTTCAGCAACGCGTACATAAACAGTACAAAAATGAAGACTAATACAACTACTCTGCATGCTATAGCATAGGCAAGGATACCCTACAAGGTTATAGATAATAACAGTGTTGGTAACAAGCATGCAATATCAATATGCTGCAAAATAAATAAATATATGGTGCCTGTTTGTAACTATGAGATATTCTATCGGGAGTACTGAACAATCAACAATAAACAAGAACAATTCTAATTTGAAAGAACTGAGAATAAAAATCACAAGTGAAGATAATAAAAGTTAGTGTAAAAATATAACATAAACCAGAGGAATAGGTGTCCGGGTAGTGTAGTGGTCTGTTCCGTTTCCTACTAAGACGGAGATCGGTGGTTTGAATCCCCGTGTTACCTCTGGCTTGGTCGAGCGTCCCTACAGGCACAACAAGCCATGTCTGCGGGTGGGGAGCCGAATGTGGGTATGTATCCTGGTCGCTGCACTAGCGCCTCTTCTGGTCGGTCAGGGCGCCTGTTCAGGGTTGAGGGGGAACTGGGGGGTATCGCGTGATCCTCCGGCGCGCTACGTCCCCCTGGTGAAACTTCTCACCGTCAGGTGAAAAGAAGCGGCTGGTGACTCCACATGTATCGGAGGAGGCATGTGGTAGTCTGCAGCCATCCCCGGATCAGCAAAGGGGGTGGAGCAGCGAGCGGGACGGCTCAGAGAGTGGAGTGATTGGTTAGGTACACTTAGGGTGAATAAGAGGGGAGCCCCCCCCCCCAACAAAAAACCCCAAAACAAAACAAAACAAAAACCAGAGGAATAGAAAAGAAGAAGCAGCATGGTAGGTATTGGAGTGAATAAATCCTCCTTTTCTCACGAGCCAACACATTTTGATGAGGTAATCACTTTTAGTACTGTTACTGGCTGGGATGGCTTTTCCTCACAAGGACCATGATGTGGACTTATAAGCTAACACCGTATGCTCCGATGGCAGGGTGTGGACATCGACTTAAAGAAGAGTAATCAGGAGAACCTGGTGGAGGTGGGAAGCTTGCTGCTGACTATGGACAGTCTTCCCTCACCGGAGGTCCCCAGCCTGTACTCCCGCCTCTGCAGCCTGCAGAGACTCAAGGTCAGACCTTCATTCACAACACTATCTTCATTTAAATACATGGGTAAAATGGTCAGATGTGGGCATCCGGGTGGCGTAGGGGTCTATTCCGTTGCCTACCAACACGGGGATCGCTGGTTCGAATCCTTGTGTTACCGCCGGCTTGGTCGGGCATCCCTTCAGACACAATTGGCCATGTCTGCGGGTGGGAAGCCGAATGTGGGTATGTGTCCTCCCAGGCCATTCCAGTCGCTGCTCCACCCCCTCTGACGACCCGGGGAGGGCTGCAGACTACCACATGCCTCCTCCGATACATGTGGAGTCGCCAGCCGCTTCTTTTCACCCGACAGTGAGGAGTTTCGCCAGGGGGACGTAGCAGGTGGGAGGATCACGCTATTCCCCCCAGTTCCCCCTCCCCCATGAACAGGCGTCCTGACCGACCAGAGCAGGCGCTAGTGAAGCGACTAGGACACATACCCACATCCGGTTTCCCACCCACAGACACAGCCAATTGTGTCTGTAGGGATTCGAACCAGCGATCCCCGGGTTGGTTGGCAACGGAATAGACCACCACGCCACCCGGATGCTCAGATGTGTTGCTTTATTTGGACATGTGTACTTTCTTCACAGTGGGACTCAAATTCTCTCAGATATGAAACCACGTTGTGCTTTCTACTCTCTTTATAGGCGGAGCTCACATTTACAGTGTGCCTTCACTTCCGGTACTCGAACTTGAACGAGGAGGTCCAGGAAAGGCAAACAGTGACAGTTGGCAAACCGCTAGTCTCCAAACTCAACCTCCACCAATGCCTGATGCCTTGCTCCTTTTCCGCCTCCTCCTCTCTCGACCTTCAACCCTCCAGTCTTGCTGAGCCTTCTTCCTTTGCTGAGGGCTTTGAGCCAGGCTTCATTGCTTCTGAAACGTCTTCTGTCATTTCGGCCTCAACCACCTGCTCATATTATCTACAGAATGCCAGAGAGTTGGCCCCTGCAGCCTCTGTGACTCCGGCCAGGAGCGTTAATGTGCCAGAGGAGAACGACGGTCCGGACTGTGATGCTCCTCAGCCCCTTATGGCCAGCAGAAGCTTGCCTCACAGCCAAGGAGATGATGGCAGCTGCAAACTCAGCAGCATGTACACTTTCCATTCTTGTTAAAGGGGACCAACTCTGCAATTTGGTACCCACATCATCGATGCTGAAATAGTGGAACAACATAGATATAAAAAGAGGGAATGGAAAAAAGTGTGTTTTCGTTGTAAATGACAAAACACACAGATCAATGTTTTTTTTCTTTTTTATATTTTCCCCCCCAGTTGTACTTGGTCAATTACCCTATTTTCTGAGCCGTCCCAGTCGCTGCTCCACCCCCTCTGCTGATCCGGGGAGGACTGCACACTACCACATGCCTCCTCTGATACACGTGGAGTCTCCAGCCGCTTCTTTTCACCGGACAGTGAGGAGTTTCACCAGGGAACGTAGCGCGTGGGAGGATCACGCAATTCCCCCCAGTTCCCCCGAACAGGCGCCCCGATCGACCAGAGGGGGCGCTAGTGAAGCGACCGGGATACATACCCACATTCGGCTTCCCACCCGCAGACACGGCCAATAGTGGCTGTAAAGAAGCCCGACCAAGCCGGAGGTAACACGGGGATTCGAACTTAGGATCTCCGTGTTGGTAGGCAACGGGACAGACCGCTATACTACCAGGACGTCCTGAGAAAATGTTTTACTTCAACTTAAATATCTGAACAGTTTGGCGCTGCAACTTTCTCCCACTACGGTGTTCATGTGCTCCTCTGCCTTTTACACAGCTCAACAGGTCTCGTGCCAGTGGTTTTCTGTGACATTATTAATTATGGATTTCTCCTGATGGACGTATTGGTACTAAATTATGTGACATGGATTTGCTTTACTGATATCTGACATGAGATTACATTTAAAACCCAAGAGGTAGGTACAGTCGGTGGTTGGAAGTGAGTGAAAGAATAAGGGCAGGAGCTGCCATGTTTGGTGTTTTGCCGCGTGTACTGATGAGCCCTCGGGTATTACTTTTCAACTTCCTACAGTGAATATCGATACTAAGAGATATTGCTGTATTGCCGATGTTCACACTATGTATATGTGCAATGAACTGTATTTCAATTTCAAATGTAAATTGTAACTAACAAGTTACAAGCGATGACCACTATATTGTATTGCCATGGTGTAGTGTGAAAGAGTAAATATCTGAAAAAGTAAATACCTGAAAGAGTAAACACCGGAAAGAGTAAATATCTGAACGAGTAAATACCTGAAAGAATAAATACCTTAAAGAGTAAATACCTGAAAGAGCAAATATCTGGAAGAGTAAATACCTGAAATAGTAAATATCTGAATGAGTAAATACCTGAAAGAGTAAATACCTGAAAGAGTAAATACCTGAAAGAGTCAATACCTGAAAGAGTAAATATCTGAAAAAGTAAATATCTGAAAAAGTAAATACCTGAAAGAGTAAGTACCTGAAAGAGTAAATGTCTGAAAGAGGAAATGTCTGAAAGAGTAAATATCTGAAAGAGTGAATGTGCATGATCATCCGTCCAGCAATATTTTTTACCAGCCAAGTCAACACAACAAGGCAAAATATAATTTTCCTATCATGTAAGTTGCCGTGAATCCAGTCAAGTTTTTTTTTTTTTTTTTGCTTTGTTTTAAAGGTGCATCCGGGTGGCGTGGTGGTCTATTCCGTTGCCTACCAACACGGGGATCGCCGGTTCGAATCCCCGTGTTACCGCTTGGTCGGGCATCCCTACAGACACGAGGTGAGGGGAAACTGGGGGAAATAGTGTGATCCTCCCACGCGCTACGTCCCCCTGGCGAAACCCCTCAGTGTCAGGTGAAAAGAAGCGGCTGGTGAATCCACATGTATCGGAGGAGGCATGTGGTAGTCTCCAGCCCTCCCCGGATCGGACGAGGGGGTGGAGCAACGACAGGGGATGCTCGGAAGAGTGGGGTATATAATTGGCCAAGTACAATTGGGCGGGGAGAGAAAAACGTTGTTTTTTTTAAATAACTAAATTAAAACACAAAGCTAATCAAGTTAAAGTGTTTTCCAACCAGCTCGGTTAGATCTTGGCGGTGAAGAGGAGGGGAACATTGTAAAGAATCATAAATTGAAAACACGTTTGCCAACACGGTGGGCTGTGCCGGTGCAGTCTGTGAATGCTTTGCTTCGGCACTATGTGCCTCTGAAGAAGGTTCTGGCAACCATGTCTTCAGAGGACAGGCGTGAGTTTGGCACCAAGGCCAGTGGATTATTGAAGTTGTGTGGACTTATCAGTTGTTGTTTGCTCTTCCTGTGTGCCAGAGGGCTCTCGACCCTGTGGTAAAATCGTGTTGTATTTTGCAGCAGGCAGACGTATCCGCTGCTGACACAAAGAAAGCTGCATTAAGAACGAACATGGTTTTGGGTGGCCTAAGGTCAGATGCTGGATTTTCTTCTCTTTGGCAAAGCTGCCTTGACAGATCAGCGGAGTGGGATGTTAGCCCACCAAATGGCCCAAGACATGTTTCCAAAAGGAAAGACTCTAGGCTTGGCACAGCTCACTCTTTATGAGTATTACAGGACAACTTCTTCTGAAATTCTTGATCTGCTTGACATTGAGACCCATTTCAGCCAGAAGACTTTTGACATTTGTGACACAGTAGAACGGCTTATTTTAACTGCAGTAAGTGGAAGTGGCTTGAATGTACAAGGTTTGGAATTTGTCACTGGTCACTTTGGAGGTGATTTGGACTCTGGTCGTCTTCAGAACCAGCTTATGGTCCTTCCTGAATTGGTGGCTGGGAAACATGCAAGCTCAGTGAGGGATGTAATCAAAGAGGTGAAAGATACTGGTCTGGCAGGGAGATTGTACAGTCAGGTGGCAAAGCTAATCCGTGTGTACTTGGTCATTCCTGGGTCCTCAGCTACTGCAGAGAGAACATTTTCAAGCTTAAGACGTTTGAAAAATCCCCTGCGGTCAACTGACTGCTGGAAGGCTAAACAGCATAGCAATGTTACACACACACACACACACACACACACACACACACACACACAAGGACAGATGCACACACTTAGATCTCAATGAAGTAGGGGACATGTCTGTCCTTAAACATCAGAGAAGGAAGGACACATTTGGACATTTCAAAGAATAATCTCGTTGTATTGTACAGTCCCACCAAGATCTCGTGGAGGGTTTTTGTCATTGTTGCGACCCAAAATGATTGAATTTGCAGCCGCTTTTCTCCAAAGTTGCGATGCAATTTCAAACTTTTTTTTTGCAATAAAATTGCAGGAATGTTTGAAAAATCTAAGGCAGCTGGAAAATGTTCTGATTGTATTAACGTTTTCTCATGTTTGTAGCATCAACAGGAAGTCTCATAGGGTCATTCACGCCTGTGGGGGCGCCATAGGCACCAAAGGGGTTAAACTGATGTTGAGATACACCAATCAGCCGCAACATTAAATCCACCTGCGTAAACCAGTTTTTTCATGATTAAAATGCTTTAAACTGTATAAACATATCTATAACACTTAATGTCATTATATGATGTGTAATTATATGATCAGATAATCATAAGTGAATTACATTCAAAAGTAACGTTTTTAAATGAAATCACTTGTAGGTAATAGGGGCCTACTCGTGCATAACTTGATCCATCTAATTGTAAAGAATTAGTCGAGAATGTATATGTATATTTATGAATTTCAACATAGTTATTAATAAATACATTTGTAGATAAATGGAGTTAGCATGTGTTCAGACAAGTACTTGGCTCAGCTGTGCAGCTGTCAGCTGCTGCTGAGACTTCATGATGTAAACAGGATGGGGAATACGGGTAAAGTGGGACAACTGGTAAAGTGGGACACTTACATTTCATCATCTTTATCTTTATGTCACGTATCTGGAAAGAACCCAAAAGCAGACGGGACAACCAGGTAAGGGAAGAAATCAAGTCTTTATTGAAGTGGCCGATCCCAGGGGTAGAGCAGGAGTTGGCTCAGTGGCAGGTACACTGGCAGGCAGAAGTCCATGAATGGCTACGTTCCAGCGAAGACTGGTCCACAGTGGAGGCTTTTTAAGGGTGAGGGCGATTGCTTGATGGCCAGCTGGTGTGCCGGGGTGAAGGAGGGGTCAGCAGGTGTCAGCTGGTGTGCCGGGGTGAAGGAGGGGTCAGCAGGTGTCAAGGGAGAGAGGGCGATTGCTTGATGGCCAGCTGGTGTGCCGGGGTGAAGGAGGGGTCATCAGGTGTGCCAGGGTGAAGGAGGGGTCAGCAGGTGTCAAGGGAGAGGGGCTGTGACACTTTATGTGTATATACTTCCATTATACAAACAAGTTTCTAAGTTTATTATAAGTTTCAGTAGCTCTGACATTTAAGCCATTTGGATCATAATTTAGAATGATAATGAATGAAAATGATCATAAAGTGTCCCACTTTACCTGTATTCACCCTATTTAGATGTTATGATTGTGATCATTGTCTTAATGGGGGTTCATGCTTCTCGACCACCCTACAGGGTTTTGGGTTCACCAACCATAGGAACAAATATCTGTGGGACACTGATACATTGCAGTAATATGATCCATAATTACATTAAAATATTTTACATTGAATCATACAATAACCACACCGTACAAAAACAGGTAGCTTTATGAGTCCTTTATCTAATGCACACACCATACTGTGCTTGGCGAGAAGGTTTGGCTATACTACTTTTACACTGGTGATGGCCCCTATGCTTCATGGTAATACCAAACACAATCTTTTCTCTTGTGAGGAACCAGTTGGATTTTAGTTAACAGCCAGTCATTCCTATGAGAATTGCTCAGCTGGCACATAGGCCGAAAAAGTTTCTGGCTTCCGAGTTACTTCCGGGTACATGGGGCCCACTGAATATGCGCAGTAGTGTTACTCGCATCATGCCTCTAGGCCAGTCTTGGCTATGAGAAAGAGCGAGCCGCGTTCAGGATCCGGCGCTGCGCGTTCATGGGTGCATGATAAGACTACTACGGGACTTACTTGGGACTCAAAACCATGGATGTATTAATACAAACGGCCCAAAATAATAATAAAAAAACAACAACAATTACGTTCAAAACAAAGTCTTAACAAGTGACCAATAAATGTGACGCAAAACCACAAAGTCAAAACATCTTGATGTGTGAAAGAGAAGGCTCAGCTTTGTGTCATTTATTCACCTTTACCTTGGATTGTTGTTCATCCGAACAGCGTTTGTTTAACCTAGTAGAGATCCGTCCCGACACACATGACCGCGCGTAGAGTGCTCGTACACAGCCGTGACGTCATGCAGAAAAAAAAGATTTTCTTGGCTTGTTTTGGGCTTTGGAATTTTTCAAAAAAAATATTAAAACGCCATGGCTTAAAAATATACAATACAAAGAGTAATAATTGACCATGATTGTAGCTGCAGGTGTGCTGTCAACAGTTTTACAGGAGTCTCTTTTACAATGGTGGTCTGTGAGGAAAACGCTTTTGGGCCGCATGAGATCTTCCGCTGCAATACCGCGAGTGGCCACTGGAAAAATTGGCTGCAAGGCTGAGCGGTGGGGCCCTATCCAATAATCCATGGTCCCATTCGCGCGCGTGTGTGTGTGTGTGTGTTAGGGTGACCATGCGCCCCGTTTTTCCCGTGACAGTCCCGTTTTTCAGTCTACTTTCAGGTGTCCCGACTTATTCTCAAAAATGACCTACGTGTCCCGTATTGTAGTGCCTGGTGATTGGCATGGTTATTCTGTGTGTGTATCTGTTGAGATATGACACCAGTGTATTTGTATGACTATGTGTTACTGTGTACTATTATTTTGTTTACGACTTTGTTTGTCCACGAGTGGGCGGTGTTGCGCTTGCATGCGCGGATTGATTACGTCACTGAGACGCTGTTCATTTTTCTTCTTCTCCCAAAACGACCGAATAAACGAAGACTGCATTTTTTTTCCCTCCAGCAGAAGTTCTGTAGTCAGTACGATTCTTTATAACGATTTAATAATCCACTTCATCTGCACAGAGATAGACATAAAGTATTAGTCTAGTCTTCTAACAGGTTATGGGCCCAGGTAACGTTGGATTATTTAGTAGTTTGATAAAAGAAGTACACGAAGTACACGAAGTGTGATAACCTCGGATGGCGGGATGCGCGCAGGTTAGCACGGAGTAGCAAGTTAGCAAGTGTGAAGCTAGTTAGCATCGAGAGAGGCTATCGGGAAGCTAACGGAACGCTAAGCTAACGCTACCTAGGGAGATGGAGCGAAAGAAGAGCAGGTGGCCCACATTCAACGGACAGGCCGATGAGTATGAACTGTGGGAAGAGCGAATGCTCTGTTGCATGCATGGTGTGGGGCTGAAAACCACCATTCTTACCGAGCCCGTGGGACCTTTGACAGCGGAAGAGCAGGCCCTAGACGAGGAGCGGAACGCGGACGCCTACTGCGCATTGGCGCCTTTATTGGACAACACAAGCTTGGGACTGATCTTCAGAGAAACGAAGGACAAAGGTTGGATTTTAGTTAAGAGTCTACGGGTGTTGCGGGAACATTACATTGGTAAGGGCAGAACCCGGATTGTCACTCTGTATGTAACATTGACTGGGCTAAAGAAAGCTGATAATGAGACGATAACAGAATACATTATCCGAGCTGAACAAATCATTACGGCTCTCAAAGGGGCGGGAGAAGCACCGAGTGAGGGACTAATGATGGCCATGGTGATGAGGGGGTTACCTGAGAGATATAAGCCATTCACTCTAACGGTGACACATGGCGACAGTGAGTTGACATTGGGACAATTTAAGGCCAAATTGAGAAACTTTGAGGCGGCAGAAGATGTAGCTAATGCTACAGCATCGGACGAGACGTCCGAGAGGGTGATGAAGGCCCACGCAGCGCCTAAGAAAGCCAGTGAAACGCTGTGAGGGAGATGATGAACAAACGGTGTGCTGGCGATGCGGTGACAAAGGCCATCGGAAAACGGACTGTTCACGCAGCGTGTGGTGCAGCTTCTGCCGGGTCAAGGGTCACACGGACAAAGTGTGCAAGAAGAAGGACCGCGCTGATGGAGCCAGGTGTGCACGCGAGCAAGGTGGCGGCGGCGGTGGTGGTCACGGAGCAGGTCAAGGTCAGGGACCGGGGAATACTGCGGAAGAAGAGAACTACATCTTCAGAGTGCAGGCTGGAGAGACCAGCTCAGCAGGACCAGGACGACGGCAACAGTTCAAACCAGGATTGATTGTGGACTGTGGGGCTTCTTCCCACATAGTCAATGATAAGAAGAAGTTCAAGAGCTTTGACAGCTCGTTCGAGCCAGAGAAACACTGCATGGAGCTGGCGGACGGTAAGCGCACCTTTGGTGTGGTGCAGGGCAGGGGAGATGCTACGGTATGTCTGCTCGACAGTGAGGGGCGACGGTGTAGAGTGACACTGCGGAACGCACTATATATTCCATCGTACCCCCAAGAGCTCTTCTCTGTGAAGTCTGCGACAGCACATGGAGCCAGTGTGTTCTTCGAAGAGGGCAGAGATGCCCTAATGTCACCGGATGGTACCAGGTTTGACATTTTTGTACAGGGGAAAATGTACTATTTGCAAACTGAATGTGTTGTTGAAAAGTGCCATGTGAGCCATGATATAGAAACTTGGCATGAGATAATGGGCCACTGCAACTATGACGATATCATAAAGCTACAGGATATCACTGATGGTATGCATATAAAGGGTAAAGTGTGTAAACCTGACAAAGAGTGTGCAGTATGCATAGAAGGGAAGTTTACCCAAAACAGGAAATCTACAGACAAAGCCAAGACACCACTGGAGTTGGTAAACACTGATTTAGCTGGTCCTGTGGCAAATGAGTCCATTAATGGTTTCAGGTACATGCAATCGTTTACAGATGTGTGCACAGGGGCTGTGTGTGTTTATTTCTTAAAAACAAAGAGTGACACAGTGCAAGCGACCGAGAAATTTCTGGCAGATGTAGCTCCCTATGGGACAGTGAAATGCATAAGGTCGGATAATGGAACTGAGTTTACAGGCAAGGAGTTTCAAACCCTGTTGAGACGGAACAAAATAAGACATGAGACGTCCTGCCCATACTCTCCCCAAGAAAATGGCGTTGCAGAGAGAGAAGGACGCACACTATTCGAGATGGCAAGGTGTATGCTAATAGATAGTGGTCTACCAAAGAGCCTCTGGCATTATGCCGTACAGGAGGCAGCCCACACCAGAAACAGATGCTTCAACAAGCACACAGGCACTACGCCATACACGGCAATGACAGGAAAAAAGTGCAACATGGCTAGAATGCAAAAATTCGGGACAGAATGCTATGCTTACCAGCAGGACAAGGGAAGGTTAGATTCTAGATGTGAGAGGGGGCGTTTTGTAGGACACGACAAGAACAGCCCGGCCTACCTAGTCTACTACCCTGACCAAGAGAAAATACAGAAACACAGACTAAGTTTATACACAAGGCAACTAGTGAAAATGAGACTCAAACACCAGGTCTGCACCCAGAAGACTGGGTAAGAGAGAGAAAGTCTGTTGAGACAGCTGCAACTCAGCCTAGAGTACAGACTGACGGTACACAGTCAGCACCCGAGGATGATGACGAGGAGCACCCAAGGGTGACATCACAAGCCTCAGCCAGTGGGAGGTACCCGCAAAGGGAACGCAACCCTCCGAGATACCTGATTGACTATAGTCAGGGCGACAGTGATGACAGCTCACTCACTACTATAGATTATGCATACAGGGCAATGTGCGGTGTCCCTCTGACCTTTAAAGAGGCCATGGAATCGCCAGAATCAGAAAAGTGGTCCAGGGCAATGGACGAGGAAATGGAGTCTCTAAGAGACAACAAAACATTCACCCTTACGAAATTGCCAGAGGGCAAGAAAACAGTGGGAGGAAGGTGGGTGTATTCGATAAAGACAGATATAGACGGACACGACAAGTACAAGGCTAGATTTGTAGCAAAGGGATATAGCCAGAGAGCTGGGGTGGATTATGGGGAGACATTTTCGCTGACAGCCAACCTAACAAGTGTTCGAGTGCTTCTACAGAAGGCGGCTCAATATGACTTGATTTTACACCAGATGGATGTAAAGACGGCCTATCTTCAAGCCCCCATAGAAAGTGACATATACATGGAACAACCTGAGGGTTATATTGAGAAGGGAGAAAAACTAGTGTGTAAACTAGAGAAGTCAATCTACGGCCTCAAGCAGTCTGGCCACAATTGGAACTTACTGTTACACGAGTGTTTGACAGGTGATGGTTTTACACAAAACCAATCAAACCATTGTGTGTACTCCAAGGAGTCACAGGAAAGGATGTCATTGGTGTATTGCCCTACAGACGAAATGGTTGCGGGTGTAATGACGAAGCCCGCATCCAAGGTAAAACAAGACATTTGCTAAGGAAATGTTTGGTGTGTGAAATGTGAGTGGTATGGGTTATACCAAGTTTCTTTTCATTATTTTTTTTAATTTTGTTCTATAAATATGAAAAGGTATACAGTAAGCTCATGATTCATAAGTGGGAGTGTTGAGATATAACACCAGTGTATTTGTATGACTATGAGTTACTGTGTACTATTATTTTGTTTACGACTTTGTCCACAAGTGGGCGGTGTTGCGCTTGCATGCGCGGATTGATTACGTCACTGAGACGCTGTTCATTTTCTTCTTCTCCCAAAACGACCGAATAAACGGAGCCTGCATTTTTCCCTCCAGCAGACGTTCGGTAGTCAGTACGACTCTTTATAACGGTTTAATAATCCACTTCATCTGCGCAGAGATAGACAAAGTATTAGTCTAGTCTTCTAACAAATGTGTGGTGCGGTATGTAAATGACCAGGAGGTGTTGAAAAAATGTGCGTGCACCTGGCGAGAAAGTCCAGTCCGTGATCCAAGAGGGGTTGTCCGAGAAAGTCCAGGTCCGAGATCCGGGAAGTCGAGTCCGAAAGGAGGGGTCCAGATAGAGGGACAAGGGGGGAGATCGCAGGAGAGGTCCGGGGAGAAACGTGAAGGTCGCTGGGGACGAGGGAGACGCGGGGAGCCGTGGAAATCGCGGAGGGAGAGTCTTGGGAGGAAACAGAGACACGAAGATAAGACACTGGGGAATAAACAGAATGCAAGGAACGCTGGAGGGCTTGTCAGAACTTTACCGCAGGGTTCAGTACGTCGAAGCACTGAGAGACGTTC
Source organism: Lampris incognitus (assembly GCF_029633865.1). NCBI lineage: Eukaryota > Metazoa > Chordata > Actinopteri > Lampriformes > Lampridae > Lampris > Lampris incognitus. The sequence continues at coordinate 63,779,187 of NC_079213.1, forward strand.
TGGGAGGCTTCTTGTAGAAGGCTGCCTGATTGCCACAGGTGTGCCTGATGGATGATGGCAAACACCTGGTGCAGTGCAGCGCTCGTCTCCTCAGAGCGCGAGCCGAGCGCTCGGATGTTTCCGGCACGTCCGAGCTAGGGGAGTGGCTTGAACGTGCCGGGGAGGCAGCTCGGGGCGGTGTAACCACAACAGAAATGTAATATTATTATTGAGGTGTTGGACTAGCCTTCGGTTCTGTTACCCCAGGAGGACAATCCCAAATGAGGTTCTAGATCTTTGGGCTATTCTATTGATTTCATTCCTCTCTCAACTCATTTTCACATATATTTTGAATATATGGTGGCCCAGTGGTTAGCACTGTTGCCTCACAACAAGAAAGTCCTGGGTTTGAACCCCAGGCCTTCCCAGGTCCTCTCTGTGTGGACCCCTATTTATTACATATTTATTAACAGGACAATGAGAAAAGTGAAATGACCTTTCATGAAGATGTATTGTTTATTCACAATAGAAAATAATAAATGAAATGAAAATAGACCCCTTTTTAGTGTTCTTTTAAGGCACTAAGGAGTTTCACTCGACATCAAAAATATAAGCACTTACCCTTTAAACCTGTATTCACAATTAGGAAACATTAATAATCAATTTGCATGAATTTACATTCACAATAAACACTTGACAGAAACTAACAACAAAGAAGTATTCACTGGTGTGGGCCCACTTCATAAAAATAAAAACAAAAGCCGGCAATAAACCAATAAACAACCCCGTTGCAGGCCTGATGGGAGCTGGGTTTGAGCACGGTAACCGTGGGTGACTCACCCCTGATGAAAAGTCAAAGGTCTCTGCCCTTTAATGTCCGGTGACGGCCTTTCACGCCATCTGTTCCGGCGATGACTATGGTGAAGGAAAATCCCCCCCGGTCCTAGAGGCGATGAAGAGGGGAAACAGTGGAGCTCCCTCGTTGCCAGAGGTGCAGCCGTGCTTTCCCGGCCACACGGGGCGCTGTCTGGTGACACTGTGTGCAGCCTCAATGTCCGCCCATGCAGGGTTAGCATACATTAGCAGGGGCGCTAACTAGCTGCTAAGTAGCATGTGGCAGTATACACTGGACGAGACTAGCTCCAAAAACACATGCTACAGGTTAACAAGACTTCAGTGACATGTTAGCTGGTAGCTAAACATAATATCAGCAGTCCAAACTGTCAGCAAAAAACAAATTTAGAGCATAATACACTCAAACCCTCATGGCCGAGTGCCAGCCGGCTCTCGTCTTTCGCTCCGCTCTCTGAGCACGACCCGTTAGCCCCGCCCCCTAACTGTTGCGAGGCACATACTTAAAGTGACATAGACTTGTGGTGTAGAAATTATGGGATGTCAACTGCTATGTACATATTAACTGAAACTTAACTCTGGTGTATTTACACCGGGGTTACACTTATATTACTGTTTTCCCATATCTTATTTATTACTGACATGTTTCTCTGTTTTGTTCCTCACTTCATTCTAACTTAACAACAGCAACATTGTAGTGATGTTGACGATGACATTTTCTTTGTTATCATTATTATCATCATAAGTAGTGATCGTAGTAGTAGTACATTTTATCATGACCACAGCAGATAATTTCTTTAAGACAGGATTTTAATATTTCAGATTGTGGAGAATCTGAAGACAGCAGGGAACCAGCAGGCCTCTCCCTCTGCAGATGTGTCCTACGCTGGCCCCACAGATGTGGCCTGTGATTTCTGCACAGGGACTCAACCCCACAAAGCCCTTCTGACCTGTTCAGTGTGCCTGGCCTCCTACTGCTCCACTCACCTCCAGCCTCACTACACTGTTCTTGTGCTGAAGAAGCACAAGCTGGTCTCTGCCACGGCCCGACTGCAGGAGAAGATGTGCTCCAGTCATGACAAGCTGATGGAGGTGTGCTGTCGTACAGACCAGCAGTGTATCTGCTATCTGTGCACCATGCATAAACATAAGGGCCACGATACAGTGTCGGCTGCAGCAGAAAGGGCTGAGATACAGGTAGGACCACCACAACTTGTTGATCACGAACAAACAAGAGGCAGTCCTGTGAGGTTACATGCAGAATAGTTTTGGTTTGTATATGGAAAACCTTCAGTTTCTCAACACAGAATATTCAGCACATCTAAAAGCCGAGGCTCCCTGTGTTACCTTAAAAACTGCTGACCGACACAGAAATGCTTCCCTCTTTAGTCTCCCTTTGCCCAGCTGCAATGTTTTGGTATGTTTTCTTCCAGAAACGGCTGGATGTTAGTCGCCAGAAAGCCCAGCAGAGTCCAGGAGAGAGAGAAGGAGATTAAGAAGCTGAGACAGGCTGTGGAGGATCTGAAGGTGAAGAAAATGGACTAAAGTGTGTGCTGTTGTTTGTCTGGTAAAGTGACAAATGACCATATTTGCCTCTCTCCTAGTGAGGGTTGGCAGAGATGATGGAACAGATATATTCTGTTGGCTGAGGAGAGTCCCAACTTGAACAAAATGTTTGCACAAGGTGTTTTTTTTTTGTTGAAAACTTTATTTTCCAATTTTCAAGTTTTTTTGTAACAGGTATACAAGGCACACGAACAACAACAACAACAAAAAAGAAACGTGTAGGAATCCCCCCCTCCCCCCAAGGCTCAAAAAAAGAAAAGAAAAGAAAAAAAGGACTATGCAGGGATTTCTTATTCCAATTCCACATAATAACCATATTTTTGAAGACGATATAAAGTTGTACACATATATCTATAAGTATTGTCGTTACAACCAGGTAAATAAAAAGTACATTCAATAAAAGGGAAAACCTTCAATAAAGTCTATGAAAGGACTCCAGGTCAAAGTAAAGTTTTTGTGGGTTTTACATATTTTATATCGGAGCTTTTCTAAAGGTAGAAAGGACAGCACCTCCCTCAACCACTGCAAAAACGATGGAGATTTATTCCACTTCCGGTTAAATAGGATAAGTCTGCATGCTAGTAATGAGGCAAACGCTCTATCTAGCATTTGCCTGCAAAGTTGTGACCTTACAGTTAGGGAGCGGTATGCCAAAGATGGCTGTGTGAAAATCAGGGGTTATGGTCTGTTTACAGATATGTGAGAATACATTAAATGTCTGTCCCCAATAACTGCTGAGGGAGGGGCATGCCCAGAACATGTGTCCCACCGAGGCTGGACTATGGCTGCACCTCGGACAGCCAGGGTCTGTGGTGGGAAAGATTCTGGCAAGCTTGTCCCCCAAGTAGTGAAGACGGTGAAGCACCTTAAACTGAATGAAGCCATGTGGTATACACAATGAGGATGTATGTAAACGAGTTAAGCTGTCCCACCATGCCTCTTCAGAAAGCTCTACACCCAGCTCTCTCTCCCATGCAGTTTTTGTTTTGTCCCAGGATATCTGTTTCAATCCCTGTATCAGTGTGTAAATTATAGAGACCCGTTTCCCCAAAGGGATCCATCTCTAGAATAACATCTAATTGGCTCCTGGGTGGCAGATACGGAAATGAGGGAAACACTTTCTTGGCAAAACTACGGATTTGAAGGTGTCTAAAAAAATGGGATGTGGGTATGTTATGGTCTTTGGTAAGTGTTTCAAATGAGGTGAATGTTCCGTCTTTAAATACATCCCAGAAAAACACCAGTCCATGTCTATGCCAGTGTTGAAATGCCTTATCTAACACAGATGACGAGAAGAAGTGATTATTTGCTACTGGGAAAAGACCGCTAGCAGGCTTTAATCCAAAATGCCTCCTAAACTGGAGCCATATCCTAAGTGAAGCTTTAACCACCGGGTTCGTTATTTGTATGTTAGGATTATGTGGTAGTGGAGAGGTGAATATCGCTAAAGGATTGGATAAGAGCTCCATGTGAACCCAATCTGTGCCCTGTTGATTCTCATATGTAAATGCCCAATGGAAAAGTTTTACAATGTTCGCAGCCCAGTAGTTACACAAGGTGTTTTCCCACATGTTTTATCTTTCACCCTATCTCACCCTTTTTGTTTTATTGTCTTATTTTCATCGTTTGAGTTTATTTGCTAAGGGATTTGTAACTATCTATTTAAATGAAGTGTGATACTAACACAGTTTAAAATGCATCAGAGGTGGAAGAAAGGACTGGAATAGAAGTTCATATTAGTCACATGTAAATTTAGGATCCATCTGGTCCTTCTTCTTAAATGAAATGCAGGTTCTTTACCAGGCAGGTGTTTGTATCTTTCTACTGACAGAGCTCTGCACAGACTGCAGTGGAGGACAGTGAGAGGATCTTCACTGAGCTGGTGGCCTCCATTGAGAGGAGGCGCAGCGAGGTGAAGGAGCTCATCAGAGCCCAGGAGAAGACTGCAGTCCGTCAGGCTGAAGAGTTTCTCCTGCAGCTGGAGGAGGAAATGGAAGAGTGGAGGAGGAGCGATTCTGAGCTGGAGCAGCTGTCACACACTGACGACCACATCCATTTCATTCAGGTGTTGTTTACTCCCCAGATTAATTATGAATTGTGATGTTAAAATATTAGTAGTTGTTAGTAATTAGTAGTAGTATTGAGTAGAAGCAGAATACTTCACAACTGCTATCATTAAACATTTATTGACATGCTACAGTACCAGAGGAGAGAAAAAAGATACGTGTATTTATGTTAACATTAGTTTACTGGAATATTAAATTATCTTTCCCTCACACACACACACACACACACACATATACACACACATACACATACACACGCACACACATACATACATACATACACACACGCACGCGCACGCATACACACACAGACACATACACATACACACACACATACACATACACACACACATACTTGCTTGCTTGCTGGTTGTCCATCGTGCCCGATGATGACCATCTTCTTCTATTTGTGGGTCTTTTGAGGACTCAGATAGCAGAAGATACCCGCGCAGAGATGGTTTTTAAAGTGGCATGGGGGGTGCGCTTCTCCCAACGCCACATGACTTGATTGTAGAGGAGATGGTTCCGATGGCAAGGGGGATCCCTAGACGACCGGCACCTCCACACAACTGCAGGGGGCTGCCGGAAATCCAGTTTTTCGGAAACCGCCTCGAAGCGTGCCGTCACAGCTTGCTTTTCTGTTGGGGTAAGCTCCCTTAGCCTTATGTCTTCCAGACTCACCCACAAGGCAGCGGGGCAGTGGTTGATAGGTGCCAGGGCGTGTCCACCAGGGTGGGCCTGCACACCATATCTCTGGGGCCCACTGCTGCTCCGAGATCCCCTGCCAAGTTAGCCTGGGGCCGCAAGACCCCAGTTACCATGTGTGGCCATAGGGAGGCCTGGCAGGAGTCTTGGTGAAGGAGAGGCTATGTACTGGCAAGGGAAGGCTTACACGCTAGGATGCTTCCCTATTCGCCACAAAGGCTAGCCAGCGGCAGCAAGCTAAGGGCAGGAGGGACACAAGCGGGTTGGAAGAACACATGCACCTTCCCTCCAACTACACACTGCTGCACTAGACACATCACAACACCCTGTGTGTATGTACACACACACACATACACACACACACGCAGACACATACACACACACACACACACATACATACACACACATACATACACACACACGCACACACACACATGGATATTGTAACTTCTTCATCCTGCAGCACATTTTGTAGTCAGGATGGTGTTTTCTTTTCATTCTTGTCAGATAACAGTGTGAAAATCAAAATGTATGAAAGGTGTATACGTTAAATGGATGTTATTTAGCGACTCACAGCTTGTTTGTTGTTGCTCAAATCAGCAGAATGTGTTTCAGACAGACAGGGAGGTAAAAACATGGTGTGTAAACATCCAGATGGAAGATTGTGTGTGGTTGATGTTTAATAGATAGACGCTGAATGATAACATCCACATCAGAACAGCATAAACCTCGATGGATCAGATGAGGTGTTAAAAGACTTCACCCTGCTATTAGTTTACCCCTTCTCTCTCTTCCTCTCTGAAATCCCCTTTAGCTTCACATGTAGAATTTACTGGATTCACGTTATGATTGTGTGTTGTAGAGAAATGTTTATGATATGTGCGACTTTAAGAATATACGAGTCAGGTTCCTGTTTATTGATGGTTTCTGTGTGATGTTAAATAAAGTGGTGTTTTGTTCCTGATAACCTGTAAATAAAAGCTATATTTTATTCAGTGTGTGTGTGTCTGTGTGACAGAGAGAGAGACAGAAGTGGTTGTGTCTCACCTGTGTGCATCCATGTACATGTTGTGCAGGTGAACATGTGTGTAGGTTTGTATTAGTGGCTTCACTGATGTGTTAATATGTCCCAGTAACACGTCTGCCATGTTTCCAGTACTTTTTTGTGTTATTTTTTGTCAGGTATGTGTGTATAAACAACATTTGTGTTGGTGATGGACTTTTTAACTCTGTCCCCTGCATGGATGTAATAGAGTAGAACTGGATACCGGATCTAAAAATGGTGCCTGTTAATTCCTATGATTTCTATTTATTTATTTATTTAAAGTGATTCATTTATAAAACATAAGGGCATCCAAACCATGACAGTGAGCATCTCTCAACATACAAGGCACCTGAGGTAAGACAGATAGCTTCAATAAAATAAAATATAAAATATGCCTATAGTCCCCGGGTCCTATAGGACCCTTTCGGAAAAAAAAGGGTCCCATATTCCCCGTTTTCCCCTAAAAAAGGTCCTATAATCCCGGTTGCAATAGACACCGGGGAACACAGAACCCTCTTTTGGAAAAAGGGTCCTATATTCCCCGCTGTTTCCAGGGGAACATAGGACCTTTTTCCAAATAAAGGGTTGTGGAGTTAGAAAACAACGAGACAGGAGACGTGAGAGTAGACGTAGTCGAGGTAGTTTACTAGCTCCAACTTTGCATGTCATACGTTCGACGACGACACTGAACTCTGTACCGGAAGCGGAAGTCCATTCTCTGACCCCTTACCTCTTCCCTTAAAGGTACACTGTCCTCTTAGGTGAATGTCTCTAGTTATATAGATGTGGGTCACCACAAAGGCCCCCCCAGAATTCACCTACACAAAACAATGCAAAACAGCAAAAGCGCAAGTCATGAACATAAAAATAGACTCTACAACAGAACAGTCAATGACATAGTGCAAAGTCACGGGGAAAACAAGTGACGAGTCGGGGGGCGGACCCTGCGGCCATAACGGCTGTGCTTCACAGGAGGGGAAACAGATGGGGCCGAAACCCGGGCCATAGGCGGGGCCGAAGCAGGAACAGAGGCAGGTGCCGGGGCCGACCTAGGAGGGCGTCCCCGCCGCGGGGGTAGGGCCAATTGCATTGGCTCCCCAATGTCCAAGTGAGCGGGCTTGAGACGGTCTATAGCGACCCGCTCCGGCCTGCCCCCCATGTCCACCACAAAGTTCTTATCCCCCGCCTCCAGGACGCGGAAGGGCCCGTCGTATGGGGGCTGCAGCGGGGACCGATGGCTGTCGTGCCTAATGAAGACGTACCTCGCCGATGGCAGATCCTTGGGGACGTAGGACCGGGGGAGGCAGTGTTGAGACATCGGAACGGGAGCGAAGGCACCGGCAGCGCTCCGGGGAGCAATGAGGTGAGAGGTGGCCGACCAGGGAGCCGTAGCATCCGGAAGAAACTCCCCCGGAACTCGCAGGGGCTGGCCATACACCAGCTCAGCGGAGGAGGTCTGGAGGTCGCCCTCGGGGCCGAACGCAGGCCGAGCATGACCCATGGGAGCCGGTCCATCCAGTCGCAGCCAGTGAGGCTTGCCCGCAGAGCGGCTTTCATGTCCCGATGGAACCGCTCACAAAGTCCGTTGCTCTGCGGGGTGTACGCCGTAGTGCGGTGGATCTTCATCCCCAGGTGCTCAGCGACCGCCGTCCAGAGCTCCGAGGTAAACTGGGAGCCCCGGCCGCTCGTGATGTCACCCGGCGTGCCGAAACGGGCCACCCAGCAGCCGATGAACGCCCGTGCTATCTCTGCTGCCGTCGTGGAGGACAAGGGAATAGCCTCTGGCCACCTGGTGGCCCTGTCCACAATAGTGAGGAGGAACGTATAACCACGGGAGGGGGGCAGGGGACCCACCAGGTCAACATTGACGTGGTCAAACCGCCTCTCTGGAACCACAAACGGCGCCAAAGGGGCCTTGGTATGGCGGTGCACCTTGGCGCGTTGGCACGCCACACACGAGCCGGCCCAGGCTCTAACATCCTTACGGAGCCCAGGCCAAACAAACTTGACGCTCACCAGCTTGGTCGAGGCCTTCACTCCCGGGTGGGAAAGGCCGTGGACGGTGTCGAAAACTCGGCGCCGCCAGGAAGTAGGCACCAGGGGGCGCGATTGACCGGTGGAGATGTCACAGAGGAGGGTGGTGTTGGCCGCGTCGAACGTCACGTCCTCCAGCCGTAGCGCCGTAGGGGTCGACCGGTAGTCATGAACGGTCGCGTCCTTGCTTGGTCCGCTGCCATAGCGGCGTAGTCGAGTCCCAAGTGAACGGCGTTAACAACCGCCCGTGAAAGGCAGTTGGCGACGAAGTTATCCTTGCCCGACACGTGTTGTATGTCCGTGGTAAACTCGGAAACCGCCGCGAGATGGCGCTGCTGACGCCCAGACCACGGTTCTGAGGTTTTGGCCATACAGAACGTCAGCGGTTTGTGGTCCACGAAAGCGGTGAACTGTCGGCCCTCCAATAGGAACCTAAAGTTTCTGGTTGCGAGGAAGAGACCCAGTAGTTCCCTATCAAAGGTGCTGTATTTGCGCTCGCTCTCACGGAGTTGTTTACTGAAGAACGCCAACGGCTGCCAGCCCCCCCCCCACCCACTGCTCACACACAGCCCCCACGGCGTAGTCGGAGGCATCCGTTGTAAGGGCTATGGGGGCGGCAGGCGACGGGTGAGCTAGCAGCGCAGCGTTGGCCAGCGCGGTCTTGGCGGCCACAAAAGCCTCGTCCATCCCCGAAGACCAGTCCAGCTCGTCCTTAGACTTCTTACCCCGCAGGGCCTCATACAGGGGACGCATGATGTGGGCGGCACGGGACAGGAAACGGTTATAAAAGTTCACCATGCCCAGGAATTCCTGCAGCGACTGTACAGTGCAGGGGAACATGGTGACAGCCTCAACCCTGGCAGGGAGGGGAACGGCCCCCTGTGGAGTGATGTGGTGCCCGAGGAAGGTGATGGACGACTCCCCGAACTGACACTTAGCTGGGTTGATGATGAGGCCGTGTTCGCTGAGCCTGTCAAACAGCTGTCTGAGGTGCGTCATGTGTTCCTCCGCCGACGCGCTGGCCACGAGGATGTCGTCTAAGTACACAAACAAAAATGGCATGTCGCGGAGCACAGAATCCATAAGGCGCTGAAAACGTCTGCGCCGCCCCTTTAAGGCCGAAAGGCATACGTAAAAACTCAAAGAGCCCAAAGGGTGTGATGACAGCCGTTTTTGGGACATCCAGTGGGTGGACCGGCACTTGGTGATACCCCCGCACTAAGTCGATTTTGGAATAGATGGCAGCGCCCGCCAGGTGGGTAGAGAAATCTCGTATGTGCGGTATGGGGTACCGGTCGGGGGTCGTGGCATTGTTTAGGCGACGGTAGTCCCCGCACGGGCGCCAACCCCCGTCGGCCTTAGTAACCATGTGAAGAGGGGAAGCCCACGGGCTGTCAGAACGGCGGACAATGCCGAGGCGCTCCATAGTCGAAAACTCCTCCCTGGCTATTGCGAGCTTGGCCGAGTCGAGGCGTCGGGCCCGGGCGTAAACTGGGGGGCCCACTGTGGTGATATGATGTTCCACGCCGTGCTTGGCCACCGCCGAGGAGAAGGTGGGTGTGGTGAGCTCGGGGAAATTTGCGAGCAGGCGTTGGTATGGATCCCCGGTGGAGAGTGTGTCAGCGAGGCACGGCGCTCCAGCGCCCCCAAGCGTGCAGGGGTATGACGCAAAAGAGACGGCATCAATCACGCGACAGTTTTTAACATCCACCAGCAGGTTGAAAGCACAGAGGAAATCCGCACCTAGGAGCGGGGTGGATACAGCAGCCATCACAAAGTCCCAGCCGAAACGTCGGCCGCCAAAACACACGTCCACATGTCTGATACCGTACGTCCGAATGGACGTGCCGTTGGCGGCGTCCATCTGGGGGCCGTGACTGTCGGTCATCGTGTCCACAGCTTGTGCTGGTAGTATGCTGCGTTGAGCGCCAGAGTCAACCAGCAGCCGCAGGCCCGACAAGGAGTCTCTGATGAACAACAGCTTGCAGTCACGGCCGGCGCCCATAGCCGTTAACGAGCGCCGGCCTTGGCGTTTCCCTGAACCCTGTAACTGCAGGGTTTGTGACACTGTTTTGCTTTTGCCCCAAACCTGGCATGGTAATAACAGAGCCCGTACACAGGTGGTGGTGGGGCGGTCTGGTGGGGTAGCAGGGCATGCACAAACTGTTGCCAGGAAAACCCTCTCTGCTTCAGCAGCCAGAGAACGGTAGTCCTTGGAGGCGGCGAGAGGAGAACTGGCCAGTGCTGTGCGTACAGGTGCGGGGAGCTGCCTCAGAAAAATGTGTGTGAAAAGAAAGGCCGGATCAGCCGATCCCAGCACAGACAGCATTTTTTCCATTTGTAGCACACTTGATAAGAATGACACTTACAAGGGCTGGTGTTTTTGTTGTTTTACTCCATCTGTCAAATAGACATTACAGAGGACACGTTTTCAGGGCATGGCTCACTATACGAACGGCAACACTCATCTGACGACTCTATGTCCCAGAGTGCACGGCGAGAGCCAGCACTACGTCACACAGGCTAGAAGCAATTAACCTGCAGTGCCCTCCTGTGGCGAGAACCGGCTATCACAACAACACAGCAGACAATTCTCCTCTTTACTATTAGTGAGTGGTCAATGAAGGTAAGTATATAAAATAAAAAATAGATGGGGGGCTACTAAATCCCAAGTACCCCACACTCTCCCCTCAAAAAGATAATGGCGTCCCGACATAACAAATCTACCAGTCCACATTGCATAACTTTTCATTGAAAAGATAGGTTATTACTAAGCAGGAGTCAATCTGGATACTGTACTGTAATCAGTCATAACATATAACACACATCTCCTATTAATGGTATATGTTTGCAGTAAATAATGTGCACTTGAATCCACTGCTTCGTCCGTCTTGAGGCCGGGGAGCTATAGTATCTGACTAAAAGCAAATAACTTTGTAATAGTAATATCCCTGGTGGTAACAGGTGTGTTCTAAAACCCCAATGCTACAGTAACTCTGTGTCTGGTGATCACAGGACAACTAAAATCACATAGCTATAACAATTGTAACATGTCAAAAGTTTTTGTTTTTTTTTTTGTTTTTTTTTTGTTTGTTTTTTTTTCATTTATTTATTTATACTGAGTTGTCTGATTTGCTTATCTACCAGACACACTAGGCTGCCCTAGTCTGTGATAAGTAAACACTGGTGTAGGTTTTCTATTTCTCAAAGGATATGCTTTTTCTCTGGCAGGCTGCACAGCTTCCCCTGGAGGAGGCTGCAAGGCATCTTCTGGTGGAGGCTGCAAGGCATCTTCCAGGCTCTTGTCGTCATCGGGCTCATCCTCTTCTTCAGCTCCAGATGTCTCGCCATTCTCTGACACTGTCCCATTGTCCTCTATTGTTGCAGGCTGCTCCGCAAAATCCTCTTCATCTTGACCGTCTCTTTCCTCCGGATAGAACTCCAAGGCATCTGGGCTCAGCTGACTCTGGATCCGCTCACTGGCTCTGACTGTTGGTCGTCCCACGATGCATCTCCAGTTATCCTCATCATCTGAGTCACTGTCCTGTTCCTGGTTCCACTGCATTTGTCTGTCTGTCTTCTTTCTCTCCCGTCTAGGTTTCACAGGTAAGTCCTCTTCTCTTGGTTCCACCGGCAGGAAGTCGCATGGCAGAAGAAGGTTCCTATGCATGATTCTGGTTCGTCCTTTTCCATTCTCCGGCTTCAGCTCATACACAGGGCTGTCGGCGTGCTTCCTCTGTGTTACTACATGCACCTGGTCCTCCCAGAATGGTCTTAATTTCCCCGGTCCTCCTTTCTCGTTCAGGTTGCGGATGAGAACCCTGCATCCGGGATACAGCTCTGTCCCGTGGGCCTTTTTGTCGTATAGTGTTTTGTTTCTGGCCCCCTCCTTCCGTGCTGTCTCTGATGCTAGGCGATAGGCGTCATTCATGCGGGCCTTCCACTTCTCTGCATATTCTTGAGGGGATAGTGCCTGGTCCTTTGCTCTAAGGCCAAACATCAGGTCAATGGGAAGTCTTGGATTTCTGCCGAACAACAGATAGTAAGGTGCAAATCCGGTCGCTTCATTTCGGGTGCAGTTGTATGCATGTATCACCTTTGGGAGTGACGCTTTCCAATCCGTTTTCGCAACCGCTGGCAGGTTTCTCAGCATCGCCAGAACCGTTCTGTTGAAACGCTCGACCTGACCATTTCCTTGCGGGTGATACGGTGTTGTGTGAGAACCCCTGACTCCACTGTACTCCTGCAGCTTGGCGAAGAGCTTATTGTCAAACTCCTTCCCTTGGTCATGGTGCAGCGTCGCCGGGAAACCAAATCTCAGCACAAAGTCCCCGAATACCTTCTCTGCGGCGGTCTTGGCAGCTTTGTTTCTGCATGCATAGGCTTGAACAAAACGGGTAAAGTGGTCCATAACCACCAGTATATACTCGTACCCTCCCTTACACTTCTCTAAGTGTAAGAAGTCAATGGAGACCATCTCAAATGGGTGTGTGGTCACGATGTTGGTGAGAGGGGCTCTGGTTGGTTTGTTGGGGCGCTTGGTCTTCAGGCAGCTACACACCTGTGTGATGTAATGTTCCACATCTTTCTGCATGTGAGGCCAATAGAAACGGTCCCTCAACAGGTGCAACACCCTCTCCACGCCTAGATGGCCCAGGTCTCTGTGCAGTTCTTTATATACCAGCTCATGGAACTTTTTCGGCAGGACTAGCTGAGTTCGGGTAGCTGTTTTCCGGCGCAGGATGCCATCATCATCAAGGCACAGCCGATGCTTCTCTCTCGTGAGTGTCGCAACACCCCTGCTCGCACACTGTGTTTTTCCCCGAGGCCACTGATTGGAGGTTATGTACTTCAGCACCTCTCCAATGACAGCATCCTCCCTCTGGGCGTCTCTCACCGTCTGACTGGGTATCTCTGCCACAGGTGATGTATGTTCCTTCTCAAACTCGGCTAGTGCTGTGGCTATGGTTACCGGACACATCCAAGGCTCAGCTCTCTCCAGCTGTACTGACAGCGCCTGGGTCACACTGTTCATGACCTCGGGGTGTACTTCTTGTGAACAGGTCTGCATGTACTGCTCCATCGGCATGCGTGAGAGGCCATCTGCGTCCCCATTGGCTCGTCCAGGCCGGTACTTGATAGAGAACTGGAAATCGGCTAACTCTGCTACCCACCTGTGGGTGGTCGCATTCAGTTTGGCTGTCGTGAGCACATAGGTGAGGGGATTATTGTCTGTGTAGACAGTGAATGATGGAGCATGGTAGAGGTAATCTCTAAATCTCTCACATATGGCCCATTTCATCGCGAGGAACTCCAACTTCCCTGAGTGGAGATGGTAGTTCTTCTCAGGAGTTGTCAGTGTCCTAGACCCATACGCGATGACTGCCAGCCCACCCTGTGACTGTCTTTGATACAATACTGCCCCGAGGCCCTCTCGTGACGCGTCGCAGTGAAGGATAAAGGGCTGTTCAAAGTCTGGGTAGCCCAACACTGGTGGCTGGATGAGGAATTCAATCAACTGACAGAGGACCTGTTGGTGTTCAGCTGTCCACTTAACTGGGTGAGAGGAGGGCAGATGGTCTCGGGAGCCCTTCCTCCCCTTGTCCTTTCTCTTTTGTTTGAGCTTCCCCGCTGCTGTCTTCTCTGGGGTGAGGAGGTCATAGAGAGGCCTTGCGATTCGGGAGAAGTTAGGTATGTAGGGCCGGTAATACGAGATGAATCCCAGCATCTTCCTGAGCTCTCCGATGGTCGTAGGTTCTCTCTCCTTCAGTGCCTGGACCGGGGCCACATCAGCGGGGTCCATTGTGTATCCATCCTTGGTCACAAGCCTTCCCAGGAACCTTACTTGGTTTTTGAAGAGTTCACATTTTCTTGCCGTCAGCTTGATTCCATGGCTTCTGTAGCGGTGCAGTACTCTTCTCAGGTGCTGGAGGTGTTCGTCGAATGTGGTTGAGTGGACCAGGTTGTCATCTAAATACGGCTGACAAATGTTGTCCCTCAGCCCAATCAAACATTCCTCCATGGACCTCTGGAACTCTGCTGGTGCTGAGGACAGTCCGAAGGGAATTCTCACCCATTCATATAATCCCCACGGGGTGATGAATGCAGTCAGTGGACGGCTGGACTCCTCAAGAAACCCCTGGTGATATGCCTTCCCCTGATCCAAGACAGAAAACCAGGCACTCCCCTTCAGGCTGTCGAGCATATCCTGGATGCGTGGTATTGGATGGCGGTCTGGGATGGACCTCTTGTTCAACTCACGGTAGTCCCAGCAGAGGCGGAGGCTCCCATCCTTTTTCCGCACACACACGATTGGGCTTGAGTAGGGTGATTTTGACTTAGTTATCCAGCCTCTGTTCAGTAAATCCTCGAGGTATTCCTTCACTTCTTTATGAAGAGGCTTTGGGACTGATGTGTATGTCCGCTTCACCGGTGTGGTGTCACTCAGGCGGATCTTGAGCTGGAGTGATGGAATAGTCCCCACATCATGGTCATCGCGTGCGAACACACTACTCTCCTCCCGCAGTAGCTCTCTCACCTGCAGTTGTTGTTCAGGTGTCAGGTGGTTCAGAGGGACAGGCGGGTCCCATAGATCTTCCTCCTGGTGTTCCGTCTTGACATCACCTGGCCCTTTCAGCTTTGTTGTGTCTCTAATCACAGGTCTTCGTTCTGTACCTGTTGTGGAGGTCCCTGGGATGACTGGGTTCACTGTACTAGTCCCATCCACATCCAACGGCTTCACGGCGGCAGGGTAGATGGCTCTAGTTCTTTGGGTCTGCCCCAGGGGAGTCCGTGGCGGCAGTGTGATGTCATGAGCTGTGACGTTAGTCACTGGGACAGCGATGCGTGACCAGGTTCCCTTCTGTAAACATACAATGTTTTCATCCACCTTCAGGCCCTCTGGCCACTTTGGGTTCACATTAGGCTCAAAGAGGACGTTCTGGTCTGCTTGGAGGGGCCCTGCTCTAACACCACACTTAACAATCTTTGTCTGGCCCGCCGGAATAGTCATGCTTTCTCGGCCCACTTTAACCATCCCCTCACCTTCCATATCATCTTGGCTGTTTATCAGCTTCACGAGGACTTCAGCCTTCTTGTAGTCAACCGCGAACGCAATGCTTAGTGCCTTTGTGATTACACTTGATGGCTGTCCAGCTCCAGACTCTAACAGGTGTTCAATTACATTGTAACCGATGATCGGTTCTTCTGCGGTGCCCTGGTGTGTGGTTACTAGTATTGGCACAGTGAGTTCCATTGGTGGAGTCTGAGTGGTGCTATTCGGTGCTAACTGGACAGTCACTTCCACCCATCCAGAGAAAGGAATGGTTGTCTGGTTTGCTGCTTTACCAGTCAGGGTGCCAGGGCCAAGGATCTCTTCTGTGCTTCTCACCTTGGTGTGTGGGAGATGTTTTCTCCTCCATTCTTCACTGATTAGGCAGACCTGCGACCCGGTATCCCACAATGCCTGTGTGGCTACACCATCAATGTAACAGTTTATCATGTATTTCTTTCCAATTAGGTTCAGCAGCTGTGACTGGCGTTTTGAGGAGATATGACTCACTGTGGGTGCTTGCTGTTCCCGCCCTGCCTCGTCTCGCTGTCGGGCAGACACTCTGGCTTCTAGTAGCTGAATACTGTCGTCGATGAGCTTGCTGGTGACAGTACAGCTAGACGTGTCTACCTGCTCCGATTTTTCAGGCCTCTGAGCTCTACACCCTCTTGAAAGATGGCCACTCTGTCCGCATTTGAAACAGTGGTTGCACTGGTCGCCCCTTTCACTGTCTTGACAGGCTTTGCATCCGCGCTTCCTCACAGGCTGCTGCTGACGAGAAGGTCTTTGGCCAGAGGAGTGGTTCATGGCTTTTCTCATCTGTTCCATTTCTCCTTTCAGCTGTTGGATTATCTCGTAGAACGCAGACTCCTTTTGGTTCCCTGCCTGTGTCTTAAGGGCATTCACACTCGCGGATGTTGATGGCGACGACTCCTGACCCCCGACCACTGCAGCTTCCGCTCCTCGATACTGATGTGCCTCAGCTCGCACTTCCCGCACTCTGGTTTCCTTACTGTGGGAGCTCTTCTTGAATTTCCGCTGTCTCTCTGACTCGAAACTTGCGGCCTCTATCATCTTAACAATGAGAACATCATCAGTAGTTGCTTGATCATCGAGATAGCTCTTGAGCTGATATTTTACCTGGTCACTCACTAGCCCAGTTCCCACAGCTCTTAGGAACTTCTTCTGTATCAGTTCAGGGCTGTATTGTTCATCAGAGCCAGGCTCTCTCGCTGCTGCTAAGAGTCTCTCTTTACATGCTATGGCTCGGAACAGGAAGTTCTGTGGTGACTCCTGACTGTCCTGTGTGATGTTGATTAGTCGGTGATATAGGTCCACAGAGCTATCCTCTTTGAAATGGCCGTTCAGAATGGTCCTCAGCTGAGGGAGGGTGAGTTCGGTTTTGATCTCTAACAAGTCACGGAGAGTCAGCCCAGGGCTGATGGCTCGGATTACAGCCTCTATTATCTCCAACTCGCTGTGGCCTTTTCTCACCCCCATATCAATCTGATGCGTAAGATTTATATAAGACAACTTGTCTATCTGCCCCCGTTCTCCTATTTGGCCATTTATCTTAAAGTCTCTGCGTATGGTCACTTCAGGGGGTTGGATTACTGACGGGATTGGGTTTGAAGGTTGACTAGGTCTACTGGGTTCTTTAAGACTTAGTTTCTCACTGAGGCGTGATATCTCTTCCTCAAGCGCTTTTGTGGATGCAGTAAAGCTGGACTGTAAGGCCTGATATTGTTCATGTAAGCTTGCCAATTCAGCAGCATCCTTGTTAGTACTGTCTGCACCTGCACCAGTATGTGACTCCGCCCCTCTCTGCTTCATTTCACTAGAGAGGTCCACTAGTCTGGACAGAAACTGACGTGCTACCTCTTCATCCTCCTTCTCAATTGCTTCATCCACAGTTTCACTAATAAGTCTGATCAGCGCATGCCTCTTTGTCTGGTTTTCAGTGGGGACTTTAGCAATAACACACACCTCTTTTAACTGGTCCAGCCCTAACTGCAGGAGGGTCTCACTCAGCCTGTCTTGCAGTTGCTCAAGCTCCAGTTCCATTGTTGGTCACGTGTTCTCACTCCGCTCCCCACTTCTTCTCCTGACAATGGTGGCAATGGCGCTGATCCCGGGTTTCGGCACCAATATTTGTAGCACACTTGATAAGAATGACACTTACAAGGGCTGGTGTTTTTGTTGTTTTACTCCATCTGTCAAATAGACATTACAGAGGACACGTTTTCAGGGCATGGCTCACTATACGAACGGCAACACTCATCTGACGACTCTATGTCCCAGAGTGCACGGCGAGAGCCAGCACTACGTCACACAGGCTAGAAGCAATTAACCTGCAGTGCCCTCCTGTGGCGAGAACCGGCTATCACAACAACACAGCAGACAATTCTCCTCTTTACTATTAGTGAGTGGTCAATGAAGGTAAGTATATAAAATAAAAAATAGATGGGGGGCTACTAAATCCCAAGTACCCCACACATTAACTCAGACGGTTTGCCGTCGCCGAGGCCATTCGGGGACAGTAAACGGTCTGCCTTCTCCAGCTCCGACAGTTCAAATAGTTTCAGGAGGAATGTCTTTATAGCATCGTACTTGCCAGCAGCTGGCGGAGCTTCCAACAGCGTCATTGCTCGCGCCGTTGTCGATGCGTCTAACGCCGCCACTACGTGGAAGTACTGCGTTGCATCCTGCGTTATCCCTCTCAGCTGGAACTGGGCTTCCACATGTTGAAACCACGGCCGTGGATTATGCTGCCAAAAGTCGGGTAGCTTCACAGTAGCGGTGTAAATGCTAGCGTTAGCAATAGCATTTGTTGGTCCTATGTTCCCGCTGTTTCCAGGGGAACATAGGACCTTTTTCCAAATAAAGGGTTGTGGAGTTAGAAAACAACGAGACAGGAGACGTGAGAGTAGACGTAGTCGAGGTAGTTTACTAGCTCCAACTTTGCATGTCATACGTTCGACAACGACACTGAACTCTGTACCGGAAGCGGAAGTCCATTATCTGACCCCTCACCTCTTCCCTTAAAGGTACACTGTCCTCTTAGGTGAATGTCTCTAGTTATATAGATGTGGGTCACCACAGGGTCCTATATTCCCCGCTATTGCTAATCGAGGAACAAACCAGGGAACTTAGAACCCTTTTTGCAAATTATTTCCTTAACGGGTCCAAAATAATAAAAACTGGGGTCATGGCTGAGATGTAGGCTATGACAATCTATTCTTCCGCTGATTAAATTAGGCCGTATTACCTATTGTTGGCTGTTGTATATCGCAGGTCACCTTGAGTGCGTATCCAAATTCGGCCTAGAGGAGGCTGTAATTTGCTTTATTGTTATTTCTTACCAATATTTACTGCAGTAGGACTAGTTAGTTGGCTCTCCGGCTCAGCATCGACAGTTGGCAATCAACGCAAGTTTGTCTTGCAGTAGGCCCGCCTACCCGTATAACCTAGCCATTTCCACCTTCGCTCAAAGTTCAATTTGCACAGCACTGGACACTTCAGCCACTTTCTTGTTGCTTTGCAGTTCGTTTTCCATATTAAATCACTTGGCAGACTTTCTTTCAAAAAGACTTTAATGATGAACTTTTTAGGCAGAGAACTTAGACCAGGACTTGGAATTTAGGACCAGCACAAAGTATCCATCAACGGGGACCGCCTACCTTACACAATAGGCTAATTGCCTAATAATAATAATATGTGCTTCTCAAAAAACTAAAGACTTGTGGAGGTGCTAAACCAAAAACATGAATCAAAGACGAACTTCAAAGGATGTAAGGTAACACTCACCAAATGGTTAAAAAAATAACAGAGGCAGTCCTCTATTTCACCATTTTATTGTTTGGCATCAGTCATTAAGGTTTCTGAAGAAGACCACCCGGCCAAGTTAATGACTGATGCCAAACAATGAAATGGTAAAATAGAGAATTGTGTCTTTTTTTCCCATTTGATGAGTGCTACCTTACATCCTTTGATGTTCTTCTTTAATAATAATGATAATAATAATAGTAATAGTAATAATATCAATAATAAATAAATAAATAAATAAATAATAACAACAACAGCCTAATAATAATAATGATAATAATAATAATAATAATAATTGCCTAATTATAAAAGAGGCCTAATAACAAATAACAATTACAGGCATAATACTATCAATACTAACACTGATAATAGGCTATTAATAACAAAATGCTTCTAGTAAAAGCTTGGCTGAAAAAGGGTTGGTCTATGGCAGAAGCCCCGCAGAAAAGGCATGGTCTAAAACAAAAATCTCCAAGGCCTAACTAGCCTAACGTTAAGGCTTTTTTCTTCTTCAAAAAAGCAAAATGAGTAGTCCTAGTCCATTAGGCTACTCAACAAAGAGGGGCTAAAACCTCTACTCAGCCTATCTGAAAATGTGGTGGCTTACAACCCTCCAATATGATTTCAAATCTCTGTGACCAGCATCCAGTTGACCCTTGAGCCGCAGGAGACGGGCCTCCAACCTCCTCCACTTGGGCTTCCGCCTTGGGGGAGCATCTCCTCGCTCCGCCATCTCCAGCCTTTCCTCTGCCAGGGTTTGCTGGTCCTTAATGTGGCGCAGAAACATCCAAACGGATGGGTGGCGCACTTGGACCGCATCATTTAGAGTGCGATGATAAGCTACAAAAACAAAAACAAGAGGTTATTCATGTAAACTGTTAAAGAAATGTGAATATGCTGAACATGTTGACAGTGGCTTGATAAACATGAATGCATAATACAGCTTTAGGAGTGTAGGCCTTTGTGTGATGTAGACCTCCAAAAATTATGCTGGATTGTGTTAAACGGATTTTTAAAATTAAAGTTAAATACATAGCCTATGGTGAATTCCACAGGTAATTGATGAAAACGATGTAGATTTATCAAGCTTTAAGAGTATCCAAAGCAATGGTTGACTGTGAGTACTACACTGATGCTATATTATTTTTTTAAACAATGATACAAATAATCGACTAAAAACAGTATAGCCTAATTTACACAACCATAATCATACAATTGGCCTACGTTATCATAGCCTGCACACTTCTGTGGTGTCGCATGAAAATGTTAAGCGTGTTATGGGCCACACATCAAAAATAAAGTCTGTTCGCTGATTATTCAATAAATCAGAAAATAAGTCTTAGTCACTTACACTCAACGTGGTTGTTGGTCCTTTGCTCCATGTTGCGTGCATAGACGTTCCACATTGGATGTGGGAAGAGGGCTCCATCGTGGACGTATGTGTTCCCGACATACTGCAGGAAGTCATGCAGCTCTGGAT
The DNA here is from genome assembly GCF_029633865.1 of Lampris incognitus. Lineage (NCBI taxonomy): Eukaryota > Metazoa > Chordata > Actinopteri > Lampriformes > Lampridae > Lampris > Lampris incognitus. The sequence goes on from NC_079213.1 coordinate 63,799,790, forward strand.
GGTCCCGCTGGACGCGCCTCGTGTCTGGGTGGTGAACGAGCAGGGCGAAGTTGCCTTGAACTGTGTCCAGTGGTAGGTGGCCGAGTGCAATCACCTTGCGGATGACTGCTGCCAACTGAAGGTCATCCCGGAATGCAGTAGTCAGTCCAAGTCTTTGCACCCTCTTCCACAGGGCTTGACTGAAATGGAAGTAGCATCTACTCACTTGTGCCCTTGGAAGTTCTGTTTCCAGCGCATTGATAAGCGCCTGTTCAAAGTCGCATATGACCTTTTGAGGTGCCCAGTGGTGCTGCGTAATCCTCCTGGTTTCCCGTTTGATGCAGTCGAGCACCTGCCGGTAGTGCCCAATTGTGCGCTGGCCCATCAGTGCATGCACCAGAGGGATAACGAAGCCATGCATGTTTCCAAGTACTGTAAAAACTTGGCTGAAGGGGCGGGGGCCCGTTCTGAACGTTGCATCCATATATACGGTTCCACAGCCTCGCAGCTTGCTGATGTTTCCCTCAGTGGCAAACACAGCGATAGCCCACTCGTTGTCTTGGTGCAGGAGGAACTGTTCCCTGTCCCATGTTTCAGCCCATGCACCTTCGATGACGACATCCTCAAGTGTAGCTGGAATCGGGGGCATGACTGCTGCGCGTGCTCTGGCCATAACAGTCCTTACAGACTGGAATCCTTGTGGTGGTGGTCTGTCGCCGCCACCCTGGATTTGACGTTGCCGACGCTGCAGGACCCTTTGCGCATTATAGATCCTTCTGATTGGGACTGTTGGCTCCCTCGCAACTTCTGCAATCACCCCCTGTCGGAATTCTGCACGGTGCACCATTTCTCCGTCAGGGGGATGCACGTGTTCCCCAACATCGTGCACAATAATGTTAGCATCCACGTCCTCCACTTCAAATCTATTTATGATCAGTGGCACTCTACAGTTCCACCTCCAGCACCTCCATCTAATGGTGTCTTGATTGGTGCGGTGCTTCTGATATCTGAAGTTCTCATGTACCAACACTTTGCCCCCTCGATCACCATCCATAACTATCGCCATTGTTTGTCTTCTTGTAGGCTAGTAAGCACATGACAGTGAGTCCACGAGTTATCACCGATAAATTGTTGCAAATCGTTGCAAGTTGGCGGGCGGTTTAGACATTGGTGAATTTTGATCATGTGGTTTAGAACGCCAGGAAACTTGCGTGCAGATGACCACACATCCACGACAAGTTTTAAATATTTCCAAACTCGAAATCATGTGTGCATTTGGCTATTTATAAATTATTTTTCGAGCAATATGTGTTTTGTGATTCAGCTTTAGCGTTTTTGATTAGCCTTTCATTCATATTTTGTCAAAAAGGCGTATTCATTAGCCTAGGCCCATGTCCCGTTATTTCTGTAGCATACAGCATCTTAGAATATTAAGAGACCAGGCACATATTGATATTATTTTATTGTTATTACCATGCTATATTAGCCTACTTTATAATTATAAATATTTCAATTATCCAATTTTTAGCATTTCTAATATAAGGCTATATTGTTATTATTATTATTATCATCATCATCATTATTATTATTCTATTATTATTATTATTATTATTGTCATTGTTATTATGTTATTATTATTATTATTATTATTATTATTATTATTACAATTATGATGCTTAAAGGGCCTTACTGAGCAGATGGTTTGTATCTAATAGATGTCAGATGCTTTTCCCAAAAAGCTGGTGTGGTTATGATGGGAACGACGGCTTTCTAGGGAACATAGAAGACGTGGGTCGGAATTGGCCTATTGTCGGTATCAGCCAGCTTACGCAGGAGTCTATCCCTGGTACAATGCACTAGACCTCTGGGAGATGGACTGCTGAGGACGGAACACAACACCTATCCTCAGCTCCCAGCACTTCTCGCACAATGTGCTACTCATACGCTGAGTTGGCGGCACCCGGGATCGAACTCACGATCTTGCGATCCATGGGCGAGAGCTCTACCGACTGAGCTATGCCCGGGTACAATTGCCCAAGGAACATAGGCTTACTATATTACATTCAGACACAGACGAGCCAGCCCACCTACTCGGCGAGGCGCATTTTCCTCGATAAGTGACACATTTCACGCATAAATATCAGAGAACTACCGGGGTGGGTTATGTGCCCAAATATAGGCTATAGCCTAATAAATTGAAGTTGGTTTAGTGTCGAAAGTTTCCACATACTTTAGCCAACCTAGACTTTTTGAATTCGTTTTTGTGATATAAAAATAGAAATCGCATGATTCATTGTCTTCTTAATAATCTGCCCTAAATAATGCATTATTGAAAATGCACTTTTTGCGCCAAACAGCGTCAAACCTGCTGACCGGGGAACATGGGACTTTTCTTTATTAAAAGGGTCCTATGTTCCCCTAGGGCACCTGGGGAACATAGGACCCTTTTTATAAAGAAAGGTCCCATGTCTCCCTGCACATACAAAACGGGGAACATAGGACCCTTTTGGGGAAAAGTGGGGAATATAGGGCCCTCTGTATACAAAAAGGTCCGATATTCCCCGGTCTCATACAAAGTGGGGAACACAGGACCCGGGGATTATAGGACCCGGGGACTATAGGGAGGACCCCAAAAAAATAATAGATAAAACAAATTAAAGTTAATACATCTGCACTTTTTCATAGTTGCTCTCGGGGTCCTCAGATATTTCCAGATCTTAATTAGCTCTGAGGAGAGATTTTGCATGTTTTGTTTTTTGTCCATTAGTCTCAAAGCACTGAGAATGAGATGATTGTCCACAAGGTTCCTTGTGAAAACAGAAGAAAGGGGGTTTCATTTTCCTCCATTTGGATGTGTGGATGAAACATGTCACCAGGCGTATCAGGTTGTTCAAAATCAAGTCCCTCTTAATGTCCTTCATCTTAATACCAAACGCACTACTTTCTCTTGTGAGAGGAGCCAGTTGGATCTTAGTTAACAGCCAGTCACTCCTCTGACTGGCTGGGCCCACTGAATATGCGCAGTGGCATGACTCCCATCATGCCTCTAGGGCAGGGCTACTCAACTTTACATAGCTCAGAGGCCACACCGCAAGATACAGCTTTGTCAAAGGGCCGCAACCCTAATTTTTCGGTAATCAGAAACTATTTTGTCGTGTTTCCAAGCCACGTGGATATCAAACGATAAAATAAGTAGGCTTTATTCATTAAATGTACAAGTGTTAGATTACCGTTGCAATAAAATCACAAAAATGGTTAATGAAATAAATATGCCTACTGAATTGAAATAAGCCCCGAGTATCAGATAAATTTATTCTCTTGGAAAAAGTGGGAAAATAAAATACAAATATTTAAGAAAATATTTAAGAAACAGGACATCAGCTGATTTCCACTGCATGACTGGACTGACGAGCTGCTATTCACCCAGGCCTGTAATACAGTACAAGACAAACACAAACAAGAGTCATGAACATCTTCATTCAAAAAGTGATATTCATCTCAGTGTTAGCATCATATTATATTCTCCGTATTGAAAAGAAAAAACAAATATTTTAATAAATCTGCTATACTAATGTAGCGGGTACAAATATTGACTGTGTGGTGGACACGTATTGGGGACAGAATTCAACCCAGGAACTAAGGGTTAAGTCATGGTTGCCCTGGCAGGTTAACGCAGGGTTAAGTTATGGTTGTCCAGCCAGTTTTCTGGTTATTCTTGCCACCTCCGCTCAGTCGAGCTGTGGGTTTGGTTTGTCTCGCTGATTTACCGTGGATTAAAGAAAGTTGCCTACACGGCTAAAGTGTGAACCTACGGTCTTCTCCGTTACTTCGGCTCTACACTGGTGACCCCGACGTCGGTTTTCGGATAAGTTTTCTGAAACCACACACATTATGGCTACGAACGCCGTTGCAATTAAACTGCCGGAGTTTTGGGAGTCTTCCGCGGCTACATGGTTCGCGCAGGCTGAGGCACAGTTCGCGCTCAGAGACATAACAGCAGACGAGACCAGGTACTACTACGTAGTGGCAGCGCTGGGGGGCGCTACGGCTTCCAGGATAAGCGGTTTCATAACCAACCCACCGGCCGATGGTAAATACGCCGCACTTAAACATCTCCTCCTTGAAACTTTTGAACTGTCAACAACGGAGAGAGCACGTCGCCTCTTCGCAATTCAGGGCTTGGGAGATGGCAAACCATCGGAGCTAATGAGCGGGATGTTAAACCTACTGGGTCAAGAAAAGCCATGTTTCCTGTTTATGGAGCTGTTTCTGCGCAACATGCTGCCCCACGTCCAGACTGCGCTCGCTAACTCCACCATCACTGATCCCCGTGAGCTGGCAAAGGAGGCTGACCGATTCTTCGTCGCTACACAACGTTCCTCCCATGCCGGGGTGCTGGCTCCTACCTTCACTGGCCCCCCGCCGACATCGCGGGCGTGGCCCGACGGTGGCGCCACAGCATCAGACCGCTACAAGCCCTCTGGACTCTGTATGTACCACGCTCGATTTGGTGCGAAAGCTAAACGGTGCCGTTCCCCCTGCAACTACAGGCCGACGGGAAACGAGAGGGCCAACACTCAGTAGTGGCCATGAGTGTTGGCGATACGAGCAGGCTACTCTTCATCCTCGACACCATCTCCGGTCGGCGATTTCTTTGTGACACGGGCGCACAGAGAAGCGTGCTCCCTGCTACTGACGTCGACATCATGGGCGGGGAGCGGGGCCCCCAGTTGGCGACGGCTGACGGCAGCCCTATCCACACCTACGGCGTGCGGTCTGTAGAACTGTGTTTTGGTGGACAACGTTTCACGTGGGAGTTCGTCATGGCCAATGTAACGCTTCCCCTCCTCGGAGCTGATTTTTTGTGCGCTTACGGTTTGCTAGTGGACATTCAGAACAGCCGTCTGGTCGATGCCTTAACCTTCTCCTCCTTCGCATGTACGCGGAGGGAAGCGGCCTATGCAGGTCTAGCCAACTCTCTCTCAGAGGCAGACAAGTTCAACCGCCTCCTCGCTGAGTTCCCTGACCTCACCCAGCCTACCTTCTCTGCACCCACCGCTAAGCATGGGGTGGAGCATCACATTGCTACGAAGGGGCCCCCGGTCTACGCCAGAGCCAGGCGGCTCGACCCCGCCAAACTCGCCATTGCCAAGTCTGAGTTCGAGCACCTGGAACGCATGGGGATCATCCGCCGCTCTGACAGCCCGTGGGCGTCCCCACTCCACATCGTCGCTAAGGCTGATGGAGGTTGGCGCCCATGCGGGGACTACCGCTGACTAAATGACGCCACCACGCCTGACCGCTATCCTGTCCCGCATATCCAGGACTTTTCTGCAAACCTGTCTGGCAAATGCGTCTTCTCAAAAGTCGACCTGGTCCGTGGTTATCATCAAGTTCCCGTGCACCCCTCAGACATCCCCAAGACAGCGGTGACAACCCCATTCGGCCTATTTGAATTCCTACGAATGCCATTTGGACTCAAAAACGCGGCCCAGTCCTTTCAGCGGCTGATGGATTCAGTGCTCCGTGGCCTTCCTTTCAACTTCGTCTATTTGGACGACATACTCATCGCCAGCGCCTCCGAGGAAGAACACCTGTCCCATCTTCATGCCCTCTTCACACGCCTCAGCCAGCATGGGCTGATCGTCAACCCGGCGAAGTGCCGGTTCGGGCTGACAGCCATTGATTTCCTCGGGCACCGCATCACTGGGGACGGGGCAGTCCCCCTGCCCTCAAAGGTGGAAGCGGTGGCGGCCTTTCCGCGCCCCCAAACAGCTCGTGCGCTCAGGGAGTTCATCGGGATGGTGACATTCTACCACCGCTTCATTCCTCGAGCCGCCTTTATCATCCGGCAACTGTACGAGGCGCTGAAAGGCATGTCCCCCAACCAGGCGGTCGACTGGACAGCAGAGCGGGACCGTGCGTTCACCGAGACTAAAGCTGCGCTCTCCCAGGCTACCCTGCTAGCGCATCCTTCACCCACAGCGCCTATTTCCATAACCACGGATGCATCGGACTATGCTGTTGGTGCGGTTCACGAACAGTGGGTGGGGGGGGGCTTGGCAGCCTTTGGCCTTTTTCAGTCGCCAGCTTACACCCCGAGAGCGCAAGTATAGTACTTTTGACAGGGAACTCCTCGGTCTCTGGCTCGCCGTCCGGCATTTCCGTTTCCTGCTAGAGGGCCGCGAGTTTACTGCGTACGTGGACCACAAGCCCCTCACGTTTGCCATGTCCAAGACGGCCGAGCCATGGTCCGCTCGCCAGCAGCGACAACTCTCCTACATTTCGGAATTCACTACCGACATCCAGCACGTCGCTGGTAAGTCTAACCAGGTAGCTGACTGCCTGTCTAGGGCAGTGATTGGAGCGGTCCACCTAGGCCTTGACTATGCACAGATGGCTGCTGACCAGGCCACGGACCCGAGCATCCTCCGTCTCCGGGCCTCCGACACGGGGCTCCGCCTGCAGGACGTTCCTTTCAGTGACACAGGTGTCACCCTCCTGTGTGACGTCTCCACAGGACAGCCCAGGCCCATCGTCCCGCACAGCTGGAGACGCCCCGTATTTGAAGCTGTGCACGGCCTCTCTCATCCAGGCGGTAAGCCATCCGTGCGCCTGACCTCTGCTAAGTTTGTGTGGGAGGGACTTAAGAGAGACGTGAAAGCGTGGGCCGACTCGTGTGTTGCCTGTCAGCGGGCTAAGATACACCGCCACATTAAGGCGCCCCTGGAACGCTTCGCAGTGCCGGAGAGACGATTTGACCATGTCCACGTCGACCTGTCTGGTCCCCTACCCCCCTCCCATGGGTTCACCTACCTCTTCACTGTGGTGGACAGGACTACGCGCTGGCCTGAAGCTGTTCCCCTGGCATCCACGACGTCTGCTGATGTGGCCCGGGCTTTTATTGGGTCGTGGGTCTCACGTTTCGGTACGCCTTCCGACCTTTCATCTGACCGTGGGCCACAGTTTACCTCAGAGCTATGGAATGCTGTGGGTGAGGCTCTGGGCGTCAAGCTTCATCGCACTACCGCCTACCACCCTCAGGCGAACGGCCTATGTGAGCGCTTCCACCGGTCCATGAAGGCTGCGCTTCGGGCTACTCTCAAGGACTGCAACTGGGTCGACAAGCTCCCATGGGTCATGCTGGGCCTGCGGACCGCCCCGAAGGAAGACCTACAAGCCTCCTCTGCGGAGCTGGTGTACGGCACGCCGCTGCGAGTCCCAGGCGATTTCATGCCCAATGCAACGCGTCCCTGGTCAGCTGTGGACCAACGAGCCTCCTTACTGGACGGGGTCAGAGCTTTCACACCCGTCCCTACCGCCCAACACGGCGCTCTGGTGTCCCAGGTGCCCCCAGGTCTGCAGTCAGCGGACTACGTGTTCATCCGTCACGACGCACACCGCCCCCCTCTGCAACCCCCTTATGACGGCCCCTTCCGCGTCCTGGAACGGGGAACTAAGCACCTGGTGGTGGATTTTGGGGGCACGGCCGAGCATGTTTCAGTGGACCGAGTTAAACCCGCACACCTGGACTTGACGCAGCCGTTGGAGTTAGCCCAACCTCCTCGTCGCGGTCGTCCCCCGGCTCCGCCTCCTCCCCCCGTGGAGGCCCGAGCTGCCTCTTCTGCTCCTCAGGCCGACCTCCACAGGCCCGCGTCAATGCCTCCCACAGACACTCCGGCCCCTGTTATCCGGAGCCGCCGCGGACGGCCTGTCGTCCACCCGCGCCTGCCTGACTTCGATTACTAGGGCGAATTCTGGGGGGGCTCATGTGGTGGACACGTATTGGGGACAGAATTCAACCCAGGAACTAAGGGTTAAGTCATGGTTGCCCTGGCAGGTTAACGCAGGGTTAAGTTATGGTTGTCCAGCCAGTTATCTGGTTATTCTTGCCACCTCCGCTCAGTCGAGCTGTGGGTTTGGTTTGTCTCGCTGATTTACCGTGGATTAAAGAAAGTTGCCTACACGGCTAAAGTGTGAACCTACGGTCTTCTCCGTTACTTCGGCTCTACAACTGCACCTTTAAGACACATGAACGCGCACGAAGAAACGAAAAGCGCGAGAGGGAGAGTACGAGCAGCGTGGACGGAGCGCTCATGGCGGATGAGCTCTACTGCTGTGCAAAACGGACTAACGTTAAAACCTTATCAAGTGGTCATAGGCGGTGGTTGTCAAATATCTCTCCATTCTGTGAACCTACAGACTCTGTCTCATGACAGCATGTTTTGGGGGGCTGACACACACTTTGAGAAACGCTGTTTACACACACGATCGCCATTAGCTTGTTCGTGTCGCGAAGACTGACTTCAACATATGAAAAGAAAAGAAATCTCGTCAGTCGGTCAGTCATTATCTTACAAGGCCTATGCTGCCATCTAGTGGTGAAAACTACATTTAAATTAAAATAAGTGAATTCAAGTGTGAATTAGAAACATCATAAATCATTGCAATAAATGTGTGTGTGTGTGTATATATATATATATATATATATATATATATATATATATATATATATATATATATATATAAATTAATTATAGTCCCCAAAATACTGGGATAGACTCCAGCTGGGATAGACTCCACGGACCCTGAGAGGAGGATAAGCGGTTCAGCTAATGGATGGATGAATAGGCCCCAAATTGTCCAGAGTGCCACACCGTAAGTTTGTATTAGTGGCTTTATTGATGTGTTAATATGTCCCAGTAACAGCAACACATCTGTCATGTTTCCAGTACTGTGGACTGTACTTCCTTATTAAATGTACTTTAATTTCATATGTCAGTAAAAAACATCAGCAGAGGCATTGAATTGGAAAAGTTGTGTCTGAATTTTTTTTGTCATAAACAACATTTTTGTTGGTGTTGGACTTTTTAACTCTGTCCCCTGCTTGCCTCTGTTCTCCTGTAAGGCTCCTCCCTCTGGAGAGAACAAGGAAGTCCCTCCCATTCAGTATCCAGCGTCTTTTCAGAGAAAACGAAACTGTTGTCTGCTCTTTTCCGTCAGTGTGAGAGAGGCTGTCAGTAAAATGGCTGAGCAGCAGCAGCAGCAGCAGCAGCAGCAGGGGTTGTTGCTGGACAGAGATCAGTTGTGTTGTTCAATCTGTCTGGACCTCCTCAACCAGCCAGTCACTCTTCATTGTGGACACAGTTACTGTAGAGACTGTATAGAGAGCTGCTGGGGCAAGGATGAAGAGAAGGGAGTGTACAGCTGTCCTCAGTGCAGACAGACTTTCAGTCCGAGGCCTGCCCTTGTGAAGAACACCATGCTGGCTCAGGTGAGACTGATAGGAACAGAAAAGTCATTTATAAGAGGCAGATGTGGCAGTTATTGTGCTGCTGGCAAAAGAAATACTCGTAGTCACATTTTAGTAGTTTGTAGCTTCAATCCATTGAAATGTAATATTATTATTGAGGTGTTGGACTAGCCTTCGGTTCTGTTACCCCAGGAGGACAATCCCAAATGAGGTTTTAGATCCTTGGGCTATTCTGTCGATTTCATTCCTCTCTCAAATCATTTTTACATATATTTTGAATATATGGTGGCTCAGTGGTTAGCACTGTTGCCTCACAGCAAGAAGGTCCTGGGTTTGAACCCCAGGACTTCTCAGGTCCTCTCTGGGTGGAGTTCACATGTTCTTCCCATGTCTGCGTGGGTTCCCTCCGGGTGCTCCAGTTTCCTCTCACCATCAAAAAGACATGCGTGTTAGGGTTCATACTCCTGTCTGTGCCCCTGAGCAAGGTGATGGAAAGAAGAACTGGAGTTGTCAACTGCTTCCATACAACAGGATGGGTTAAATACAGACAACACATTCATTGTAAGAATAAAATGTCAAAAAAATTGGCTTTCTTTTTTTTTTCATTTTCATATATGTTCTCCACACTATTTTACTCCTATTCTTATATTACTATTTTCCCATATCTTATTTATTACTGATATGTTTCTCTGTTTTGTTCTTCACTTCATTCTAACTTAACATCAACATTGTAGTGATGTTGACGATGACATTTTCTTTGTTATCATTATTATCATCATATGTAGTGATCGTAGTAGTAGTACATATTATCATGAACACAGCAGATAATTCCTTTAAGACAGGATTTTAATATTTCAGATTGTGGAGAATCTGAAGACAACAGGGAATCAGCAGGCCTCTCCCTCTGCAGATGTGTCCTACGCTGGCCCCACAGATGTGGCCTGTAATTTCTGCATAGGGACTCGACCCCACAAAGCCCTTATGACCTGTTCAGTGTGCCTGGCCTCCTACTGCTCCACTCACCTCCAGCCTCACTACACTGTTCCTGTGCTGAAGAAGCACAAGCTGGTCTCTGTCACGGCCCGACTGCAGGAGAAGATGTGCTTCAGTCATGACAAGCTGATGGAGGTGTACTGTCGTACAGACCAACAGTGTATCTGCTATCTGTGCATCATGCATGAACATAAGGGCCACGATACAGTGTCGGCTGAAGCAGAAAGGGCTGAGATACAGGTAGGACCACCACAACTTGTTGATCACCAACAAACAAGAGGCAGTCCTGTGAGGTTACATGCAGAATAGTTTTGGTTTGTATATGGAAAACCTTCAGTTTCTCAACATAGAATATTCAGCACATCTAAAAGCCGAGGCTCCCTGTGTTACCGTAAAAACTACTGACCGACACAGAAATGCTTCCCTCTTTAGTCTCCCTTTGCCCAGCTGCAATGTTTTGGTATGTTTTCTTCCAGAAACAGCTGGGTGTTAGTCGCCAGAAAGCCCAGCAGAGACTCCAGGAGAGAGAGAAGGAGATTAAGAAGTTGAGACAGGCTGTGGAGGATCTGAAGGTGAAGAAAATGGACTAAAGTGTGTTCTGTTGTTTGTCTGGTAAAGTGACAAATGACCATGTTGGCCTCTCTCCTAGCGAGGGTTGGCAGAGATATATTCTGTTGGGTGAGGAGAGTCCCAACTTGAACTAAATGTTTGCACAGGTTGTTTTTTTTTTTACTTTATTTTCCAATTTTCAAGTTTTTTTGAAACAGGTATACAAGGCACACGAACAAAAAACAAAAAAAAACGTGTAGGAATCCCCCTCCCCCCCAAGGCTCAAAAAAAGGACTATGCAGGGATTTCTTTTTCCAATTGCACATAATAACCACATTTTTGAAGACGATATAAAGTTGTACACATAAATCTATAAGTATTGTCGTTACAGCCAGGCAAATAAAAAGTACATTCAATAAAAGGGAAAACCTTCAATAAAGTCTATGAAAGGACTCCAGGTCAAAGTAAAGTTTTTGTGGGTTTTACATATTTTATATCGGAGCTTTTCTAAAGGTAGAAAGGACAGCACCTCCCTCAACCACTGCAAAAACGATGGAGCTTTATTCCACTTCCGGTTAAATAGGATAAGTCTGCGTGCTAGTAATGAGGCAAATGCTAGATAGAGCATTTGCCTGCAAAGTTGTGACCTTACAGTTGGGGGCGGTATGCCAAAGATGGCTGTGTGAAAATCAGGATTTATGGTCTGTTTACAGATATGTGAGAATACATTAAATATCTGTCCCCAATAACTGCTGAGGGAGGGACATGCCCAGAACATGTGTCCCACCGAGGCTGGACTATGGCTGCACCTCGGACAGCCAGTGTCTGTGGTGGGAAAGATTCTGGCAAGCTTGTCCCCCGAGTAGTGAAGACGGTGAAGCACCTTAAACTGAATGAAGCCATGTGGTATACACAATGAGGACTTATGTATACGAGTCAAGCTGTCCCGCCATGCCTCTTCAGAAAGCTCTACACCCAGCTCTCTCTCCCATGCAGTTTTTGTTTTGTCCCAGGATATCTGTTTCAATCCCTGTATCAGTGTGTAAATTATAGAGACCCGTTTCCCCAAAGGGATCCATCTCTAGAATAACATCTAATTGGCTCCTGGGTGGCAGATACGGAAATGAGGGAAACACTTTCTTGGCAAAACTACGGATTTGAAGGTGTCTAAAAAAATGGGATGTGGGTATGTTATGGTCTTTGGTAAGTGTTTCAAATGAGGTGAGTGAACCGTCTTTAAATACATCCCAGAAAAACACCAGTCCATGTCTATGCCAATGTTGAAATGTCTTATCTAACACAGATGACGAGAAGAAGTGATTATTTGCTACTGGGAAAAGACCGCTAGCAGGCTTTAATCCAAAATGCCTCCTAAACTGGAGCCATATCCTAAGTGAAGCTTTAACCACCGGGTTTGTTGTTTGTATATTAGGATTATGTGGTAGTGGAGAGGTGAATATGGGTAAAGGATTGGATAAGAGCTCCATGTGAACCCAATCTGTGCCCTGTTGATTCTCATCTGTAAATGCCCAATGGAAAAGTGTTACAATGTTCGCAGCCCAGTAGTTGCACAAGGTGTTTTGCCACATGTTTTATCTTTCACCCTATCTCACCCTTTTTGTTTTATTGTCTTATTTTCATTGTTTGAGTTCATTTGCTAAGGGATTTGTAACTATCTATTTAAATAAAGTGTGATACAAACACAGTTTAAAATGCATCAGAGGTGGAAGAAAGGACTGGAATAGAAGTTCATATTAGTCACATGTACATTTAGGATCCATCTGGTCCTTCTTCTTAAATGAAATGCAGGTTCTTTACCAGGCAGGTGTTTGTATCTTTCTACTGACAGAGCTCTGCACAGACTGCAGTGGAGGACAGTGAGAGGATCTTCACTGAGCTGATGGCCTCCATTGAGAGGAGGCGCAGCGAGGTGAAGGAGCTCATCAGAGCCCAGGAGAAGACTGCAGTCAGTCAGATTGAAGAGCTTCTCCTGCAGCTGGAGGAGGAGATGGAAGAGTGGAGGAGGAGCGATTCTGAGCTGGAGCAGCTGTCACACACTGACGACCACATCCATTTCATTCAGGTGTTGTTTACTCCCCAGATTAATTATGAATTGTGATGTTAAAATATTAGTAGTTGTTAGTAATTAGTAGTAGTATTGAGTAGAAGCAGAATACTTCACAACTACTATCATTAAACATTTATGGACATGCTACAGTACCAGAGGAGAGAAAAAAGATACATGTATTTATGTTAACATTAGTTTACTGGAATATTAAATGATCTTTCCCTCACACACACACACACACACACACACACACACACACACACACACACACACACACACACACACACACACAGAGAGTTAGTTTAGAGACCAGCATTTATTTTGACAGGCTGTTATGTGTCGAAGACTATCGGATCTTCACACACGTTACGTGTTGTGTCGGGCTTCACATAGGCTTAAATTTAAAATTATATTCGGGGCGACACTCAAAACATTGGGGCTGAAGCCCCGGCAAAATGACCTGGCGACGCCGATGGTTGTGTGGGACTTTTATCTTTCATGAAATAATAGTGATTCTTGGTACAAACGTAACTCTTCTTCTGTTTGTTGTTGTTCTGTGGAGAGTTTCAGGAAAGATGGGAAAGCATTTGTAGTAAAGGTGATGAGCCACAATCTGTACTTGGTGTCCTAGTCAGCTCACTGACCCACACAGCCAGATGGAGAGGGTTTTGTGAGAGACGTGTTTGATGAGACGTCGTGTGTTAGAGACACAGAATTTAACTACATCCTCTTTCTCTGTGTCTCTTTCTCTGTCTCTCTTTCTCTGTCTCTCTTTCTCTCTTTCTCTGTCTCTCTTTCTCTGTCTCTCTTTCTCTCTCTCTCTCTCTCTCTCTCTCTGAGCGGAAGTGCGAGTGAGTGTACGGAGCAGCAGCGTGTTGTTTCGGTGTGAGTGAGTTTCTGAATTTTGGACTTTTTTTGTCTGGTCCTTTTCACGTGCTTTCTGTGGGTGTGTTGTTGTTTATTTTTTAGTTAGTTTTTCTCGGTGGTAGGTTTAAGCGGAGTTTTATTTTCGGTAGCCATACTACCGGCCCGGCGGGGCAATATGGCCGCTGTGGGAGGTGGAGGAACGGCGTTTGAGAAGTCGACACGCCGGCACGCGAGTGGCTCAGGCGGTCAAATGGTCGGTGGAGGAGTGCTGCCTCGCGGTAGGTGAGCATGTGGGCTATGGAAGCATCAAATCGGCGTCCAGAATGAACGGTGCAGTAGTAATGTTTCTTGACAGTATTGATTAGGTCAACCAGATGGTGGAAAGTGGTGTGGTGATTAGGGACATGTTTACTCACGTTCTGCCGCTGGTTAACCCAGCCAAGAGAACCCCCATTTCCAATGCTCCCCCGTTCATGAGTAATGCAGCTTTTGCGAAGGAGCTTGCAAGATACGGACAGCTAGTGTCCCCGATAAAAATGGTCTCCTCCGGTTGCCAGTCTCCTCACTTGAAACACGTTGTGTCCCATAGGAGGCAAGGTTTCATGATTTTGAAAAATAATGCAGAGGATTTGGATCTGAAGCTGAAATTCAGGATTGATGACTTTGATTATATTGTATCTGTTACATCTGTATGATGAAATTTTTTGGCTGTGGGTCAGAGGGGCATTTAGTAAGGTCTTGTCCCGGAAGGAGTGAGGGTAGGTTTGAGCCTCAAGGGCCGCCTTCGTCCCCCGATGCCGCCGCGAGCGGCGCATCTCCAGCTGGAGACGGCGCAGCCGAGTCGGCACAGGGCAGACAGGAGGCTGGGAAGCGAGGGGCGGGAGAAACAGACCAGGTGGTGACACAGAAAAATACCGAGCCTGGGGAACATAAGGAAAATGGACGGACTGAGCAGGCAGGAGAAGGAGGTGTGCAGGCTGAGCATTTTAAAAACGTTGAGCATACTGAGAAGGTAACAGAACTTGGGCAGGTCACATCTGATGGCCAGGATGAGCAGGTAGCGGACGTTGAACAGAATGAAACGGAAGATGAAAACAGTGAGACCAGGGATCATAGCAAATTGGCTGGGCCAGGTACGAATTGTTGTCGGAGGACGCAAATACAGCAGACTGCTGTTAGAGTGGCAGAGTCTGTACTCGAAGAAGAGGCAGAGATTATGTTGGACGATGAAATAAAATCAAAAATGTCAATTAAAAGGAAGCCGACTGAAGGTAGACAGGAAAATTTAAAAGCGAAGAGGATCAAAAGATAAAAAGCCATCCTCCTCTTTGTCTGATGAGAACACAGACGAAAGTGAGTGTGAGTTAGGTTCCTCTCCTCATACACAGGTGGACACGGAAGGGAGCTATGCCTTTCTGAAGATCAGGCAGTTTTTGCAGGTTACCAAGGGTTTGAGGGCAGTCAAGGTGGAAAACTATTTTCCAGACTTGCAGCTTTTTATTGGCTCAGTTAAGTGCTTTATGAAAAACACAGGGGACTTGGAGGTGAACACATTTACTGAGCAGGAAGTATTCAGACTGAAAAAACTTGTTCAGAAAGTAAAATTGCAACTTCATGATGATATTTAAGATACGTTTGGGTATTTTTATCTTTTTGGTCAGTGTAAGCTTGTTTCTGGCACAGTTCAGCCCCACTCTCCTCATGTGTAATATAAAATTAGGCACTTTAAATCTGAATGGAGCAAGAGATGACATGAAAAGAGCTGCTGTGTTTAAGCTGGTTGAGCTGAAGAAAATAGATGTCTTGCTTGTGCAAGAAACACATAGCACAGCAGATAATGAAACTGAATGGAAGAGGGATTGGACTGGAAAATTGATTCTCAGTCATAAATCAAATATTAGTGGTGGGGTCAGGATTCTTTTCTCAAGAGATTTTTTGCCATGCTCCCTTGAGGTAGAGGAAGTAGTCGAAGGCCGGCTACTGAAAGTAAGAGCGCATTATGAAAACACAACACTAGTTTTTATAAATGTTTATGGTCCAACCCTTGGCCCTGAAAGATTAGTTTTTTTGGATGTGTTATCTGATGTTATTAGTAAATGTGACAGTGAGGAGTATTTATTTCTGGAAGGGGACTTTAACTGTACAGAGAATTGCAAGTTGGACAGGAACCATCAGGAACCACATCCTGCATCTCTTAGTCGGCTTACACGCTTGGTTAATTCGTCTGAACTGAAAGATGTTTGGAGAGCTTTTTATGGGACTCAAAGGCAGTATACATGGACACATCTAAAAGATAACGCACTATCCATGGCACCGCTTGATCGGTTTTATTGTTTTAAACATAATTTTAATGTGTTTAAACAATGTAACATGCTTCCAGTTTGTTTCTCTGACCACTCTCTTGTACAGTGCTCGGTTTTCATACGAATTGTTAAAACAAATGGTGCTTTCTGGGATTTTAACTCGGGCTTCCTAAATGATAACAACTTTAGAGATGCTTTTAAGTTTTTCTGGGGCCAATATAGAAGCCGAAGGTCTGAATTTAGTTCTCTACAGCAATGGTGGGACATTGGCAAATGTCAGATAAAGCAGTTTTGCCGGCAGTACACTCGCAATGTCACCAGAGACATAGCCAGATCTATGAGAGATCTAGAGGATGAAATGGTGGAACTACAGAATTTGGCAGATTCCACAGGAGACAGAGGCCATGTAGAGACTCTCAAATCCAGAAAGTCTGCTTTGGCTAGCCTGCTGGGTATTACAGCACAGGGGGCACTGGTCCGCTCACGCTTTCTGAACGCCACACATATGGATGCTCCTCCTCACTTTTTCTTTAGTCTAGAGTGCAAGAATGGGCAGAGAAAAACCATTCACTCTCTGCGTACTAACACTGGTGTGCAGCTGTCAGATTTTTCTGGAATTCTGAAATACGCAGCAGGGTTCTACAGTGACCTCTATAAGAGTGAACTCAGGCAGGATGTGCTGGGGGCTGAGTCATTCTATCATGGGCTAAAAAAGGTTGAGGTAGCACTCAATACAGACCTCGAGGCACAACTGTCCCCTGAAGAACTTCATGACGCCCTGCAAGGTCTGGAAAGTGGCAAGGCACCTGGTATAGACGGGTTACCAGTTGACTTCTATAAGTCTTTTTGGCCGGTGCTCGGAGGGGATTTGTTGACTGTACTGAGGAACAGTGCAACTGAGGGGCGATTGCCTCAGAGTTGAAGAAGGGCTGTCATTACTCTCTTGCCGAAGAAAGGGGATCTGCAGGACACTAAGAACTGGCGGCCAGTGTCCCTGCTCTGCACCGATTACAAGATCTTTTCTAAGGTGTTAGCAAACAGACTGAGAAAGGTGATGAAGGACGTCATCCATGTTGACCAGACTTACTGTGTGCCTGGTAGGCTGATCACTGACAACATTACATTAATTAGGGACGTTTTGGACATCTCTAGTTCATTGGGAGTGGAAACTGGTCTTATTTCCATAGATCAGGAAAAGGCTTTTGACCGGGTTGAACACCAGCACTTGTGGCAAACCATGAAAGCTTTCTGTCTCAGCCCAGGTTTTATAGCTACGATCAAGGTTTTGTACAGTGACATTGAGAGTGTACTTAAAATTAACGGTGGTTTGAGTGCTCCTTTTAAGGTTCAAAGGGGAATCAGGCAGGGATGTTCTTTGTCTGGAATGTTGTACTCACTGGCCATTGAGCCCCTGTTGCATAAATTGAGGTGTGAGTTGTCTGGAGTTGCTTTTGCTGGTTGCGGCGCAACTTTTAAGCTCTCTGCCTATGCCGATGATGTAGCTGTTTTTGTAAAGGACCAAACAGATGTTGATGTCTTAGTAAAAATGTTATCAAGTTTGGTCAGATATCATCAGCTAGGGTAAACTGGGGGAAAAGTGAGGCATTGATAGTAGGAGAGGGACTGAACGGTAAACTCAAAATAATTTTATTGCTTTTCACACAGGAAGGCAAATGCATTTATACAGTTATACAGTAGAATTAAGAATGATTGTGTTAGCAGTGGAACAATAAAGACAACAGTGTTATAATTGTCCTGCTAGTGATACAAAAACCCATCCCTCAAAGCAAGCCCACCCAATTCTCGAAACCCCCCACTCCACCACCCATCCCATGAACCCTCCTCCCCACCACCCATCCCATGAACCCCCTTCCCCACCCTCCACTCCAGTCCCCCCCCCCGCCCACTATCCCGCCCGTTCCCCTGGGGTCACATTCATACACACACATTCATTTCAAGGGAGAGGGGAAGGAGGAGAAAAAAAGGGGGGCCAACTAAAGAGAGTTGAGAGAAAACATGGTAAACGAAGAGAGATGGGAAACTAAAAGGAATAAAATAAGGATAACATGAAAAGAGTGAATAATGAATAATAAAAAAGAGGGGGGGTCAGCTCTGATCAGTCAGTTTCTTCATTGATAGTTAAGGTGTCAATGTGTTCTAAGAGGGGTTGCCAAGTTTTACGGAATGTCTGTAGAGAACCCTTAAATGAGTATCTAATTTTCTCAAGCTTGATGCAGTGCAGTATCTGCTGAATCCAGCTATACGCCCATTTCACGCCGCGGCCATCTTGGATTTAAAAAAACCAAGCGGTGGGAACTTACCCACGCCCCCTTCTTACTTCATTGAAAACACTGCTGGAAGCAACATGTCGTACTGCTGTGTACCATCCTGCAACTCCTATCAAAGAAGGGAAAGAGATAAATCCTTGATGTTTCACCGCTTCCCCAAACGCCTGCACACCCGTAAGGCATGGGTGGTGAAAATTAAGAGGGATACAGGGCCACATTTTCAGGTAACTACCAATACCTTCACCTTTACCTAGCTAGCTGGCTGGATAAGCTAGCTAACAACGTTGCTAGGGAGCTAGCTAGCTAGCTTTCTGGTCTAACTACAACCATAACAGTTAACATGTTGCTGACAGTAACGTCAGATATCATTTGTCTAATATTATAGATCACAGACAACACCAGGGTGTGCTCAAAGCACTTCACCGAGGACTGTTTTCGCAAGACGTTTCTTGGGCTGACAAAACTGAAACCCGGAACTCTACCGACCATTTTCCCATGGTCAAATCAACCTACGCCGAGGAGGTAGCTAAGTTTACTAACTTTACTAGCAGACAGAAATCACGGTAGGTCATGCAGAGCTATAATAACGTTAGCTGGATGTTGTCATGAAAATGATTTTAGGATGTTGATGAAATGAACCATAATACCTGCCATTAATAGCTTGTATTTTTAGGGTTCCTGTTCGTGGTGGTCAACCTGCTGGGGAGGTGACACCCGAGTCAGCAGATGAGTGAGTAACGTTTACAGTTGTGCACTCATGTTTACAACTAAATTCCACATTAAGATGCCATATGGCTAAATGTTTACTCCTCCTGCTATTATTGCAACAGACATGATGTACATGTAGGCCTACTGTATGCATTGAGCTGCAGAGGTTGCATGTACATTTAAGGTTACTGTATGCATTGAGCTGCAGAGGTTGCACCATGTACAGCCAGTTAAATAATATTGGGGTGAACAGTTTCACTGTGACTAAAACATTAGAAGGAAGACAGAAGTTTGACATTGAAAAATGTTTGCTCCTGTTTGTAGTTGCATTGGTGACTTAATAGCGGAAGAAGATGAAGAGGAACATGAAGAGGAACATGAGGGAGATAGGTGAGTTGTTACTGTCAGTACAATACAAATTTTCTAACATGTAGATTACTGCATTGTATAATATGTATATATATATTCACTAATCTTTCAATAGTGGATAGCTCTGTTCTGATACATCATCTTGATAACAGGAAAATGTGTGAATTTATATTGCTTCCCACATGTATGACATATCCTCATGTGTCCAGTGAGGTTTGGGCGACTCTACCTGATCATGACTACGACGTGAAGCCCCTTTCAGTGGAAGACCAGCTTGACGCAGTAAAGAAACGCATCGCTTTCCTGGAGGACGAAAATAAAAAGCTGAAAAGTGAGCGTTTTGGTCTAGAACGCTTCCAGTGTGCACCCAATCTGATCAGGGTTTACACTGGTTTTAAGGATTGCCACACCCTCAAAGCACTCTTCCTAGCTTTACAGCCTACTGCAGAGTCCATGGTGCGATGGACTCAAATGCAAAGGAACAGCCATAACCTAGAACACATTTCTGTGTCTGGCTTCCATGCAGAGCATTTATCGCTGATTGATTAGTTTTTCCTGTTCTTGTGCCGTGTGAGGCAGGGCTTTGTTGCTCTGGATTTATCTGTACGATTCAATGTGTCGCCGGCCACAGTCAGCAGGAACTGTACGACGTGAGCCAACTATTTGCTCTTTATGTTAGGGACCCTCCCAATATGGCTTAGTAGAGCAGCAGTAGACGAGCTAATGCCACCAGTATTCAGGGAATTCTACCCAAACACAAGAGTGATACTAGACTGCACAGAGATCCGCATCGAGACAGCTAGTTCGAAGGTTTTGAACACCATGACATACTCCCATTATAAAAGTAACACTACACTGAAATCCCTAATTGGATCACTCCCTCAGGGTCAGTTAGCCTGGTAAGTAATCTATACACAGGATGTATTTCTGATAAGGAGATAACTAAGAGGTCAGGTGTTCTGGACCTCTTAGAGTCAGGTGATGAGGTCATGGCCGATAAGGGCTTCCTTATCAAAGACCTGCTCGATGAAATAGATGTAAAACTTGTCATCCCTGCATTTTTAGGCCCAAGTGGACAGTTTAGCTGTGATGAGCTCACAGACACACAGACTATTGCTGGCTTGAGAACACATCGAACGGTCAATAAGACGCATAAAGGAGTACCAAATTTTTGATGGAGTCATACCCCTTTCACTAAGTGGAACAGTCAACCAACTGTGGACTGTGTGTGCTCTCCTAACAAATTTTCAGGGACCACTGTTTTAAACCTTTGTTAAATTCAGCTGACAAGAAAATAGTACACACAAACCTTAGATAGATTGAAACATATTTAACTTCATTTCAGTACAGTCCAATTTTTTAGCCCACACCTTGAGATGAGCAATCACTATCTTAGTTTTGTAAACAATTGATGATTTGAGTTGGTAGCCAGTTCCAGTTTATTGCTACAACAGAATGACAGTTGACCGAACATATTTTAGTTTAAAATGAACCAACAGTTTTGTTAAAGTTAAAGGACAAAGAATGAAAATATTGTAGATGGGACAATCTAATGTATAAATATTGAATGTACAGTATAAAAATGAAATGTATCTTATTTTTTATTTTATTGTGATTAAACAGCTTCTTTGAATACAGCCCTGTGTGTGTCTCTCCTCACTGGCACAGCAGAGGCAGAAAGTACTCGAAAAAGAAAAGATCCAGCTTAGTTTTCATATTGTGGTAAATGACGGTAGGTGCTCGAGGTTGGTAGTCCAAACCATGTTTGCTGCTGGCCCCGGCTGCATTGTTTCCGATTGAGTAAGAAGGGGGCGTGGCTAAGTTCCCACCACTTGGTTTTTTAAAAATCCAAGATGGCCGTGGCGTGAAATGGGCGTATTGTGAGTGGGAGGGGAAGAGTGGGTCCATTTAAGAAGTATGAGCCTTCGGGCAAGTAGAGTAGTAAATGCAATAACTTGGTTTGTGGCCTTAGGAAACATAGGTTGGGATTCGGCAATTCCAAGGAGGGCAGTGAGAGGGACAGGGTCTATCACTGTCTCCGAGACGGTACTTAATGTATCAAAAATGTTTATCCAGAATTCAGCAAGCCGCGGACATGACCAGAACATATGTATGTAATCAGCTGGAGACTGTTTACATCTGTTACATGAGTCTGTTCTGTCTGGATAAATCCTAGCTAGTCTAGCGTTGGTATAGTGGACTCTATGTAAAACCTTACACTGCAATAAACTGTGTCTTGCACATATAGAAGAAGTGTGTACAAGGTCTAGTGCCTGCCACCATTGCTCATCTGTCATAGTGGTCCCAAGGTCCTGGTCCCAAGCGGCTCTCAGGGAGTCTAGGTGAGTTGGGTTTAGTCTGAGTATGTTATTGTATAGGATTGAGATGAGACCCTTACGACTAGTGTCTAGACACAGAAACGAGTCTAACTGTGTTTCTGGTGGGCGACCAGGGAACTGTGGGAACTGGTTTTTAACAAAGTGCCTGATTTGGAAGAAGCGGAACAGGTGGGTGTGTGGAAGGTTAAATTTTGTTGACAGCTGTGCAAAGCAGGAGAAAACACCATTAGCGTACAGATTGTAGATGGTTCATAGTCCTTTTTCTGACCAAATTTGGAACACTGGATCAGAGCAAGATGGTAAGAAGAGGTGGTTTCTATATACTGGGGCTAGACCCGTTGGAGAGTGCAGGCCAAACTGCTTCCTAAACTGGTTCCAGATCCTTAAAGTGTTTGTGACTACTGGGTTCTGTGATATTTTTCTAGCTGAGGGGGGTAACTGCGAGCAGACCACCGATCAGAGTGAGAGACGTGCAGAGGCCAGCTCCATCTGTGCCCAGAGAGGCAGGTTATCCTGTGCCGCCGTGGTTTTCCAGAAGAGAATCTTACCGATATTACACGCCCAGTAATAGTAGCGGATATTTGGCAAGGCCAGACCACCTTCACACTTGGGGAGTTGAAGGGCTGAGCTTTTGATACGTGCCCTTTTACTGCCCCACAGAAATGAGTTAATCATCTGATTGAGTGTAGAAAAAAAAGATTTCTTGATGAAAATCGGGATGTGGAGGAACACATAAAGAAAACGAGGAGCAACTGTCATTTTAATCAGATTTGCGCGTCCTGAAAGTGATAGAGGGAGGGAGGACCACTTAGACAGGTCAGACCTAAGACGATCTAACAGGGGTTGGACATTTTTTGCGAATAGCTCAGTAAAAGATTTGGTGAAGAAGACTCCTAAGTATTTGAATCCCTCGGTGACTCATCTAAAGGGAAATGGAGCCTGGGGGAGTCTCTCCGCGGGAGGGTTAATAGGTAGATATTCACTTTTCTGGAGGTTAGGTTTGTATCCAGAAAACTTTTTGAATTGTTCCAGAATGTTCAGGATTACGGGAATGGAAGACAGTGGGTCGGAAACGTAGAGCAGCAAATCGTCAGCGTATAAGGACAGTTTATGAGACACCCCAAACCGTGTAATGCCCTTAAATCTGTCCTCTCCACGGAGCCAAATGGCTAGTGGTTTCACGGCCAAGGTGAACAATAATGGGGATAATGGACAACCTTGGCGGGTGCCGCGGTAGAGTGAGAACTGGCTTGATCTAGTGCCATTAATATAGACCGACGCTACAGGGGAGGAGTACAGGACTTTTATCCAAGAGACAAAATTGGCACCTAGACCAAATTTTTCAAGTATGTAAAACAAGTACCCCCACTCCACCCTGTCAAACGCCTTTTCCGCATCTAAGGAGAGCACTATTTCAGGTGAGTCGGTGGCGGAGGAAAAGAGTATATTAAACAACCTTCTAGTGTTAAAAAAGGATTGTCTTCCGTGGATGAAACCCGTCTGATTGGGGTGAATCAGAGCCAGCACGACTTTTTGGAGACGACACGACAGAACCTTGGCCAGTATTTTTAAGTCCACATTAAGAAGAGAGATCGGCCTGTAACTGCCACAGAGGAGTGGGTCCTTAGACTTTTTGAGCAGCAGTGTAATTGAAGCCTCTGATAAAGTAGAGGGCAAACAGCCTACTAAGAAGGCATCATTGCAGACCCTCACTAAGATTGGGGCGAGTACTTTTGAAAAGGTTTTATAGAACTCAGTGGTGTAGCCATCAGGCCCAGGTGCCTTACTGCTTTGTAGTGACTTTACTGCATCCTTAACTTCTAGAATTGTTATGGGAGTGGCCAGCTCGCTAGAGTCATCCACCTGGGGAAGAGTCAATAGATCTAGAGGATTCAAGTTGTCCCAGTCAAACAGTGATGACTCGGATGAGTATAATTTAGAGTAGTATTCAGAGAAGACGTTACTAATTTTTATAGGGTCTGTTGTGACCTCGCCAGTGTGTGACTGTATTTTAGGTATCAGCTGGGATGTAACTTTCCACACGTGCTTGGTATGCAAGAAGTTTTCCTGGCTTATCTCCCTGTTCGAAAAAGCGTTGTCTGGTACGCAGGACGAGTCTCTCAACTTGACCGGTTGATAGTAAATCGTACTGCGATTGAAGTTGAAGCCGTTTTGTATATAGAGCTGGAGAGGGGTTCTGTGAGTATTGTCTATCCAGTTCTCGTATTGCATCTGAAATTTCTATCAATTTTGAACGTTCTTGCTTCTTGAAATGAGAGACAAACGAAATTATATGTCCGCGGAGGCACACCTTAAAGGACTCCCAAAGTGTGCCACTACTAACATCTGATGTGTCATTTATGTCAAAGAAGACCTGAATTTGTGTAGCAAGAAAGCTTTTAAAATCCGGCTCAGCTAATAAATGTGTATTAAATGTCCATGGTTTGGAAGGTGGTCTGCCATGAGGGAAATTAACCTCTACAGATGTGGGGGCGTGGTCAGAGATAACTATGCTGTGATAGTCACAGGAGCGAACATTGTGAGTTAGATTATTATCAAGTAAAAAGAAATCTATCCGTGAATAAGTGTGGTGAACATGTGAGAAGAATGAGTAAACCTTGTTGGAGGGGAATTTAGTTCTCCAAGGGTCTATTAAGCCCAGTTGCTCAGCATGATATTTTAAAATGTTGGCGGACTTTGACGTTGTTGAGAGTGTGGAGGATGACCTGTCTAGTACTGTATCCTGAACCTGATTGAAGTCCCCACCAATGATAATATAGTGATCACTGATATTAGGTAAGGAGGAGAAAAAATTAGACATGAATTTTTTCGTCATCCCAGGTTGGAGCATACAGTGAGGCCAGGACCATGGGAGTATTCTGTAATCTACCTGTCACTATAACATAACGACCATTGGTGTCGGCTATGGTGGTGACTGGTTCAAAAGCCACATTCTTGTTTATAATAATTGCGGCACCTCTAGCTCTCTCAGAGAAATCTGAGCGGAACAGGTGTCCCATCCATGATCTTTTGATTCGAGAAATGTCTGAAGTGCGGATATGTGTCTCCTGTAAAAAACAAAGGTCACCTTTAAGATGCTGCAAGTGACTGGTCACTTTGTTAGCTTTGATGGCAGTATTCATCCCTTTAACATTCCAGGAGATGAAGCGGATGTTTCTACCACTCACTGACATGGTTCCCTAAGTCGTACCTGTACCTGAAATTGAGCTGAGAGGGGGGGGGGCAAAAAAGGGGGACCAACACGCGTCACACACTCACACACATACTCACCCCAGGGGGACTCCAGTCCCGCAGGAAACTGCAAGCTTACGTATCTCCCTGGATACAATCCTTCCTGGATAAACATATCCTTTCCAGGTTAATCTCCCTCCCCGATGAAATAAAACAATTCCCATCTTAAACCTTTGTATAGAGAAATGTAAAACATAGAACATTGTGTATGAAGAGAGGGAAAGTGGGAAAAAAAGACTGTAATGGTCGGTTCTGACATCCCTTCTCAAAATACCTTTCTCAAATATTAAACTAAATATGGCCAGTCAACTTCGCTGGGTGTAGCATTAACATCAGGCACGGAAGCACCCATTTGTGTACTTACAAGTAACGTAGCCCAACAGTGATCAGAAATGAAAGAAAAATAAAAGCAACATATGAACCAGCATGGAAGCTTTAAGCGCAGTCAGTAATAACATGTTAACGTTAAGTAACCTGTAACGTTGGTAAAATAAACAAGAGGCAGGAGACAGTAACGTTACCGACATAATAAATCCAGCGGTGTCAGCTGCTCATTGTTCAGAGTCCAGTGTGGTCACGATTCTGATTGGAACTGGAAGCGGCCAAACCCGCATATAAGTGAGCTCAAGTCCCAAATATGATGTAAAAAAAAACATGAAACATTTGGATTTGAGAAAAAAAACCGCTGTTACCAAACACAACAACGAAGTCTCCATCAAAAGTGTATGCACAGTAGTGTGGGTAAGAACCGATCTGTAGTCTGTGGTGACATTAGCGTCTGGCTGTGTTCTGTTGGCTAGCCAACGTTAGCTAGCTAGTAGCACGCCAGCCAACGCCAATGCTAACGCTAGCATTAGCCCAGGACTTGCCCGAGCCAGCCAACGTTAGCTATGTTAGCATGTCAAAGCTAGCGAGTCAGCCAATTAGCTGTTTAGCTACCGCGTTACGTTTAGCTACATGCCGTATCGGAGCGACGTGGAGTGTCTGGTTTATGGAGCTGATTTACGAGTGACTGCTCAAAAGATATTTCTTAGCTGCATCCAGAGACGAAAGCCGCACCCTGTCTCCGTTCTCCGTCGTAATCATCAACCTGGCTGGGTACTGGAGGCTGGGCTTGAGACCACGCTGGTAGAGTTGCTCCATCACTTCACGGTAGGGAGCCCGCTGTTCCTGCACATCAGGGCTGTAGTCTTCGTAGAAGGTGATCGGCTTGTTCTGATAGCGGAGCTCTGACCCTGGCTCTGCTCGTCTTCTCTGGGCCTCACGGAGCACTTTCTCTTTCGTTTGGAAGTTGTGGAACCGAATAATGACAGGCCTCGGTCTTTCGCCCGGTCCTGGTTTCGCTGTCAGCGACCTGTGGGCCCTGTCAAGTTCGGGGGGGTTGGGCAAGATGTCAGTCCCCAGGAGCTGGTGCAGGAATTCGGAGAAAAAAGCGGTTGGTTGTGGACCCTCGACCGAGTCTGGGAGCCCAACGATGCGGATGTTGCTGCGTCTGCTCCGGGATTCGAGATCTGCAGTTTTAGCTTTTAATTTGGCGTTACTGGTCATCAGTTCGTTGCACTTAGTTTCCAGTACCTTCAGGCGATCGTCGGTAGATACAGCACTTGTCTCCAGAGAGGTGATCCGCTGCCCCTGATCGGTTACTGTTAGCTGTATCATGTCCGATTTTGCTTTCCAGTGGGGAGATGGCCATCTTGAATTCTGCAGAGAGAGCTTCCTTGTGGGTTTCAAGCAGGCTGACAATGGCAGCCATGCTCACAGCGCCATTAGCCATGCTAGTAGTCTGGTCGATGACAGCTTCAGCTTTAGACATGATGGCAGGGTCTTTTTTGTTCCTCTCTGACTTCTTATTTACTGGTTTACCTTCAGGCTTCGATTGGCTCATGTTTTTAGCAAGCTAGCGCAGTTTAAGATGTAATAATTCAAAATGTGTTTGGGAGGGAGAGTGAAGCGCACCTACTCCTCAGCCACCATTACCGGAAGTCCTGAACGGTAAACTCATGTTACCTGGGGGATTGACATGGAAAAGGGGAGGGATGAAATATCTGGGAGTGTTTGTGGGGAATGACACCTTTTCAAATAAGAATTGGGAGAATGTTTTGGAAAAAGTAGAAGGGCGTCTTAGGAAGTGGAAATGGATTCTACCAAAACTGTCATATAGGGGGCGCATGTTAGTAATCAACAACCTGGTGTCATCAACGCTATGGCATCGATTAACATGCGTTGATCCTCCAACCAACCTCCTGGCCAAGATTCAGGCTGTGCAGGTGAACTTTTTCTAGGACAACTTGCACTGGATTCCTCAGAGTGTGCTGTACCTTCCTAAAGATGTCAAAGGGGTCAAGGGCTGATCCATCTGGGCAGTAGGGGTGCAGCCTTCCGCCTCCAGTTCATTCAAAGATTGCTCACTGGGCCTAGAGATCTAGTGTGGCGACCAGCAGCCTGTGCAATACTTCAACGGTGTTGTGGACTCGGAATAGACCTACCCTTGTTTCTAATGGCTATTAAGAACTTAGACCTCAACGGATTGCCTGGATTTTATCATGGGCTCATAAGAGTGTGGAATATGTTCAAGAAGGAGAGAATGGGCTGTTCTGACTCTCTGAGCTGGCTTCTAAAAGAGCCGGTGGTGTATGGTGGGCGTATGGACACGTTCTGCGACATTGGACCCACGGTATCAAAGCTGTTCTGCCAGGCAAAGGTCGTCATGTTGGGTCAGGTGGTGGAGCTGGCTGGGCCCAATCTTGACAATTCTGCTGCTCTAGCATCTCACCTGGGAGTGAAATCTACGCGCCTCCTTAGTCGGGTACTACTTAAGTGGAACAGTCAGCTCACAGCAATAGAACGGGGGCTTTTGACATCATACTGCAGTGGTTCTACTCATCCCAATTGTGAGGATCCATTTCCTGTTTTAAAGGTTGTTCTTGATCTGAAAAATTGTATGGGGCCACTTTTGAATTTGGGAAATGTTCTTAATGAAAGGCTGAATGTACTTAAAGGTAAGACCATGTATAATAAAAAGCTGGTGATCTGCAGTGGAGGGTCTTGCATGGCATAGTGGCGGTCAATGCTTTTGTTTTTGTGCTAGACCCTAATATGAATGACAACTGTCCCTATTGTGCCCAGAGAGAAACAGTGTTTCATTGCTTTTCAGAATGTGTGAGGCTTACACCCCTGTTCCTGCTACTAGACTGCTTATTTAAATCATCTGGGGAAAGTTTTTGCAAACAAAATTTCATTTTTGGTTCCAAATATAGCCAACGTGTAAAATATAAATGTCAACTCTTAAACTTTATTGCAGGGCAGGCAAAGATGGCTATCTATGTGAGCCGGAAAAAGAGAATTAAAGAATGTATAGAATGTCATGTTGAACTGTTGTTTTGCAGGATGGTCAAGGCCAGGATAAGGCAATGAAAGACCTGGTCATATTCACAACCTTGTGGTGTTATAAAGGCTGCTGTGTTCCACCGTAAAAGATGAGCTGGTCTTTTCTAAAGAGCTAGGATAAAAGGGGTCTTACCTGTTTTTTATTTTTTGAGTTGTCGGTGAATGATTGTTTTTTGGGCTTGTTAAAAAATGCTTATTGATTGTTTGCACCTCGACAAGTATTGTTTATGTTCGGAGGGATTTCAAGTCTGCTTTTTGTCTAAATTTTTCTATTAAATAAAGACTTGGTTTAAAATTCAATTCTCTTTCTCTGTCTCTCTTCCTCTTTCTCTGTCTGTCTTTTTCTGTCTCTCTTCCTCTTTCTCTGTCACTCTTTCTCTTTCCCTGTCTCTGTTTCTCTTTTTCTTGTCTCTCTTTCTCTGTCTCTTTCTCTGTCTCTGTCTCTCTCTCTCTGTCTCTCTTTCTCTCACTCCAGAAATTCAAGTCTCTCTCCCTCCCGGCTGGTTCTCCGGACTCACCGAGCATTGTTGTCCGTCCTCTGCGTTACTTCAGAGATGTGACTGATGATGTGTCTGTCTTCAGAGACAAACTAGACCACATCATGACACACACATGGCCCAGGATTTCATCTCCAGGTAGCTGAAAGGAATATCGAGTATAGAGAAAAACACACACAAACACACAGAAAAACCTCCCTGTACACTTGCAGTCTCATCTAGTTTATAAACGTGTTGTATTTGTTGTGCTTTTCGTTGCAGTGTCTGCTGTAGATGTCTTACTCCCACCAGAACCAAAGACCAGAGAAGACTGTTTACTGTGTAAGCAAAACACTGCAACATACAAATACAACAATTATTAAGTAAATGACAGCAGGTTGACATTAATACTTCTTTTCTTTCAGATTGTCGTCCTCTCACGCTGGATGTGAACTCTGCCCATCAACGTCTCTCCCTGTCAGACGACAACAGGAAGGTGACGTGGACACCACGAGTCTTGAATTATCCTCCTCATTCAGACAGGTTTACTAACTATAGCCAAGTGCTGTGCAAGGAGGGCTTATCTGGACGCTGTTATTGGGAGGTGACATTAAGTGGTCGTGTTGATATAGCAGTGTCATACAAAGACATCAAGAGATCATCACGTGACTCAGCATTTGGTTGTAATGACAAGTCCTGGATGTTAATCTGCTCTGGGGGTCGTTACTGGTTCAGACACAATGGTGTAGTAAGAGAGGTGTCAGGTCCTTCCTCCTCCAGAGTAGGAGTGTTCCTGGACCACAAGGCAGGTGTTTTGTCTTTCTACAGCGTCTCTGACACAACGACCCTCCTCCACAAAGTCAACACCACTTTCACTCAGCCTCTCTATCCTGGACTTTGGCTGTTGGGTAATGGAGCGGTTGCAGAGGTGATGAAGGTCTGGTAAGGAAGATCTCGGTTACGTGTCAGGATTTGTTCTGCGTTTGAAATATATGATTGGAAATAGTTGACGAGTGGAAAGGGCAGAGCTGTCCTCAGAGGAAGACGTGTTTGGTGAACGGGTTTCTTTCACCACTTTCATTTCTTTTTCTCGTTTTCAAAAGAATCTCAGTTCTTATCCAGGGGGACCAAATGGGCGCTAAAAAGCAGCAACTGATGGATCTGGTTTGATCAAACTGAGAGTGAAGGAAGGTTAATTCAGCCCCACACACACAGACTGATAAATAAAGCCAGTTTTAAAGCTTGTTTTAGTCTTAGTAAAGATGCTGGTTGTTATGGAAGAGCGAGGCGAAGGAAGTCAAACTAGTGATGATCGATATTGTAACTTCTTCATCCTGCAGCACATTTTGTAGTCAGGATGGTGTTTTCTTTTCATTCTTGTCAGATAACAGTGTGAAAATCAAAATGTATGAAAGGAGTATACGTTAAATGGATGTTATTTAGCGACTCACATCTTGTTTGTTGTTGCTCAAATCAGTAGAATGTGTTTCAGACAGAAAGGGAGGTAAAAACATGGTGTGTAAACATCCAGATGGAAGATTGTGTGTGGTTGATGTTTAATAGATAGACGCTGAATGATAACATCCACATCAGAACAGCATAAACCTCGATGGATCAGATGAGGTGTTAAAAGACTTCACCCTGCTATTAGTTTACCCCTTCTCTCTCTTCCTCTCTGAAGTCCCCTTTAGCTTCACATGTAGAATTTACTGGACTCACGTTGTGATTGTGTGTTGTAGAGAAATGTTTATGATATGTGCGACTTTAAGAATATACGAGTCAGCTTCCTGTTTATTGATGGTTTCTGTGTGATGTTAAATAAAGTGGTGTTTTGTTCCTGATAACCTGTAAATAAAAGCTATGTTTTATTCCGTGTGTGTGTCTGTGTGACAGAGAGAGAGACAGTAGTGGTTGTGTCTCACCTGTGTGCATCCATGTGCATGTTGTGCAGGTGAACATGTGTGTAGGTTTGTATTAGTGGCTTCACTGAAGTGTTAATATGTCCCAGTAACAGCAACACGTCTGCCATGTTTCCAGTACTGTGGACTGACGAGAGATTACGCGGGGTGCTAGAACAAGCACGTAGATCAGGGCTTAAACTAAACAAGTCCAAATGTGAGTTTGGGATGACAGGTTACTTACCTAGGTGAAAAGGTGTCCGCAGAAGGGATACAGCCTGGTCCAGAAAAGATAAGGGCGATAGTAGAGATGCCAGCGCCAAAAGACAAAACAGACCTGCAACGAGCATTGGTGCTAGTCACCTACATGGGTAAGTTTCTACCAAATATGTCTGCTAACACAAAGGCTCCTCCGTAGTCTACTGGAAAAGCAAAACGATGGGCAGTGGGAGCACGAACATGCAAACGAGTGGGAGGTGTTAAAGGCCAACCTGATCAAAGAGCCGCTGTTAAAATACTATGATGTTGACAAACCGGTCAAAGTCTCAACTGATGCATCCAAAGAGGGTCTCGGAGCGGTGCTGCTCCAACTACACGGCACACAATGGTCTCCTGTTGCTTACGCATCCCGAACAATGTCACCTGCAGAGCGCAACTGTGCGCCAATCGAGAAAGAGACGTTAGGCGCAGTTTTCGGATGTGAAAAGTTCCACGAATATATATCTATGGCAGGGAACTAATACTAGAGACTGGTCATAAGCCGCTTATCCCAATTTCCAGAAAGCCACGTGGGGACGCACCGCCGCGCATCCAGCGTCTTATGTTACGGCTACAGAAGGACCACGTGACAGGGCTCGAGGGTGCGACCAACATTTTTAAGAGTGCGACTGAAAAAAATGATAGGTGGCACTGGTGCAGCCGATGCTGCTCGGGTGAACACTGAAATCTCTTTCGCAAGCGCAGCATCTCTCTGTGTTCTCCTGACGGTATCGTGGTCTAAACCAATAAGAGACAGAGCTCGGGCGGGTCCTTGCCTCTGATTGGCTGTGGTCCTTTCACTGCTCTAAGTAGTGTCAGTTCAAAAAATGCGAGCGACCTGAGCAGGCTGAGCGCCAGAGAAGTTGAACGGGAAAATAATAGCCTATAGGTCGACGCGACAAAACGAGTGAAAATGAAGCGAGGTAGAGCCATTGAAAGTGTTTTTACTAAAAAAACGAAACCTACTCCTTCAACCAGCCCTACTGTCACTTTTATTTGGAAATGTTTAAATGTTTTAAATGTTCAATTTAAGCTCAGTGTAGCACTTTAAACACTTTATTTTTATTTATATATTCTTCATATATATACATATTCTTTATATATTGTGTTTAAAATAAAGACAAGCTTTTTCTACACCTTATTGTATTAAAAAATCATTCACATTATATGACAGACGAGCGATAAAAAGGAGACCTTTTGGTGTAAAAGGCGACGCAGTGAAAAATGTGGGTGCACCTAAATTTTGTGCTGGTGCACCTAAAAAAAAGTTAGGCGCACCAGTACTTAGTAGGGGCAGACGCTCTCAGCAGCGCGAGTTTGAGGGACACGGCCCCGAGCAGCACCGAGCAGGAGGTGCAAATCCACGTGGACATCGTGAAAGGCCAGCTGCCCGCATCAAACGAGAGAAATGGGCCCCGCTCGCGCAGGAAACGGCGAGCGACAGAGAGTTGCAGGATGTCTGTCATAGCAGCCATCCTCTCACCAGGAGATGAGGCCAGCATACTGCCAAGTCCGTATCGCCACACCAGAGATGAACTGTCAGTGATCGACGGGGTACTCCTAAAAGGTAAAACAAAAATAGTAGTTCCCAGCTCCACGAGATCAGAGATGGCTAAGTTAGCACGTGAGGGCCATTTGGGAATCGAGAAAAGCAAGAGGCGGGCTCGTGATGTACTGTGTTGGCCATACAGGAACAGAGATATTGAGACTCTAGTACAGCGATGTGAGATATGCTAACAGCACAGGTCTATGCAGCCTAGAGGGCCGCTTCTGCCTCATAGCAAACCGACCGAGCCATGGAGAAAAGCAGGTGCAGACCTATTTCAGCTGAAAGGGAGAGACTATTTTGTAGAGCCGAAGGAACGGAGAAGACCGTAGGTTCACACTTTAGCCGTGTAGGCAACTTTCTTTAATCCACGGTAAATCAGAGAGACAACCAAACCACAGCTCGACTGAGCGGAGGTGGCAAGAATCACCAGAAAACTGGCTGGACAACCATAACTTAACCCTGCGTTAACCTGCCAGGGCAACCATGACTTAACCCTTAGTTCCTGGGTTGAATTCTGTCCCCAATACGTGTCCACCACATGAGCCCCCCCAGAATTCGCCCTAGTAATCGAAGTCAGGCAGGCGCGGGGGTCGACAGGCCGTCCGCGGCGGCTCCGGATAACATGGGCCGGAGTGTCTCTGGGAGGCATTGACGCAGGCCTGTGGAGGTCAGCCTGAGAAGCAGAAGAGGCAGCTCGGGCCTCCACGGGGGGAGGAGGCGGAGCCGGGGGACGACCGCGACGAGGAGGTTGGGCTAACTCCACTGGCTGCGTCAAGTCCAGGTGTGCGGGTTTAACTCGGTCCACTGAAACATGCTCGGCCGTGCCCCCAAAATCCACCACCAGGTGCTTAGTTCCCCGTTCCAGGACGCGGAAGGGGACGTCATAAGGGGGTTGCAGAGGGGGGCGGTGTGCGTCGTGACGGATGAACACGTAGTCCGCTGACTGCAGACCTGGGGCACCTGGGACACCGGAGCGCCGTGTTGGGCGGTAGGGACGGGTGTGAAAGCTCTGACCCCGTCCAGCAAGGAGGCTCGTTGGTCCACAGCTGACCAGGGACGCGTTGCATTGGGCATGAAATCGCCTGGGACTCACAGCGGCGTGCCGTACACCAGCTCCGCAGAGGAGGCTTGTAGGTCTTCCTTCGGGGCGGTCCGCAGGCCCAGCATGACCCATGGGAGCTTGTCGACCCAGTTGCAGTCCTTGAGAGTAGCCCGAAGCGCAGCCTTCATGGACCGGTGGAAGCGCACACATAGGCCGTTCGCCTGAGGGTGGTAGGCGGTAGTGCGATGAAGCTTGACGCCCAGAGCCTCACCCACAGCATTCCATAGCTCTGAGGTAAACTGTGGCCCGCAGTCAGATGAAAGGTCGGAAGGCGTACCGAAACGTGAGACCCACGACCCAATAAAAGCCCGGGCCACATCAGCAGACGTCGTGGATGCCAGGGGAACAGCTTCAGGCCAGCGCGTAGTCCTGTCCACCACAGTGAAGAGGTAGGTGAACCCATGGGAGGGGGGTAGGGGACCAACCAGGTCGACGTGGACATGGTCAAATCGTCTCTCCGGCACTGCGAAGCGTTCCAGGGGCGCCTTAATGTGGCGGTGTATCTTAGCCCGCTGACAGGCAACACACGAGTCGGCCCACGCTTTCACGTCTCTCTTAAGTCCCTCCCACACAAACTTAGCAGAGGTCAGGCGCACGGATGGCTTACCGCCTGGATGAGAGAGGCCGTGCACAGCTTCAAATACGGGGCGTCTCCAGCTGTGCGGGACGATGGGCCTGGGCTGTCCTGTGGAGACGTCACACAGGAGGGTGACACCTGTGTCGCTGAAAGGAACGTCCTGCAGGCGGAGCCCCGTGTCGGAGGCCCGGAGACGGAGGATGCTCGGGTCCGTGGCCTGGTCAGCAGCCATCTGTGCATAGTCCAGGCCTAGGTGGACCGCTCCAATCACTGCCCTAGAGAGGCAGTCAGCTACCTGGTTAGACTTACCAGCGACGTGCTGGATGTCGGTAGTGAATTCCGAAATGTAGGAGAGTTGTCGCTGCTGGCGAGCGGACCATGGCTCGGCCGTCTTGGACATGGCAAACGTGAGGGGCTTGTGGTCCACGTACGCAGTAAACTCGCGGCCCTCTAGCAGGAAACGGAAATGCCGGACGGCGAGCCAGAGACCGAGGAGTTCCCTGTCAAAAGTACTATACTTGCGCTCTCGGGGTGTAAGCTGGCGACTGAAAAAGGCCAAAGGCTGCCAAGCCCCCCCCCCCCCACTGTTCGTGAACCGCACCAACAGCATAGTCCGATGCATCCGTGGTTATGGAAATAGGCGCTGTAGGTGAAGGATGCGCTAGCAGGGTAGCCTGGGAGAGCGCAGCTTTAGTCTCGGTGAACGCACGGTCCCGCTCTGCTGTCCAGTCGACCGCCTGGTTGGGGGACATGCCTTTCAGCGCCTCGTACAGTTGCCGGATGATAAAGGCGGCTCGGGGAATGAAGCGGTGGTAGAATGTCACCATCCCGATGAACTCCCTGAGCGCACGAGCTGTTTGGGGGCGCGGAAAGGCCGCCACCGCTTCCACCTTTGAGGGCAGGGGGACTGCCCCGTCCCCAGTGATGCGGTGCCCGAGGAAATCAATGGCTGTCAGCCCGAACCGGCACTTCGCCGGGTTGACGATCAGCCCATGCTGGCTGAGGCGTGTGAAGAGGGCATGAAGATGGGACAGGTGTTCTTCCTCGGAGGCGCTGGCGATGAGTATGTCGTCCAAATAGACGAAGATGAAAGGAAGGCCACGGAGCACTGAATCCATCAGCCACTGAAAGGACTGGGCCGCGTTTTTGAGTCCAAATGGCATTCGTAGGAATTCAAATAGGCCGAATGGGGTAGTCACCGCTGTCTTGGGGATGTCTGAGGGGTGCACGGGAACTTGATGATAACCACGGACCAGGTCGACTTTTAAGAAGACGCATTTGCCAGACAGGTTTGCAGAAAAGTCCTGGATATGCGGGACAGGATAGCGGTCGGGCGTGGTGGCGTCATTTAGTCGGCGGTAGTCCCCGCATGGGCGTCAACCTCCATCAGGCTTAGCGACGATGTGGAGTGGGGACGCCCACGGGCTGTCAGAGCGGCGGATGATCCCCATGCGTTCCAGGTGCTCGAACTCAGACTTGGCAATGGCGAGTTTGGCGGGGTCGAGACGCCTGGCTCTGGCGTAGACCGGGGGCCCCTTCGTAGCAATGTGATGCTCCACCCCATGCTTAGCGGTGGGTGCAGAGAAGGTAGGCTGGGTGAGGTCAGGGAACTCAGCGAGGAGGTGGTTGAACTTGTCTGCCTCTGAGAGAGAGTTGGCTAGACCTGCATAGGCCGCTTCCCTCCGCGTACATGCGAAGGAGGAGAAGGTTAAGGCATCGACCAGACGGCTGTTCTGAATGTCCACTAGCAAACCGTAAGCGCACAAAAAATCAGCTCCGAGGAGGGGAAGCGTTACATTGGCCATGACGAACTCCCACGTGAAACGTTGTCCACCAAAACACAGTTCTACAGACCGCACGCCGTAGGTGTGGATAGGGCTGCCGTCAGCCGTCGCCAACTGGGGGCCCCGCTCCCCGCCCATGATGTCGACGTCAGTAGCAGGGAGCACGCTTCTCTGTGCGCCCGTGTCACAAAGGAATCGCCGACCGGAGATGGTGTCGAGGATGAAGAGTAGCCTGCTCGTATCGCCAACACTCATGGCCACTACTGAGTGTTGGCCCTCTCGTTTCCCGTCGGCCTGTAGTTGCAGGGGGAACGGCACCGTTTAGCTTTCGCACCAAATCGAGCGTGGTACATACAGAGTCCAGAGGGCTTGTAGCGGTCTGACGCTGTGGCGCCACCGTCGGGCCACGCCCGCGATGTCGGCGGGGGGCCAGTGAAGGTAGGAGCCAGCACCCCGGCATGGGAGGAACGTTGTGTAGCGACGAAGAATCGGTCAGCCTCCTTTGCCAGCTCACGGGGATCAGTGATGGTGGAGTTAGCGAGCGCAGTCTGGACGTGGGGCGGCATGTTGCGCAGAAACAGCTCCATAAACAGGAAACATGGCTTTTCTTGACCCAGTAGGTTTAACATCCTGCTCATTAGCTCCGATGGTTTGCCATCTCCCAAGCCCTGAATTGCGAAGAGGCGACGTGCTCTCTCCGTTGTTGACAGTTCAAAAGTTTCAAGGAGGAGATGTTTAAGTGCGGCGTATTTACCATCGGCCGGTGGGTTGGTTATGAAACCGCTTATCCTGGAAGCCGTAGCGCCCCCAAGCGCTGCCACTACGTAGTAGTACCTGGTCTCGTCTGCTGTTATGTCTCTGAGCGCGAACTGTGCCTCAGCCTGCGTGAACCATGTAGCCGCGGAAGACTCCCAAAACTCCGGCAGTTTAATTGCAACGGCGTTCGTAGCCATAATGTGTGTGGATTCAGAAAACTTATCCGAAAACCGACGTCGGGGTCACCAGTGTAGAGCCGAAGGAACGGAGAAGACCGTAGGTTCACACTTTAGCCGTGTAGGCAACTTTCTTTAATCCACGGTAAATCAGAGAGGCAACCAAACCACAGCTCGACTGAGCGGAGGTGGCAAGAATCACCAGAAAACTGGCTGGACAACCATAACTTAACCCTGCGTTAACCTGCCAGGGCAACCATGACTTAACCCTTAGTTCCTGGGTTGAATTCTGTCCCCAATACGTGTCCGCCACAGTACTGTATTTATGTCCAACTGCGAAATCGTAGCCAGCTAGCTAGGCTATGCTCAGTGCCGCCGTTCACCCGGCTATGAACTGAGACTTTATAAGTCATATTCCATAACACTGACTTTACAACTGACAACTGATACAACTGATAACATATATTGTTGTTAAAAATACTGTAGATATATAATGTGTTCATATGTTGTTTATATATTTATATAGCCTAATCATATATTGTTTCTTCAACTTATTAAAATAGCTGACTTAACTGCCACTATCCGCTTCTGCCTCTCTATCATATTTTAGCGTGTGTGTGTGTGTGTGTGTGTGTGTGTGTGTGTGTGTGTGTGTGTGTGTGTGTGTGTGTGTGTATTTATAGTGAGTGTTTTGCTAAATACCGTATTGTTCCGAATATAAGACGACCCTGATTATAAGACGAGCCCCCCTTTTTCAAGACTCATTTTTGGAAAAATACTTTTTGAAGAGCAAATATTGGTTTTATAAAGAAAAACATTATATTTGAAAATAATGATAATAAAAACACATTGAATAAAACAAGGTAGTCTGTTTAACAGCTTTTAAATAAAATTATGTTTTCAATATATTTTAGATGAAATTGTCACATTTAAATAAAGAAATGTAAATACATTTGTAAATGAATGACTTATGGTATTTAAATAGCATACAAATGAAAATAAACTGTAGTCTATTGAGAATATCCATCTCATAGTGAAAAAATAACCATTTCAACATTTCAATAACTGCATTAACCATCGAAGTGGTCTAATTTTAGAATGGTCTTGAAACAAATCTGACTGAGTGAGAATGTATATTGACATTCAAAAGTCTAGACCTCGAATGTAAGACGACCCCCACTTTTTCATACGTATTTCCAGGGTAAAAACCCCGTCTTATATTCAGAACAATACGGTAGCTACCTATCATACATCACATACACTCACTGGCCACTTTATTAGGTACACCTTGCTAGTATCGGGTTGGACCCCCTTTTGCCTTCAGAACTGCCTTAATCCTTCGTGGCATAGATTCAACAAGGTACTGGAAACATTCCTCAGAGAGTTTGGTCCATATTGACATGATAGCATCACGCAGTTGCTGCAGATTTGTCGGCTGCACATCCATGATGCGAATCTCCCGGTCCACCACATCTCCCGGTCCACCACATCCCAAAGGTGCTCTATTGGATTGAGATCTGGTGACTGTGGAGGCCATTTGAGTACAGTGGACTCATTGTCATGTTCAAGAAACCAGTCTGAGATGATTCGAGCTTTATGACATGGCGCGTTATCCTGCTGGAAGTAGCCATCAGAAGATGGGAACACTGTGGTCATAAAGGGATGGACATGGTCAGCAACAATACTCAGGTAGGCTGTGGCGTTGACACGATGCTCAATTGGTACCAAGGGGCCCAAAGTGTGCCAAGAAAATATCCCCCACACCATTACACCACCACCACCAGCCTGAACCGTTGATACAAGGCAGGATGGATCCATGCTTTCATGTTGTTGACGCCAAATTCTGACCCTACCATCCGAATGTCGCAGCAGAAATCGAGACTCATCAGACCAGGCAACGTTTTTCCAATCTTCTATTGTCCAATTTTGGTGAGCCTGTGCGAATTGTAGCCTCAGTTTCCTGTTCTTAGCTGACAGGAGTGGCACCCGGTGTGGTCTTCTGCTGCTGTAGCCCATCTGCCTCAAGGTTCGACGTGTTGTGTGTTCAGAGATGCTCTTCTGCATACCTCGGTTGTAATGAGTGGTTATTTGAGTTACTGTTGCCTTTCTATCAGCTCGAACCAGTCTAGCCATTCTCCTCTGACCTCTGGCATCAACAAGGCATTTTTGCCCACAGAACTGCCGCTCACTGGATATTTTCTCTTTTTCGGACCATTCTCTGTAAACCCTAGAGATGGTTGTGCGTGAAAATCCCAGTAGATCAGCAGTTTCTGAAATACTCAGACCAGCCCGTCTGGCACCAACAACCATGCCACGTTCAAAGTCACTTAAATCACCTTTCTTCCCCATTCTGATGCTCGGTTTGAACTGCAGCAGATCGTCTTGACCATGTCTACATGCCTAAATGCATTGAGTTGCTGCCATGTGATTGGCTGATTAGAAATTTGCGTTAAGGAGCAGTTGGACAGGTGTGCCTAATAAAGTGGCCGGTGAGTGTATATCATATTGTTATGTATGCACACATCGACAGTGCTGCATTTGATTTGGTGCTGTTCTATTGTGCTGGGATCGATTGGTGATGCCTGCGGGCTCTGGGTTGTTTGATCGGGTCTGCCTTTGATGCTGTGTCAGTCTAAATAAAGAATGCCACGGAGAGGTTGTGTCGAGCGACAGCGCTGTGTCCTTACGTGATTTAAACATACAATATTGGCGACGAGGATGGCTGATTTCTCTCTCCCACCACCTGCCCCCTTCCTGGCATTACCTTGCGAGCCTCCGGTACCATGGACTCGCTGGCTACATAGTTTTGAAAATTACATCATTGCCTCAGGGCTCGACGACGTGAGCCAGGCTAGGAAGACGGCTCTGTTGCTACTCTGCTTGGGAGCAGAGGGTCATCGTGTGCTCGGGTCTCTGGGGAACATCACAAGCTTTGCCGAAGCTGTGGGACTTATGAGCACCCATTTCGCTGCTCCACAGAGTGCCCTCCTTCGGCGATTTATATTCCGTCAGCGACACCAACTGCCTGGTGAGTCTGTGCGGCAGTACGTAGCTAATTTGCGAGGGCTAGCTAGCTCATGCAAGTTTGGCGCGCTTCATGACGAGATGGTTCGCGACCAGCTAATCGAACACACCAACAACGCAAAGGTGCGTGAGACTCTCCTGCTGGAAAAAGACGATCTGCTGCTGTCCAGAGCAATTACCATCGCACTACAGGTTGAGGGAGCAGCTGAGTGTGCTGCTATGCTAAATACACAGCAAGTGGCCACCTCCAGTCAAGCTGCCAACGACTCCTCCCTCTACTCACGGCTGCCCCTCGGGACGCAACCCAACCAGAGCGAGGCGGGCGCCGACTCCACTGGGGACGTCTTGCAACTGCAACGACGGCGTTCTCGGCCCCGTCCTCAACAGTCCTGTGGTAACTGTGGGTCTCGGTCTCATGTTTCAAGGGCTCAGAACTGCCCTGCCCGTGGCCAGACATGCCGTAGCTGCGGTAAGCACAATCACTTTGCCAACGTCTGTCGATCTTCCCCGGCTGGGTCAGAGGGCCACACCCCCCAGTCTTCAACCGCCGTCATTCACAAGGTGAGCTCTGCGCCAGTGTCATTCAAATCATGCACAGTCAACATTAATGATGTGTGCATCCCCTTGCTGTTGGACACCGGTGCAAGTGTTTCTCTCCTGAATGTTGATACCTACAGTCAATTTTTCGGTTCACTGCCACTGTCCGCACCCTCAGCTGTCCTCTGTGGGTATGGTGACTCCAAAATCGATCTGGTTGGCTCTCTCCAAGTGACTGTCCGCTATGGAACCAAGCTGGTGCCCAATGCAGTTTTTCATGTGGCACGCCGTGGGGCCAACCTGATGGGCCTGGACCTGTTCTCCGCTCTGGGGTTCTCCCTCTTAGACACAAGGGGGGCAGCAATCCTGACTGTCGCCACACCTTGGCAGCAGAAGTGGCCATCGCTGTTTATGGGGCTGGGCTGCCTCTCCGCCTTCACCCATCAACCTCTCCTCAACCCTGCTGTGAAATCTGTCATCCAACCACTGCGCCGCATCCCGTTGGCTCTCCGTGATGGGGTCTCCGCCGAGCTGCAACAACTGCTGGAAGCTGGCATCATTGAACCGGTGGACGCGTCACCTTGGGTCTCAAACCTCGTGGTGGCTAAGAAGAAGTCGGGGGGCCTGCATGTCTGCGTCGATCTACGTGCAGTAAATAAGGCAGTGGTCCCTGATAAGTACCCACTGCCCACCTCAGAAGAACTCACTGCTCAGTTCTATGGCTCTGAGGTGTTCTCCAAGCTCGACCTCAGACAGGGGTACTTACAGGTGCCCCTCCACCCCAGCAGCCGAAACCTCACAGCCTTTGTGACACATGCAGGAGTGTTTCGCTACACCAGGATGCCTTTCGGTCTCAGCTCCGCCCCTAGCTGCTTCCAGAAAATCATGGTCTCCGTGCTGGCTGGCATACTGGGCGTGGCCATTTATCTGGACGATATAGTGGTACACGGGCCCACCAGTGAAATCCAAGACAAGCGCCTTAACATGGTCTTCGCAGCCCTGTCCAAGCACAAGCTAACTCTCAATGCTGAGAAATGTGTCCTCTCTGTGCCAGCCATTGACTTCGTGGGGTTCCGGCTGTCAGCGAGCGGTGTAACTCCACTACAATCCAACATGGACGCCATTCAGGCCATCCCTGAGCCCAGCTCGGCCGCCCAGGTCGGCCGCCCAGGTCGCCTCCTTCCTGGGTATGACAAGTTACTACCTGAGGTTTCTTCCCCAGTACTCTGCGACCACAGCCCCCCTGCGCCAGCTGCTGCGTAAGGACGAGCCATGGGTGTGGTCAAAGGCATGCAGTGACGCTGTGCGTGATCTCAAGACTCAACTGACTTCACCACCAGTGTTGGCTCACTGCGACATCTCCAGCTCCACCTTTGTGACCTGTGACGCATCAGCCACAGCGATAGGGGCCGTGCTGTCTCAAACCCAGAACGGTGTGGAGAAGCCCATTGCCTTCGCCTCCCGTGCCCTCAACCTGACCGAGCAGCGGTACTCCGTGGGTGAGCGTGAGGCGTTAGCCTGTATCTGGGCTTGTGAAAGGTGGCACCTCTACCTCTATGGCCGCTCCTTCACCCTCAGGACAGATCACCAGGCCCTGACAGCGCTGCTGTCCACATCTGGGACAGGCCACAAACCCCTGAGGCTGCACCGCTGGTCTGACCGCCTCCGCCAGTACAACTTCAGCCTGCAGTTCACCCCAGGCAGAGACAATGTTGTCGCCGACCTGCTCTCTCGCTCTGTCTCCACCCCAGCTCCACAGACGGACACTGACTGTGTGGAAAAGGACATTGTCCAAATGCTACACACACCCCTCCAGGCCACTGTCTCTCTGCAGGAGCTGAGGGCAGCCTCCGAACAGGACCCTGTCCTCTCCCAGCTCCGCACCTACATCCAGAACGGCTGGCCTCACAAGGTCCCAGAGGAGCTGGCTGCGTTCGCCCGAGTCAGACAGGAGCTCTCCTGCTGGAACGACACCTGCGTGGCACGTGGGTTTTGCACAGTGGTCCCAGCTGCTCTCCGTGCACGTGTTTTGAATACGGCGCATGAAGGCCACCTGGGCATTGTGAAACTGAAACAGCGCTGCCGAGACCTGGTGTGGTGGCCGGGGATAGACAGAGATATTGAGGCTCTGGTGAAGGACTGTTCTGCCTGCCTTGTGAGTGGCAAGACTGGCCACCAGGCTCCCCCACCCCTGCAACCTCTCGCCTGGCCCTCTCAGCCCTGGGAACACCTGCAGTTGGACATTTGTGGTGAGATCCATGGAGTTCCCCACCACCAACGCTTCATGGTGGTCGCCTACGATCTACACTCAAAATGGCCTGAACTCACCACTTCCGGCACTGTGACCTCACAGATCATCATCGACTTCCTGGACTCTCTTTTCTCTCGCTGGGGCCTCCCAAAGGCCATCACCACTGACAACGGCCCTCAGCTGGTCTCTGCTGAGTTCACTGCTTATCTCGAAAGCAAGGGCATCCGTCATATACGCACTGCGTACTACCACCCCCAGGCCAATGGCGGCGTTGAACGTTTTCACCAGTCACTGAAGAACGGCCTCAGAGCACACATGGCCCAAGGGTGCTCTTTCACGCAGGCCATCCGTCACACTCTGCTGCACTATTGGGCCACACAGCACTCGACCACAGGCGTCTCCCCAGCCTCTCTCATGCTAGGCCGGGAACTGTGCATGCCCCTTGACAGGCTCCGCCCCTCCACACCTCAGGCACCTGCCTCTGGGGTCAGAGCCTCAGTCACTCGTCAGCAGACGCGGATGAAGCAACGGTTTGACCAGTCAAAACGAACCAGGGTGCCAGACATCAATGTGTCAGACTGGGTCAGGGTCCGCAGGCCCCACAGGGACAATAAAATGGCTTCATACTGGTCCTCTCCTCTCCAAGTCACCCGTCAGCTGGGCCCAGCCACTTACCTCCTCAGCGATGGCACTCGGTGGCACTCCAGTCGTCTACGGAAGGTGTCAGCTCCGCCACACACAGCTGGTGACACAACCATAGCCATTCCCTCAGCATGGCGAGACGCCCCGGGGCTTCATGCAGCTCCTACACGGGCCCCAGACATTTCTGGGCCTCAGCTTCCCCTGCCATCTCCCTCCCCACCTCGGCCTGCCCAGCCTCAGGCCGCCCCGCGACCTGTTCGCACACGTTTACGCCCTGGCCACCTAGAGGACTTTGTGTCAACCTTTCATGTTTGAAATCCTGCCGGGGGGGGGGGGGGAATGTTATGTATGCACACATCGACAGTGCTGCATTTGATTTGGTGCTGTTCTATTGTGCTGGGATCGATTGGTGATGCCTGCGGGCTCTGGGTTGTTTGATCGGGTCTGCCTTTGATGCTGTGTCAGTCTAAATAAAGAATGCCACGGAGATGTTGTGTCGAGCGACAGCGCTGTGTCCTGACGTGATTTAAAAATACAATACATATATCAGAATATTCTATTACTGTTAAGCCAACTATGAATATTAAAATACGTCAAACCATGTGTCCTGTATCATAGCTACATGTATGACGTTTTCAGCAACAAAAAAGGCGTGGAAATCAGTTTGGTATTCAGCGAGTTATGATTGATTAACTGCGCTGACAGTTCATTGCGCCTGCCAAACACATTACACTGAGTGGAGCGGGTGACCGGTCCAAGATGGCGGCCCCACGGCTCGTCAGCGCCAATAGGCAGTAGCGGTCGATGCGGCGTCTACTCTATATGTCTATGGTTGTAATGGTGGAAGGAATAAATGGTGCACGTTGTGTAGCCGAAAGAGAAAGTTGTCACGACTCCTACTTGAGCTCCTCTACATAAGTCCATTTTCGCAAGGCATGGTATTCCAGAAACCTTGGTAAGTGATAACGGGCCGCAGTTTAGTTGTCAGGAATTCGCAGACTTCGCTAAACAGTATGGATTCAAGCATGTCACCTCAAGCCCACTGTACCCGCAGTCAAATGGCCTAGCGGAAAAGGGAGTGCAAATCGTCCAACGGCTGCTAAAGGAAGCAGCGGAAGCGGGTGAGGACCCGTACCTGGCCGTCCTCAACTACAGAGCTTCACTGCTGGAATATGGCCGCTCGCCAGCAGAGTTGCTGATGAACAGGAAGCTCAAGACAAAGCTTCCGTCAGCGGAGCACCTGCTCCCGTGTGCTGACCAGCGCACGCAGAGAGAGCACAGGTCCAAACAGGCATATGACAAAAGAGCACGGCCCTTGGGACCTCTGGAACGAGAGGACCTAGTGAGAGTC
The DNA here is from genome assembly GCF_029633865.1 of Lampris incognitus. Taxonomy (NCBI): domain Eukaryota; kingdom Metazoa; phylum Chordata; class Actinopteri; order Lampriformes; family Lampridae; genus Lampris; species Lampris incognitus. The sequence continues at coordinate 63,844,526 of NC_079213.1, forward strand.
AGATGCGATGGAAGATGGGGACCAGTCGCACAAGTCCTCAAAGAGACTGCTCCAAGATCATATGAGGTATTTACCAAGAGTGGCAACACGATCCGCAGGAACCGGAGACACCTGCTGAAGATTCCACGCTCTGAACCACAGCCTGTAGAGAATGGCCATGACAGGGAGGCTCCGGGAGAGCAAATAGAAGGGGGGCATACTCAATCAGACACAGACAGCCCTCCTGTCGTCGAGTCACCCTCATCTGGGGGGGAAGCGGGTTCAGCCACCATCCCCGGGGGGTGGGGGGGGTGGAGCGGGTTCAAAGGCCAAGTAGAACCATTGTCAGACCTAGGAGACTTGTAGAGGAGTACTAATAACACACACAGAGTGGGTTTTTATTTTTTTATTTTTGTGTTTTTATTGCAGCCTTGGAGTTCTGTTCTTGGGGTCATGTTGGGTTCTGGACTCATGTTATTTGTAAATTTATGCTGTATGGTTCCAAAGCAGTGTTTAATTTTGTGGGGGAAAAAAGGGGGGGAGGTAAAGAGAATTGTAATAATTGTACTGTTACAGAGTACCGTTACGTTGTGTATTTGTACAAGCTTGAAAGTGCATTTTGAGAATTCTAGTCAGTATGCTAAGCTATAGAGACAGACTTGTTGTTATTGCAAGAGAACCATATTGAAGATAATCATCTGTTATTCTTTAAAATCAACTTTATCTTAATCTTTAGAAAAAGGGAGATGTACCGATAGTAGCCTGTATGGGCGCTATACAGCTACTGCCTGTATGTATGTGCAGAGACCTGCAAATAAAGTGCAGTTGGGAGCGAGTTGCTCCCAACCACTGGTCCAGGGTTGGTTATTTGCCAGGCTATTAACGGTAAGAATATGATTTTGAGAGGAATGACCTCATCCCAGACCAGTAGTTACAGGCAAGTTCAGACAACCTCGCCCCACAATAGCGCTCAAGACGTTGATTGGTTCAGATTTGTGCGTTCTTTTCCCTGATTGGATGATATGGGTTGCTGAAGAGGCGCGAATTTCGCTGAACTTCAGCTCCGTCCAAATGTAATAACGTTTCTATCTATCTATCTATCTATCTATCTATCTATCTATCTATCTATCTATCTATCTATCTATCTATCTATCTATCTATCTATCTATCTATCTATCTATCTATCTATCTATCTATCTATCTATCTATCTATCTATCTATCTATCTATCTATCTATCTATCTATCTATCTATCTATCTATCTATCTATCTATCTGTCTATCTGTCTGTCTGTCTGTCTGTCTGTCTGTCTGTCTGTCTGTCTATCTCAACAACAAAAAACCAGACATTGATTTGTAGACATGCAGAGTACAAGTACAATTAATGAAGTACATTCTATTCTCTTCTATGAAGGTTATAGACTGTGACCTATTGCATCTATTAATGTTGACAAATATTTGTCCTTTACATATTTCGGTAGCGCATCACAGTTTCATATTGTTTAACATTTTGATCTTTGTCATTTTTGTTTTATAGTCTTCATTCGGAAGTTTGTTGAACCCTGCGTGTGACTGACTTTGACTACTGCAACTAGGAGATGCCTCAAGACATTTATATTTTTATATTGACTTGCTGTGTAGTTCTGCTGTGGGTTGCTCCCCCCCCCTCTCTTTCTCTCTCTCTCTCTCTCCCAAACCCTCCTCTAGATATACCAGGACTTGCTGTAGATCTTCAGTGCAGACTCTTCCTACACAGACTCCTGTGAAGACGTGGTCCAACAAGCACACCTGTGATCTGTGACTTGAGTCAGTTGTACGTTATTGAGGTGGTGTCCAAGTATAATTCAGGCATATTTGAATTTAATTTTGGCATGACGTGGGTCTTCAAATTAGACTATGATAGCAATGGGATTGATTGCTTGTTGTTTTTGCACAGGTTGACAGTACACGAACAGCGTGTGCTTCTCCTCAACGAGGCTATTGACTGTTTTCTGAGCTGGTATGTTCTACTGTATAGAATTATATTATATACATTCACGTTTAAAGTTATATTTTCAATGCATTTTGATAAAGCAGTTTGACATAATTAAATGTTTTGACACATTCATTTTTCAATCTCCCATTTCGTAAGTCTCTTGTTGAGAAGTACTTGAGACCTATAAAACATCTACTTGCTAAGGTGAGTAAAGCGTAGACCTACTTTATGTGTTATTTGTTTTTTATTTGTATGCACTCCCATGACTTGTATGTAAACAGAAGTCAACAGAGTTTGTGTTTTTTCCATCATCCAGGTAATTTCTTAAGAGGTGGGTTTGTTATACACTACTGTTCAAAAGTTTGGAATCACCAACAAACAATGTTTTTAAAGGAAATGGATATTTATTCACCACAGTAGCATTACATCCCATTAAATTAATTAAAAAGCACAGCCACATTAACAGTCATGTTAATAACACTAGTACTGATGCTACCTTGGTGAAGAAAAGTATCAGTTTCTTTCAAAAACATACACATTGTTTATGTTAGTGATTCCAAACGTTTGAACGGTGGTGTACATTGGTCCATTCAGGCAGGGAAAGCCAGAGCAGTGTCACACAGCTTGTCTTTGTTTCATGTCTAGTGGACACAGTGGAGAATTTTAGGTTTTTTGAGGAGGTACAATTCTACATTGAGAATGGTAGCTACCACCACTACACTACCGAGGCAGAGAACAGTGAGAGCAGGAAGAGTAGAGGCAGGAAGGCTGCCAAGACGTACACGGTCGAAGATAGTAGGTTATAATAAAGTGTAACCAGGCCATGAATAACACCGTAATTAAATTATGTTATTAAAATATATTTTTACATTCAACCATGTATTATTAATAGTGGCTTACATAAGCACACATTGATCAATGTACATCTTTCTGTTTTTTCTCCTAAAAAACCTCTTGTTCTATGTGGGTCCCCAAGGACAGAAGCATCTGGTTGTGTTGAGCAATGAACAGAGGGAGAGAGCGCTCAAAGAGTGCCAAAACAACCCAGGTTCTGGTGGACACCATGGAGAAAGGAGGACGCGGGAGGAAGTTACCTCAGCCCATTACAGGCAGACAGTCAAGGACGACGTTGATAAATGGGTAAGACTTGTGTTGATAAATGTGTTTGTGAATATTGCGAGGATTGATTTCAAATATATTATCCAGACATGATCAGTGGGAAAAAATGTTCATTTAATTGTGTGTGTTTTGAATAATTTAAAGGTTGAGGAATGTCCCCAGTGTCAACTTAATGACACCATGAGAGCAGTAGCCCCTGTCCTGCACCCCATCAAAGGTGTTACCCAGCTATGGACAGTCATCGGTGTGGATTTGATTGGGCCCCTGCCCACCACTCAGGACGGTTACAAGTACACCCTAACAATGACAGACCTGTTTGCCAAATGGGTAGCTGCAGAGCCTCTCCGAACAAAACACGGAGCAGAGGCTGCAACCCATATCACCGACAAGTCCTTTGAATTTCGCATTCCCACGAAGGTGATCACAGACCAAGGGGGGGAGTTTGTGAATGATGTATGTATTTATATAGTTGTAGTTCTGTGTTACTGGATATGATTAGTGTTTGTTAGTGATGTATTAATCTGTTTGTTTCAGGCTAACACTGCCATATTCAAGGTACTGAAGGTGAAGCACTACATGACGTTGGCCTACCACCCCCAAACGAACGGTCAAGATGAACGGACGAACCAGACGTTGAAGAGGCAATTGATAAAATATGACAAGACATGCAAAGTGACTGGGACGACCATTTGAAGTCTGTTGTTTGCTCCATCAACAACTCCAAACAGGTCAGCTTGAGTGTTGTTGTGGGATGACTACACAAGTAGTTCTTGAAAATATGTGTGATATAACAGATTTTAATAAACAATTGAAATCTATTTTGTTAGGTGTCCACGAAGTACACGCCATTCTTCTTGATGTTCAACCGGCACCCAAACCTGCCCGAAGTGCTGAATCCTGATCTGATGGGTGAGGACTTTGTTGTTGGTGATCCGGAGGACGACATTGACGCAAAGATTGTGCAGGTTGCAGCCCTTCCTGCTGAGGTTGGTGTCAATGTGTTTGTGCCTGCGTATTCCTAGGGTGGGTGGGTGTGGAGGATCTTTGTTAGAACTACTCTTGAACATAATGAACATTGGACATCTTTAACAAGAGACCTATAATGCAGGTGTTCAGCCACATTGCAAAGGCTCAGGACAAGCAGAAGAAGAGTTACGGGTCCAGGAAGAGGAGGGATGTGAAATCTTTTCACATTCATGGAGGAGAAGAGATCCTCAAGGCCAATGAGAGAAAGAAAGGTCGGAAAGGGGGACGCACGGAGCACAACTGGACCGGCCCTTATGTTGTGCAACACATCACTGAAAAGGGTTCTGTGACTCTGGCAGACATCACTTCAGGGACCCTTCTGCGACAGAAAAGCAACATTGCTCATCTAAAGCTGTACCGGAGACGAGAGCAAGGAGGTAATTTTAAGTGAAACAGCAGAAAAATAGAGTACAACAACATGTGAATTTCAGTTCAAGTGAATGTGTATTTGTATGTGTTTCAACCCTCTTGTGGACTTTCAGAGACAGGGACATCTCCTGTCTCGGAAGGTTCTGTTCAAATGGATGTTCAGAGGGAGGTTTTGACACCTTCACCTCCACAAACCTCCTCTGTGGAATGTAAGTCTTTGTGTTGAGTTAAATGATAATACACGTTTTTAATCATTATGGGCAGTGCAGAAATATGTCTTAATAATGTAAAACATAACAAACAATAATCTAAGGAGTATTCTTTGCCTCAATGATTTGATTACAAAGGTTGGGCAGTGCTGCATGACCATGACTATGGCAGCCATGACAGCAGTCAGAGTGAGACAGAGAGAAACCAGATGGCAGAGCAGGTTTTAGTTGAGGGAAACCGTTCACCTGCCAATGGTACACTTTGTTACTTTCTAGGTGTAGTTATTTGCCAAGTTTAAGTTAGTGTTTGCCAAACTTAGCAGTTAGTGCTTTTGTTGTATTTGAACACTGATCTAAGGTATGTTTTAATTAAGTAATGACTACAAATTTAATGCAGGACAGACAACATTCTCAACAGAGCTGTTTCCAATTCAGGCCGATGGCGAGGTATTGAATTTATTTCAGAGAACAATACATTTGTGATTGTGAATATATGAATATTATTTTTCCTCACTACTTGTTTTAATAGTTCTTAAAACTTTACAGAATTTTTCTTTTCCGAAAAGAAAATCCTCTCCAGGTTTTTTGATGAGTATGAACAGAAACCACTCATCAGAATTGGACCTCTCTGTCAGGCTACTCGAAAGGACTTGGAGTCTGTCTGTCCTCCAAATAAGGGTTTCCCTTGGTTGACTGATGACATTGTCAGTGCAAGGATAGCCCAGCTTGCTGCAGATTACAAGGATATGAATAACTTCAACCTTTACTGACCATATTAACTTAAAAAGTATAATCACATACTGCTCAACCATATGTGTAATTGAGACAAAGATATTTTGATTCATTAGGTGACGTCAGTGACTAGACACGTTTCGGCTGTTGTGGCAGGACTGGAACCAATACGGACGTGTTGTCGACCGTAACCTGTCATGTAAAGCTCTTTATATTTCATTATATCATTGTCTTTGTTATAATAGTTATACATTCTGTTAATAGTTTCATATCAAATTAGAAAAAAATATATAATAATTTGAGTTCTCAACCAATACCCAAACAGGATCTCCATTCGGGCACAAAGGTCCTCTTTCCTCAGATTGTGGGCAGGAGATTCCTGAGGAGGGGAACCATTTCATCCTGTGGGTGTGCATAATTTTTAAAAACTAGTTTGTAAAAACTATATGAAACATCAGTACATCCTTTGGTATCATAAGCACTGTGAAAATATCTAACTTGTGAATTGTCACAGCATGTAGTGTGCGCCCATATTTTCAGGTATTTGATGGTTCATCGAGGCAGATCCGAGTGTATGACTCCAAGGGCTGGCGCAGAGATTCCGACAGGAGACCTGGATTTGCTGTGGTACGTCAAAATGCTCTACAAGCAAAACCCTGAATTTGGATGGGGGATGGGGTTGTGGTTTCGGTAAATTAACAGGTATCTCTTTGATTGCAGCGGCGCCTTCAGAGACATCTGGGACTTGAGGAACTGGACTGTGAGCTACCCATCACAATGGCTGCAGACAGATTCCCAGAACCGTGGGGTATTCGTTTGCACTGTAAGACACTCCCTTCTATGGAACTGCATTGTATTCCAAGCATGACATTGTACATTTGTTGCACTTGTTGTTTGACAGATGGCAGCAATGGAGGTTCGTGGCATTCCAGTGCAACCCGAGACCCTACACAAGGCTGCATTGCAACACCTTCAGTGTTATCATGGCACAACCTTGGCAGTGTATGCCAGCACAACCACGGCTGTTGCTGTTCTGGGGAGCAACAGTGACATTGGGGCCCTCATCACAGACCATTGAGGTATTTCAAATAGATAAATATTTTTTCCCCACATGTACATTTATGTTGGAAATCGCCATTTAATTTCCAATTAAGAACTACACCGAGGGCTAATGGAGGGCGAAATCAACTCTGATTGGTTGCACCAGCTGCGCCATCCATCTGGATCCTCCCGGTTGAGATGGCTGGGTCAGCTGAAAAAAATCCCACCCAGTTTTTAGTGGATGAGAGACCAACTTGAGTGTGAAATCTACAGGGTCATCCGGTAGTTGGACAGCAAATGCTTCAGTGAGTAATAAGTATTATTTAACGTCATGATTCCTGAGGTAAATACTGTAGTTGATTATGTAATTTAATTTGATGATAACAGCACGACTACTTATTCTGCATCGCGTCGTGCCTGTGACACACCAGTGATGCCAAAATCAAACCACTGACTCATAATTATGAATGTGGTCTTGTCTTACAGGTCACAGTCGCATTTCTGGAGAAGCATGAGGACTTCAGCCATTCCTGGGCAGAGCTGTCCTACACTACAGTGTCTGTAACACTGAGGGCTATATCGTCATAATTATAACCATGCTATTTATGAACATTATCTTCATGTTTTGTCTGGGTCAAGGTATTTGTCTGCTATTTTTGCAATCGGTTTTAACTGGGTTTTTTTTTTTGGGGTAGAAAGAGTGACCTTATTTCCATCCTTTTGCCCAAATCGCCATGGGTTTAGAGATAATTGATTATCAAACCAAAAAGCTATCGATTATAATCGGCGAGCCTGGATCGCCTCAGTCAGAGGTTTCAAATCACAGCAGTATCAGAGCTCAGCAATCTCAATCACCTCAAATCGCCCTCAAAGCTGTTAAGTTTTGTCAGCTGTATTTATACCCAGTGTGAACATAGTGATTCGTGACTCCACACAGCAAAAAGAGATTGATTGATTGGTTATTAAGTTATTGCTTCGTCTGATTGTCAGCGAACACTACATACAAAATTTCACGTATTATATACCTTGCAGTAATTTTGCCAGGCCATAGATTGACGAAAAAACTGACTAACAAACTTGATTGCATCAAGCTTGAATAATATTTTAATTATCTATGAAAAATAAACGTTAATCTGCCACAATGGCTATGTTTCGCGATCTTTTTAAACGGGCAGAACGTTAGCTACCTAAAAATGCGACAATGGGGCCTTAGCCGGGAAAACATTTAGCCCGAGAAGGTCCGTGCCTTGACAAACCGGTGTGTTGGGTAAGAATCACATTCGCCACCTTCGTTGGGTTTGCAGGAATAGGAATGAGTCATACTTATGTTCCTCTTTTCTCTTTAAGTTTCCATTTCTATCGTCGGTTCTTCCACAATTCCGCGAGGTTTGCTTTTGGTCTTCATTTTTTAAGCTAATGCTTGCTTCAAAAAGTTAGCGCCAAGACGTATTACAAGAGGAGGGGGAAAATAATACAGTTGGTAGCTGGTAACTTTGGTACTTAAGTTGGCATTTAAGTTAAGATAGTTGAAACTTAAATAATCTTTAACCAAGATATTACTGAGGGAAAACCCGAAGTGTCACTCATCAGCTGAACTCCATACCAGTGCTCACACCAGCGCCATTAACGTTATAAAACATGGTGGCATGGCATGGTGTGCTCGCCGTCGGTTCATGAAGGAGCACTTCCTTTGGAATACTGTTTTCTCAACGAGCCAGCCTGGCTTGACGCCGCTAACAGTCCACTTTTTAACGTAACTGCTAGCGTTAGCTTTTTTCGCTGCCCCAGGACTGTCTCTGTGACAGTACTTTACTTAATCTGAGATCGACTTGTTTTTGGTGAATGGTTTGTTGCCTGACTGGTAATGCCTAGGATTGCCACGGGGGGAGCATGCGCTGACTTTTCCTCATTCAATACACTGAAGCGAAGGAAAAGCAGCGTGTCCGTCTCTTTCTCTTCATTTTCCCCTTTAAAGTCAATTATCCTCGCTATGCCACCGTTCTTGTGAATATACCAAGTAAGCAATGGTTATACTTTATAAGTTGGATGATGTGCATGAAATATGTCTTCTTGTGGAGAAATTACCGTGCAGTAAGACATGTTAGTCGTTAGCCGAATTCCACGTGTTTTTATGCTAGCTACTGGGGATCTCGTGCTCGCCACGCAATGTGGGATAGCGTAGAGCGGTAGCGTGCTGCTGGTTTAATTTTCTTTTATGAATGTGGAGTCATAATTGTTTAAAGTTAACATGCATTCCTAAGCAATAAGCTCACTCGAAATATGATCTACGGAGTGATCCATTATAATGTTTTTTTCATGGGAATACATATATAATGCACTCTCTGTTAGACTATTATTAAAAAATATGAAATACTGGAGTTAAAACCGTCTGACAGAGGTAAAATTATAATTTGTTTTGGGTAAAGACTAACAGTTGATTGATTTGATTTATTTTGCTTAAAAAGCATATACAAGCCTATAGCAGTAAGTCTTTTTAGTTAGACACTATCATACTGTACTGTATTGGTGTGGTGTGAATGTGCATTATTGTAAAAATGTTTGTTGTTTCTCATTCAGTACACTGAAGTGAAGGAAAAGCAACATGTCCGTCGCTTTCTCTTCATTTTACTTTTGTAATGGTACAACATCTCCTGAGCAATTTAAGAGAGTTACAGTGGGGCTAACATTCGGCATTAAATGCTACACATACCAAACTTTAGTGTACTTATCGACACGTTTGTTCACATTTCCTGCACCAATAATCGTCTAAATAAAATTGGGCGAAGGCATCGCCGTCCGTCCACCGTCTTGCTGACTTTGGTGAGTTCCCCTGTTTACTCCGGTAACAACATGTCGGTGGTACATTGATTCCTCCCCAGTGAGGTGTATAACGTCAGGTGCTCCATAACCACCACACTCAAATGCATGAATGAAGATAGGCATGTATAAAATCAAATGTAGATATTTTGGCCAACATCAAAGCACTGTAAACAGTTTTGGTTAAGAAAACTACTATGTACTACTCATAGACAATTAATATTGACAAACCAATGACATATCACATTCCAACTCTGGTGGGGGTGGCACCTGGGGTGGCCACTTATGTTCTAGGAGTGACCCGTGCCACCCGCGTTGGCCACGCCCCTGCTTCCACCACAGTCACTGTGAACCCAAGAACAAGATGGGCTTTGTCATATTTTCTTAACTTGGTTTTTGGTGGATTTTTTGTGGATTTAGAGAAAGCATATGACAGAGTGCCAGGAGAGGAGGTGTGGTATTGTATGTGGAAGTCGGAAGTTGCAGAGAACTATGTGGGAGTGGTGCAGGATATGTATGAGGGAAGTGTGACAACGGTAGTGTGAGCGGTTGGAATGACAGATGGATTCAAGGTAGAGGTGGGATTACGTCAAGGATCGGCTCTGACCCTTTTGCAATGGTGATGGACAGGTTAACGGACGAGATCAAGCAGTAGTCTCCGTGGACCATGATGTTTGCAGATGACATTGTGATATGTAGCAGAGTAGGGTTCAGGTTCAGGAGAGCCTGGAGAGGTGAAGGTATGCACTGGAGAAAAGAGGAATGAAAGTCAGTAGGAGCAAGACGGAATACATATGCATGAGTGAGAGGGAGGACAGTGGAATGGTGAATATGTAAAGAGTAGAGGTGAAGAAGGCATATGAGTTTAAATACTTGGGGTCAACTATCCAAAGTAACGGGGAATGCAGAAGAGAGGTGAAGAAGGGATTGCAGACAGGGTGGAGAAGATTGTCAGGAGTGATTTGCGACAGAAGGTCTCCAGCAAGAGTTAAAGGGAAGGTTTACAAGATGGTTGTGAGACCAGCTATGTTATATGGTTTGGAGACAATGGCACTGATGAAAAGACAGGAGGCAGAGCTGGACGTGGAAGAGTTGAAGATGCTAAGATTTTCATTGGGAGTGACGAAGAAGGACAGGATTAGGAAAATGTATATTAGAGGGACAACTCAGGTTGGACAGTTTGAAGACAAAGCAAGAGAGGCTAGATTGAGATGGTTTGGACATGTGTGGAGGAGAGATGCTGGGTATATTGGGAGAAGGATGCTCAATATGGAGCTGCCAGGGAGGAGGAAAAGAAGAAGGGCAAAGAGGAGGTTTATGGAAGTGGTGAGGGAGGACATGCAGGTAGGTGGGTGGTGTGACAGAGGAAGATGCAGAGGACAGGAAGAGATGGAAACGGATGATCCGCTGTGGCGCCCCCTAACGGGAGCAGCAGAAAGTAGTAGTAGGTTTTTGGTTGATAAGCGTCGGCTAAGCACGTATGTCATGTTTGTCTCGGAAGCATCGCCTGTCTTTCTTTTCGTCCTTGTCAAATATCTCTCCATTCTGTGAACCTACAGACTCTGTCTTATGACAGCACGTTTTGGGGGGCTGACACACACTTTGAGAAACGCTGTTTACACACACGATCGCCATTAGCTTCTTCGTGTCACGAAGACTGACTTCAACATATGAAAAGAAAAGAAATCTTGTCAGTCCGTCAGTCATCATCTTACAAGGCCTATGCTGCCATCTACTAAAATAAGTGAATTCAAGCGTGAATTAGAAACATCATAAATCATTGCAATACGTGTGTGTGTGTGTGTGTGTGTGTGTGTATGTATGTATATATATATATATATATATATAAATTAATTATAGTCCCCAAAATACTGGGATAGACTCCAGCTGGGATAGACTCCCCGGACCCTGAGAGGAGGATAAGCGGTTCCGCTAATGGATGGATAAATAGTCCCCAAATTGTCCAGAGTGCCACACAGTAAGTTTGTATTAGTGGCTCTATTGATGTGTTAATATGTCCCAGTAACAGCAACACATCTGTCATGTTTCCAGTATTGTGGACTACTTCCTTATTAAATGCACTTTAATTTCATACGTCAGTAAAAAACGTCAGTAAAGGCATTGAATTGGAAAAGTTGTGTTCGAATTTTTCTTGTCAGTGTGTACATAAACAACATTTTTGTTGGTGATGGACTTTTTAACTCTGTCCCCTGCTTGCATCTGTTCTCCTGTAAAGCTCCTCCCTCTGGACAGAACAAGGAAGTCCCTCCCATTCTGTCTCCAGCGTCTTTTCAGAGAAAACAAAACTGTTGTCTGCTCTTTTCCGTTAGTGTGAGAGAGGCTTTCAGTAAAATGGCTGAGCACCAGCAGCAGGGGTTGTTGCTGGACAGAGATCAGCTGTGTTGTTCAATCTGTCTGGACCTCCTCAACCAGCCAGTCAGTCTTCACTGTGGACACAGTTACTGTAGAGACTGTATAGAGAGCTGCTGGGGCAAGGATGAAGAGAAGGGAGTGTACAGCTGTCCTCAGTGCAGACAGACCTTCAGTCTGAGGCCTGCCCTTGTGAAGAACACCATGCTGGCTCAGGTGATACTGATAGGAAGAGAAAAGTCATTTATAAGAGGCAGATGTGGCAGTTATTGTGCTGCTGGCAAAAGAAATACTCGTAGTCACATTTTAGTAGTTTGTAGCTTCAATCCATTGAAATGTAATATTATTATTGAGGTGTTCTCCCTATATCTGCGTGGGTTTCCTCCGTGTGCTCCGGTTTCCTCCCACCATCAAAAAGACATGGATGTTAGGGTTCATACTCCTGTCTGTGCCCCTGAGCAAGGTGATGGAAAGAGGAACTTGAGTTGTCCACTGCTCCTACACAATAGGATGGGTTAAATACAGAGAACACATTCATTGTGAGAATACAATTCGTTGTAAGAATACAATGTCAAATAAAGTGGCTTTCATTTTTTCATTTTCATATGTTATCCACACTATTTTACTCCTATTCTTATATTACTGTTTTCCCATATCTTATTTATTACTGACATGTTTTTCTGTTTTGTTCCTCACTTCATTCTAACTTAACAACATTAACATTGTAGTGATGTTGACGTTGACATTTTCTTTATCATTATTATCATCATAAGTAGTGATCGTAGTAGTAGTACATTTTATCATGACCACAGCAGATATTTCCTTTAAGACAGGATTTTAATATTTCAGATTGTGGAGAATCTGAAGACAACAGGGAACCAGCAGGCCTCTCCCTCTGCCGATGTGTCCTATGCTGGCCCCACAGATGTGGCCTGTGATTTCTGCACAGGGACTCAACCCTACAAAGCTCTTATGACCTGTTCAACGTGCCTGGCCTCCTACTGCTCCCCTCACCTCCAGCCTCACTACACTGTTCCTGTGCTGAAGAACCACAAGCTGGTCTCTGCCACTGCCCGACTGCAGGAGAAGATGTGCTCCAGTCATGACAAGCTGATGGAGGTGTACTGTCGTACAGACCAGCAATGTATCTGCTATCTGTGCATCATGGATGAACATAAGGGCCACGATACAGTGTCGGCTGAAGCAGAAAGGGCCGAGATACAGGTAGGACCACCACAACTTGTTGATCACCAACAAACAAGAGGCAGTCCTGTGAGGTTACATGCAGAAGAGGTTTGGTTATGGAAAACCTTAAGTTTCTCAACACAGAATATTCAGCACATCTAAAAGCCGAGGCTCCCAGTGTTACCTTAAAAACTACCAACCGACACAGAAATGCTTCCCTCTTTATTCTCCCTTTGCCCAGCTCCAATGTTTTGGTATGTTTTCTTCCAGAAACGGCTAGATATTAGTCATCAGAAAGCCCAGCAGAGAGTCCAGGAGAGAGAGAAGGAGATTAAGAAGCTGAGACAGGCTGTGGAGGATCTGATGGTGAAGAAAATGGATTAAAGTGTGTGCTATTGTTTGTCTGGTAAACTGACAAATTACCATGTTGGCCTCATGTTTTATCTTTCCCCCTATTTCATCCTTTTGTTTTATTGTCTTATTTCATTGTTTGAGTTTATTTGCTAAGGGATTTGTAACCATCTTTTTAAATAAAGTGTGACACAAATACAGTTTAAAATGCATCAGAGGTGGAAGAAAGGACTGGAATAAAAGTTCATATTAGTCACATGTACACTACCGTTCAAAAGTTTGGGATCACCCAACAATTTTGTGTTTTCCATGAAAAGTCACACTTATTCACCACCATATGTTGTGAAATGAATAGAAAATAGAGTCAAGACATTGACAAGGTTAGAAATAATGATTTGTATTTGAAATAAGATTTTTTTTTGTTTTTGTTTTTTGTTCTTAGAAATGAAGGCTATTCCATGCGAGAAATTGCTAAGAAATTGAAGATTTCCTACACCGGTGTGTACTACTCCCTTCAGAGGACAGCACAAACAGGCTCTAACCAGAGTAGAAAAAGAAGTGGGAGGCCGCGTTGCACAACTGAGCAAGAAGATAAGTACGTTAGAGTCTCTAGTTTGAGAAACAGACGCCTCACAGGTCCCCAACTGGCATCTTCATTAAATAGTACCTGTTAGAGCCTGTTTGTGCTGTCCTCTGAAGGGAGTAGTACACACCGGTGTAGGAAATCTTCAATTTCTTAGCAATTTCTCGCATGGAATAGCCTTCATTTCTTAGAACAAGAATAGACTGTCGAGTTTCAGATGAAAGTTCTCTTTTTCTGGCCATTTTGAGCGTTTAATTGACCCCACAAATGTGATGCTCCAGAAACTCAATCTGCTCAAAGAAGTGCCCATCCAACCAATCCAACTTGTGGGAGCTGCTTCTGGAAGCGTGGGGTGCAATTTCTCCAGATTACCTCAACAAATTAACAGCTAGAATGCCAAAGGTCTGCAATGCTGTAATTGCTGCAAATGGAGGATTCTTTGACGAAAGCAAAGTTTGATGTAAAAAAAATCTTATTTCAAATACAAATCATTATTTCTAACCTTGTCAATGTCTTGACTCTATTTTCTATTCATTTCACAACATATGGTGGTGAATAAGTGTGACTTTTCATGGAAAACACGAAATTGTTTGGGTGATCCCAAACTTTTGAACGGTAGTGTACATTTAGGATCCATCTGGTCCTTCTTAAATGAAATGCAGGTTCTTTACCAGGCAGGTGTTTGTATCTTTCTACTGACAGAGCTTTGCACAGACCGCAGTGGAGGACAGTGACAGGATCTTCACTGAGCTGATGCCCTCCATTGAGAGGAGGCGCAGCAAGGTGAAGGAGCTCATCAGAGCCCAGGAGAAGACTGCAGTCAGTCAGGCTGAATAGCTTCTTCTGCAGCTGGAGGAGGAGATAGAAGAGTGGAGGAGGAGCGATTCTGAGCTGGAGCTGCTGTCACACACTGACGACTACGTACATTTCATTCAGGTGTTGTTTATTCCCCAGATTAATTAGGAATTGTGATGTTAAAAATAGTACTAGTTGTTAGTAATTAGTAGTATTGAGTAGAAGCAGAATACTTCACAACTGCTATCATTAAACATTTGACATGCTACAGTAGCAGACGAGAGAAAAAAGGATACATGTATGTATGTTAACATTAGTTTACTGGAATATTAAATTATCTTTCCCTCACAGACACACACACACACACAGTTAGTTTAGAGACCTGCATTTATTTTTACAGGCTGTTATGTGACGAAGACTATTGAACATTCACACACGTTACATGTTGTGTCGGGCTTCACATAGGCTTACATTTAAGTTTATATTTGGGGCGAACTCAAAATGTTGGGGCTGAAGCCCCGGCAAAATGACATGGCGATGCCGATGGTTGTGTGGGACTTTTATCTTTCATGAAATAATAGTGATTCTTGGTACAAACGTAACTCTTCTTCTGTTTCTTGTTGTTCTGTGGAGAGTTTCAGGAAATATGGGAAAGGATTTGTAGTAAAGGTGATGAGCCACAATCTGTACTTGGTGTCCTAGTCAACTCATTGACCCACACAGCCAGATGGAGAGGGTTTTGTGAGAGACGTGTTTGATGAGGCGTCCTGTGTTGGAGACACAGAATTTAACTACATTCTCTTTCTCTGTCTCTCTCTCTCTTTCTCTCACTCCAGAAATTCAAGTCTCTCTCTCCCTCCCGGCTGGTTCTCTGGACTCACCGAGCATTGGTGTCCGTCCTCTGTGTTACTTCAGGGATGTGACTGATGCTGTGTCTGTCCTCAGAGACAAACTAGACCATATCATGACAAACACATGGCCCAGGATTTCATCTACAGGTAGCTGAAAGGAATGTCGAGTATAGAGAAAAACCTCCCTGTACACTTGCAGTCTCATCTAGTTTATAAACGTGTTGTATTTGTTGTACTTTTCGTTGCAGCGTCTGCTGTAGATGTCTTACTGCCACCAGAACCAAAGACCAGAGAAGACTGTTTACTGTGTAAGCAAAACACTGCAACATACAAATACAACAATTATTAAATAAATGACAGCAGGTTGACATTAATACTTCTTTTCTTTCAGATTGTTGTCCTCTCACACTGGATGTGAACTCTGGCCATCAATGTCTCTCCCTGTCAGATGACAACAGGAAGGTGACACTGACACCACGAGACTTGAATTATTCTCCTCATTCAGACAGGTTTACTGCCTATTACCAAGTGCTGTGCAAGGAGGGCTTATCTGGACGCTGTCATACAAAGACATCAAGAGATCATCAGATGACTCAAGATTTGGTTATAATGACAAGTCCTGGAGGTTAATCTGCTCTGGGGGTCGTTACTGGTTCAGACACAATGGTGTAGAAACAGGGGTGTCAGGTCCTTCCTCCTCCAGAGTAGGAGTCTTCCTGGATCACAAGGCAGGTGTTTTGTCTTTCTACAGCGTCTGACACAACGACCCTCCTCCACAAAGTCAACACCCCTTTAGCTCAGCCTCTCTATCCTGGACGGGGACTGTGGGGTACTAAACCGGTTGCAGAGGTGATGGTCTGGTAGGGAAGATCTCGGTTACGTGTCAGGATTTGTTCTGCGTTTGAAATATATGATTGGAAATAATTGACGAGTGGAAAGGGCAGAGCTGTCCTCAGAGGAAGACGTGTTTGGTGAACGGGTTCCTTTCACCACTTTCATTTCTTTGTCTCGTTTTCAAAATAATCTCAGTTCTTATCCAGGGGGGCCAAACGGGTGCTAAAAAGCAGCAACTGATGGATCTGGTTGGATCAAACAGAGTGAAGGAAGGTTAATTCAGCCCCACACACACAGACTGATAAATAAAGCCAGTTTTAAAGCTTGTTTTAGTCTTAGTAAAGATGCTGGTTGTTATGGAAGAGCGAGGCAAAGGAAATCAAACTAGTGATGATGGATATTGTAACTTCTTCATCCTGCAGCACATTTTGTAGTCAGGAGGGTGTTTTCTTTTCATTCTTGTCAGATAACAGTGTGAAAATCAAAATGTATGAAAGGAGTATACGTTAAATGGATGTTATTTAGCGACTCACAGCTTGTTTGTTGTTGCTCAAATCAGTAGAATGTGTTTCAGACAGACAGGGAGGTAAAAACATGGAGTGTAAACATCCAGATGGAAGATTGTGTGTGGTTGATGTTTAATAGATAGACGCTGAATGATAACATCCACATCAGAACAGCACAAACCTCGATGCATCAGATGAGGTGTTAAAAGACTTCCCCCTGCTATTAGTTTACCCCTTCTCTCTGAAATCCCCTTTAGCTTCACATGTAGAATTTACTGGACTCACGTTATGATTGTGTGTTTTAGAGAAATGTTTATGACATGTGCGACTTTAAAGAGCAGGGTAACCAAATTGACCGATTTGCTTAAAAATACTTTATAAATGTGGGAGATGTATTGCTGTTGACATGTTAAAATGTGTTGAGCTATGTATAGAACTGATTTGCGGAGTTAGACCGTTTTTGGGTATTTTTCTCCGTTTTCCTTTCTTGATTTTTTTTGGCCGGCTTCCTTGGTGACGTCGCCGTCTCCCTTTGCATTGATTTAGAACACCTTTGCATATTGTCGCGGTTTTTCTATAGCCCGGATAACTATGGATGGAGGCGGGGACTTTTAGGTGCGACAAACCGGGCTTCACCACCGTTAGCTAGATAGCTGCGCCAATGCTAGGGCTAGCCTGCTAGTTAGCTAGTTAGCCGTGTGCTAATGGGTTAGCAAGCTCACCTCGGGACCAGGGCTGGTGATGGAACAGGGCGGCTGAGCTCTAGGCGGGGCGGGAGATGGATGGCTGCTCTCCGGGGTGCGTGTCTCTCTCTCTCTCTGTACTCTGGCTCCGGTGTGACCGGGTGAATGTCTCTCTCAGTCTCTCTGGGGAAGCTCTCGGGGGTAGTCAGCTAGCTACAGGTACCGAGGCAGTCTGCTGCTAACACTACCACTGCTAGCCACCGTATCTACTGTCTAGCCCAGGATACGCTAGGTTTCCCTGCTCTATCCCACGCTAAGGTGACAGTCTACGATATGGTTACTAAACAGTTCTGGCGCTTTGTCTCTCCCGCGGTGTCTAATATAGTTGCGTCTGTGACAGCGCGAGCTAACCTGTGATTGGTCCTCTAGCTGCACGAGCCCAGTGCAACATTCCAAGTACATCCCCAGGCATTTCCCACTACACTACCCCCCTCCAGCACTGTTGAGTCCCTTCAACATAAATGAACAACAGACTACAAAGATCAGTCTGATTAATCTAACACGATAAACGGGACAGAACACCCGCGAAATGAACTAGGCCCGGAACAAAGGGCGTCAAACAAATGTGGGTGGTCGCTATCCATACTGGACTCTTGTGACTAGCCTAGTAACCCCCAAGTCAACTAGTCACGTCCGTCAAAGTTAGTCTAGGAGCCAGGCGGGCCTCCGGACTGGCCGGCCCCGTCTGGTGGTGTACGGGAGATGGGACTCAGTGGCGTCGGCTTCGTCTCCTTCTGGGTCAGGGGCGTTGGACTGCCCGCCCGGAGCACAGGCTGCTGTCCCACGACGTTGGGTGATTGTCGACTCGCCTGAAGAGTAGCTGGCAGCAGTGTGTTGGAGCGGCTGGAACCGAGCCGGGTAGCCTGGTGTGCTGGGTCCTCCATCGTCGTTTGCGTGGAACAGGTCCTCCAGCCGGAGATCAAGGTCTTCATCGATCTCCTCCTGCTCTGTCACTCCTTCGTACTCCTCTGTTCTCTGCGCCCCCGGCTCCTCCATGTCAGCAGCGGGAGGACCTCCTTCAGGTGTTTCCTGCGGCCCTATGGCTGGTGCTGGAGCAGACAACAGAGCATGGCGCCTCCGCTGAATCCAGACCGGCACGTCGTCTGAGAGGTAGGGTAGCAGTCGATCGTGGTGGAGGACTCTCTCCTTACGACCTTCCTGGACTCTGTACAAGACGTCTCCCATCTTCTCTGTGATGAGGCCGGGACCTCTCCACCGTGGCTTCAACTTTGGAGATTGACCCTTCTTCCTGGTGTCGTCCCGGACATACACTAGATCTCCAGGGTGAAATGTGCGTTGTCGAGCACGTAGGTCGTGGTCCTTCTTGTTCCTGAGCTGGGCAGCACGGAGATGCTGGGGCGCCACTTCGTGGGTGTCCCGCATGTTCGCCTCCAGGTCAGCAACGTACTCGGCTGGGGAAGTGCGATGAACTTGGCTTCCTGCACCCTCAGGGTGAGTCCTTGCGGCTGGTTGACTTCTCGCCCAAGCATCATCCGGTTTGGTGTGTAACCCGTACAGGCATGGGGTGAGCTGCGGTAAGCCCCGGCGAGGAGGTGGAGGTGTTGGTCCCACTCGCTCTGGTGTTTCCCCACGTAACAGCGGATCATTTGCAGGAGAGTTCGGTTGAACCTCTCGACTTGACCATTCGACGCAGGATGGTAGGGGGTCGTTCTGGTCTTGGCCACCTGGAGAAGTTCACAGAGCTCACGAAACAGGGCACTCTCGAAGTTGCGTCCCTGGTCTGTGTGGATCTCCAGGGGTACTCCAAACCTGGAGAGGAACTCCTGTAGCAGCTTCTGAGCGGTGATCTCTGCAGTTTGCTCGGGGATCGGGGCCACCTCCACCCAGCGCGTGAACTGGTCCACCATCACAAGGATGTATCGGTTCCCCATCTTGGATACTGGGAGCGGTCCAACCACGTCGATGTGAACCCTGTCCATAGGAGCGCCGGCCTGGTACATCTGCAAGGCAGCTCTGCCTGTTCTTCCCGAGGATTTACACGCCTGACATTCAGGACAGCGTCGGACGAACTGGTTCACACTGTCAGTCAGACCAACCCAGTAGAACTCTCTGCGAACTCGATGGTAGGTCTTCTCACGGCCCAAGTGATTGGACAGCAGGGCGCAGTGACACAAACGTAGGACCTCTTCTTGGAGCGCTGTTGGAACAATGAGACGGAGGATGGATGGCGTGTCAGCTCCTTCGTCCCAGCGGTAGTACAGGACTCCATTTCGCCTTTCTACTTGCGTCCAGACCAACCAGTACTTCCGTGCAGCAGGTCCTTCCAGCGCCATCTCCTCCTGTGACGGTACCTTCCACTCATCCTTCCACTGGTGCAACTTCGCTAGCACGGCGTCTCCCCTCTGGCGCTCCGCTAGCTCGTTGGTCGAATACTGGGCTAACCAGTTGATAGCAGGTGGTTCACTCTCTTCAGCACCATTCTGATGTTCATTGACAGGTTGTGACATCGTTAGGCCTCCTGCCTCTCCTCCTGGAGCCGATGGTGGAACGCCCTCTTCTGCCGCTCCGGAGGTGTTCTCTTCCGAGTCAGTTCGACGGATCGCTAGCGGGACCACATCATCCACATCGTCGCTGAACCTTGCCCAATGGTGGTGTTCACGGTGACAGTAGGAGCAACCTCCACAAGGCAGCGAGTCCAGACTCTCCCCAGCATGATAGCAGTCACAGGCGGGTTGGGGTGACCTGGACAGCGCGTCCGCGTTGCTGTGCTTGACTCCTGGCCGGTGTTCGATTTTGAAGTCGTACTGGCTCAGCTCCTCGATCCATCTCGCCAGCTGGCCTTCTGGGCTCTTGAACCGAAACAGCCAAATCAAACTGTTATGGTCCGTCCGGATGATGAACGACCGGCCCAACAGGTAGTGGCGAAACTGCCGTGTGAAGCGGACTACAGCCAGAAGCTCTCGGCGTGTGACGCAGTATCGCTGCTGTGTGCTTTGCAGATGTGCACTGGCGTAGGCTATGACCTTTTCTTCTCCTGCTTGCATCTGTGACAGGACAGCTCCGACGCATGTGTTGGACGCGTCAGTGTCGAGCAGAAACAGTCCATCTCGAGTGGGGTATGCCAGAAGAGGTGCCGTGGTGAGTCTTGCCTTTAACTCCTCGAAGGCTACTTGTTGTGTGTCGCCCCACTTAAACTCCTCCCCCTTTTTCTGAAGTTCGTAGAGGGGGCTGCACAGATGGGCAAATCCTCGCACAAACCGTCTGTAGTAGTTACACAAGCCGAGAAAAGCCTGGAGCTCAGTGAGGTTTCTTGGGGTCCTCCAATCGTTCACAGACTTCACAAGCTCCGGGTTCGGGCTGACTCCGTCTCCGCTCACGACATGCCCCAAGAACAGGACCTCCCTCCGCAGCAGGTGGCATTTAGATGGCTTGAGTTTGAGACCGTACGCCCGGATGCGCTCCAAGACCTTCCCCAGGCTCTGCAGACCCTCTTCGAGGTATACAAGCAGGTGTCTCCACTGTAACCCTCTCAACACCACCTCCATCGCACGTTGAAATGTGCCGGGCGCATTGCACAGCCCGAAGGGCATTCGGGTGTACTCGAACAGCCCATAGCGTGTTATAAAGGCTGTCTTTCCACGATCATCCGGGTGCACTCCAATCTGCCAATATCCACTTTGCATATCTAAAGTCGAGAATACAGTGGCCCCCTCGAGGGTGTCCAGACACTCTTCGATCCGCGGCAGTGGATATGCATCTTTGAGAGTCAGGTCGTTGAGTCTTCTATAATCTATGCACCACCGCACACCTCCGTCCTTCTTTCTAACTAACACCACTGGAGAGGCCCATTCCGAAGTGGATGGTGTAATCACTCCGGCCTCTAGCATGCTCTTCAGGTGCCGCTCCTCTTCTTGTTGAAAGCCCAGGGGCGTGCGCCGAGCCGGTTGTCGGACAGGTTGGCCTTCGCTAGTGTTGATTCGGTGCTGGACCACATCGAAGCGCCCCAGGTCCGCGTCACTGGCCGCGAACACGCCCTGGTGTTCAATCAGGAGTTGTTGCAGGGCCCTCCGCTGATCCTCATCCAACCCTTCACTGGCGGACTCATACAGGGACGACAGATGGTCGGGCAGACCCATAGTTGGTGACGACTCCATCCGTCGGACTGTGGCTGGTTCATTTTTTCGGCTCATGTCGTCCTCTTGTGGGGCCTGAAGCTCCTCTTCCGCCTCCACTAGCACGCCGAGGCAGGCTCCTTTCTTCAGCCTAACTTCTTTCGGCATCAGGTTACACAGTCGCACAGGGACGTGTGGGGCAACGTTGACCAACACACTGCCAGATGAAACTCCCTCGGTGAGGCCAGCAGGCTCCAGGACGGCGGAGATACCTGCCTTGGGGCTTTCCACCACACCCCAGACGTCCTGCTCGCTCTCCGCTGATAGTGTCAAAGAGTCCTGCAGCAGTACGCGAGAGACGGCGTACTCCCCCACGGACGTACCCACGATAACTGTGGCCACTGGCTCCCCTTCGACGTAGACCTGGCCTCCCCCGGATACAGTGACATGAGCGGCCAACATGAGATCTAGGCCCAGGAGGAAGGGGTCGCGGATGGGCGCGACGAACACATCCCATTCGATGGTCTTGGGGCCCAAGCGGATGGTCACCCTATACTTCGGGGTTTCAGCCATGTCTTTACCCTCTTCAGCGTTACGCAGAATGGCGATTCCGACGCTCGGCTGGTCGGCCAGATTTAATCGTTGGAATGTGTCTCGGGACATCACCGTGGCTTCGGCCCCTGTGTCAACGATGCACTTCAGCTGCAGGCTGTTCACGGTGATGGGAATGACGAGACTGGGTCCATTCCCCGAGGCTCGGCCGAGATTGACTGATGGCTGCTCGCTGACCTTCCTCGGAGCCCTCGGGCTTGGTGACCGTGAGTTACACTCTCGCTTGAAATGGCCCTCCTCTCCACACTGGTAACAGGTCCCTTTGCTGCGGGAACTTGGGCTCGGGGACCGCTGCGCGCGTTGCCCCGTGTGCGCGTAGGTAGCCCGCTCAAGCGTCCTTCCCCGTTCCACTCCTACTTGTTCTTTGGCCATGTACTGCTCGATGTTTAAGAGCACCTTGTTAATGTTGTCGATGCCACTGGCCAGGGTCTTGAGCTCGGGGGTGCTCATGCTGTCTCCTACCGGCGGAGGACTTGGAGAGCTATCGCGACGCCGCTCGTCTTCCCATGCTACTCGCCGGATTCTCCCTTTTCCTTCAACCTCTCGCCCCAGCGTCGCTTTAAAGTCATACTCGCGTGCCTCAACCTTCCTGATTGCTTCAGCTAGTGTTTTGGGTTCTGCCCCCAGGACTTCATACGCGATGTTTTGGTTCTTCAGTCCGCGCAGAAAGGCTTCTGCAGCGTAGGCCTCCTGCAGTGTAACACCAACCTGCGGGTATGCCAGTGTGACAAGTCTCCTCACTTCCTCGCCAAACTCATAGAGGGTCATCTCTCTGGCCTGCTTAACCTCGCTGAGTTTACGGCGCGCAGTTCCCTCAGGCAGCTCTTTACCGTAGCGGCGGCGTAACTGGGTGATGAGCGCGTGGTAGTCATCTTTTATCGGAGCCGGCTGCGCGATGACAAAAGACATGGCGTTGTCCCTCAGTCGGAGATACAAGGCGTCCAAACAGGTCTCGTCGGTCCAGCCCCTCTTTCTCGCCATCCGTTCGAATGGTCCAACGAAACTATCCCAGTCGCCCTTACCATCAAAAGTGGCGAGGAGCTTGATGTCATTTTCGTGTCCTCGGTCGGGACCTTGTGAGCTTCGGTTGCCGCTCCGACTTTGAAGGTCTCCTGTCTGGCTCTGTTGACCTCTAGAGGAACCTGCCTGCCCTCCAACGCTGTCATCCAGCAGGTTTCGGCCGCCGTTGCTGTCCAGGGACATTTGGCCACCCTGCATCCCGTCGGGGGCTGGTACTGCAGTCGCTCCATTTTTTCCACCATGACCGATCGGAGTGCTGGTAAGTGGTGCGGGCTCACTGGGTCCATTTCCTGTATAGCGCAGGGCTGCTGGGGCCGCTTTGCTGCTCGGCCTGGCTGGCGTCTCCTCATTGCGCCGGTCGCTCAAGTTAGCCACTGCGGCCATAGCTGCTGGCAACAGGTGATCAGCGCCGTCTCGCTGTCTGGCCCCTGGGTTCTCCCGGGCCGGGGTGAACTGCGAGAGTAGGCTCATGTCTTGCACCGTTCTGCTAGTTCGTTCTCCGAGCACAGCCCCTGCCGACCCTACACCACTATCGCTTTGAGGGCTACTAGGAGAAACCCCTTGCTTCACTACTTGAGCGATGGGCGACAAACCGGGAGGCTCACCTTGGATATCTGAACGATGACGGGCCCAATCGGTGCGCTGAATGGGAGGTGTGGGGGGACGAGATCGCTTAGCCACCGCTTCTGCTAGTCCATCGATACGCGCTGTGAGGGCCTCCATCTGCATCTCTATCTGGCGTTGCATCTTAACCTGGGTCTGGCGTTCCATGTTTTCCATCTGGCGTTGCATCTGAACCTGGGTCTGGTTCATGGTTTCCATCTGCGCCAGGAGGAGCTTCATCCAGGCGTGCTCTCCGGGGTCTTCTGTCCCCACACCAGCACCATCCAGACTCAACTCAGACTGTTCTTTTACATTTTCTTTGTCCTGTGACATTTTTATTTTTCCACTGATTTACGTGACTACTGAAGAAATTACAGTGCTTCACAAAATGGCTGACTCACTCAGTTGCTAGCTAGCTATAGCGATGCCGCCAAAAAGCTGCTAAATGCTGCTTTGAAATGCTGCAGAATGTCAATGCTAATTAGCTAGCGCCACTGGACGTCCTTTTGTGCACTTTCAGGGTGAAACTCGGTGAAAAACAATATCCTCACAGTGTGAATGGCGTTGAGAAACTAATGAGTCTTTTTATTCACTTTTTCGTTTGGGTTCCACTTCATAAAGAAGTTTCTCATTCACTTTTTTCGTTGGGGTTCTACTTCACGAAGAAGTAGAAAATGGCTTCTTGCTAGCTGGGTTAGCTCACAGTGTGCAGGCTGAATTATGCCGCCATGTGACCGGGGCAGGATCCTCCGGTGTTGAGATTATGGCGAATCCCAACCTTTTATCCCACTTCTGACACCACTTGTCGCGGTTTTTCTATAGCCCGGATAACTATGGATGGAGGCGGGGACTTTTAGGTGCGACAAACCGGGCTTCACCACCGTTAGCTAGATAGCTGCGCCAATGCTAGGGCTAGCCTGCTAGTTAGCTAGTTAGCCGTGTGCTAATGGGTTAGCAAGCTCACCTCGGGACCAGGGCTGGTGATGGAACAGGGCGGCTGAGCTCTAGGCGGGGCGGGAGATGGATGGCTGCTCTCCGGGGTGCGTGTCTCTCTCTCTCTCTGTACTCTGGCTCCGGTGTGACCGGGTGAATGTCTCTCTCAGTCTCTCTGGGGAAGCTCTCGGGGGTAGTCAGCTAGCTACAGGTACCGAGGCAGTCTGCTGCTAACACTACCACTGCTAGCCACCGTATCTACTGTCTAGCCCAGGATACGCTAGGTTTCCCTGCTCTATCCCACGCTAAGGTGACAGTCTACGATATGGTTACTAAACAGTTCTGGCGCTTTGTCTCTCCCGCGGTGTCTAATATAGTTGCGTCTGTGACAGCGCGAGCTAACCTGTGATTGGTCCTCTAGCTGCACGAGCCCAGTGCAACATTCCAAGTACATCCCCAGGCATTTCCCACTACAATATCCCACCTGAGGTTACTATAGTAACCTTAATCTCACCTGTCTGTCCCCTATATAAAGCTCGTAACGGTAGCTGTCACTCCGTGGCAGTTGAACGTAGTAGTTGAAAGTATAGTAACCTTAGTTGAAAGTAGCCAGTTGAAAGTCTTGTGAATGCTATGCCTGCGCATAGAAAGTGCATCCTTGGATGCCAGCTTTCGGGGTCTGACACCGTATACCAACTCCCGAAGGAAGGAGAAAGAAAGCTCAAGTGGGCAGAATTTATTAGGGGCCATGGAGTTGGAGAGGGCATCGTTGCTAGCAGTACCACCCGCCTGTGCAGCAAGCACTTTCTAACGGAATGTTTTTCAAACTGGCAGAGGCGACAGTTTGGTTTTTCAGACGGGCCACTGGCACTGGTTAGTTTGGCCGAACCAACCCTTCCCGGTCTCCAGTCTCCTCCAGGCCCTTCAGCTTCAGTTTTTGTCGCCAACAACGCAGTAAGTAGCCTTGTTGTGTATTATTAGCAAGCTAACGTTAGCTATACAACAACGACATAACGTTCGCTACCCATAGGAAAATGCACTGCTAGAGTAACGTTAGCTAGCAACAAGCTAACGTTAGCTAGCTAGCTAACGTCGGCTCGGATTTTATAGCTAGAATTATTCTATCCGAGCCGACGTTAGCTAGCTAACGTTAGCTTATTGCGGATGGGAGTGTGTAACCGTTACACTAATGTAACCAGGTTAAAATTAATGTTTTTATTTTATTTTGTTTGAGTATGAAATATCACCAAATCGTGTCTGTGTGCTGTTATTTGTGTTTACTACATTTTATTTTATGTCATTATTTACTTTTATGTATGTTTTATAACAACCGTCATATACCTGTACTGTCGCTTTAAGAGAGAGGTCTTGTGGGTACACGGAAGAGGGAACGCGGGAGAGGCAATTTTTGTTTGGTGGGGGGAAGGTCAAGCAGCGACCGAGCCGAGCCACGCGTGTTTCTTACCGTAGCACAGTTTTGCTGATTGAGGAGAACGTGAGTATCCCTGTAAGAAGATACTGCAAGCTGTGGGATAAAATACTTGTTTACCCTTTCTTACATCGGAGTCCCGTGGACGGTTTCTCCTTCTAACGCACACGAGTGAAGTCCGGGCAGTGGTTGAGCTTCAACCCCCACGTCCGTAAGAAACACCGCTCCAGCTGGAGGACTGGACGTTTGTCGAAGGGTTTGAAACCGCAAGGAAAGAAGAATTCAGCTCGCGCTGGCTATAGAGCTGAGAGGTGACTGTCCTATAGCTATGTTATGAGACAGACAACATTCTATTTCCTTTTCTTTGCTGTGATTTCGTACAGAAAATAAATGGCAAGGTGGTCCAAATAGAGTCCTGTGTGTCCCCCCTCCTTCCTTGATCATGATGATGATGATGAGAGACTGAGGGCCCCCCACAACACCTGGGGTCCCACCCAAAATAGAACACAACGCAGAGCTAATGATGAGAGTGACAGGCGTGCAGCAGGCTGACCAGCATAGAACAGCATAGGACTGCCCCCGTTACACTAACGTTACAGTTGATGCTACACTGTAGCTAACGTACGTAAGCTAGTGAGATGCATCTGGCCGCAGACAAGATGGCGTACCCCCGCAAGAGGCACCTCCGCAGTTGACAGGAAATCACGTGACCTCTGCGGTCGACATGAAACCGGACGTTGGTCTTCTTCGTGTTGTTTTTAAGATTGCAATCCGCCATAAAACGGAAAGAAGTAGAAGATACTGCGACAGCGGTAAGAAGATGCTTTAAAAGGTTAGTTTTCTTTTGTAAGGGTTTATTCATTGTTGTTTATCAAACTTACTGTATCGAAGAATCCAGCGAGCATGGGCATAACTGTTACCGATATGGAGAAAATACATTCGAAATGTCAAGTGGCTCTAAGCATTTAGCTAACGTTAGCTAGTGATGTTTCGTTGCGTAGTTGTTGCAGGCCATGTAGCTAGCTAAGCACTTATTAAAATATTTGTGTAAATGAATTAGTTTAATTGAGTTTACAATGGATACTGTTTGTGGTTCGACGGATTACCCTTCAAAGTTGGTTCCAACTGAAACGACATGCAAGCTCTGTTCAGGCAATCCCAAATTGGAGGAAATCTCGCACATCACAGACAAAGCCAGAATAGTTGGCATGAATGGTGCAATCCAAAGTAAGTTAAATTCATCCTTTAGTTTTAGTTTATAAAAGCACAGTGTGCATGTACATTAATCGTTTGATTAACCATATACAGCTGATTTAATGTCCTAATTTATATCCTTATGTCCATTACAGACATCTCTACTTACAATAGAAGGTGTACTGAATGCCACATGATCTACTGTTATCAGGAATGAACAGATGGTCTGCTTAATTTCAATGACCATGTCATTCTGACACTGCAGCTTTGCCTTTACCTAAGGCACAATCTTCAGGTGTGTAAAACGGTGTTAATGACAGACAAAACAAGGAGTTATGACCTTCATTTATTCCATATTGACCCAGAAAGATGTCATCAATTGAAAATTGTTCAATTAACTATTGTCGCAAGATTTTCCAAATTCTCTGTAGTCCCTTTTCTGCTAGTACTGTGGTTTCTGCGGCACTAAGCAAAGTTAAATTGCAGCCTATTCCACATCTGCAATTTATTTGCCCATTTTTAAAATAAATACATTACCAGGTACAGTGATTGCAGGGAATGATGTTACTAGTTACAGTAGTACTGTGTTTTAAGCATATTCATACCTTCCATTTCAAACCTTTTCCTGTCTTATTTTTTACCATAGAATCATGTGTCAGTGTCTAGAGTCATCAGCTCTCTGGAGGCTTTGTGTGAAGAATGGTTTCCAGCCACCAACTTAATTTTTCAAGCATACTGCCACTTTGAGGCACTTTGCAACAGAGAATACACATACTCATGTGTAAACTGTGGGTTCTACCCCCCTGTGGTGGTTATGGACCTCCACAGAAAAGCAGTGTTCAACTTTGAGGGTAAGTTTTTCCTAAAAGTGCTATTTAGGTAAATTGCTTTTTAACTACCGTTTTGTAGGTGCCACATAAACTGCAATGTACTTACTACTCATCTTCAAAGGATGTTTTGTGTCTTATGTTGTGTTTGGTGATTGCAGTTAGTGAGCTGAAACAACCAAGTGATGACTTCCAAGGTGAACACAACATAGAGGCATTTTGAGAATCCGTCCGTCTACACATGATAAGCAGAGGATTTTTTGATGGTGAGTGTTGAGGCCAGGTCAGGTCGCTCTCCATGGTGCCGAAGGTGGGTCAGCAGTCCAGTGGAGCGCCGATGGGAGATCGGGGCGCCACAGTGTATATAGTTTGTCAAAAGAGTAAAATACACCAGGTCCCATTGGATGTGACTGCGTCTCCCCAGAATGAACTGTATTAAATATTTCAATATTTTTGAAATTATGTTTTTGATGCAGACTCTTCACAGAATCCATTTGTTGTCCAACCAGCATATGACAATTGCGCACCATGGATTGGGAGGGAGACGAGGAAAAGCAGCAAAGTACTCAACGCGGAGTATCAAAAGGTCCCATTTCAGACATCGAACTAGAATAGGGTCTAATTGGCTTTTCAGATTTCATCTTTTCAAGGCATGGCAAGGTTTTTGCCCACTGGACAGAGCAGTCCAAAGCTCTACTGAGAGGTGACCTGCCTCCTGTCTTCAGGCTCCCAAGACTCCGGAAACGGACGTTTTCGGAAGTCGTCCAGGTCAGATTGAAATTCAATTTAACTACCGGTATAATCAGAACCATTAATAACTAATACATTCAGGTGCTTCAAACACTTTATTAACTAATGTTGAAAAGTGCATTGTTAAATAAATATATTTTTCAGTCATCATCTGTCTTGTTGCTCTCTTACATTACAGGAACATAACGAGGGCTTAGAACCAGAGGGGGGTAAGTGACATTTGACAAACTTTACAGGACAGCCACAACAAAAAATGACCATACATTGTCATTGCGTGTTGTGTTTATTACGATATTTGATGTATTACTCAGGGTTGGTTTAGAATTAACAAGTTGTCCTTTGCCGCACATCCCTAGAGGTTCCTTTACATTACTTGATGACCACTACACCCACTACAGCAAAGATGGCAAAACGTGTAAGAGAAACCCGCAGGTCTGCCAATGAAAGATTGGTGGACTTCATCACGAAGCTGAAGGGGTCAGACAAATGTCTACTGGTATGATACCAATAATAATAATGCTTATACATAAAAACATTTCTAATAGCAAAAAGGGTGATCAAAGCCTGATCTTCTGCAGTGCATTTATTTGACATGGTCTTTGTTTCTATAGGAAATAATGACACGTGAAGGCAGCTCCAAGTGGCTGGTGAATTTCAGGTCTGCGAAACCAGACAGGGTCTTCACCTACCTGGAAGAAGACGACCAAATTGATGAAGTTTTTAAGCACATCAACTTGGTCCTCAAAGGAGCCACAAAATGTGAACTCTGTCCCAATGACAGAGTTCCAGAGAGTCAGCTTCGTGTTGGATGTGCTGATGCCTGAGGTGAGGTTTAACTTAACCATCTAATCTTAGTTACATTGATTTCAATAATTGTCAGTTTATCCAGTCATCAAAGCCTGTATTATAACTGTTAAAAGGGCATTCCACGATTTAGTGAATGGGTTATGCTCGCCCCACCGCTAATTTGTATTGTGTTGTAAATATGGGACTCCTTTTAACTGGAGGTTATCTATCTCTATCAGGCCATTGTCCACGCGCTTGTGGCAGTGGACAACCTCTCTCTAGCTGACGCAAAGAGAAGATTTAACGCGGGACCATTGTATGATGAAAGGTACAAATGTCTGAAATCAGTCTACTACTTTGTGCCTAACATCCCCTAGCTGTGTTAATATTCATGATATACCATGAGTTCTCATGTCCGATCAATTGTATTTCTTATCTCTCCTTTTCTCTGTCTCTTTTCTTTTCCCAATGTATTCTTTAGTGAAGCGCAAGAATTTAATGATATTATCAAGATGCATTAGAGGGAGTAGATCGAGGCCGAGCATTAATATTTTTATTTCTATTTTATTTTTACTTTATTTTTACTTTATTTTATTTATTTTGTTTTTGTTGTGATGTTTTTGTTTATTATTATTATTATTATTATTATGTAAAACCTCAACCACATTCTGTAAAATGCTGAACCCCGATGATAACACTGAAAAGTAATAAAATAAATTACTTTAAAAAAAAAGAAGAAATGTGCGTCTGCCTTGGGGGGCCCTCCATCCCGGGGACCCCCACCAAGCCCCTGGTCACAGATGTTTACCATGTGAAGATGTCAAATGTTGCGCACAATGTCACATTAAAAAAAGATTATTGTTATATTTAACCCAATTTATTCTGTTTGTACATGCATATTAACCCTTAATAGAGTGGGATATCCCACTGTTATTATGGCTAAAACTAATAGTCTCATTGTCATATGTATCTTACACTGTTTGCACAACTGCACTGGTAATGTAAGATTTGACTGTATGAGAGGAAATGCCAAATTTCTCAATTGAGTACACATCACTTTAGGGGTCGGCTTGATAGGTTTTGAAGATATTTTACTTTTAGACATTGAATGCTAAAAGCCTATGTTGACTTAACTACTATTTCACCTGGGCCCTATACTACAAAGCGAGTTTGTGTGCGTTTGTAAGTTTCGGTAGATAGCCCCTTCAGTCTCATTTGTCCCAGTAGTAGATAATGGAAGGTTTTATGGGTGTGTTTAAACTGTGGTTAGATAATGCACCATGTTATCAGAGCCTGTGTATTGTGCTCACAGTGTTTGCTCAAAGGGGCATCTGTTTGCCATTGAGTCTAGGTTATTTTGCCCTCGATGGGCTTCTGTAAATCTTACCATAATTGTTACACACTCAGGCAGTGACTTTCTGTATCCGATAATAACTGATTAATCAGGGTCGAGTCGTTAGAAAAATAGCCCACATTCTAACCATCCATAGCGAACGTTAGCTGGCATTCGCTAGTGTTGTTAGACATCTAGCTAACGTAACGCAATTGCTAACATTGTTAGCTAACGTTATCTAGCTAGCGTAACGCAATTGTTAGCTTGCGTTACATTAGCTAGATAGCGAACAACACTGTCAACTGCGGAGGTCACGTGATTTCGTGTCAACTGCGGTGGTGCCTCTTGCGGAGGTCCGCCATTTTGTCTGCAGCCAGCTACTCTTGACTTTTAGGGCACCGACTGTCCTGGTGTAATTAGCTGGTGTGAAACGACGGCCATCCGTTTTAGGGAAATCAAAATCGGTTACCTGCAGTGGTTTTTTTCTGACTATGTCCGTTCTGATGTCATCATCATGCATTCTGTTTGGCCACTGTGCAGGATCAAATAAGTCAAACTCACGCTCCCCATCACTTTCGTGACTTCCCTCTTCCTCGACAGATTCTCGGTGGTCGTTTGCATTCTCAATAGCGGTGGAGGTGCTAGCACAAGCGCCACGGTCGCTGTCCGCTCCGGTATCCTCTGCTGCTAAGTTAGCACATGTGGTGGATGTGCTAGCTTCATTGCTATCCACAGTATCCTCCAAGTGTTCTGCTGCCCGAACGTTAAGCCAAGCACCGTATACCTTGTTTGGGTTTTATGCCTCTTTTTTATATTTTCTACCTTACGTTTCTATAATTTTCTTTTCTTAGAACCAGATTTATTTCCAAACATTTTTTTTGGTTAGTAGAACCGAATTTCACGTCTTCACCATAGGCTATACTAACTCATGGGGGAGGGGGATGACGACACAACTTTTGATACATTTTTGAAAATAAATCGTTATCAGCCAATAGGGAAACTGCCAGGAGGAGCAACATACAGGGCCTCTGCACTGCTGAGACACACAATTAACAATCACTGCACTTACAGCAGAATCGGCGCAGAAAGGTTTTTTTTTTTTTCTGGGCCCCCCTCCAGACCTGGGCCCGGTGCGGTTGCTCCCGTTACTACCCCCGCAGAACTGGCCCTGGCCAGAGGGCTCTCGACCCTGTGGTAAAATCGTGTTGCATTTTGCAGCAGGCAGACGTATCGGCTGCTGACGCAAAGAAAGCTGCATTAAGAACGAACATGGTTTTGGGTGGCCTAAGGTCAGATGCTGGATTTTCTTCTCTTTGGCAAAGCTGCCTTGACAGATCAGTGGAGTGGGATGTTAGCCCATCGAATGGCCCAAGACATGTTTCCAAAAGGAAAGACTCTAGGCTTTGCACAGCTCACTCTTTATGAGTATTACAGGACGACTTCCTCTGAAATTCTTGATCTGCTCGTGAGAGACATTGAGACCCGTTTCAGTCAGAAGACTTTTGACATTTGTGACACAGTAGGACGGCTTATTTTAACTGCAGTAAGTGGAAGTGGCTTGAATGTACAAGGTTTGGAATTTGTCATTGGTCACTTCGGAGGTGATTTGGACTCTGGTTGTCTTCAGAACCAGCTTATGGTCCTTCCTGAATGATGGCTGGGAAACATGCAAGCTCAGTGACGGATGTAATCAAAGAGCTAAAAGATACTGGTCTGGCAGGGAGATTGGACAGTCAGGTCGCAAAGCTAATCCGTGCGTACTTGGTCATTCCTGGGTCCTCAGCTACTGCAGAGAGAACATTTTCAAGCTTAAGACGTTTGAAAAATCCCCTGCGGTCAACTGTGACTGCTGGAAGGCTAAACAGCATAGCAATGTTACGCACACACAAGGACAGATGCACACACTTAGATCTTAATGAATTAGGGGACATGTCTGTCCTTAAACATCAGAGAAGGAAGGACACATTTGGACATTTCAAAGAATAATCTCGTTGTATTGTACAATCCCACCAAGATCTCGTGGGGTGTTTTTCTCATTGCTGTGACTCAAAATGATTGAATTTGCAGCCGCTTTTCTCCAAAATTGCGATGCAATTTCAGATTATTATTTTTTTTGCAATAAAATTGCAGGAATGTTTGATTAATGTAAGTCAGCTGGAAAATGTTCCAACTGTTTAAAGAGGAACACCAAATTAGCGTTTTCTCATGTTTGTAGCATCAACAGGCAGTCTCCTAGTGTCTCATAGGGTCATTCACGCCTGTGGGGGCGCCATAGGCACCAAAGGGATTAAACTGATGTTGAAATACACCAATCAGACACAACATTAAAACCACTTGCTTATACCAGTTTTTTCATGATTAAAATGCTTTAAACTGTATAAACTTGTCTATAACACATAATGTCATTATATGATGTGTAATTATATGATCAGATAATCATAAGTGAATTACATTCAAAAGTAACGTTTTTAAATGAAATCTCTTGAATGTAATAGGGGCCTACTTGTGTTTAACTTGATCCATCTAATTGTAAAGAACTAGTCAAGAATGTATATGTATATTTATGAATTTCAACATAGTTATTAATAAATACATTTGTGGATAAATGGAGTTAGCATGTGTTCAGACAAGTACTTGGCTCAGCTGTGCAGCTGTCAGCTGCTGCTGAGACTTCATGATGTAAACAGGATGGGGGATACAGGTAAAGTGGGACAACTGGTAAAGTGGGACACTTACATTTCATCATCTTTATCTTTTATGTGTATATACTTCCATTACTACAAAAAACTTTCTAAGTTTATTATAAGTTTCAGTAGCTCTGACATTTAAGCCATTTGGATCATAATTTAAAATGATGTTGAATGTAAATTATCAGAAAGTGTCCTACTTTACCTGTATTTACCCTATTTAGATGTTATGATTGTGATCATTGTCTTAATGGGGGTTCATGCTTCTCGACCACCCTATAGGGTTTTGGGTTCACCAACCATAGGAACAAATATCTGTGGGAAACTGATACATTGCAGTAATATCATCCATAATTACATTAAAATATTTTACATTGAATCATACAATAACCACACCGTACAAAAATAGGTAGCTTTATGAGTCCTTTATCTAATGCACACTCCATACTGTGCTTGGCGAGAAAGTTTGGCAATGCTACTTTTACACTGGTGATGGCCCCTATGCTTCATGGTAATACCAAACACAATCTTTTCTCTTGTGAGAGGAACCAGTTGGATTTTAGTTAACAGCCAGTCATTCCTATGAGAATTGCTCAGCTGGCACATAGGCTGAAAAGGTTTCAGGCTTCCGAGTTACTTCCGGGTATATGGGGCCCACTGAATATGCGCAGTAGTGTTACTCCCATCATGCCTCTAGGCCAGGCCGGGGTGCCCAACTCCAGGCCTCGAGGGCCGCAGTGTCTGCGGGTATTTGTTGCAACCATGCACTACATCACCTGATTTAACTAATTAGCTCACCTCTTGGACCAAGGAGGGAAAGGAATTAGTTAAATCTGGTGGTGTAGTGCATGGCTGCAACAAATACTTGCAGATACTGCGGCCCTCGAGGCCTGGAGTTGGGCACCCCTGCGTCTTGGCTATGAGAAAGAGCGAGCCGCGTTCAGGATCCGGCGCTGCGCGTTCATGAATGCTATGCTGGCGGACTTCATGGGTGCATGATAAGACTACTACGGGACTTACTTGGGACTCAAAACCATGGATGTATTAATGCAAACGGCCCAAAAAAAAAACAATTACGTTCAAAACAAAGTCTTAACAAGTGACCAATAAATGTGACGCAAAACCACAAAGTCAAAACATCTTGACGTGTGAAAGAGAAGGCTCAGCTTTGTGTCATTTATTCACCTTCACCTTTGATTGTTGTTCATCCGAACAGCGTTTGTTTAACCTAGCAGAGATCCGTCCCGAGACACAACATGACCGCGCGTAGAGTGCTCGTACACAGCCGTGACGTCATGCAGAAAGAAAAAACATATATTTTTCTTGGCTTGTTTTGGGCTTTGGACATTTTTTTTAAAAAGATTAAAACGCCATGGCTTAAAAATATACAATACAAAGAGTAATAATTGACCATGATTATAGCTGCAGGTGTCCTGTCAACAGTTTTACAGGCGTCTCTTTTACAATGGTGGTCTATGAGGAAAATGCTTTTTGGGACGCAGGAGATTTTTCGCTGCAATACCGCGAGTGGCCACTGGAAAAATTGGCTGCAAGGCCCAATTCTATATAATAATCCATGGTCCCATTCATGTGTGTGTGTGTGTGTGTGTGTGTGTGTGTGTGTGTGTGTGTGTGTGTGTGTGTGTGTCGGTCCTGTGATGTCCTGGCAGCCTGTCCAGGGTGTCTCCCCGCCTGCCGCCCAATGACTGCTGGGATAGGCTCCAGCTTCCCCGCGACCCTGAGAGCAGGATAAGCGGTTAAGATAATGGCTGGATGGATGGACATCCATGGTGCCCTGCTTGCCCCTGTTCTCCCTGCTGTAGAATTTACTGGATCCACGTTATGATTGTGTGTTGTAGAGAAATGTTTATGATATGTGCGACTTTAAGAATATACGAGTCAGGTTCCTGTTTATTGATGGTTTCTGTGTGATGTTAAATTAAGTGTTTTGTTCCTGATAACCTGTAAATAAAAGCTATGTTTTATTCAGTGTGTGTGTCTGTTTGACAGAGAGAGAGACAGAGAGAGACAGAAGTGGTTGTGTCTCACCTGTGTGCATCCATGTACATGTTGTGCAGGTGAACGTGTGTAGGTTTGTATTAGTGGCTTCACTGATGTGTTAATATGTCCCAGTAACAGCAACACGTCTGCCATGTTTCCAGTACTGTGGACTGTACTTCCTTATTAAATGTACTTTAATTTCATGTGCTTACATCAGTAAAGACGCTGAATTAGACGAGTTGTGTTTCTGAGTTGTTTTTTTTCGGTGTGTATATAAACAACATGTTTGTTTGTGGGTGTTGGACTTTTTAACTCTGTCCCCTGCTTGCCTCTGTTCTCCTGTAAAGCTCCTCCCTCTGGGCAGAACAAGTCCCTCCCATTCAGTCTCCCACGTCTTTTCAGAGAAAACGAAACTGTTGTCTGCTCTTTTCCGTCAGTGTGAGAGAGGCTGTCAGTAAAATGGCTGAGCAGCAGCAGCAGCAGGGGTTGTTGCTGGACAGAGATCAGTTTTGTTGTTCAATCTGTCTGAACCTCCTCAACCAGCCAGTCACTCTTCACTGTGGACACAGTTACTGTAGAGAATGTATAGAGAGCTGCTGGGACAAGGATGAAGAGAAGGGAGTGTACAGCTGTCCTCAGTGCAGACAGACCTTCAGTCCGAGGCCTGCCCTTGGGGAGAACACCATGCTGGCTCAGGTGAGACTGATAGGAAGAGAAAAGTCATTTATAAGAGGCAGATGTGGCAGTTATTGTGCTGCTGGCAAAAGAAATACTCGTAGTAGTTTGTAGCTTCAATCCATTGAAATGTAATATTATTGAGGTGTTGAACTAGCCTTCGGTTCTGTTACCCCAGGAGGACAATCCCAAATGAAGTTTTAGATCCTTGGGCTATTCTGTTGATTTCATTCCTTTCTCAACCCATTTTTACATATATTTTGAATATATGGTGGCCCAGTGGTTAGCACTGTTGCCTCACAACAAGAAGGTCCTGGGTTTGAACCCCAGGCCTTCCCAGGTCCTCTCTGTGTGGACTTTGCATTTTCTCCCCATGTCTGTATGGGTTTCTAATGATAGGGTTCATACTCCTGTCTGTGCCTCTGAGCAAGGCGATGGAAGAAGAACTGGAGTTGTCCACTGCTCCTATACAATAGGATGGGTTAAACGCAGACAACACTTTCATTGTGAGAATACAATGTACAAGTGGCTTTCATTTTTTCATTTTCATATATGTTCTCCATACTATTTTACTCCTATTCTTATATTGTTGTTTTCCCATATCTTATTCATTACTGACATGTTTCTCTGTTTTGTTCCTCACTTCATTCCAACTTAACAGCAACATTGTAGTGATGTTGACGATGACATTTTCTTTGTTGTCATTATCATCACAAGTAGTGATCGTAGTAGTAGTACATTTTATCATGACCACAGCAGATATTTCCTTTAAGACAGGATTTTAATATTTCAGATTGTGGAGAATCTGAAGACAACAGGGAACCAGCAGGCCTCTCCCTCTGCAGATGTGTCCTACGCTGGCCCCACAGATGTGGCCTGTGATTTCTGCACAGGGACTCGACCCCACAAAGCCCTTATGACCTGTTCGGTGTGCCAGGCCTCCTACTGCTCCACTCACCTCCAGCCTCACTACACTGTTCCTGTGCTGAAGAAGCACAAGCTGGTCTCTGCCACGGCCCGACTGCAGGAGAAGATGTGCTCCAGTCATGACAAGCTGATGGAGGTGTACTGTCGTACAGACCAGCAGTGTATCTGCTATCTGTGCACCATGGATGAACATAAGGTCCACGATACAGTGTCGGCTGAAGCAGAAAGGGCTGAGATACAGGTAGGACCACCACAACTTGTTGATCACCAACAAACAAGAGGCAGTCCTGTGAGGTTACATACAGAATAGGTTTGGTTTGTATATGGAAAACCTTCAGTTTCTCAACACAGAATATTCAGCACATCTAAAAGCCGAGGCTCCCTGTGTTACGTTAAAAACTACTGACCGACACAGAAATGCTTCCCTCTTTATTCTCCGTTTGCCCAGCTGCAATGTTTTGGTATGTTTTCTTCCAGAAACGGCTGGATGTTAGTCGCCAGAAAGTCCAGCAGAGAGTCCAGGAGAGAGAGAAGGAGATTAAGAGGCTGAGACAGGCTGTGGAGGATCTGAAGGTGAAGAAAAGGGAAGAAAATGTGTGCTGTTTGTCTGGTAAAGTGACAAATGACCATGTTGGCCTCTCTCCTAGCGAGGGTTGGCAGAGATGATGGAACAGATATATTCTGTTGGGTGAGGAGAGTCCCAACTTGAACTAAATGTTTGCACAAGGTGTTTTTTTTTTTGAAAACTTTATTTTCCAATTTTCAAGTTTTTTTGGAACAGGTATACAAGGCACATGAACAAAAAAAAGAAACGTGTAGGAATCCCCCCTCCCCCCAAGGCTCAAAAAAAGAAAAGAAAAAAAAGGACTATACAGGGATTTCTTATTCCAATTGCACATAATAACCATATTTTTGAAGACGATATAAAGTTGTACACATATATCTATAAGTATTGTTGTTACAACCAGGTAAATAAAAAGTACATTCAACAAAAGGGAAAACCTTCAATAAAG
The DNA here is from genome assembly GCF_029633865.1 of Lampris incognitus. Taxonomy (NCBI): domain Eukaryota; kingdom Metazoa; phylum Chordata; class Actinopteri; order Lampriformes; family Lampridae; genus Lampris; species Lampris incognitus. Next base: position 63,882,872 of record NC_079213.1, read on the forward strand.
TCTATGAAAGGACTCCAGGTCAAAGTAAAGTTTTTGTGGGTTTTACATATTTTATATCGGAGCTTTTCTAAAGGTAGAAAGGACAGCACCTCCCTCAACCACTGCAAAAACAATGGAGCTTTATTCCACTTTCGGTTAAATAAGATAAGTCTGCGTGCTAGTAATGAGGCAAATGCTAGATAGAGCATTTGCCTGCAAAGTTGTGACCTAACAGTTAGGGGGTGGTATGCCAAAGATGGCTGTGTGAAAATCAGGGTTTATGGTCTGTTTACAGATATGTGAGAATACATTAAATATCTGTCCCCAATAACTGTTGAGGGAGGGGCATGCCCAGAACATGTGTCCCACCGAGGCTGGACTATGGCTGCACCTCGGACAGCCAGGGTCTGTGGTGGGAAAGATTCTGGCAAGCTTGTCCCCCCGAGTAGTGAAGATGGTGAAGCACCTTAAACTGAATGAAGCCATGTGGTATACACAATGAGGACGTATGTATACGAGTTAAGCTGTCCCGCCATGCCTCTTCGGAAAGCTCTACACCCAGCTCTCTCTCCCATGCAGTTTTTGTTTTGTCCCAGGATATCTGTTTCAATCCCTGTATCAGTGTGTAAATTATAGAGACCTGTTTTTTCCCAAAGGGATCCATCTCTAGAATAACATCTAATTGGCTCCTGGGTGACAGACACGGAAATGAGGGAAATACTTTCTTGGCAAAACTACGGATTTGAAGGTGTCTAAAAAAATGTGGGATGTGGGTAAGTTATGGTCTTTGGTAAGTGTTTCAAATGAGGTGAATGTTCCGTCTTTAAATACATCACAGAAAAACACCAGTCCATGTCTATGCCAATGTTGAAATGCGTTATCTAACACAGATGACGAGAAGAACTGATTGCTACTGGGAAAAGACCGCTAGCATGCTATCCTAAGTGAAGCTTTAACCACTGGGTTTGTTATTTGTATGTTAGGATTATGTAGTAGTGGAGAGGGGAATATGGGTAAAGGATTGGATAAGAGCTCCATGTGAACCCAATCTGTGCCCTGTTGATTCTCATATGTAAATGCCCAATGGAAAAGTTTTACAATGTTCGCAGCCCAGTAGTTGCACAAGGTGTTTTGCCTCATGTTTTATCTTTCACCCTATCTCACCCTTTTTGTTTTATTGTCTTATTTTCATCGTTTGAGTTTATTTGCTAAGGGATTTGTAACTATCCATTTAAATAAAGTGTGGTACAAATACAGTTTAAAATGCATCAGAGGTGGAAGAAAAGACTGGAATAGAAGTTCATATTAGTCACATGTACATTTAGGATCCATCTGGTCCTTCTTCTTAAATGAAATGCAGGTTCTTTACCAGGCAGGTGTTTGTATCTTTCTACTGACAGAGCTCTGCACAGACCGCAGTGGAGGACAGTGAGAGGATCTTCACTGAGCTGATGGCCTCCATTGAGAAGAGGCGCAGCGAGGTGAAGGAGCTCATCAGAGCCCAGGAGAAGACTGCAGTCAGTCAGATTGAAGAGCTTCTCCTGCAGCTGGAGGAGGAGATGGAAGAGTGGAGGAGGAGCGATTCTGAGCTGGAGCAGCTGTCACACACTGACGACCACATCCATTTCATTCAGGTGTTGTTTACTCCCCAGATTAATTGTGAATTGTGATGTTAAAATATTAGTAGTTATTAATTAGTAGTAGTATTGAGTAGAAGCAGAATACTTCACAACTGCTATCATTAAACATTTATTGACATGCTACAGTAGCAGACGAGAGAAAAAAGATACATGTATTTATGTTAACATTAGTTTACTGGAATATTAAATTATCTTTCCCACACACACACACACAGAGTTAGTTTAGAGACCTGCATTTATTTTGGCAGGCTGTTATGTGACGAAGACTGTCGGACATTCACACACGTTACGTGTTGTGTCGGGGCTTATAGGCTTACATTTAAAATTATATTCGGGGCGACACTCAAAATGTTGGGGCTGAAGCCCCGGCAAAATGACCTGGCGATGCCGATGGTTGTGTGGGACTTTTATCTTTCATGAAATAATAGTGATTCTTGGTACAAACGTAACTCTTCTTCTGTTTCTTGTTGTTCTGTGGAGAGTTTCAGGAAAGATGGGAAAGGATTTGTAGCAAAGGTGATGAGCCACAATCTGTACTTGGTGTCCTAGTCAGCTCATTGACTCACACAGCCAGATGGAGAGGGTTTTGTGAGAGATGTGTTTGATGAGACATTGTGTGTTGGAGACACACAATTTAACTACATTCTCTTTCTCTTTCTCTGTCTCTGTTTCTCTTTCTCTCACTCCAGAAATTCAAGTCTCTCTCCCTCCCGGCTGGTTCTCTGGACTCTCCGAGCATTGATGTCCGTCCTCTGCCTTACTTCAGAGATGTGACTGATGCTGTGTCTGTCCTCAGAGACAAACTAGACCACATCATGACACACACATGGCCCAGGATTTTATCTCCAGGTAGCTGAAAGGAATATCGAGTATAGAGAAAAACACACACCAATACACAGAAAAACCTCCCTGTACACTTGCAGTCTCATCTAGTTTATAAACGTGTTGTATTTGTTGTACTTTTCGTTGCAGCGTCTGCTGTAGATGTCTTACTGCCACCAGAACCAAAGACCAGAGAAGACTGTTTACTCTGTAAACAAAACACTGCAACATACAAATACAACAATTATTAAGGAAATGACAGCAGGTTGACATTAATACTTCTTTTCTTTCAGATTGTCGTCCTCTCACGCTGGATGTGAACTCTGTCCATCAACGTCTCTCCCTGTCGGAGGACAACAGGAAGGTGACGTGGACACCACGAGACTTGAATTATCCTCCTTATTCAGACAGGTTTACTGACTATCACCAAGTGCTGTGCAAGGAGGGCTTATCTGAACGCTGTTATTGGGAGGTGACATTAAGTGATTATGTTGATATAGCAGTGTCATACAAAGACATCAAAAGATCATCACATGACTCAAGATTTGGTGATAATGACAAATCCTGGAGGTTAATCTGCTCTGGGGGTCGTTACTGGTTCATACACAATGGTGTAGCAACAGAGGTGTCAGGTCCTTCCTCCTCCAGAGTAGGAGTGTTCCTGGACCACAAGGCAGGTGTTTTGTCTTTCTACAGCGTCTCTGACACAATGACCCTCCTCCACAAAGTCAACACCACTTTCACTCAGCCTCTCTATCCTGGACTTGGACTGTGGGATGATGGAGCGGTTGCAGAGGTGATGAAGTTCTGGTAGGGAAGATCTCGGTTACGTGTCAGGATTTGTTCTGCGTTTGAAATATATGATTGGAAATAGTTGATGAGTGGGAAGGGCAGAGCTGTCCTCAGAGGAAGATGTGTTTGGTGAACGGGTTTCTTTAACCAATTTCATTTCTTTGTCTCGTTTTCAAAAGAATCTCAGTTCTTATCCAGGGGGACCAAACGGGCGCTAAAAAGCAGCAACTGATGGATCTGGTTTGATCAAACTGAGAGTGTATGTAGCACTGTAGATGTTGACAGTTGACTAGGACCAGTTCTAGGTTCATAGGAGCAGTTTATAACTAGCATCAAATGATTGCAGACCACAGACCAGGGAATAAAGTTTGAACTACCGGCTTGGTTTTATATAAAGAATTGTAACATAGACAGAGAAACATACACAATTACACAATAACACAGTGAGAATGGATAAATTCCTTGAAACCTCTTGTGTTATGATTTAACCCTTATTAAATCACTATTTTGAGCTTCAGTCCTACCACAATCCAGGTGCTCGAATCTGTAGGCTACTGTCCTGAGAATGAGCTGTCTGAAGCCGCAGACAGACCACATGGATTCAGCAGGGCTCCTATAGGTGGCTCGCCATCTTGTTTCCAGCTTGGGGTAAGAAACACCAGGCGCAATCTTCCCAATCCAAGAAAAAAACCTGGCCTGCATTGTAACAGGTACATCACACATGCAAAGACATTAGTTTACATATCTCTCAATAAAATAATCAAAAGAAAACAACAGAAGTACCGATTGACATAGTCAATCTACCAACCGCTAAAACGTGACGCAGTTTAATTTCTGTGCCAATACACCATGCCGCTGCGGCCTAACTGGAAGTAGCTAGCTTATCAATTCGGTTTGCACAAAAGAAAAATACATTGTGAATTCGGTTTACAAAAGAAAAACGTAGCTCCTCAATAATCTTTACACAAATTATGATCTACAACATAACTGAGCTACTTATAGCTTTAACTAGCCTATGCACACAGACACTGAAAAAGGAAAAGTTCAGCTAGTGAGCAATTGACTCACCAAGTCCTGGATGACTCTCGGACACAACACAAAACCCAGGGCTCAGAGGATGACCAAACCAACAAAATACTCAATTTGGATAAAGAAAGAACCAATTGTAGCTCACTGCTATTTCAAAGTAGAATCTTCTATCTCTCGTTCCAGTGGCTTCTCTCGAGCGTTTGCCTGGCGTTCTGAAAGCTAGCTGGTTCTGGGACGTCGTCCCTCTCAAGCAAGGCAGCTGTTTGGCTAATCAGCACTGCACACGCTGCGTTCAAGAAATAGCAATCTGAACCAACAATATGAATATGAATTTATTGGTACCATGAATTACTTATCCACGGTTTACTATTTATTTGCAAAATTAATAATTATGATTATTTATTATGATTCAACTGTAATTATATATAGGTTATTTTAACCTGGGTTATCTTGACCTGGGTTACACGAAGGAAGGTTAATTCAGCCCCACACACACAGACTGATAAATAAAGCCAGTTTTAAAGCTTCTTTTAGTCTTAGTAAAGATGCTGGTTGTTATGGAAGAGCGAGGCGAAAGAAATCAAACTAGTGATGATTGGTATTGTAACTTCTTCATCCTGCAGCACATTTTTGTAGTCAGGATGGTGTTTTCTTTTCATTCTTGTCAGATAACAGTGTGAAAATCAAAATGTATGAAAGGAGTATACGTTAAATGGATGTTATTTAGCGACTCACAGCTTGTTTGTTGTTGCTCAAATCAGCAGAATGTGTTTCAGACAGACAGGGAGGTAAAAACATGGTGTGTAAACATCCAGATGGAAGATTGTGTGTGGTTGATGTTTAATAGATAGACGCTGAATGATAACATCCACATCAGAACAGCACAAACCTCGATGGATCAGATGAGGTGTTAAAAGACTTCCCCCTGCTATTAGTTTACCCCTTCTCTCTCTTCCTCTCTGAAATCCCCTTTAGCTTCACTGTAGAATTTACTGGATTCACGTTATGATTGTGTGTTGTAGAGAAATGTTTATGACATGTGCGACTTTAAGAATATACGAGTCAGGTTCCTGTTTATTGATGGTTTCTGTGTGATGTTAAATAAAGTGGTGTTTTGTTCCTGATAACCTGTAAATAAAAGCTATATTTTATTCAGTGTGTGTGTGTCTGTGTGACAGAGAGAGAGACAGAAGTGGTTGTGTCTCACCTGTGTGCATCCATGTACATGTTGTGCAGGTGAACATGTGTGTAGTTTGTATTAGTGGCTTCACTGATGTGTTAATATGCCCCAGTAACACGTCTGCCAATTTTCCAGTACTGTGGACTGTACTTCCTTATTCGGGGGGCAGTCCGGGAACCGTCGCCACAGCCGGGACACGTGAACCCGTATCTCCCACTCCGCAAGCGACAACGTTAACCACTCGACTAAAGGGTCCGAGCCATTAGTCAGGGACCAGCGTGTCTACTAGTCCATGCACGTTACAGTACTGTAATTTCATGTGCTTACGCCAGTAAATACGCTGAATTAGAAAAGTTCCATTCGTGTTTTTTGTGTTATTTTTTGTCAGGTACACTACCGTTCAAAAGTTTGGGATCACCCAAACAATTTTGTGTTTTCCATGAAAAGTCACACTTATTCACCACCATATGTTGCGAAATGAATAGAAAATAGAGTCAAGACATTAACAAGGTTAGAAATAATGATTTGTATTTGAAATAAGATTTTTTTTACACCAAACTTTGCTTTCGTCAAAGAATCTTCCATTTGCAGCAATTACAGCATTGCAGACCTTTGGCATTCTAGCTGTTAATTTGTTGAGGTAATCTGGAGAAATTGCACCCCACGCTTCCAGAAGCAGCTCCCACAAGTTGGATTGGTTGGATGGGCACTTCTTTGAGCAGATTGAGTTTCTGGAGCATCACATTTGTGGGGTCAATTAAACGCCCAAAATGGCCAGAAAAAGAGAACTTTCATCTGAAACTCGACAGTCTATTCTTGTTCTTAGAAATGAAGGCTATTCCATGCGAGAAATTGCTAAGAAATTGAAGATTTCCTACACCGGTGTGTACTACTCCCTCAGAGGACAGCACAAACAGGCTCTAACCAGAGTAGAAAAAGAAGTGGGAGGCCGCGTTGCACAACTGAGCAAGAAGATAAGTACATTAGAGTCTCTAGTTTGAGAAACAGACGCCTCACAGGTCCCCAACTGGCATCTTCATTAAATAGTACCTGTTAGAGCCTGTTTGTGCTGTCCTCTGAAGGGAGTAGTACACACCGGTGTAGGAAATCTTCAATTTCTTAGCAATTTCTCGCATGGAATAGCCTTCATTTCTAAGAACAAGAATAGACTGTCGAGTTTCAGATGAAAGTTCTCTTTTTCTGGCCATTTTGAGCGTTTAATTGACCCCACAAATGTGATGCTCCAGAAACTCAATCTGCTCAAAGAAGTGCCCATCCAACCAATCCAACTTGTGGGAGCTGCTTCTGGAAGCGTGGGGTGCAATTTCTCCAGATTACCTCAACAAATTGACAGCTAGAATGCCAAAGGTCTGCAATGCTGTAATTGCTGCAAATGGAGGATTCTTTGACGAAAGCAAAGTTTGATGTAAAAAAAAATCTTATTTCAAATACAAATCATTATTTCTAACCTTGTCAATGTCTTGACTCTATTTTCTATTCATTTCACAACATATGGTGGTGAATAAGTGTGACTTTTCATGGAAAACACGAAATTGTTTGGGTGATCCCAAACTTTTGAACGGTAGTGTATGTGTGTATAAACAACATTTGTGTTGGTGATGGACTTTTTAACTCTGTCCCCTGCATGGATGTAATAGAGTAGAACTGGATACCGGATCTAAAAATGGCGCCTGTTCATTCCTATGATTTTTAAAATTTATTTATTGAAAGTGATTCATTTGTAAAACATAAGGGCATCCAAACCATGACAGTGAGCATCTCTCAACATACAAGGCACCTGAGGTAAGACAGATAACTTCAATAAAATAAAATGTGCAACATAAATCATTTATTTATTTATCATTTATTCTCTATCATTTAAAATGATAGAGAATAAAAAATAATAATAGACTAAACAAATTAAAGTTAATACATTGCACTTTTTCATAGTTGCCCTCGGGGTCCTCAGATATTTCCAGATCTTAATTAGCTCTGAGGAGAGATTTTGCATGTTTTGTTTTTTTGTCCATTAGTCTCAAAGCACTGAGAATGAGATGATTGTCCACAAGGTTCCTTGTGAAAACAGAAGAAAGGGGGTTTCATTTTCCTCCATTTGGGTGTGTGGATGAAACATGTCACCAGGAGTATCAGGTTGTTCAAAATCAATTCCTCTTAATGTCCTTCATCTTAATACCAAACGCACTACTTTCTCTTGTGAGAGGAGCCAGTTGGATCTTAGTTAACAGCCAGTCACTCCTATGAGAATTGCTCACCTGGCGCATACGCCCAAAGAGTTTCTGGCTTCCGGGTTACTTCCGGGTACACGGGCCCACTGAATATGCGCAGTGGCATGACTCCCATCATGCCTCTAGGGCAGGGCTACTCAATTTTACATAGCTCAGGGGCCACACCGCAAGATACAGCTTTGTCGAAGGGCCGCAACTGTCACGTACCGGTTTGGCATGTAAGGGCACCCGTATGTATGTGACGTCACCTGTTGACGTGAGGAGAAGCGCGAGGAATATTGTTCGGGCAGTCTTGCAATACGGTGGAATAAAGCAAGCCACGTTAGGCATTGTGTAATAACGGTGTGCCTAATCATTTATTATTAATGACACCTAAATAAGCATATAGGTGGGAATAACGGATCAGAACAATGGCGACGAGTGATGTACCGAGCCTAAGCTAAGTGATGAGCTAAGGTTCGTAACGTATAGTTAGATCTAAAGTGTAGCTAACGGTTGTAGCTAGCTAGCGCGGCAGCATGGAAAAGACAGCATGCATACCGGCGTTTGATTGCTACTCCGACCCGGCGACTTTGGGGCCGCGGTGGACAAGATGGCTAATGTCATTTGAACTGTTTGCTGATGGGAAAGGTCTGATCATCGAGGATAACACCGAGGATGCAGTGAAGCAGCGCCGGAGAGCACTTCTTTTGCATCACGCAGGTCCAGACACACAGAACATCTTTTCAACTTTGGACGGCACTAGAGAGGTGACTGATTATGATGCCGCTATTGCAGCTTTGAACAGATATTTCGTGCCTCAAGTAAATGCTACATTCGCCCGCCAGACATTTCAGAAAATCTCTCAGAATCAAGGGGAGACAGTACAACAATTCGCTACACGCTTGAGACGTGCGGCAAAAGACTGCGGTTTTGGTGGAGACACAGACGATCAGATTAGAGACGCAATTGTAAGCAAATGCACGTCAAGTTATGTTCGCCGTAGACTCCTCGAGGAGCGTGGTTTGGTGCTTGCTCGCGCTCTCGAGTTGGCGGCACAGTGTGTTGCAATGTTCATATTTATGTCACGGATGTCTAGCTACATACTTGTTTGGTATGTTAATATACTTTTGTAGAGTTAGACTGCAGGAGCAAACATTAGACGTCCAGTCGTACTTGGTGGGGCAGGAAGAGAACTTTATTGCACATGCGCAGAAGTCATACACACACACATGGATACCCGCAAGGACCAAAATAGCTGCTTATAGCGCAGTAAATAATACAGTGGCTGACTGGCTGTATATGTGAGACTGCACATTATGTTCAACACCCTCACTCAGGCTCACCTTTACAGACTTACATGAAAAGAAAAACAGGTCTTCCTTAAATGTGTTTGGTACCCCAAATACAGCTCTATAAAAATAATCCACATCTTGCTCGTCAGTACATTCTGCTTTACACTGGTATTCTTCAAGATATTTTGGGGTCTTCCTCTCTCTAGTTGGGTAGCGGTTTCTGCCCTCACTATCCCCCTGGTTATTAGAAAGTGTACCACTTTCACCTCCTGTACCTGTAATCTGGGGCTGCTCATCAGTCCTAACTGGTACTACATCAGGCTCGTATGAGTCTATATCCTCATAGCTGTCTCCATCGTTGTGTGGACCTGTTTGTGTCTGGCAGTCTCTGTTGCTCTTCTGTATGAACTTAACTAATCTATGCTTTGACACTTTTCCTGTTTTTGGATAATATACATTGTATGCAGGGCTGTATTTATCATATCCTATGAAAATGCCCTTCTCGCACCTTGGATCCAGTTTCTTTTTGTCTTGTCTATAGGCATAGCACTCAGTGCCAAAAACCATCATATGGGAAATATTTGGTGTTTTCCCTGAAAGCACTGTATGGGGTTTGCTTTAATCGCTTACAATAGCACCTGTTGCGTATCTGTGCAGCTGTCTGCACCGCAAACCTCCATAGCTGTTTTGGCATCTTACTTTCTAGCAGCATACATCGTGCCGTGTCAAATAATGTTCTCCAGTTTAGTTCTGCCGTGCCGTTCTGATGCGGCGAGTAGGGGGCACTAGTTTGGTGACTAATTTTATTTTCTCTCAGCAGATCTTGGAAACACCCTCCAGTGAACTCGGTACCATTGTCAGACCTAATGGTTTTCACCTGCCCAAAGGAGGCAGTGTCAGCTAAGAATTTTTCGGTAGCCTTAGCTGTATCACTCTTTGACCTCATGAAATATGTCCATGTCATACTGCTATAGTCATCTGTGAAAGCTATGGTGTATTTATACCCATCTTTATCAGTAGGCTCGATCGGGCCGCACAGATCTGTATGGACTAGTTCAAGTATTCCTTTAGCTTTGCCATCAGCCTGTCTATTTCTAGACTCCACAAATTTTCCTTGTGTACATGTTTCACAGTTGAAGTTAGATTTGTCATTTTCCCCTTAATCATCATTCCTTCAACTACACCTTCTAGTCTTGAAACATCATCTAAGTTACAATGACCAAGGATTCTGTGCCACGTTTCAATATCATGACATCCTTTGTATCCGTCAACATTATCATCAGTATTATTAGCTGTAGACAAATAATACAGTTTCCCAAATACTTCAATGTTAAACTTGGTACCCTCGTTTTTATACCCCATCCAATTTTCACCTTCCTTGAAGTGGATTTCTGCTCCGTTACTTGAGGCTGCTTTAACGGAAAAAAAGTCCTGAGGAAACGTCGGGATATACAGGGCCCTCTTCAGTCGTGCTGTCACCTTTCTTCCTTCGCTGTCAACTAAGGTGACTTCAGCTTCTCCTCTGGCCTTGGCAACTCCGGTAGCCTTTGTCCCGTCTGCAATTTCAATCACGTGACTCTTGGGCTTAAAGCCTTTATCGACTGTTTTGAACTTTGTAAAGTCATTTATCATGTGTGACGTCACGCCACAGTCGACCATCAAACCTCTGTTGTTGACAGTCCGCCTCACCGGCCTGGTGTCCTCTTTCATCTTGAAGCAATATGACCTGCCTTCCCGGTCATCGGCGTCCGCCTCTATTTCTCGATGGGTGCCGTCTGTCTCTCGGTGCGCTCCCCAGCGTCCGTCCTGGTCCCCTGCTGCACCCTGCTCTGCTCCGGTCACTCCCGCGATGGCGTCTCGCTGCTTCCCCCGGCCTCGCGCGTCTCTCCTGCGTTCCGCTCTTCTTGGTTCAGGCATGCTCGTACATGTTCGAGACATATGCCCTTTTTTGTGGCATCTGAAGCACTCAATTTCGGCCATGCTCTTTCTCTCTCTACCTCTTCCACGAGAGGTGGTGGCTGCTGTGGCAGCTCTTATCACACTGTCCCCGTCATCACCATTACTCGGCTTGTACCTTTCTGTGTCTTCAAAGCTCCTTAGTTTTGCCTTAAATTCACTGAATGTCAGGCTGTCACTATGAGTAATATGAACCACGAACGGTTTGAAAGAGTCCGGCAGTCCTTTCACTACCGTTCCCACTTGCAACCCGTCACTTATGTTCTCGTCGGCTCCTTTCAACGACGAGAATATTGTCTCTGCACGAACAATATACTCCGTGACGGTCTCGTTGCTTTCCATGCGAAGAGCTGAGAGTTCACAATATAAACTCACCACGCGCGGTTTCCCTTTGCCCGCGTAATGTTGCCGAAGTATCTTCAATGCCGCCCTACCGTCGGCTGCTGCATCCCGCATAATTAGTGACATGCTCTTGTTGTCTAAAACTTGCACCAGCTCCGCGTACGCTTCTCTGTTTTTCTTGACGTCTGCTTCTCTCAACTGGACAGCATTTTCGCCCGCAGCGATAACTGGCACGTTCAGTAGAGTCTCGCTGAGTCCTCTCAACTCCATGTGGGCTAGGAAGCGAGTTTCCCATAACTCGTATCCTCTCTCGTCGCCGTCGAACAGAAGTCTATTAATCGCTGACTAGACATGGCACTGGGCCCATAACCTGTTGCATTGTTCATATTTATGTCACGGATGTCTAGCTACATACTTGTTTGGTATGTTAATATACTTTTGTAGAGTTAGACTGCAGGAGCAAACATTAGACGTCCAGTCGTACTTGGTGGGGCAGGAAGAGAACTTTATTGCACATGCGCAGAAGTCATACACACACAGACACATATGGATACCCGCAAGGACCAAAATAGCTGCTTATAGCGCAGTAAATAATACAGTGGCTGACTGGCTGTATATGTGAGACTGCACATTATGTTCAACAGTGTGAACAAATTGAAGAACAAATGGCGGAGATGTCTGTGAGGGAGGGGAAAGCAGAGGCGACTGTGAGTCGTGTCTCACAGAAAGGAGGGAAATGTCAGAAAAGAGGACAAGGGAGACCGGGCGCGGATAGAGGAAAAACGGACAAAATGGACAAAACGTGTTTTAGATGTGGACATTCAGACCACTTTGGGAAAGACCCCAATTGTCCCGCGCGCGGCCAAACGTGTCGCAAATGCAATGGTAGAGACCATTTCGCAAAGCAATGCAAAACAAAAGGTGCAACAGGAAAGGAAAAAGTGCATAAAATAGAGATAGAAGAACATGATTATGCCTTTGTATTGAGCGATACAAACAAGTCAGATAGGCTCAACATAAATGTGGGAGGAGTTAGCTTGAAGATGCTTGTCGACTCCGGGGCTACTTGCAATGTGATAGACGAAAAGACCTGGGAGGGTTTAAAGTCAGAGAAAATTAGGTGCCACTCATATGTCCCAAAGCCGGAAAGGAAACTATTTTCCTATTCATCTAACCAACCTCTACCCATTAAAGGGGCATTCACATGCAAAGTAAAAATAGGAGAACGCTGTGAACAAGCAGAATTCATAGTAATCAGAGGTGATGGAGAACCACTACTAGGAAAAGAGTTGGCCATGAAACTAGGTGTACTGAAATAGGTGCCAACATATCAGCCGTCAGAGACATGAACCAATCACTTCAGCAGCAGTACCCGACTGTATTTCAGGGGGTAGGGAAGCTGAAAACAAAACAGATAAAGCTACACATAGACCCAGAGGTGACACCAGTAGCACAGCCACTCAGGCGTATACCCTTCAACCTACGGGCGCCTGTGGAGGCCAAGATAAAAGACACTCCGTTTGAATTCGGTCCAGAACAGAAACAAGCGTTTGAGGCGCTGAAAGAGGGCTTAGCCAAAGCAGGGACACTAGCCTACTTTAACAAAGATGCACCGACCAAAATCATTGCAGATGCTAGTCCAGTGGGATTAGGAGCAGTGTTAGTACAGACCCAGAATGGAGAAAATGTTCCCATTTGCTATGTCAGTCGTGGTCTAACCGACTGTGAACGCAGGTATTCTCAGACAGAGAAAGAGGCCTTAGGTCTGGTATGGGCGTGTGAAAGGTTACACCCATACATCTATGGTAGACGATTTGACTTGGTTACAGACCACAAACCTCTTGAATCTATATACAGCCCACGCTCGAAACCATGCGCTCGTATAGAGCGATGGGTCCTAAGGTTACAGCCTTATGATTTTAAAGTAGTACATATCTCGGGCAAAAAGAACATAGCAGACCCACTATCACGTCTGCTGGGGAACAGCGCACTGAAACAGAAACATGCACACGGATCCGACGAGTACGTGAGATTCGTTGCAGTGAGTGCCACACCCAGAGCATTGACAACCCACGAGGGGGAGGAGGCATCAGCCCACGACGAGGAGCTGATCGAGGTGCGTAAAGCTATTGAGAGTGGACACTGAGAAGTGCGCAGCATATGCCGCGGTGGCTAGTGAGTTATGTGTAATAGGACAGTTGGTTCTACGTGGAACGCGTATTGTGCTGCCACAAGTACTGCGGGCACGCGCTCTCTCACTAGCACACGAAGGACACTTAGGAATTGTCGGAACTAAACAGCACCTCAGGAGCAAAGTCTGGTGGCCAACAATGGACAGAGCAGCCGAGAGACATTGTAGGTCATGCCACGGATGCCAAGTTGTTGCTCGGCCAGACGCACCGGAACCGTTAAGACAAACAGAGTTACCAGAGGGGCCCTGGCAAGATATTGCCATTGACTAACTCGGACCCCTGCCGACAGGTGACTCGATTCTAGTTGTAGTTGATTACTACAGCCGCTACTATGAGTATGACGTGTTAAAGTCCACAACCACGTCAAAAGTGATAGACAGTCTAGAGACAATCTTCAGTCGACATGGACTTCCCGTCACACTGAGGTCGGACCAGAGTCCTCAGTTCAAATCAGAGGAGTTCAGTGAGTACTGTGACACCAACGGAATTAAGCATGAGAAAACAACGCCACGATGGGCGCAGGCGAACGGCGAGGTAGAACGTCAAAACGCCTCGCTGATGAAGAGGATTCGCATCGCTGTTTCAGATGGACTCAATTGGAAGCGAGAACTCAGAAAGTATGTGACAGCCGGAGCATCGATCACGCGACCACAGGGAAGAGTCCCGCGGAGTTGCTCTTCAAAAGAAAGGCGAGGGGGAAGCTGCCAAGCATCACAGCAGCACACGCTGATCTGGAGGTAAGAGACAGAGATGCAGAACAGAAAGGACAATCAAAGATCTATGCAGACGAACGGCGTCACGCCAGGTACTCGGATGTCAATGTCGGTGACACGGTCCTGGTGAGACAAGAAAAGACTGATAAACTGACAACACTATTCAACACAACGCCACACAAGGTGGTGAGCAAATCAGGAAACCAAGTTGTCGTCGAATCTCCAACCGGAGCCAGATACACACGGAACACAACATTCGTGAAGCGATACACCAGTACTCAGGAGACACCTGCCGGAACAGAAGCATCACAGGATGCCGAGGACTGCACATCAAACAGAGAGACACTGGGTGCTCAAAACGCAGAGCGGAGCAACACCAGCAATGACACCCCGGGGGCAGACAGGCCTCCAAGAGAGAGACGCTTGCCATCGAGGCTGGCAGATTATGATTTGACATAGACTGGAGAAATGTAAAAAAAAAACTGTTGGGTCAAGTTCAGTGACGATTGTTGTTTGATGATGCAAATGTGAAATTAACACGTTAAAAGGTCTTATATGTTTACGGACTGTTCATAAGTGAATATGTGTTAATGGAGAATTAATACATGGTTCTAATTAAGGTGAAAGCATACAGAATATGCGGTATGTGTTTTGGTTAGGAATGTTTTGATACTGTCATTATATGGGTTCATATTTTTTAATTGAAAATAACCTGAAGTTTATTTCCCAGAAAAGGAGGGATGTCATGTACCGGTTTGGCATGTAAGGGCACCCGTATGTATGTGACGTCACCTGTTGACGTGGGAGAAGCGCGAGGAATATTGTTCGGGCAGTCTTGCAATACGGTGGAATAAAGCAAGCCACGTTAGGCATTGTGTAATAACGGTGTGCCTAATCATTTATAATTAAGACACCTAAATAAGCATATAGGTGGGAATAACGGATCAGAACAGCAACCCTAATTTTTCGGTAATCAGAAACTATTTTGTCGTGTTTCCAAGCCACGTGGATATCAAACGATAAAATAAGTAGGCTTTATTCATTAAATGTACAAGTGTTAGATTACCGTTGCAATAAAATCACAAGAATGGTTAATGAAATAAATATGCCCACTGAATTGAAATCAGGCCCGAGTATCAGATAAGTTTATTCTCTTGGAACAAACGGGAAAATAAAATACAAATATTTAAGAAAAAGGACATCAGCTGACTTCCACTGCATGACTGGACTGACGAGCTGCTATTCACCCAGGCCTGTAATACAGTAAAAGACTGTTAGAAGACTAGACTAATACTTTATGTCTATCTCTGCGCAGATGAAGTAGATTATTCAACCGTTATAAAGAATCGTACTGACTACCGAACTTCTGCTGGAGGGGAAAATGCAGCCTCCGTTTATTCGGTAGTTTGGGGAGAATGAAGAAAATGAACGGCGTCTCAGTGACGTAATCAATCCGCGCATGCAAGTGCAACACCGCCAACTTGTGGACAAACAAAGTCGTAAACAAAATAATAGTACACAGTAACACATAGTCATACAAATACGCTGGTGTCATATCTCAACACTCCCACTTATGAATCATGAGCTTACTGTATACCTTTTCTTATTCATAGAACAAAAATAAAAATAAAACTTTGTATAACCCATACCACTCACATTTCACACACCAAACATTGCCTTAGCAAATGTCTTCAGTTTTACCTTGGATGCGGGCTTCGTCATTACATCCGCAACCATTTCGTCTGTAGGGCAATACACCAATGACATCCTTTCCTCTCTTATGGTAGACCTTATAAAGTGGTATTTGATATCCACATGTTTGCAGCGTTGCCTACACACCGGGTTCTTCGCTAAAGCTATTGTCCCCTGGTTGTCCTCATAAACCACTGTTCTCTTGTATTCATATGAATCAATACCTCCCAGTAACTGTTCAACATAAATACATTCCTGGATGGCTAAAGCCAGAACCATATACTCCGCCTCGCACGTAGAAAGTGCCACAGTAGCTTGTTTCTTGGCTTTCCAAGAGATAAGTGCACTTCCCCTGCTCATGCTCACACAGTAACCCGATGTGCTGCGTCTATCCGCAGTATCTGAAGCCCAGTCGGCATCACTATATGCCTGTAAGCCAGGGGTCGGGAACCTTTTTGACTGGGAGAGCCATAAAAGCCAAATATTTCTAAATATATTTCATTGAGAGCCATATAGTATTTTTAACGTATAATAAATTAAATATGTCTTACTTTTAATGCGACTTCTGGTGCTGCATGGTTTTGCTGATGGCCTTGTAGTCTGGTTCATACGTGGTGAGGTTGAGCTTCATGCAGGCGTTGAGGCTTCCATCAGTTAAACGTGAGCGTAGGTTGGTCTTAATGTTCCTCATATGCGAGAAAGACTGTTCACATGCATATGTAGAGCCAAACATGGTCAATACGGCAATACTCACACGCTGCATTGTGTGGTATGTCACAGGAAGCTCGTTCCAAGTTTTAAGAATCAGCTGGTCTTCAGGTTGAAGATTTTTAATTTCTGTCCACTTGTGTTCCCTCGCCAGCTCTGCTCGCTGTCGCGCAAGACTTTCCAACTCTCCATTAAGTGACTTGAACTTACTCATCCACATGTCTGATGCATTCAGGTCAGCAACGTCCAGCTCAAAGTCTCCGATAGAGACCCCGGGGATGCATGTCAGGTCGATTTTGTCCACTGCACACTCATGTGGATGAGTGATGAACTTGAAAAGACCAGTGCGCGCACGAAATTCTCCAAAACGTGCTTTGAATGACTGCAGAAGATTGAACGTAAAGCCAGCTAGCTGCTGGAGATCCAGATGTTGAGTGGAGTCACTTGCTAAGCATGCATCTCTAAATTGTTGCAGTCTTTCAAAGTGCAGAAGACGACCTGTTTCAATGTCCCTGAGAAAGACTTCCAGCTTGCTTTCAAATGCAAACACTGCTTGTTGAAGGGATGAGATTGTATTTCCAATACCTTGCATTTTCACATTGAGCTGGTTCAGATGGCCAGTTATGTCCACGAGATAGTGAAACTGCAGGAGCCAGTCAGTGTTGTCTAGCTCAGGATGCTTGACGCCTTTCATTTCAAGAAAAGTCCGGATTTCACTCAGGCAAGCTGCAAAACGGCTGAGCACCTTCCCCCTTGACAACCAACGCACGTTGCTGTGTAAAAGCAGACCGGGATAATGATTCCCAACTTCTTCTAACAGAGCTTTAAACTGGCGATCATTTAAAGCTCGGGCAACAATAAAGTTGACCACTCGAATGACCAGAGACATCACCTCGCCAAGCTCCTGGCCACACGTCTGAGCGCAAAGCGCCTCCTGGTGCAGGATGCAATGAAAACTTAGGATGGCTCTCTTTTCATGTTCACGGAGAAGCGCTACAAATCCTTTGTTCTTCCCCAACATACAGGGTGCACCATCAGTACAGACAGAAATAAGTTTATCCATCGGTAGTTTTTTTTCTTTAGCAAACTCCATGAAAGACGTGAATAAATCCTCTCCTCTTGTTGTCCCTTTCATTGGCAAAACAGCCAAGCTTTCCTCACGCAGTGTGTCACCTGCAGCATACCTGGCAATTATACTGCACTGAGATAGATGGCTAACGTCTGTTGACTCATCTAACGCGAGAGAAAAGTATGTCCCGGCGTTTATGTCCTTAATTTGTGTTTCCTCGACTTGATTTGCCATCATGATGCTACGATCGTGCACAGTTCTTGCTGACAGGGGCATGTCTTTTATTCGTTTGATTATCTTGTCTTTATTTGGGGAGTCATCAAACAGTTCATTGGCCACATCAAGCATGAATGTTTTGGCATACTCGCCATCTGTGAATGACTTTCCATTCCTTACTATTGCCAAAGCCCCCGCAAAGCTAGCGGAATTCCCGTCACCTTGCTTGGTCCACACACGTGGTTGCTGCTGACTCGTCTGCACTCTCCGCTGTAGCTCCTCGCATGCCCTTTTCCTGCTGTCCCCCGCTGGATATTTCGATGCAAATGAAGCATGGTGCGTATCGAAGTGCCGCTTTATATTTGACCGTTTCATCGATGCAATTTTATCATTGCATATTAGACATACCGCAGATCCTGCTCTCTCCACAAATGCAGATTCCTCTGTCCACGCAGCCTGGAATGCACGGTAATCATCGTCTTTTTTTCTTTTCGCCATCTTTTCCGTTACAAGGGTTGAAGCGGATAAACTAGTTGGCTATCTGATAAAATTGATTTCTTCACCTTTACAATGACCCGGACATGCTCGCGAGCCATTGGTTCCCGACCCGACCCACGGGTGACCCGTGACCCGTGAAATTTATCTTCAAAACTAATTTCTGTTTACTTTAAAATGACACAGTATTATTAAGAAATATCACAAGTATTTTAAAATCAGTTCCAAACTGATTTTTTTGAAAACAAAATAATTTTCAACTCAAAATTGTCTGGGAGCCAAATGCCGTCACCGGAAGAGCCATATATGGCTCGCGAGCCATAGGTTCCCGACCGCTGCTGTAAGCCAAGCTTCTCGTCGCTCTTCCTGTAACAGAGCTGTTTGTCTGTGGTGCCCTTAAGGTAACGAAACACATGTTTTACTGTCACCCATTGCTCTTCAGTAGGCTCTGCAAAATGCTGAGATAGCTTGCTCACAACAAAACATAAATCTGGACGTGTACATGTAGCTAAGTATATTAGACTCCCGACCACCTCTCTGTACTTTTTCACATCTAACATTTTTGGTGCATCTTCTGAGTAGTCTAATTTCTGCTCACATGGGGTTTCTCTTACCCTGCACTCCTGCATATCAAAACGCTCCAATATTTTCTCAGAGTACCTTTGTTGTGAAACTGTTACACAGTTGGCGGACTGAGTGAAGTCCATCCCAAGAAAGCACTTTAACCTGCCCAGATCTTTCATCCTGAATTTTGTGGACAGCATCTTTTTCACTTTACTCAGCATCTCTGCGCTGCTTGATGCTATGATAAGATCATCTACCCAGGTTATAATGATCGTTTTCCCTTCCTTTGACTCCTTGGAGTACACACAATGGTCTGATTGGTTTTGTGTAAAACCATCACCTGTCAAACACTCGTGTAACAGTAAATTCCAATTGCGGCCAGACTGCTTGAGGCCGTAGATTGACTTCTCTAGTTTACACACTAGTTTTTCTCCCTTCTCAATATAACCCTCAGCTTGTTCCATGTATATGTAATAGTCTATGGGGGCATGAAGATAGGCCGTCTTTACATCCATCTGGTGTAAAATCAAGTCATACTGAGCCGCCTTCTGTAGAAGCACTCGAACACTTGTTAGGTTGGCTGATGGCGAAAATGTCTCTCCATAATCCACCCCAGCTCTCTGGCTATATCCCTTTGCTACAAATCTACCCTTGTACTTGTCGTGTCCGTCTATATCTGTCTTTATCGAATACACCCACCTTCCTCCCACTGTTTTCTTGCCCTCTGGCAATTTCGTAAGGGTGAATGTTTTGTTGTCTCTTAGAGACTCCATTTCCTCGTCCATTGCCCTGGACCACTCTTCTGATTCTGGCGATTCCATGGCCTCTTTAAAGGTCAGAGGGACACCGCACACTGCCCTGTATGCATAATCTATAGTAGTGAGTGAGCTGTCATCCCTGTCGCCCTGACTATAGTCAATCAGGTATCTCGGAGGGTTGCGTTCCCTTTGGGGGTACCTCCCACTGGCTGAGGCTTGTGACGTCACCCTTGGGTGCTCCTCGTCATCATCCTCGGGTGTTGACTGTGTACCGTCAGTCTGTACATTTTTCTGTACTCTAGGCTGAGTTGCAGCTGTCTCAACAGACTTTCTCTCTCTTACCCAGTCTTCTGGGTGCAGACCTGGTGTCTGAGTCTCATTTTCACTAGTTGCCTTGTGTACAAATTTAACTAGTCTGTGTTTCTGTACTTTCTCTTGGTCAGGGTAGTAGACTAGGAAGGCCGGGCTGTTCTTGTTTTGGGTTCCGCTCCTCGTCTAGGGCCTGCTCTTCCGCTGTCAAAGGTCCCGCGGGTTCGGTAAGGATGGTGGTTTTCAGCCCCACACCATGCATGCAACAGAGCATTCGCTCTTCCCACAGTTCATACTCATCGGCCTGTCCGTTGAATGTGGGCCACCTGCTCTTCTTTCGCTCCATCTCCCTAGGTAGCGTTAGCTTAGGGTTCCGTTAGCTTCCCGATAGCTTTTCTCGATGCTAACTAGCTTCACACTTGCTAACTTGCTACTCCGTGCTAACCTGCGCGCATCTCGCCATCCGAGGTTATCACACTTCGTGTACTTCTTTTATCAAACCACTAAATAATCCAACGTTATCTGGGCCCATAACCTGTTAGAAGACTAGACTAATACTTTATGTCTATCTCTGCGCAGATGAAGTGGATTATTAAACCGTTATAAAGAATCGTACTGACTACCTAACTTCTGCTGGAGGGAAAAATGCAGCCTCCGTTTATTCGGTAGTTTGGGGAGAATGAAGAAAATGAACGGCGTCTCAGTGACGTAATCAATCCGCGCATGCAAGCGCAACACCGCCCACTCGTGGACAAACAAAGTCGTAAACAAAATAATAGTACACAGTAACACATAGTCATACAAATACGCTGGTGTCATATCTCAACAAAGACAAACACAAAAAAGAGTCATGAAAATCTTCATTCAAAAAGTGATATTCATCTCAGTGTTAGGATCATATTATATTATCCATATTGAAAAGAAAAAAACAAATATGTTAATAAATCTGCTATACTAATGTAGCGGGTACAAATATTGACTGCACCTTTAAGACACATGAACGCGTACGAGGAAACTAAAGGCGCGAGAGAGGGAGAGTACGAGCAGCGTGGACGGAGCGCTCATGGCGGATGAGCTCTACTGCTGTGCAAAACGGATTAACGTTAAAACCTTATCAAGTGGTCATAGGCGGTGACACTTTGGATACCAGTAACGTGATGACGTAGGTGGTTTCGTTTTCTTTGCTAGAGCGAGCGCGAGTGCGAGTATTGCGTTGAAATACTGTTAACTTTTGCTATGAGCTGGAGCTGCGTGGCGACGCACGGATAGGCTGGACACGGAGGAAGACGCTGTATGAGCATCCAAGTGTTAGTCTAGTGCATAGATGTCATCTAGGTCGCTAAAAGTGATACGTTAACTTTTGGAGAGTTTTGTTTTGGAAGAGCAAGCCTGCACGTCGTCAGTATCGAAGGGTGTAAGGGGCTGGTTAAACACGTTACGGACACCCCTCCCCCCACTCCGTGTGTGACTCGAGAGGGAAAACGCTGTCCCGCTTTGCTACGGTAGGAGGCCAGAAAGCAGGAGACAAGCCTGCGTGTTCTCTGCGCTGTACAAGAAGTTTGGTGAGGAGTTTGCCCTGCCAGCCATCACACATATCTGACGTGCGACCTCTGCTGTTGTCTGGGTAACCTCTGCACCACACTATTAACGGAGCAACACGGTCATTCAGACTGATGCAGCAGACGTGTTCAGCCATTGCTGAATAATGGTTTAATCAGAAAGAAGTGTTTTACTTACCTGTTATTGCTGAAGCCAAATGCTTTTAGCGTGATGTAACCCTTTATGGAAACCGTGTGTTAGAAGACTAGACTAATACTTTATGTCTATCTCTGCGCAGATGAAGTGGATTATTAAACCGTTATAAAGAATCGTACTGACTACCGAACTTCTGCTGGAGGGAAAAATGCAGCCTCCGTTTTTTCGGTAGTTTTGGAAGAAGAAAATGAACGGCGTCTCAGTGACGTAATCAATCCGCGCATGCAAGCGCAACACCGCCCACTTGTGGACAAAGTCGTAAACAAAATAATAGTACAAAGTAACACATAGTCATACAAATACACTGGTGTCATATCTCAACACTCCCACTTATGAATCATGAGCTTACTGTATACCTTTTCATATTCATAGAACAAAAAAAAAACTTGGTATAACCCATACCACTCACATTTCACGCACCAAACATTGCCTTAGCAAATGTCTTCAGTTTTACCTTGGATGCGGGCTTCATCATTACATCCATCTGGTGTAAAATCAAGTCATATTGAGCCGCCTTCTGTAGAAGCACTCGAACACTTGTTAGGTTGGCTGTCGGCGAAAATGTGTCCCCATAATCCACCCCAGCTCTCTGGCTATATCCCGTTGCTACAAATCTAGCCTTGTACTTGTCGTGTCCGTCTATATCTGTCTTTATCGAATACACCCACCTTCCTCCCACTGTTTTCTTGCCCTCTGGCAATTTCGTAAGGGTGAATGTTTTGTTGTCTCTTAGAGACTCCATTTCCTCGTCCATTGCCCTGGACCACTTTTCTGATTCTGGCGATTCCATGGCCTCTTTAAAGGTCAGAGGGACACCGCACACTGCCCTGTATGCATAATCTATAGTAGTGAGTGAGCTGTCATCACTGTCGCCCTGACTATAGTCAATCAGATATCTCGGAGGGTTGCGTTCCCTTTGGGGGTACCTCCCACTGGCTGAGGCTTGTGATGTCACCCTTGGGTGCTCCTCGTCATCATCCTCAGGTGTTGACTGTGTACCGTCAGTCTGTACATTTTTCTGTACTCTAGGCTGACTTGCAGCTGTCTCAACAGACTTTCTCTCTCTTACCCAGTCTTCTGGGTGCAGACCTGGTGTCTGAGTCTCATTTTCACTAGTTGCCTTGTGTACAAATTTAACTAGTCTGTGTTTCTGTACTTTCTCTTGGTCAGGGTAGTAGACTAGGTAGGCCGGGCTGTTCTTGTCATATCCTACAAAACGCCCCCTCTCACATCTAGAATCTAACTTTCCCTTGTCCTGCTGGTAAGCATAGCATTCTGTCCCGAACTTTTGCATTCTAGCCATGTTGCACTTTTTTCCTGTCATTGTCGTGTATGGCGTAGTGCCTGTGTGCTTGTTGAAGCATCTGTTTCTGGTGTGGGCCGCCTCCTGTACAGCATAATGCCAGAGGCTCTTTGGTAGACCACTATCTATTAGCATACACCTTGCCATCTCGAATAGTGTGCGTCCTTCTCTCTCTGCAACGCCATTTTGATGGGGAGAGTATGGGCAGGACGTCTCATGTCTTATTTTGTTCCGTCTCAACAGGGTTTGAAACTCCTTGCCTGTAAACTCAGTTCCATTATCCGACCTTATGCATTTCACTGTCCCATAGGGAGCTACATCTGCCAGAAATTTCTCGGTCGCTTGCACTGTGTCACTCTTTGTTTTTAAGAAATAAACACACACAGCACACATCTGTAAATGATTGCATGTACCTGAAACCATTAATGGACTCGTTTGCCACAGGACCGGCTAAATCAGTGTTTACCAACTCCAGTGGTGTCTTGGCTTTGTCTGTAGATTTCCTGTTCCTGTTTTGGGTAAACTTCCCTTCTATGCATACTGCACACTCTTTGTCAGGTTTACACACTTTACCCTTTATATGCATACCATCAGTGATATCCTGTAGCTTTATGATATCGTCATAGTTGCAGTGGCCCATTATCTCATGCCAAGTTTCTATATCATGGCTCACATGGCACTTTTCAACAACACATTCAGTTTGCAAATAGTACATTTTCCCCTGTACAAAAATGTCAAACCTGGTACCATCCGGTGACATCAGGGCATCTCTGCCCTCTTCGAAGAACACACTGGCTCCGTGTGCTGTCGCAGACTTCACAGAGAAGAGCTCTTGGGGGTACGATGGAATATATAGTGCGTTCCGCAGTGTCACTCTACACCGTCGCCCCTCACTGTCGAGCAGACATACCGTAGCATCTCCCCTGCCCTGCACCACACCAAAGGTGTGCTTACCGTCCGCCAGCTCCATGCAGTGTTTCTCTGGCTCGAACGAGCTGTCAAAGCTCTTGAACTTCTTCTTATCATTGACTATGTGGGAAGAAGCCCCACAGTCCACAATCAATCCTGGTTTGAACTGTTGCCGTCGTCCTGGTCCTGCTGAGCTGGTCTCTCCAGCCTGCACTCTGAAGATGTAGTTCTCTTCTTCCGCAGCATTCCCCGGTCCCTGACCTCGACCTGCTCCGTGACCACCACCGCCGCCGCCACCTTGCTCGCGTGCACACCTGGCTCCATCAGCGCGGTCCTTCTTCTTGCACACTTTGTCCGTGTGACCCTTGATCCGGCAGAAGCTGCACCACACGCTGCGTGAACAGTCCGTTTTCCGATGGCCTTTGTCACCGCATCGCCAGCACACCGTTTGTTCATCATCTCCCTCACAGCGTTTCACTGGCTTTTTCTTAGGCGCTGCGTGGGCCTTCATCACCCTCTCGGACGTCTCGTCCGATGCTGTAGCATTAGCTACATCTTCTGCCGCCTCAAAGTTTCTCAATTTGGCCTTAAATTGTCCCAGTGTCAACTCACTGTCGCCATGTGTCACCATTAGAGTGAATGGCTTATATCTCTCGGATAACCCCCTCATCACCATGGCCATCATTAGTCCCTCACTCGGTGCTTCTCCCGCCCCTTTGAGAGCCGTAATGATTTGTTCAGCTCGGATAATGTATTTGGTTATCGTCTCATTATCAGCTTTCTTTAGACCAGTCAATGTTACATACAGAGTGACAATCCGGGGTCTGCCCTTACCAATGTAATGTTCCCGCAACACCCGTAGACTCTCTCTACCGTTGTTCTTCGTTTCTCTGAAGATCAGTCCCAAGCTTGTGTTGTCCAATAAAGGCGCCAATGCGCAGTAGGCGTCCGCGTTCCGCTCCTCGTCTAGGGCCTGCTCTTCCGCTGTCAAAGGTCCCGCGGGCTCGGTAAGGATGGTGGTTTTCAGCCCCACACCATGCATGCAACAGAGCATTCGCTCTTCCCACAGTTCATACTCATCGGCCTGTCCGTTGAATGTGGGCCACCTGCTCTTCTTTCGCTCCATCTCCCTAGGTAGCGTTAGCTTAGCTTAGCGTTCCGTTAGCTTCCCGATAGCTTTTCTCGATGCTAACTAGCTTCACACTTGCTAACTTGCTACTCCGTGCTAACCTGCGCGCATCTCGCCATCCGAGGTTATCACACTTCGTGTACTTCTTTTATCAAACTACTAAATAATCCAACGTTATCTGGGCCCATAACCTGTTAGAAGACTAGACTAATACTTTATGTCTATCTCTGCGCAGATGAAGTGGATTATTAAACCGTTATAAAGAATCGTACTGACTACCGAACTTCTGCTGGAGGGAAAAATGCAGCCTCCGTTTTTTCGGTAGTTTTGGGAGAAGAAGAAAATGAACAGCGTCTCAGTGACGTAATCAATCCGCGCATGCAAGCGCAACACCGCCCACTTGTGGACAAAGTCGTAAACAAAATAATAGTATAAAGTAACACATAGTCATACAAATACACTGGTGTCATATCTCAACACCGTGATTTTGAGTGACGTGTCATTTGAATGTTAAATGCCTGTCTCGAGATAATCTGTATTCTAAAGTAAGTTTCCTCTGGCCTGTTTAAAAGGAGCCATTTCAGTTGTCATAATAGGGCTACATTATGGGCTCTTTGTTTCTCACGTTTAAATGTTAATGTTAAATGGAAAGGGTATGGTTCATTAATGGCCAATGGTAAGGGTACTGTATGGATTTCATTCATGGGTTTTCGTATTAGTGGCCAAGTGTTTAAATGAAGTCATACTGTTACAAAGTTTTATTTTAATAATTTTCCTAAACGCCCTGTTTTTATTATAAAGTAAACATCAGAGAGAAAAGGCTGCAATTTTTCTTTTTAATTTACCAGTGTATACTTACCTGGGGGTAGGGGCGCTTCACCTGTTTAGCTAGATCTTTGTAAAGTAGGGGGGTGGTATCAGGTCAGTTCGGTACTTACCTTGCACACACTGCACACACTTCAGTCGGCCCCTTAGGACTCTATAAGTACCCTGGAGCCTACGTCTAAGAAGCTACCGTTGGTCCAGGCTGCTAAACAGCGCACCACTCTTTCACTCACCTGAATATTGAAGCCATAAGCATTGGGTGTGGAGGACCTAGACCCTGTCCCACTCAGTCCTCCCCAGATTAAGCACTTTGTTACCCCTACAAGGCGGCGGCAATACGGCGTCACAAACATAAAAGGGCCAGAGAAACCAACTCCTCAAACATGGATAGCATAAATGAGGACCATAAAAAGAAAGTTGAGGAAAACTGTACTTACATGAAAACTATTGCAGATGTGCTCCGACAAAGTGCCACTCAAAATATAGCACAGAGAGGCCATCGAGAGTCTTATGATGACTCTCACAACAAGGGCAATTTTTTAACTATCTCGGAAGAAATAACAAAGCATGACCCTCTCATAGAGAAGAGGATGAACAAAACTGGCAATGCAAAGTACACAAGCCACCTAATACAGAACCAAGTTCTTGAGACATTAGCAGAGATAGTACAAAGTGAAATAATGAGAGAAGTGAAATCAAGTGAAGTGTTCAGTGTAACTGCAGATGATACAATAGATTTGAATAAAAAGTAACAAATGTCTTTAGTTGTGAGACACTATTACAACGGGACCATCCACGAGAACTTTTTACAATTAAGTCTGCTGAAAGCTTAGATGCTGCAGGTCTCTCAAAAATGATTATTGATTGCCTTGAAAAACATGGACTAGACTACAGAAATAATCTTGTGGGGCAAGGGTATGATGGTGCTTCAGCCATGAGTGGTAAGCATTCTGGTGTGGCTGCACAGATCAAAAGTAGCGCAAGATTTGCTTTTCATGTGCACTGTAATGCCCGTTGTTTGAACTTAGTTCTTGTTGACGCTGTAAAATCTGTGCCCGAGGCAGTTAACTTTTTTCTCTCCTGCAGAAACTTTATAATTTTGTATCTGGCTCGTATGTGCATCTCAAGTGGCTTGCTGTTCAGGAAGAGCTCTATCCTCAGTAGCAGCCCAGGGAACTACAAAGACTAACTGATACTAGGTGGCCATGCGGATACATGGCATGTCGCAAACTGAGGGACAAACTTCCAGCAGTTCTCAGACTGCTACAGGATATTGCATTTGAAAATAGTGGCGATAGATCAGTGGAGGCAAAGGGCCTTCTTTGTCAGATAGATTTACACTTCATAGGGTTTTTAGTTACCTTTTGTAAAGTACTAGGTGATGCCAAATGTCTTTCTGACATGCCCAATCCAGCTCTCTTGACCTACCAAGGGCTGTGGCTCTAGTAGATGCCCTGAAATACACATTACATGACTGCAGAAGTGAGGGTTACTTTGGGGACTTGTGGAAAGAGGTCAGAGAGATTGCAGATCACTGCAAAATAAGGGTTCCAACAGGGTGTAAGAGACAGCCTACTACAAGCTCAAGATTCCACGACACATTTGTGATGAGCACTGTAGGAAAGAAAAATAGTGACCAAAGGATTAATGAGAGCTTCCAAAGGACCATCTTTTATCAGGTGCTTGACTGTGTCACAGCTGAGCTGCAGAGGCGTTTTTCAAAGAAGAATTGTGAGATAATGCAAGGCGTCCAGTCTCTTAACCCAAAGAGTACAACATTTTTGAGTGAGGAGCCTCTTGTTTGCCTTTGCTCAGACTTTTGGGTCAGATGTAGAGGACCTCAAACACGACGTTATCAAACCAAGCAGCTTCTTGAAAGGAGAGAGAAAAGTGGAATGGACAGACTGTCTACACTCCTTGACTTTGTTGTGATTCTAGAACCATACAATGTCTGTAAAGAGCTATTTCGACTTTGTAAGACTTCTGTTGTTACACCAGTCAGCAGTCCTTCCTGCGAGAGAGGTTTATCCGCTTTCAAACTGATTAAAACCCACCTTAAGACAACAATGGCTGATGACAGGTTTAGTCACCTTGGAATTCTCAGTGTTGAGTCAAGGATGGCACGCTCCCTTAACATGGATGAGTTTGTGAAACATTTTGCCAGTTCTCACAAGAACCGCAGAATTATGCTGTTTTAAATACCTATGAAAATTTGACACTTTGGCAGTCCCCTCTGGTCATAAAAGCTGCACTGTGTAGTCCTACTAGCTAGTACACTCTAAAATGGCCTAGAAAAGTCAATATACACTGCTCAAAAAAATAAAGGGAACACCTAAAAACACAATATAGACCTCGATGAATGAAATATTTCAGCTGAAAATCTTTATTTATTAGACAGAGGAATGTGTTTAGAGCAAAATAACCTACGAATGATCAATGGAAATCAAAATCATTAGCCCATTAAGGTCTGGATTCAGAATCATACTCAAAATCAAAGTGGAAAATGAGAACATAGGCTGATCCAACTTCTGTGGAAATTCTTCAAGACAATTCAAAATGAGGCTCAGTAGTGTGTGTGGCCTCCACGTGCCTGTATGCACTCCCTACAACGTCTGGGCATGCTCCTGATGAGATGACGGATGGTCTCCTGAGGGATCTCCTCCCAGACCTGGATCAGGGCATCGGTCAACTCCTGGACAGTCTGTGGTGCGACATCGCGTTGGCGGATGGTACGAGAAATGATGTCCCAGAGGTGCTCGATTGGATTCAGGTCTGGGGAACGTGCAGGCCAGTCCATAGCATCAATGCCCTCGACATACAGGAACTGCTGACACACTCTGGCCACATGAGGACGAGCATTGTCATGCATGAGCAGGAACCCAGGGCCCACTGCACCAGCATATGGTCTGACAATGGGTCTGAGGATCTCATCCCGGTACCTAATGGCAGTCATGGTACCTCTGGCTAGCACGTAGAGGTCTGTGCGGCCCTCCAAGGATAAGCCTCCCCAGACCATCACTGACCCGCCGCCAAACCGGTCATGCTGGAGGATGTTGCAGGCAGCAGAACGTTCTCCACAGCGTCTCCAGACTCTCTCACGTCTGTCACATGTGTTCAGTGTGAACCTGCTCTCATCTGTGAAGAGCACAGGGCGCCAATGGCGAATCTGCCAAGCAAGATGTTCTCTGGCAAAGGTCAATCGGGCTGCACGGTGTTGGGCTGTGAGCACAGGCCCCAATTGTGGACGTCGGGCCCTCATACCATCCTCATGCATTCTGTTTCTCACTGTTTGAGCAGAAACCTGCACATTAGTGGCCTGTTGAAGGTCGTTTTGTAGGGCTCAGGCAGTGCTCCTCCTGTTCCTCCTTGCACAAAGGACCAGATAGCGGTCCTGCTGCGGGGTTGTTGTCCTCCTGCGGCCCCCTCCACGTCTCCTGGTGTACTGGCCTGTCTCCTGGTACCTCCTCCATGCTCTGGACACTGTTCTGGGAGACACATCAAATCTTCTTGCCACAGCACGCATTGATGTGCCATCCTGGATGAGCTGCACTACCTGAGCAACTTCTGTAGGTTGCAGATACCGCCTCATGCCACCTCTAGTGGTGAGGGCACTAGCAAAATGAAAAACTAACCAAAGATCAGCCAGAAACGTGAGACCCACGACCCAATAAAAGCCCGGGCCACATCAGCAGACGTCGTGGATGTCAGGGGAACAGCTTCAGGCCAGCGCGTAGTCCTGTCCACCACAGTGAAGAGGTAGGTGAACCCATGGGAGGGGGGTAGGGGACCAACCAGGTCGACGTGGACATGGTCAAATCGTCTCTCCGGCACTGCGAAGCGTTCCAGGGGTGCCTTAATGTGGCGGTGTATCTTAGCCCGCTGACAGGCAACACACGAGTCAGCCCACGCTTTCATGTCTCTCTTAAGTCCCTCCCACACAAACTTAGCAGAGGTCAGGCGCACGGATGGCTTACCGCCTGGATGAGAGAGGCCGTGCACAGCTTCAAACAAGGGGCATCTCCAGCTGTCTGGGACGATGGGCCTGGGCTGTCCTGTGGAGACGTCACACAGGAGGTTGACACCTGTGTCGCTGAAAGGACCGTCCTGCAGGCGGAGCCCTGTGTCGGAGGTCCGGAGACGGAGGATGCTCGGGTCCGTGGCCTGGTCAGCGGCCATCTGTGCATAGTCCAGGCCTAGGTGGACCACTCCAATCACTGCCCTAGAGAGGCAGTCAGCTACCTGGTTAGACTTACCAGCGACGTGCTGGATGTCGGTAGTGAATTCCAAAATGTAGGAGAGTTGTCGCTGCTGGCGAGCGGACCATGGCTCGGCCGTCTTGGACATGGCAAACGTGAGGGGCTTGTGGTCCACGTACGCAGTAAACTCGCGGCCCTCTAGCAGGAACCGGAAATGCCGGACGGCGAGCCAGAGACCGAGGAGTTCCCTGTCAAAAGTACTATACTTGCGCTCTCGGGGTGTAAGCTGGCGACTGAAAAAGGCCAAAGGCTGCCAAGCCCCCCCCCCACCCACTGCTCGTGAACCGCACCAACAGCATAGTCCGATGCATCCGTGGTTATGGAAATAGGCGCTGTAGGTGAAGGATGCGCTAGCAGGGTAGCCTGGGAGAGCGCAGCTTTAGTCTCGGTGAATGCACGATCCCGCTCTGCTGTCCAGTCGACCGCCTGGTTGGGGGACTTGCCTTTCAGCGCCTCGTACAGTGGCCGGATGATAAAGGCGGCTCGGGGAATGAAGCGGTGGTAGAATGTCACCATCCCGATGAACTCCCACCGCTTCCACCTTTGAGGGCAGGGGGACCGCCCCGTCCCCAGTGATGCGGTGCCCGAGGAAATCAATGGCCGTCAGCCCGAACCGGCACTTCGCCGGGTTGACGATCAGCCCATGCTGGCTGAGGCATGTGAAGAGGGCGTGAAGATGGGACAGGTGTTCTTCCTCAGAGGCGCTGGCAATGAGTATGTCGTCCAAATAGACGAAGAGGAAAGGAAGGCCACGGAGCACCGAATCCATCAGCCGCTGAAAGGACTGGGCCGCATTTTTGAGTCCAAATGGCATTCGTAGGAATTCAAATAGGCCGAATGGGGTAGTCACCGCTGTCTTGGGGATGTCCGAGGGGTGCACCGGAACTTGATGATAACCACGGACCAGGTCGACTTCTGAGAAGATGCGTTTGCCAGACAGGTTTGCAGAAAAGTCCTGGATATGCGGGACAGGATAGCGGTCGGGCGTAGTGGCGTCATTTAGTCGGCGGTAGTCCCCGCATGGGCGCCAACCTCCATCAGGCTTAGCGACGATGTGGAGTGGGGACGCCCACGGGCTGTCAGAGCGGCGGATGATCCCTATGTGTTCCAGGTGCTCGAACTCAGACTTGGCAATGGCGAGTTTGGCGGGGTCGAGACGCCTGGCTCTGGCGTAGATCGAGGGCCCCTTCGTAGCAATGTGATGCTCCACCCCATGCTTAGCGGTGGGTGCCGAGAAGGTAGGCTGGGTGAGGTCAGGGAACTCAGCGAGGAGGCGGTTGAACTTGTCTGCCTCTGAGAGAGAGTTGGCTAGACCTGCATAGGCCGCTTCCCCCCGCGTACATGCGAAGGAGCAGAAGGTTAAGGCGTCGACCAGACGGCTGTTCTGAATGTCCACTAGCAAACCGTAAGCGCACAAAAAATCAGCTCCGAGGAGGGAAAGCGTTATATCGGCCATGACGAACTCCCACGTGAAACGTTGTCGCCAACTGGGGGCCCCGCTCCCCGCCCATGATGTCGACGTCAGTAGCAGGGAGCACGCTTCTCTGTGCGCCCGTGTCACAGAGAAATCGCCGACCGGAGATGGTGTCGAGGATGAAGAGTAGCCTGCTCGTATCGCCAACACTCATGGCCGCTACTGAGTGTTGGCCCTCTCGTTTCCCGTCGGCCTGTAGTTGCAGGGGGAACGGCACCGTTTAGCTTTCGCGCCAAATCGAGCGTGGTACCTACAGAGTCCAGAGGGCTTGTAGCGGTCTGACGCTGTGGCGCCACCGTCGGGCCACGCCCGCGATGTCGGCGGGGGGCCAGTGCAGGTAGGAGCCAGCACCCCGGCATGGGAAGAACGTTGTGTAGTGACGAAGAATCGGCCAGCCTCCTTTGCCAGCTCACGGGGATCAGTGATGGTGAAGTTAGCGAGCGCAGTCTGGACGTGGGGCGGCATGCTGCGCAGAAACAGCTCCATGAACAGGAAACATGGCTTTTCTTGACCCAGTAGGTTTAACATCCTGCTCATTAGCTCCGATGGTTTTCCATCTCCCAAGCCCTGAATTGCGAAGAGGCGACGTGCTCTCTCCGTTGTTGACAGTTCAAACGTTTCAAGGAGGAGATTTTTAAGTGCGGCGTATTTACCATCGGCCGGTGGGTTGGTTATGAAACCGCTTATCCTGGAAGCCGTAGCGCACCCCAGCGCTGCCACTACGTAGTAGTACCTGGTCTCGTCTGCTGTTATGTCTCTGAGCGCGAACTGTGCCTCAGCCTGCGCGAACCATGTAGCCGCGGAAGACTCCCAAACTCCGGCAGTTTAATTGCAACGGCGTTCGTAGCCATAATGTGTGTGGTTTCAGAAAACTTATCCGAAAACCGACGTCGGGGTCACCAGTGTAGAGCCGAAGGAATGGAGAAGACCGTAGGTTCACACTTTAGCCGTGTAGCAACTTTCTTTAATCAATGGTAAATCAGAGAGACAACAAAGCCACAGCTCGACTGAGCGGAGGCGGCAAGAATAATCAGAAAACTGGCTGAATAACCATGACTTAACCCTGCGTTAACCTGCCAGGGCAACCCTGACTTAACCCTTAGTTCCTGGGGTGAATTCTATCCCCAATACATGTCCACCACATTATTTTATTTTTTTCCCCTTTTTCTCCCAATTTAGTGGCAAATCGATCCCTATTTTAGTTCAAATACCCAACCGCTATACTGCATGCATTCGCCAACTGCATCTCTCCAGCCGGCAGTCTCGAAAGAGACGCCTCGCCATGTTCGTGACAAGGCGAATCCAGGCCGAACCACTGCTTTTCCCCACACACACAGTGACGCATGCATGTGACGCACACAAGCCGACTCCCCCCCCTTCCGAAGACAGCGTTGCCAATTATTGCTGCTTCATCGAGTCCGGCCATAGTCGGATCTGACGAGACCGGGGCGCGAACCCCGGTCCCCAGTGGGCAACAGCATCGACACAAAGCTGATGCTTAGACCGCTACACTCCCGTGCTCCAGCTGGATTGGTTTTAATCAGTAACGAGGATCAAACAAGACATATTTCCAATCTTACACTTTATTCATTTAATACACCATCAGGAGCCTCAACAGCGGGTGGAAGATTCATACGCTGCCACAACAGCCTGGCACCCCCTCCTCATGCTGGTCACCAACCTGGTCCCACATTGCTGTGGGATGGCATTCCATTCCTCAACCAGGATTCCTTGCAGGTCAGCAAGCGTGATTGTGTTGGTCACTTTAACATGGACAGCATGTCCAAGCTGATCCCAGTGTGTTTAATTGGCTTAAGGTCTAGACTCTTGTGACCAGGTTGGTGACCAGCATGAGGAGGAGGTGCCAGGCTGTTGTGGCTGTGTATGGATCTTCCACTCACAAATGATAATTGATAGCCTTGAAAAACATGGTCTGGACTACAGAAATAATCTTGTGGGGCAAGAGCTCTATCCTCAGCAGCAGCCCAAAGATGAACTGATGTTAGGTGGGCAGACAGATACATGGCTCATTCCACATATGCATGATCCTAACAAGTTGGACATCACTGTAAAGGTTAATAAGCAGGTCTCTCAAAAATGATCATCAGTTGCCTTGTAAAACATGGTCTGGGCTCAGAATCATTCTTAAGGCTATGATGTGTGCACTGATATAAGGCAATATTTGTGTTTTATATGCACTGTTATGGACATTGTTTGATTTTTTTTCTTGTCAATGCTTTAAAATCGTTTTGCCTCCTGCAGAAGCTTTATAACTTGTACCTTTGTATAACTAATGACAAAGAAAATTTTATTTCCAGTCCATTTCTGGTTAAATATTTTGTCCAAACATATCTTGTGTTTTCAGTCAGACAGACAAAAACATTGTTGTCTTAGCAAGTTGGTCATACCTGGTATGTCAAAGCACTTTCATAAATAAACTGTAAAGTGACACACACAAATCAATCATCTCTTATCTCATTGATGCCTGAGCTTTATTTCCTGAAAATATTTTGGATGTTGAAGACATAGACCCAGATTATGCATCCATGAAAACTATGACCCTAGTCTCTCCAATACAGTATGCGAGTACAGTAATGTGTGTGTGTGTGTGTGTGTGTGTGTGTGTGTGTGTGTGTGTGTGTGTGTGTGTGTGTGTGTGTGTGTGTGAGAGAGAGAGAGAAAAGAGGAAGAAATTGAGCTGCACTTCCAAGGTGGAGACACTGGCTATCAACAGTTGTCTTCATGTGAGTATGTGCTGAAACTGGTGTACTGCTGCCATTCTTGGCCAGGTCTCTCTTGAAAAAGGCATTTTAATCTCAATGGGACTAACCTGGTGAAATAAAGGTAAATGATAACACGTTTCTTTATTCATACACCTCTAATCAGCAATAATGGCATTAATGCTTCTGAGACGCCAGGTTAGGGTTAGCCTACAGATTAATTATCTTTCATGGACCCCCTGACTAGCCTTGCCCCCCCCCTGGCCACCCCATGTAAAAAAAACTCTACTTCCGCCACTGGTCCTGGGTTCGAGCCCCGGGGTAGTCCAACCTTGGTGGGCCGTTCCGGGCCGTCCTCTGTGTGGAGTTTGCATGTTCTCCCCGTGTCTGCGTGGGTTTCCTCCGGGTGCTCCGGTTTCCTCCCACAATCCAAAGACCTGTAGGTCAGTCAGGTGAATCAGCCGTACTAGATTGTCGCTGTGTGTATGTGTGTGTGTGTGTGTGTGTGTGTGTGTGTGTGTGTGTGTGTGTGTGTGGCGGCCTGTGCTGAATGTTTACCTGCCTGCCGCCCAGTGACTGCTGGGATAGGCAGCAGCTCCAGCATCCCGCGACCCCAACTGGGATAAGCGGTTCGGATAATGGATGGATTTATATAGCGCTTTGTTTCGATACCCAAAGCGCTTCATAGTGAGGGGGGGGGGGCTCACCTCCACTACCACCAATGTGTAGCACCCACCTGTGTGGTGCACGGCAGCCATTTTGCACCAGAACGCTCACCACACATCAGCTTGAGGTGGAGAGAGAGGAATCATTGAGCCAATTACATGAGGGGATGGTTAGGTGGCCAGATGGAGAGAGCCAGGTTGGGAATGTTGCCAGAACACTGGGGGACCCCCTACTCTTTGCGATAAGTGCCATGGGATCTTCGGTGACCACAGTGAGCGAGGACCTTGGTTTAATGTAAAAAAGGCTCCGACATTTATAGGTGCCCGCCCCTTTAAGACTCTGGACAGATTCTCCTGCTGTGAGTGACGCAGCCTCGGTTTAGTTGTAGTTTTGCTAGATGCGTTGCCTAGCACACGTCGAGACTGTGTTCGTGTTATAAGTACACAGTACATGTAGTTTTCCCCTGCAATTCTCGTAAACGTGTATAGTGAATTTGTCCTCGTTTGTCCTTTGTTGCGATCCAGCTTGTCTTTGAGTCACCGACGAAAACTAAGTGTTCCAGGCTGAGTTTAGCTGGCCTGTGTAGTAGTTGCCATCTCGCGGCGCACCCGTGGCTTCTAAAGTGTGGGAAAGACATATTCCATGTTAGAATGTCCTGCATAATTCCTTGAGTTAAGTGCTAGCTTAGCAAAGGTGATTCCCTATGAGCTGTCATAGGCTAACGTGCAGTTTATGCCGTCGTGTGTTGGTTTGGCCGTTTGCGTTGATCGTCCAACGCGGACTCCATTTTGTTGTTCTTCATCTCTCCAGCAGATGTCGCCATTGTGTCGTTATATGATAGTAATAGGCCTACTCTAAATGTAATGTTGCAATGCTAGTGCCTAATGGCAATTCCCCTTTTTGTTGTTGCAGAACTCGATATAATTTATGCTGGATTTCAATACAGTTCACACAAACGAAGTCCAAGTCTCCTCTTCATTCCTGTGTTCTGACCGACACACCATCCTGTTTACTCTCTACCTAAGACAAACTAGCCATTCCAAATTATCCCACTAACATTTAACGTCTCATCCGAAGGACGGCATCTCCTGTGGAACAGTGTCCCCGTCACTGTACTGGGGCATTGGGATTTCTGTATTAGGACCAAAGGGAAGACTGCCCCCTAGTGGCCCACCAACATCACCTCCAGCAACAACTTAGTTTTCCCAGGTCTCCCATCCATCCACGTATACTAGCCAAGCCCATTCCTGTTTAGCGTCTGTCATCCAGCAGAACCAGGGTACATAATGTTCTCATGTTGTGTCATTGCGGTACTATAGCTTTTCATAACACATTCTGTTACACCGAACACTTTGATGAGCCAAGTAAAGTGAGTACATTTGCTATATCTATAGAGATATCAAATATACTATCCAGCTAGCTGGCTAGATACATAGATATGTAAAATGTATTGTATATATATATATATATATATATTTATATACTTGTATAATTGTTCAAGTTCTCTCGAGGATTGCTATAACCAACGGTCCAAGCATGAGACAAGTCACACATGCAGATTTCTTATTTTGATGGAAGCGTAGACTTGAATTAAACTACATGTGTGTTTATTCCACATTTCATCCATCCATCATCCAAACCGCTTACCCTGCTCTCAAGGTCGCGGGGATGCTGGAGCCTATCCCAGAAGTCATTGGGTGGCAGGCGGGGAGGCACCCTGGACAGGCCGCCAGTTCATCACAGGGCCGAGACAGACACACACACACACACACACACACACACACACAAATTCACACCTAACGCCAATTGAGTACGGCCGATTCACCTGACCTACATGTCTTTGGACTGTGGGAGGAAACCGGAGCAGCCGGAGGAAACCCACGCAGACACAACCTCTACTCCTAAAGACTTGTGTAGCTTTATCCATAGTGACGTAGTTCCGCCTTCACTAACAGCTGATTGTAATCCATTTCTCTGCTGCCATACTGAAGAAAACAGGTTTCAGCGTCTCTGTTTACTGCGATGCAAATATCGTCAGCTTTTCGGAGCTCACGTGCACCCATATACTGGATACGTGTCTCTGTTTTACTCTGCTCATTAGAAACCTGAACGAGGAGGTTATTCCACAGCCAGGACCACTGAAGCTGATGGCAAATGTCGTTTTCGGATATGCCACGTAAGTTGCTTAACACCCTGAGCCATCATTCTTCCCACTTTTATTTGTTTTTTTGAGTTCAGTCTCGGAGACAGAGAGGAAACGGCACATTACGTCTATGTGGGTCCCTGGGTTAAGTTGTGTGTTTGCTTTATCTGATGTTTAGGTGTGTGGATGCAGAAGCATATGAGTTGAAGCGGGATGGCCTGTCCAATGGCATCTTCATCAGCTTTCTCAAACGGCGCGTGTGTGAAGACGAGAAGGTCACTGTAACGCTAGACAGAGTGGCTGAAGGTATGTGGGGTATACTCATGCTGACGTCACTCCCGCTGGGCTGGATGTGCCTCGGCATCTTTGGGACATTGTCTACCTGTGACGGAAGAAGAAGAGAAGAAGTGTTAGATAATGATTCAGTGAGAAGAAGAGCAGAGGCCTGCAGGCTGGTCACACACACACACACACACACACACACACACACACACACACACACACACACACAACACACACACACACACACAGACACACACACACACACACACACACACACACACACACACACACACACACTGTACAGGGTGTCTCCCCGCCTGCCTCAAACTCAAACCTAAATTGGACCCATTTTGAATCGTATTAGCTGCAGCTATGTTTATCCTGCTATTCTTACATCAGTCAGTTCTAAGATCAGCTCAGCACTCACAGATGGTTTGTCCCCATTAAGGCCGTTTCATATGACAGACAGCAACATGGCGCTGCCCTGGTTTTCCTGTGAGGAGCGAGGTGACACTCAGCTCACTGTGACACTGCACCTCGGCGGCGTGCACCAATCAAACGTGCTGTTGTAGCGCTCCTCCCAAAGTTTCATGTTGCTGAACTCTGACCCCTTCCTCAGCTGGCATTTTGCATGTGTAGTAAATGAGCTTACAGTGTGAAATAACTGGAGGTAAATAGTGGGAAATCAGAGTTATATTTAGGAAACAGAACCAAAGAGCGTGGGAGGCAGAAGAAACAAAGCGAGTAAATTGACGCTGAAGTGTATTTTCTCTACTTTCCTTTGTGTATTTCCGGCCATCTTCCTTTTTATGTATATATTTTTTTCTCCCCTTTTCTTTCCAGTTGTTCTTGGCCAATTACTCCACTCTTCCGAGCCGTCCCGGTCGCTGCTCCACCCCCTCTGCCAATCAGGGGAGGGCTGCAGACTACCACGTCTACTCCGATACACGTGGAGTCGCCAGCCACTTCTTTTCACCTGACAGTGAGGAGTTTCACCAGGGGGACTTAGTGCGTGGGAGGATCACGCTATTCCCCCCAGTTCCCCCGCCCCCAGAACAGGCGCCCTGGCCGACCAGAGGAGGTGCTAGTGCAGCTACCAGGACACATACCCACATCCGGCTTCCCACCCACCGACACGGCCAATTGTGTCTTTAGGGATGCCCCACCAAGCCGGAGATAACACGGGGGTTCAAACTGGCGATCCCCAGGTTGATAGGCAACGGAATAGACCGCCATGCTACCCGGCTGCCCTTCCCGCCACTTTTTCCTTTTCTACTTCCGTTCTTGTGCTTCCATAACAGCGTAACTACTAGATCACGCTACTACAATGCTCATCCTGTGTGGGACTCCTCAGTCAGGTCACCTGAAACACCCTCAGATGGCAGCAAACTCCCAAAAGTGGTATAGGGTGTAGTTTCTCTTTACGTCGTCTATCCTCCAGCTAAATCAGCAGCAGGGTGTACTGATCTCATGCAAACACTTTGCTCGACCTGACCTGACTAATTCTTTAGGTATTCAACATATGAATATGTAGAGACCAGTGTTGTAGTACTCGAGTCCGACTCGAGTCCTGATTTTCATGACTCGTGACTTGACTTGGACTTGAGCACTGATGACTCGGACTTGGACTTGAACTCGCGAATTTACTGCATTCGGACTCGGAAGTTGGAGACCCAGACTCTGACTTTTTAATTCATAAAGACTGTTTTTGTTAGATTTTTTTTAAATAATAGGCCCTATTAAAATATATTGATAGCTATATTAATACTGTAACATTATTTAAGTGTAAGGGCAGGCACGTGTGTTCCACCTACATGCGGATTCACGTGGCGTGCATACCGTCATGTTCAGTAGCGCGAAGATGCCTAAAGAGACCCCCCGAATTGTGCGCTTTGCTTACACAGATTTTACAGCAAATTCCAGCAAGATCACTGCTAGATGTTCGATATGTAAACTAACTATTGAGGAGAAGACCGGGACAACCTCAAACTTCAACAGACATCTGTCAAGGATGCACCCAGAAAAGTAAGTGATATGCAGTCAGTTGATGATATGGTTGGTGATCAGTTAACGTTAGCTAGCTAGCTATCTAGCTACGGTAACAATAGCCTCTGAAGTAACTCAACCACTGGTCGAAGATGTTCGGTTAGGTCGTGTGGGTATATCATATCACTAGAACCAAGTGAAATTGTATAGGTAAATTAAGTAATGTTACTGTTAGAATGCTAATGCAGCATTGCACAGAAAAGTCACAGTACGGTTCGCTTTCGGTACGAGCGTGCCATCGATCTCACTAATGAATTGGTAACACGCAGCGTCTTCGTGTTATAGGGAGATTAAAACTGATTTTTCTTATTTATCATTTAGCTAATTACCAAGTAGCATACACTTAACGGAAAAAACACACCACTCTGAACTACCGTGTTAGCATTAATCTTAACTAGCAATGACAAATCCGCACATTGCAGGTCTCCGCCATGAATATTCTCCAAGTGCGGAGAAGGAAGAAGTCTAGCCTATATGCATCCACAAATAATGTTGATAAAATGTGCACAACTTAACAATGCAAATAAAAATAATTGTAGGCTATTACTCGCTAAATGGACTAATTGAAGAAAGCTAATGTGGATGCCGCCACTGGTTTTCTTGAGAGCTGGAGACGGTACGAGATTTGACGGATGTGGCTGTTATGTATGCACACATCGACAGTGCTGCATTTGATTTGGTGCTGTTCTATTGTGCTGGGATCGATTGGTGATGCCTGCGGGCTCTGGGTTGTTTGATCGGGTCTGCCTCTGATGCTGTGTCAGTCTAAATAAAGAATGCCACGGAGAGGTTGTGTCGAGCGACAGCGCTGTGTCCTGACGTGATTTCTAAATATAATATTGGCGACGAGGATGGCTGATATCTCCCTCCCACCACCTGCCCCCTTCCTGGCATTACCTGGCGAGCCTCCGGTACCATGGACTCGCTGGCTACATAGTTTTGAAAATTACATCATCGCCTCAGGGCTCGACGACGTGAGCCAGGCTAGGAAGACGGCTCTGTTGCTACACTGCTTGGGAGCAGAGGGTCATCGTGTGCTCGGGTCTCTGGGGAACGTCACAAGCTTTGCCGAAGCTGTGGGACTTATGAGCACCCATTTCGCTGCTCCACAGAGTGCCCTCCTTCGGCGATTTATATTCCGTCAGCGACACCAACTGCCTGGTGAGTCTGTGCGGCAGTACGTAGCTAATTTGCGAGGGCTAGCTAGCTCATGCAAGTTTGGCGCGCTTCAGGACGAGATGGTTCGCGACCAGCTAATCGAACACACCAACAACGCAAAGGTGCGAGGGACTCTCCTGCTGGAAAAAGACGATCTGCTGCTGTCCAGAGCAATTACCATTGCACTACAGGTTGAGGGAGCAGCTGAGTGTGCTGCTATGCTAAATACACTGCAAGTGGCCACCTCCAGTCAAGCTGCCAACGACTCCTCCCTCTACTCACGGCTGCCCCTCGGGACGCAACCCAACCAGAGCGAGGCGGGCGCCGACTCCACTGGGGACGTCTTGCAACTGCAACGACGGCGTTCTCGGCCCCGCCCTCAACAGTCCTGTGGTAACTGTGGGTCTCGGTCTCATGTTTCAAGGGCTCAGAACTGCCCTGCCCGTGGCCAGACATGCCGTAGCTGCGGTAAGCACAATCACTTTGTCAACGTCTGTCGATCTTCCCCGGCTGGGTCAGAGGGCCACACCCCCCAGTCTTCAACCGCCGTCATTCACAAGGTGAGCTCTGGGCCAGTGTCATTCAAATCATGCACAGTCAACATTAATGATGTGTGCATTCCCCTGCTGTTGGACACCAGTGCAAGTGTGTCTCTCCTGAATGTTGATACCTACAGTCAATTTTTCGGTTCACTGCCACTGTCCGCACCCTCAGCTGTCCTCTGTGGGTATGGTGACTCCAAAATCGATCTGGTTGGCTCTCTCCAAGTGACTGTCCGCTATGGAACCAAGCTGGTGCCCAATGCAGTTTTTCATGTGGCACGCCGTGGGGCCAACCTGATGGGCCTGGACCTGTTCTCTGCTCTGGGGTTCTCCCTCTTAGACACAAGGGGGGCAGCAATCCTGACTGTCGCCACACCTTGGCAGCAGAAGTGGCCATCGCTGTTTATGGGGCTGGGCTGCCTCTCCGCCTTCACCCATCAACCTCTCCTCAACCCTGCTGTGAAATCTGTCATCCAACCACTGCGCCGCATCCCGTTGGCTCTCCGTGATGGGGTCTCCGCCGAGCTGCAACAACTGCTGGAAGCTGGCATCATTGAACCGGTGGACGCGTTACCTTGGGTCTCAAACCTCGTGGTGGCTAAGAAGAAGTCGGGGGGCCTGCGTGTCTGCGTCGATCTACGTGCAGTAAATAAGGCAGTGGTCCCTGATAAGTATCCACTGCCCACCTCAGAAGAACTCACTGCTCAGTTCTATGGCTCTGAGGTGTTCTCCAAGCTCGACCTCAGACAGGGGTACTTACAGGTGCCCCTCCACCCCAGCAGCCGAAACCTCAGAGCCTTTGTGACACATGCAGGAGTGTTTCGCTACACCAGGATGCCTTTCGGTCTCAGCTCCGCCCCTAGCTGCTTCCAGAAAATCATGGTCTCCGTGCTGGCTGGCATACTGGGCGTGGCCATTTATCTGGACGATATAGTGGTACACGGGCCCACCAGTGAAATCCACGACAAGCGCCTTAACATGGTCTTCGCAGCCCTGTCCAAGCACAAGCTAACTCTCAATGCTGAGAAATGTGTCCTCTCTGTGCCAGCCATCGACTTCGTGGGGTTCCGGCTGTCAGCGAGCGGTGTAACTCCACTACAATCCAACGTGGACGCCATTCAGGCCATCCCTGAGCCCAGCTCGGCCGCCCAGGTCGCCTCCTTCCTGGGTATGAAAAGTTACTACCTGAGGTTTCTTCCCCAGTACTCTGCGACCACAGCCCCCCTGCGCCAGCTGCTGCGTAAGGACGAGCCATGGGTGTGGTCAAAGGCATGCAGTGACGCTGTGCGTGATCTCAAGACTCAACTGACATCACCACCAGTGTTGGCTCACTTCGACATCTCCAGCTCCACCTTTGTGACCTGTGACGCATCAGCCACAGCGATAGGGGCCGTGCTGTCTCAAACCCAGAACGGTGTGGAGAAGCCCATTGCCTTCGCCTCCCGTGCCCTCAACCTGACCGAGCAGCGGTACTCCGTGGGTGAGCGTGAGGCATTAGCCTGTATCTGGGCTTGTGAAAGGTGGCACCTCTACCTCTATGGCCGCTCCTTCACCCTCAGGACAGATCACCAGGCCCTGACAGCGCTGCTGTCCACATCTGGGACAGGCCACAAACCCCTGAGGCTGCACCGCTGGTCTGACCGCCTCCGCCAGTACAACTTCAGCCTGCAGTTCACCCCAGGCAGAGACAATGTTGTCGCCGACCTGCTCTCTCGCTCTGTCTCCACCCCAGCTCCACAGACGGACACTGACTGTGTGGAAAAGGACATTGTCCAAATGCTACACACACCCCTCCAGGCCACTGTCTCTCTGCAGGAGCTGAGGGCAGCCTCCGAACAGGACCCTGTCCTCTCCCAGCTCCGCACCTACATCCAGAACGGCTGGCCTCACAAGGTCCCAGAGGAGCTGGCTGTGTTCGCCCGAGTCAGACAGGAGCTCTCCTGCTGGAACGACACCTGCGTGGCACGTGGGTTTTGCACAGTGGTCCCAGCTGCTCTCCGTGCACGTGTTTTGAATACGGCGCATGAAGGCCACCTGGGCATTGTGAAACTGAAACAGCACTGCCGAGACCTGGTGTGGTGGCCGGGGATAGACAGAGATATTGAGGCTCTGGTGAAGGACTGTTCTGCCTGCCTTGTGAGTGGCAAGACTGGCCACCAGGCTCCCCCACCCCTGCAACCTCTCGCCTGGCCCTCTCAGCCCTGGGAACACCTGCAGTTGGACATTTGTGGTGAGATCCACGGAGTTCCCCACCACCAACGCTTCATGGTGGTCGCCTACGATCTACACTCAAAATGGCCTGAACTCACCACTTCCGGCACTGTGACCTCACAGATCATCATCGACTTCCTGGACTCTCTTTTCTCTCGCTGGGGCCTCCCAAAGGCCATCACCACTGACAACGGCCCTCAGCTGGTCTCTGCTGAGTTCACTGCTTATCTCGAAAGCAAGGGCATCCGTCATATACGCACTGCGTACTACCACCCCCAGGCCAATGGCGGCATTGAACGTTTTCACCAGTCACTGAAGAACGGCCTCAGAGCACACATGGCCCAAGGGTGCTCTTTCACGCAGGCCATCCGTCACACTCTGCTGCACTATCGGGCCACACAGCACTCGACCACAGGCGTCTCCCCAGCCTCTCTCATGCTAGGCCGGGAACTGTGCATGCCCCTTGACAGGCTCCGCCCCTCCACACCTCAGGCACCTCCCTCTGGGGTCAGAGCCTCAGTCACTCGTCAGCAGACGCGGATGAAGCAACGGTTTGACCAGTCAAAACGAACCAGGGTGCCAGACATCAATGTGTCTGACTGGGTCAGGGTCCGCAGGCCCCACAGGGACAATAAAATGGCTTCATACTGGTCCTCTC
Source organism: Lampris incognitus (assembly GCF_029633865.1). Classification (NCBI taxonomy): domain Eukaryota; kingdom Metazoa; phylum Chordata; class Actinopteri; order Lampriformes; family Lampridae; genus Lampris; species Lampris incognitus. The sequence continues at coordinate 63,926,925 of NC_079213.1, forward strand.
CTCTCCAAGTCACCCGTCAGCTGGGCCCAGCCACTTACCTCCTCAGCAATGGCACTCGGTGGCACTCCAGTCGTCTACGGAAGGTGTCAGCTCCGCCACACACAGCTGGTGACACAACCATAGCCATTCCCTCAGCATGGCGAGACGCCCCGGGGCTTCATGCAGCTCCTACACGGGCCCCAGACATTTCTGGGCCTCAGCTTCCCCTGCCATCTCCCTCCCCACCTCGGCCTGCCCAGCCTCAGGCCGCCCCGCGACCTGTTCGCACACGTTAACGCCCTGGCCACCTAGAGGACTTTGTGTCAACCTTTCATGTTTGAAATCCTGCCGGGGGGGGGGGGGGAAATGCTATGTATGCACACATCGACAGTGCTGCATTTGATTTGGTGCTGTTCTATTGTGCTGGGATCGATTGGTGATGCCTGCGGGCTCTGGGTTGTTTGATCGGGTCTGCCTTTGATGCTGTGTCAGTCTAAATAAAGAATGCCACGGAGAGGTTGTGTCGAGCGACAGCGCTGTGTCCTGACGTGATTTCTAAATACAATAGTGGCATTTCCCCCCCGATGTACCGAAAACTACCGAACCGTATCGTGATTCGTGACACCGCATAGGCTACTGTAAATATGTGGATATTTTTCTTTGCATATATGCAGCATTGGGTGTGCCAAATTCTAAAAATAGACACGTGCGACGTAGCTTTTGAACAGTACTATGAACTGGCTTTTGTCTTCTAACAAAATCACACCCTCCCTGACCCATACAGAATAAACATACAGACTCACGGAGGATAGAGAGTTAAAGCTCAGCTAGGTAGCATGTAACATACTTAAATCAATAATTAAATGACTGGGATTTGCTAATTAATCCCTGTCCTGTTATTCTCATAAATTATGTATCTTTTCTCATACTTTTCATTTATCCAGCTAGCTTACATTAGTTAATCTATTAATATGGTAATGTTAGTTATATAGATAACTAAATATGTAACTTAACTGGTTATGGTTCAAACAACTATGTGTATAATGTGTAACATTTGTATTGTTATTGCATATTGTTATAGCTATAACGTTACACATTTTTGCTGTGAGAAAGATTACTTGAAACAGTTTGGCATCAGCAACCTAAAGTGTGTATCCTATCTTCCCCTAGGTTCCAAGAATACCGTGCCTCCACTGCTTCAGATGTGATGCCAGCTGCTTCAGGTCAGAAGACTATCACATCATTTTTAAATGATGGACAGCAAAGGATGTACGACCTCAAACATCCACGTCAGAAGGCTATAAGTGATGCCATTGTAAAAGATCTAATCATTAAGTGCTGCTTGCTACTCTCCATCGTTGACAACGAGGACTTCAAGCACTTCCTGCATGTCCTGGACCCTCAGTACCGGCCCATAGCAAGATCCACAATTTCCTCTGTGACCATTCCAGGAATGGTGGAAGTCAAGAAAGAACAGATAAAGAGCCAGCTGGCAGAAGCATCGAGTGTTGCTGTTACCACAGACATTTGGAGTGATCGAAAGATGCGGTCATTCCTTGGAGTGACAGCACACACAGTGGCAATGGATAAAAAAAAAACAGGAACTCCGCCTTCAGTCATATCTTCTTTCCTGCAAAAGAGTGCTTGGGAAACACTCAGGAGAGAAGATTGCAATGATGTTTGAATGCTGTGCTGAAGAATACCTGATTAAGGACAAGATCAACTTTGTCATAACTGACAATGCATCCAACATGAGAAAAGCTTTCCAGGCCAGCTTTCCCCTAGAGCAGGGGTCGGGAACCTTTTTGACTGGGAGAGCCATAAAAGCCAAATATTTCTAAATATATTTCATTGAGAGCCATATAGTATTTTTAACGTATAATAAATTAAATATGTCTTACTTTTAATGCGACTTCTGGTGCTGCATGGTTTTGCTGATGGCCTTGTAGTCTGGTTCATACGTGGTGAGGTTGAGCTTCATGCAGGCGTTGAGGCTTCCATCAGTTAAACGTGAGCGTAGGTTGGTCTTAATGTTCCTCATATGCGAGAATGACTGCTCACATGCATATGTAGAGCCAAACATGGTCAATACGGCAATACTCACACGCTGCATTGTGTGGTATGTCACAGGAAGCTCGTTCCAAGTTTTAAGAATCAGCTGGTCTTCAGGTTGAAGATTTTTAATTTCTGTCCACTTGTGTTTCCTCGCCAGCTCTGCTCGCTGTCGCGCAAGACTTTCCAACTCTCCATTAAGTGACTTGAACTTACTCATCCACATGTCTGATGCCTTCAGGTCAGCAACTTCCAGCTCAAAGTCTCCGATAGAGACCCCGGGGATGCATGTCAGGTCGATTTTGTCCACTGCACACTCATGTGGATGAGTGATGAACTTGAAAAGACCAGTGCGCGCGCGAAATTCTCCAAAACGTGCTTTGAATGACTGCAGGAGATTGGACGTAAAGCCAGCTAGCTGCTGGAGATCCAGATGTTGAGTGGAGTCACTTGCTAAGCATGCATCTCTAAATTGTTGCAGTCTTTCAAAGTGCAGAAGACGACCTGTTTCAATGTCCCTGAGAAAGACTCCCAGCTTGCTTTCAAATGCAAACACTGCTTGTTGAAGGGATGAGATTGTATTTCCAATACCTTGCATTTTCACATTGAGCTGGTTCAGATGGCCAGTTATGTCCACGAGATAGTGAAACTGCAGGAGCCAGTCAGTGTTGTCTAGCTCAGGATGCTTGACGCCTTTCATTTCAAGAAAAGTCCGGATTTCACTCAGGCAAGCTGCAAAACGGCTGAGCACCTTCCCCCTTGACAACCAACGCACGTTGCTGTGTAAAAGCAGACCGGGATAATGATTCCCAACTTCTTCTAACAGAGCTTTAAACTGGCGATCATTTAAAGCTCGGGCAACAATAAAGTTGACCACTCCAATGACCAGAGACATCACCTCGCCAAGCTCCTGGCCACACGTCTGAGCGCAAAGCGCCTCCTGGTGCAGGATGCAATGAAAACTTAGGATGGCTCTCTTTTCATGTTCACGGAGAAGCGCTACAAATCCTTTGTTCTTCCCCAACATACAGGGTGCACCATCAGTACAGACAGAAATAAGTTTATCCATCGATAGTTTTTTTTCTTTAGCAAACTCCATGAAAGACGTGAATAAATCCTCTCCTCTTGTCGTCCCTTTCATTGGCAAAACAGCCAAGCTTTCCTCACGCAGTGTGTCACCTGCAGCATACCTGGCAATTATACTGCACCGAGATAGATGGCTAACGTCTGCTGACTCATCTAACGCGAGAGAAAAGTATGTCCCGGCGTTTATGTCCTTAATTTGTGTTTCCTCGACTTGATTTGCCCTCATGATGCTACGATCGTGCACAGTTCTTGCTGACAGGGGCATGTCTTTTATTCGTTTGATTATCTTGTCTTTATTCTGGAAGTCATCAAACAGTTCATTGGCCACATCAAGCATGAATGTTTTGGCATACTCGCCATCTGTGAATGACTTTCCATTCCTTACTATTGCCAAAGCCCCCGCAAAGCTAGCGGAATTCCCGTCACCTTGCTTGGTCCACACACGTGGTTGCTGCTGACTCGTCTGCACTCTCCGCTGTAGCTCCTCGCATGCCCTTTTCCTGCTGTCTGTCCCCCGCTGGAGATTTCCATGCAAATGAAGCATGGTGCGTATCGAAGTGCCGCTTTGTATTTGACCGTTTCATCGATGCAATGTTATCATTGCATATTAGACATACCGCAGATCCTGCTCTCTCCACAAATGCAGATTCCTCTGACCACGCAGCCTGGAATGCACGGTAACCATCGTCTTTTTTTCTTTTCGCCATCTTTTCCGTTACAAGGGTTGAAGCGGATAAACTAGTTGGCTATCTGATAAAATTGATTTTTTTCACCTTTACAATGACCCGGACATGCTCGCAAGCCATTGGTTCCCGACCCGACCCACGGGTGACCCGTGACCCGAAATATCACAAGTATTTTAAAATCAGTTCCAAACTGATTTTTTTTTTAAAAAAATGTTCAACTCAAAATTGTCTGGGAGCCATATGCCGTCACCAGAAGAGCCATATATGGCTCGCGAGCCATAGGTTCCCGACCGCTGCCCTAGAGGATCCTTGTGAAGCTGAAGCTCATGATCCCAGCACATTTGAGGAGGATGATGAAATATGGCAAGACCTGATGCCAGAAGATCAACAGACAGTCAATGACACTTTGGCTGAGAACTGTAAGATGCAGAGACTATCATGCTTCACACATTCACTGCAGTTGGTCATAAAAGATGGTCTGAAAGACACCAGTGGGCTGTCAAGCACTCTAGCAAAGCTATCCCGTGCAGCCAACCTCCTCCACAGTGGCACCTCGTTTAAAGACTGCTTTGAAGCGTGTTTTGGTGATGTAACAATTCCAACAGTGAATGCCACACGATGGAATTCCACTCTGAAGCAGGTGAAGGCTTATGTGCATTTAGACATGCAAAAGCTGTCCAGTGTGTTGGAATCAGAGGGGCACAAAAGCCTTATCTTATCCCCGCGAGAGTATGCTCAGCTTAAAGAACTGATCGAAGTTCTTGATCCGTTCTTAGAGGCAACCAACCTAACTCAGGGTGAGACTACTGTCACCGTCAGTGTGATTGTGCCCTGTGTCCTCACTCTGCGCTGTCACCTGCAGGAAATAAGAGGAAAAGCCAGATACTGTGGGCCTCTGGTGAGAGCTCTGGAGAGCTCCTTGAAAACAAGGTTTGCAGAGGTTTTCAGTGCAGTCAAGATACCAGGATGTGAGCCAGCTGAAGGAAGAGGCCCCACCAAATTTCCTTTCACCAATGCCTACTTCATAGCATCTGTGTTGGACCCAGCATTTGGCTTCCAGTGGCTAGAACATGATGTGCAGCTGGACAGTGACATCAAAGATGTGCTGAAGACTGAGATCAAAGGTGAGAAATGTTTTGATTAACGTTAGTTAAGTGATTAACTATTTGATTGTTGTGATGTTTATATCATTGAAGGTGTTACAATAAAGCACATAGGCGTGTCATTTGTCATGTAGGCCTAGTCAATAACATATTTGTAATGAGTCCCCCATGCCCCCTCTCATTTCAGAGAATATAAAGGCAGAGGGTGACAAGCAAGCGGTATCAACAGCAGATGCAGTGGAAGCAACAGGACCAGGGGAAGGTGAACTTTCAGAGTCTCCTCCTGAGAAGCAGTTGAGAATGTTCTCCCACTATAGGAGGACTCCCTCCTCCGCCGAGAAGAAGCCGTCTGGTCAGGCTCAGTTGACTGCATACCTCGACTTGATCACTGAGCAGGACTCTGACTCAGTCCCGTGCCTCAGGTTTTGGCAGCAAAACAAATCCAAATTCCCTACCCTCTGTCAGATTGCCACACAGGTATTCTCTATCCCTGCCTCCAGTGCGCCCATTGAAAGGGTATTTAGTCATGGAGGCATTTTGATGAGGCCTCACCGTGCAAGGTTGAGTAGTTCCATGTTGTCAGATCTTATGTTTTTGAAATGCAACGTGTATGCTTAAAACTAGTGCCACCAGCCTTTTGTTCCTAACTATTCCTGAGAGACAATGTCTTTTGACTAGTTTTTATGAATGTATTGTATGCTGTGGAACTTACTTCTGTATACTGTTTCCACCATTTGCTAATATCATGCTATTCACAGCTATCAATGTGTTTTGAAGCCCATCCAATGTTCAGAATGTCAAAGAAATTCAGACTGTTCTAAAAATGTGTGTGTGCGCACATGCTTGCGGGTGCATGTGTGCGAGTGTGTGGGTGTGCATTTGTTTGGCTATCGTGTCACAAAGTAAATAAACTCCCTTTGAAATGGTGACAGCTGTGTCATTTTTGTTTAATGTAGACCTTTTTTATTTGTATGTCAGATCTTTGACAGTGCCCGAGTGGATCACTGGAGCCATCTTGGAACTCGACTCAGACTCAACCTTGATGACTCGGACTCGGACTAGGGTAATAGGGACTCGACTCGGACTCAGGTAATGGGGACTCGACTCGGACTCGACTCGAATTTTCTTTGGTGACTCGGACTTGGACTTGAACACTGGGGACTCGAGACTCGACTCGGACTCGAGGTTTAGTGACTCGACTACAACACTGCCTACAAGGTTATGGATAATAACAGTGTTGGTACCAACCATGCAATATCAATACGCTGCAAAATAAATAAATACATGGTGCTTGTTTGTAACTACCAGCATCCTTGCCGGCACATGATCCTCAATTAACTTCCGGGGGTAAAGTCTGCCTGCCTACCACCTTAAGGAACAATAACCTAAATATTCGTTCCTTATTTCAATCTGACATTACTTGGACACCTTCTGCTGTCTCTTACTGGTCTAGTTTTGTTGGCAACTTGAATTGGAAAAATATATGGTGTCTCCCGTACAAATATCTTCTTACTAATAAAATAAGGGTTGTGGTGGACACGTATTGGGGACAGAATTCAACCCAGGAACTAAGGGTTAAGTCATGGTTGCCCTGGCAGGTTAACGCAGGGTTAAGTTATGGTTGTCCAGCCAGTTTTCTGGTTATTCTTGCCACCTCCGCTCAGTCGAGCTGTGGGTTTTGTTTGTCTCGCTGATTTACCGTGGATTAAAGAAAGTTGCCTACACGGCTAAAGTGTGAACCTACGGTCTTCTCCGTTACTTCGGCTCTACACTGGTGACCCCGACGTCGGTTTTCGGATAAGTTTTCTGAAACCACACACATTATGGCTACGAACGCCGTTGCAATTAAACTGCCGGAGTTTTGGGAGTCTTCCGCGGCTACATGGTTCGCGCAGGCTGAGGCACAGTTCGCGCTCAGAGACATAACAGCAGACGAGACCAGGTACTACTACGTATTGGCAGCGCTGGGGTGCGCTACGGCTTCCAGGATAAGCGGTTTCATAACCAACCCACCGGCCGATGGTAAATACGCCGCACTTAAACATCTCCTCCTTGAAACTTTTGAACTGTCAGCAACGGAGAGAGCACGTCGCCTCTTCGCAATTCAGGGCTTGGGAGATGGCAAACCATCGGAGCTAATGAGCAGGATGTTAAACCTACAGGGTCAAGAAAAGCCATGTTTCCTGTTTATGGAGCTGTTTCTGCGCAACATGCCGCCCCACGTCCAGACTGCGCTCGCTAACTCCACCATCACTGATCCCCGTGAGCTGGCAAAGGAGGCTGACCGATTCTTCGTCGCTACACAACGTTCCTCCCATGCCGGGGTGCTGGCTCCTACCTTCACTGGCCCCCCGCCGACATCGCGGGCGTGGCCCGACGGTGGCGCCACAGCATCAGACCGCTACAAGCCCTCTGGACTCTGTATGTACCACGCTCGATTTGGTGCGAAAGCTAAACGGTGCCGTTCCCCCTGCAACTACAGGCCGACGGGAAACGAGAGGGCCAACACTCAGTAGTGGCCATGAGTGTTGGCGATACGAGCAGGCTACTCTTCATCCTCGACACCATCTCCGGTCGGCGATTTCTTTGTGACACGGGCGCACAGAGAAGCGTGCTCCCTGCTACTGACGTCGACATCATGGGCGGGGAGCGGGGCCCCCAGTTGGCGACGGCTGACGGCAGCCCTATCCACACCTACGGCGTGCGGTCTGTAGAACTGTGTTTTGGTGGACAACGTTTCACGTGGGAGTTCGTCATGGCCAATGTAACGCTTCCCCTCCTCGGAGCTGATTTTTTGTGCGCTTACGGTTTGCTAGTGGACATTCAGAACAGCCGTCTGGTCGATGCCTTAACCTTCTCCTCCTTCGCATGTACGCGGAGGGAAGCGGCCTATGCAGGTCTAGTCAACTCTCTCTCAGAGGCAGACAAGTTCACCCGCCTCCTCGCTGAGTTCCCTGACCTCACCCAGCTTACCTTCTCTGCACCCACCGCTAAGCATGGGGTGGAGCATCACATTGCTACGAAGGGGCCCCCGGTCTACGCCAGAGCCAGGCGTCTCGACCCCGCCAAACTCGCCATTGCCAAGTCTGAGTTCGAGCACCTGGAACGCATGGGGATCATCCGCCGCTCTGACAGCCCGTGGGCGTCCCCACTCCACATCGTCGCTAAGCCTGATGGAGGTTGGCGCCCATGCGGGGACTACCGCCGACTAAATGACGCCACCACGCCCGACCGCTATCCTGTCCCGCATATCCAGGACTTTTCTGCAAACCTGTCTGGCAAATGCGTCTTCTCAAAAGTCGACCTGGTCCGTGGTTATCATCAAGTTCCCGTGCACCCCTCAGACATCCCCAAGACAGCGGTGACAACCCCATTCGGCCTATTTGAATTCCTACGAATGCCATTTGGACTCAAAAACGCGGCCCAGTCCTTTCAGCGGCTGATGGATTCAGTGCTCCGTGGCCTTCCTTTCATCTTCGTCTATTTGGACGACATACTCATCGCCAGCGCCTCCGAGGAAGAACACCTGTCCCATCTTCATGCCCTCTTCACACGCCTCAGCCAGCATGGGCTGATCGTCAACCCGGCGAAGTACCGGTTCGGGCTGACAGCCATTGATTTCCTCAGGCACCGCATCACTGGGGACGGGGCAGTCCCCCTGCCCTCAAAGGTGGAAGCGGTGGCGGCCTTTCCGCGCCCCCAAACAGCTCGTGCGCTCAGGGAGTTCATCGGGATGGTGACATTCTACCACCGCTTCATTCCTCGAGCCGCCTTTATCATCCGGCCACTGTACGAGGCGCTGAAAGGCATGTCCCCCAACCAGGCGGTCGACTGGACAGCAGAGCGGGACCGTGCGTTCACCGAGACTAAAGCTGCGCTCTCCCAGGCTACCCTGCTAGCGCATCCTTCACCTACAGCGCCTATTTCCATAACCACGGATGCATCGGACTATGCTGTTGGTGCGGTTCACGAACAGTGGGTGGGGGGGGCTTGGCAGCCTTTGGCCTTTTTCAGTCGCCAGCTTACACCCCGAGAGCGCAAGTATAGTACTTTTGACAGGGAACTCCTCGGTCTCTGGCTCGCCGTCCGGCATTTCCGTTTCCTGCTAGAGGGCCGCGAGTTTACTGCGTACGTGGACCACAAGCCCCTCACGTTTGCCATGTCCAAGACGGCCGAGCCATGGTCCGCTTGCCAGCAGCGACAACTCTCCTACATTTCGGAATTCACTACCGACATCCAGCACGTCGCTGGTAAGTCTAACCAGGTAGCTGACTGCCTGTCTAGGGCAGTGATTGGAGCGGTCCACCTAGGCCTTGACTATGCACAGATGGCTGCTGACCAGGCCATGGACCCGAGCATCCTCCGTCTCCGGGCCTCCGACACGGGGCTCCGCCTGCAGGACGTTCCTTTCAGCGACACAGGTGTCACCCTCCTGTGTGACGTCTCCACAGGACAGCCCAGGCCCATCGTCCCGCACAGCTGGAGACGCCCCGTATTTGAAGCTGTGCACGGCCTCTCTCATCCAGGCGGTAAGCCATCCGTGCGCCTGACCTCTGCTAAGTTTGTGTGGGAGGGACTTAAGAGAGACGTGAAAGCGTGGGCCGACTCGTGTGTTGCCTGTCAGCGGGCTAAGATACACCGCCACATTAAGGCGCCCCTGGAACGCTTCGCAGTGCCGGAGAGACGATTTGACCATGTCCACGTCAACCTGGTTGGTCCCCTACCCCCCTCCCATGGGTTCACCTACCTCTTCACTGTGGTGGACAGGACTACGCGCTGGCCTGAAGCTGTTCCCCTGGCATCCACGACGTCTGCTGATGTGGCCCGGGCTTTTATTGGGTCGTGGGTCTCACGTTTCGGTACGCCTTCCGACCTTTCATCTGACCGTGGGCCACAGTTTACCTCAGAGCTATGGAATGCTGTGGGTGAGGCTCTGGGCGTCAAGCTTCATCGCACTACCGCCTACCACCCTCAGGCGAACGGCCTATGTGAGCGCTTCCACCGGTCCATGAAGGCTGCGCTTCGGGCTACTCTCAAGGACTGCAACTGGGTTGACAAGCTCCCATGGGTCATGCTGGGCCTGCGGACCACCCCGAAGGAAGACCTACAAGCCTCCTCTGCGGAGCTGGTGTACGGCACGCCGCTGCGAGTCCCAGGCGATTTCATGCCCAATGCAACGCGTCCCTGGTCAGCTGTGGACCAACGAGCCTCCTTGCTGGACGGGGTCAGAGCTTTCACACCCGTCCCTACCGCTCAACACGGCGCTCCGGTGTCCCAGGTGCCCCCAGGTCTGCAGTCAGCGGAGTACGTGTTCATCCGTCACGACGCACACCGCCCCCCTCTGCAACCCCCTTATGACGGCCCCTTCCGCGTCCTGGAACGGGGAACTAAGCACCTGGTGGTGGATTTTGGGGGCACGGCCGAGCCTGTTTCAGTGGACCGAGTTAAACCCGCACACCTGGACTTGACGCAGCCGTTGGAGTTAGCCCAACCTCCTCGTCGCGGTCGTCCCCCGGCTCCGCCTCCTCCCCCCGTGGAGGCCCGAGCTGCCTCTTCTGCTCCTCAGGCCGACCTCCACAGGCCCGCGTCAATGCCTCCCACAGACACTCCGGCCCCTGTTATCCGGAGCCGCCGCGGACGGCCTGTCGTCCACCCGCGCCTGCCTGACTTCGATTACTAGGGCGAATTCTGGGGGGGCTCATGTGGTGGACACGTATTGGGGACAGAATTCAACCCAGGAACTAAGGGTTAAGTCATGGTTGCCCTGGCAGGTTAACGCAGGGTTAAGTTATGGTTGTCCAGCCAGTTTTCTGGTTATTCTTGCCACCTCCGCTCAGTCGAGCTGGGGGTTTTGTTTGTCTCTCTGATTTACCGTGGATTAAAGAAAGTTGCCTACACGGCTAAAGTGTGAACCTACGGTCTTTTCCGTTACTTCGGCTCTACAGGGTAATTTATTTAATAAATTTATTTCTGATTTTTCCCTTTTTTTCTCCCAATTTAGTGGCCAATTGATCCCTATTTTAATTCAAACACCCACCCTCGTATTGCATGCGTTCGCCAACTGCATCTCTCCGGTCGGCAGTCTCGAAGGAGACGCCTCCCCACTTTCGTGACAAGGCGAATCGAAGCCGAACCACTGTTTTTCCGACACACACAGAGACGCATTCACATGACGAACACGAGCCGACTCCGCCCCCCTCCCGAGGACAGCGTTGCCAATGATTGCTGCTTCATCGAGTCCGGCCATAGTCGGATCTGACGAGACCGGGGCGCGAACCCCAGTCCCCAGTGGGCAACTGCATCGACACCAAGCCGATGCTTAGACCGCTACGCCACCGCGGACCCCAGGGTAATTTATTTTAAAATGTTACATAGATTCTATCCTGTAAACGCCTATCTAGTTAATAAGTTTAAGAAAGACTTGTGTGTAAAATGTTCTTTATGTGAATTGCACCCTGAAACTATGCTGCAGCTGTTCTGGCGATGTCCTCATACTATCAAATTGTGGAAAGACCTATCACTGTATTATTGATAATGTTGACCCTGACTTTTGTCTTTATTGGAAACATGTATTGTCTGGTATTCACGTTAATAATAGTAACAAAAGTAAAAAAAATTCTGTATCATAAATTTATTGATTATTTAAGCAAAGTGTCACATTCATAAGTCAAAATTTAGCCATTCTAAACCCCTATTTTTGTTTTTGAAACGGACACCAAACGATACGTTAACTGTCAGAGTATTACAGTTAACACGGTAATGTGGACGACAGTGACGGAAACTGTGAGATGTGGCTGTTGTAATACTTAAAATATTATTGGAACCATAAACCATATATATCAAACGATGGTGGTTAACTAAATGTCATTATTAGTCCATGGGCCAGAGCCCAAAATTTCCTATTTTGGTACACTCAAGGTGGCAAAACTTACTTATAATTTTTGAAAGGATCCATGTCTGTAGATGATATTTTGGTATGATAACCATTCCTGAGTGGCAGCTGTATCACAGTTATCAGCTCATGAAGTTAACCACCCCCCAAAGTAAATTGCATTTTAGACGCTGGTGCATATCCTGGTTTAGCCTCATGGTCAGGACATTTTTCAATGTTCTATAATATTGTCTTTGGTATCATTTTAAAGGGGACCTTCTTAGCTTTCATTCAAGCCCTGTTGTGGATATTTCTCACAAATATAGAGGTCACTTGAGCTCTTCAACCCGTCAATAACACATCTTTCTGCAATGTTCGCCTAAACTATATACTTTCTTTTAGCCCTGTGGCATCTAGGAATATCAGGGACACAAAACACAAAAACTGGAATACTCACAGGACTGTAAAGATTCAGGAAATGTATAATATACCCATACTATTTCATTGTGTGAGGTGATTGTGAACCTTAAATTAGAAGGGCATTATTACTAAGAAACCAACTAGACCAAAGCCAGTTAGTCCATGGGTCAGACCAGATATCGATATCACCCAAGGTGACACAACTTCACTGGTGCCATTTTATTTGGTACACTAACAGAAGTAAAATAATACATGATAACCTTTCCAAATGAGCAGCTATTTCATTTTTCTTTCAGGAAACCTGTTTCTGTGCCTCTCACGATTGTGTATTTGCCCAGATTTTTACAAATATAGCATTTCAACACCCCTGGTACTGATTAGCCTAGCTTAAACTCTGGGACGGTTCTTAGTTGGCCAACAACCAAGGATAACCAGTACTGTGTACTTCCATTCATTGTGCTAAGCTAGGCTAACGTGCAGCCAGATAGCTTTCTACTAAACACATATAGAGGAAACTGGTATCTATCTTCTTGTCTCACTCTGGAGAAGATTGTAAGCTAATTTCCCATAATGTTAGCATGTTCTTTTAATGTATATGTTAATATGATTAGTTAAAGTGGCTACGAGGAACTTTCATCTTGTGTTGATTTTAGCGGCCTCATGTGGACAAAATACAGCTGTTGCATAGCAACTAGGTAATGTATCTATTTGTGGCTATGTAAGATAAATAATGGTAATATGACGCTGGTGAAGCAAAGTAAACTTTGTTTTAGTATTGTTCATACACCTAAGTTACATGTATTTGTTTGTATGTGGCAGGTGAAAACTGACTGAATATGGCCACTGGTGAACAAACAAGTTTTTACCCAATACCAAAGCACCCACGGGTGGAGTGCATTATCCACTGTTCTGATGATACAGATAAGCTGGTTTCACTACAAAGTGTCGACTCATGGAGAACTCTGCTCAGGGCAGCTCAGATACGAAATCATGCACCAGTTTTGAAACTGGCAAAAGACATTCCTGAGGGACAGATTCCAGCAATCTACTACCACAGAAAGTGTCGCAGTATCTTCACTATGAAGCAAATTCTTGATGGCCTCCTTGCAAAAGAAAAGAAAAGGTGTGCCTCTGCTGAAGAGAAACAATCTAAGAGAGTAGCTCGACATGCTCCAAGTACATCTAGGACTTATGATGCAGAGTGCATATTTTGTCAGAAAAACAGCAAATATTCCAAGAGACAGAATACGAGAGAAGTACTGGTGCAGTGTCGAGAACTGCGAGCTGATGCAAAGATCAGGAGTGCAGCCACAAAGAAAAGGGACAGCAGAATCCTTGCCATTGTGAGTAGAGACCTTGTAGCAGCTGAAGGGCACTACCACAGGTCATGCTATAGACTTTACACCAAAGAAGAGGTTTCCAAAGGAGAGGTTGCCAGCAATGAAGATGATGATGCTGCAGCCCAGTATGAAGCTGCTGTGAATAAGGCATACGATGAGCTGTTCCTCTTCATCAGGATGGAGCTTTTTGGCAATCCTCAAGTGATGACAATGACTGATCTCTCTTCTAGAATGGTAGCTTCAATGAACTCCCAAGGCATTGCCCAAGTCAAGGAATCAACCAAGAAGCACATAAGGCGAAACCTGGAGAGTGAGTTTGCTGGAGCCTTGCAGATATTCCCTGATGAGAAAGGAAAATTCCTCCTCTATCCCGATAACTTGTCCATGAGGGAACTTGCCAAAGAAAATCAGTCTCTCAAAAGGGAGCTGCAGACCCTGAAAATTGTCAGTGCACAAGATGTTATAGCCAAAGCAGCCATCAAATTGAGAGCAGACATTAAAAGTCAAGATGTTCCTCAAACCTGGCCGCCTGAAGTCAAACCAGAAGCAGAATGTCCTACCATTCCAGAGTCGCTCATTATCTTCCTGTACTCTCTACTCACAGGCTCAAATGATCCTGATCATGCATCCCAGAGAGTGCAGTGCCTTCTGCAGTCATTTGGCCATGACATAGTATATGCAGTGACATTGGGAAATACCAAGCCTTCCAAGCACATTGTTCTGCCATTCAGTGTCAAATCGTTGACAGGAAATGTAGAGTTGATAAACATCCTCAACCGACTTGGTCACAGTGTGTCCTATTCACAGATGGAAGAGATCAACACTGCCCTGTGTCTCCAGAAACTCTCATCATCAGGGAGTGGCATTGCCCTTCCAGCTAACATCCATCCTGGCATATTCACAACTTTAGCCTGGGACAATATCGACCGTCTTGAAGAAACTGTCAGTGGTGAGGGAACATCTCACAGAGTCAATGGGATTGCTGTGCAAGCAAAGCCAGTCAACCCACTTCCTGTCCAACCCATGCCCACTGTTCCCAAAACAAAGAAGAGAAGCATTGATGGACCCCCACCAATGTTACCAACTTACAATGCTGGACAACGGGTAGGGCCACCACAAAGCAAAAAGTCAGATGCCGATACTGCAGCCAATACTAAGCTTGCCAGAGAGAAAAACCTTCTTTGGGTCCTAGCATGCATGTCACAACAAGAAGAACAGTCAGTCAGCAGCTGGACAGGCTTCAACATCCTGACTCGAGGAGAGATGACGGTCATCCCCGACAATATAGGCTATCTGCCTACCATCAATGCTCCAGTGACACAAATGTCTACTGTCAACGAGGTGCTTAACCAGTCACTGAGCATCATGCAGTGCTTAGGCCTGAGGAAGATTGTCTGTGTCTTTGACCAAGCCCTGTATGCGAAGGCTGTCGAGATCACATGGAAACACCATGACAAGTTCCATGATATCATCGTTAGGCTTGGGGTATTCCACACCATCTGCACACTGCTGGCAATAATAGGAAAGCGTTTCCAAGATGCTGGACTCAAAGACCTCTGCATTGAGTCTGGCATGATTGCAGAAGGCTCAATTGCTGGTGTTATGGATGGCCGCAAGTACAACAGGGCAGTGCGACTACACAAGCTCCTGTATGAGGCTCTCATGCGACTGACCTTGAATGGTTTCCTGTCCTGGTTGGAAGAAACTCACAGGAATGACATGGTTCACCTGAATGAGACACTGAAGACCATTGACAGCCTTGGGAAAGAAGTCTCACAACATGCTTTGAAGGAGGTCCTCGAGAACAGCTCCTGTACACGCATCATGGATCTATTTGAAGTCTACCGTGAGTTCCTTAGAGGTGGAAACGGCAGCCTCTCGAACTTCTGGATGTCCTATTTGGACATGGTTGAAATCTTGTTGGGGCTCATCCGAGCATCCAGAGAGGGAGACTGGATGCTACACTTGGCTAGCATTCGAGCAATGATCCCATGGTGCTTTGCTTATGACAGGATGAATTATGCACGCTACCTCCCCTACTACTACGCCCAAATGTCTGAGCTGCCCATCACACACCCAGATGTGTACACAGAATTCATGGAAGGAGGCTTCTCAGTCCAACTGGGCTCCACCAATCCCTTTGGCCGAATCCCTGTTGACCAAGCTATAGAAGAAACGGTGAACAAAGACACCCAAACAGCTGGAGGGACAAAGGGATTCAGCTTGAAGCCAGGAGCTGTGACCAAATATTATCTCACAGCTGAGTATAGAAGCATGTACCTCAGACAGCTGAGAGACCTGACAGGTCAAGGCAGGTGCAAATGGTCTCATCCAGATCTACAGAGTCCAAGGATCAAGAGAGATGAAGCAGATGTCCAGTCTCTCATGGACCTTATGGAGAATAACTGGCTCAATCCTATGTCCCCTGATGAGATTGATTTGGTTAGCCTCTCCACTGGCAACATGGCTCCACCTGATGTGACCATAGATCTCTTGAGAGCTCTTGAGAAAGGAGAAGAGGCCTACCAAGCATTCCAGCAAACAAGGTTAGTTGCAGACCCACCACCTGTGAAATTCCACGACAAGATGACCAAGCAAAGTCTGAAAACATTCTCCAATGTCAGCACAAAACAAGCTCATGGAAAGAAAGCACAGGATGTGGTTCTGAAGGCAGATAGAAACCTTTTCAGTCACATGATCCTGGTGGCTGAAAGCAGGAAGGTGAATCTGAAGGAGGTCCTTGCCTACCCATTGGGCCCACTACCATGGGCACTGGCAAATGCTGATGGGTCCTTACGAAAAACAAACAAGGCTGCACTTGCCAGAGAGCTTGAAAAGAATGTATCTCCTGCAGAAGACATCCCAATCCCATCTACTTCCATCATTGATGGGATGAGCCTGGTCCAAAAAATGAATGGCAACAACAAAACCTTTGCACAGGTGGCAGAGTCAGCCTTGACCCAGGTCCTCCATGAGGGAGCACAGAGTGGGAGGATTGATGTTGTTTTTGATGTCTATCACCAGACTTCGATCAAAGATGCTGAACGACTGAACCGGGGTGGAGACATCACTCTCCAGTACAAGAATCTTGCAGGGGGACACCACGTCCAGCAGTGGAGAAAATTTCTGTGCAGTTCCTCCAACAAGACCAGTCTCATCAAGTTTCTGGTGGAAGAGTGGAAACTCCCACGATACAGAACTATGCTGCATGGCAAGGTGTTGTACATGACCTGTGAGGAAACCTGCTACAAGTTGACAGAAGATGGGTGTGAGGAAGCAGCAGAACTGCACTCCACACATGAAGAAGCTGACACCCGTCTGCTCCTGCATGCATTGCATGCAGCAAATGCGGGCTCAAAGTCAGTTATCATCACAGCTGAGGACACTGATGTCATGGTGCTTTGTCTTGGCTTCCAGAAGGACATCACCTGTCCCATCTACCAGAAGTGTGGGACTCAGAACCGCACACGGTTTGTCGACATCACCAAACTGGCAAGTTCACTTGGAGACAGCATCTGTGACAGCCTAATTGGCTTACATGCCTTCACAGGCTGCGACACTGTCAGTGCATTCGCTGGTCGAGGGAAGCTGAATGCCCTGAAGATAGTGAGAAAGCACACTTCCTGCCAAGAGACTTTTAGTCAACTGGGACAGACATGGAATGTGAGTGATGAGCTGTTCCAGAAAATTGAGCAGTTCACCTGTCGGATGTATGTTGCTAATAGCAGCACTGCTGAGGTGAACAAACTGCGTTACCAGCTCTTCTGCACCAAAAGGGGAGAGGTTGAGTCCAGCCAGCTGCTACCATGTAGAGACTGTCTCTTTATGCATGTTCAACGAGCCAACTATCAGGCAGCAATATGGAAGTGCTGTCTGCAGGCTAACCCTGTGGTGCCAAGCCCTACTGAGTATGGATGGACAGACGATGAAGGCAAGCTGGCCATTTACTGGATGCGCTCCCCACCTGCACCAGATGTGGTCTTGGAAATGCTAACATGCAAGTGTGTGCATTCATGCAAAATGCCAAGCTGCATGTGCCTGTCAAATGGACTTCCATGCACAGACATCTGCAGGTTACAGACCTGCAGTAACCAAAAACAGCAGGATGGTCCAGAACTGGACTTTGAACTTGGGGAGTCAGATGATGAGAGAAACGAGCAGTTTGATGAATGACAGTGTGATGATTCTGATGGTATTACTGTGGTAGTAGTCTATTGATGCACAGGATGTTGATTCTGGACTTGGTTACCCGGAGCTTGATAACAATAATGTAACCATATTCACATATACCCATTACCCTACCCATTACCATTACATATACCCACTAATGATATGGGATTACATGTATCATTGACTAAGTATATGTAAATGTCAATGTTGTTTAAAATATTAAAATAGTTCATTACCTCACTATGGTATTCCTTTTTATCATGTATTTTGATTGTGTATTTAAACAAATGTATAGAGACCAGTTTGTGACCTAACTGGCTTTGGTCTAGTTCTCATTTAAGGCTCACAATCACCTCACACAATGAAATAGTATGGGTATATTATACATTTCCTGAATCTTTACAGTCCTGTGAGTATTCCAGTTTTTGTGTTTTGTGTCCCTGATATTCCTAGATGCCACAGGGCTAAAAGAAAGTATATAGTTTAGGCGAAAATTGCAGAAAGATGTGTGTTATTGACGGGTTGAAGAGCTCAAGTGACCTCTATATTTGTGAGAAATATCCACAACAGGGCTTGAATGAAAGCTAAGAAGGTCCCCTTTAAAATGATACCAAAGACAATATTATAGAACATTGAAAAATGTCCTGACCATGAGGCTAAACCAGGATATGCACCAGCGTCTAAAATGCAATTTAGTTTAGCGGGTGGTTAACTTCATGAGCTGATAACTGTGATACAGCTGCCACTCAGGAATGGTTATCATACCAAAATATCATCTACAGACATGGATCCTTTCAAAAATTATAAGTAAGTTTTGCCACCTTGAGTGTACCGAAATATCGTCTGGCCCATGGACTATATGTGAATTATATTACTTGCTACATGTAGATAGTAATGCTTGTGTAACCAAGGCCAGTGAGAGAAGGTAAGAAGTCTGGAACAGAGAGACCCTCGAGGTAGACACGACATGTCAAAACAGGAGGAACTCTCCCTACCCAAACGGGGGATAGCTAACAGAGGGGGGGGGGGGTTATGCAGACAGAAGGGATATTGTAGAGAAGTAAAACAAGTCGGTAAGAAAGCTCAAGGCCATGTGTGACGAATGAACAAGGGAGGTTTAGCATATAAAGAAGCTCACACACAAAGAAAGACAGACACATAGGGAGGATTGGCTGTTTGTGTCTCCAGATATCTGTCAAAATAATAAACTGCGGAATTATCTCCAGAAACGTCTCGACTGTCTTTTCTTCACATTAACGGACTCGGATGAGGGGATAGCAAACGTAACCCCGACAATTTATGGGGGCTTCGTCCGGGATGTGAAGAAAAATCAAGAATTGGACACTACGGCCGCCCGCTGACTTTCCGAGAGCTCAAGGTCGACCTACAATAAAAAGGTAAGCAGAACCTGTTTTACTGAACTCTGCATATTGACCAAAATACCAAAATGATATGAGCTCATAAGGAGGGGAAGTGGGCAGACCAAGAAAAATAAAAAAAGGGGGGGATAAAAAATAAAAAAATGAAAAAAAGAGGAAAAGAAAAAAGGGGTTAGAGTCCCCGTAGAACAAAGGGTTAGAGTCCCTGTGAAAAGTGATAAAGAGAAAAGGGGTTAGAGTCCCTAGTGAAAAAGAAAAAGGGGTTAGAGTCCCCCGTTAGTTCCTAGGTTGTGGCAAACCCACTCACCTCCTGACGAGGGAGTGAGGATAAGGCTGGGATAACGCTCCCGGGGAATTGAGGACCCCCAAAGAAAAAAAACTAGGAAGCCTAGAAGGGCTAAAAAGGGGTTAGAGTCCCCAGTGATAAGTCATAACGAGAAAAATGGAAGATAGGAAAGAAAAGGAGACAGAAAAACCGAAGTGGAAATCACTTCAGGAACAAACAGAAGTATTGACGAAGATAATAATAAATGCAAGAAAAAACGATAGTGGAAAAGAAAAAGCGAGAGTGAAAGCCGAGGTTCAGACAAAGATAAAAGAAGTCATAAAACAGGAGGAAGGAAAATTAGAAGACGCGGTACCACTGGGGAAAATACTGTGGAAACAGGAAAAGAAGTGCAAGGAGAGTGGGGAAGAAGCCAGTAAACAAAGACAAACGTGCGATCTAATGTCGCAACGTAAATGGAACAAAGCCATGAGAAAGGCTGAGGAAGGTAGATTAAGATGGTACAACTTTGCCATCATGTGGCAGGGGATAAGCCATTGCCTGAAAGAATCAGAGGAGAAAAAACAGAAGGAAGATAGTCTACCTAAAAAAAATGATCCCCCGCCTTACGACGCCAACGTCCAACCTACTGCACCTCAGGGACCGCCAAGAGCAGGGCTATACCCCGTACTGAACGTTACGGACGGCCAATTCCAGATAGAAACCGCACCCATACCAAGCGCATCCGACCCTAGACACAGGAGCCAGAGCTAAGATAGATAAGGGAAGTAGAAAAAAAGAGAGCTCCTCGGAGAAAGAGGACTCCGAGGAAGCGGTGCCATTTAAAGGGAGAATAGCGAGAGAAGGGGAAACTAGTAGAAGGAGGAAAAGTCAGAGCGTCAGGACACGACCGGTACGAATAACCGGAACATTGTCCGGGCTATATCAAAATGATGACGAAAGTGAGGTGTGTTGCAGGCTAGAGGCGATGAGCGGCGCCCAAGGCGAATGGGTGACGTCAGAAAGAGATACATAAAGTGATACAGATAAAGAAGGGACCAAAGTGGAAAGACTGCTGACGTCGGCAGCAAGGCAGATGACAGAAGCAGAGGAAAGATTGAGTAGACAAAGACAGACCGCGGAAGGCACCGCCTCCCCGGCACTAACCAGGGGGAAAAAGGCTCGCCTCCAGTGCCCGCTCGTCCAAGCGGGCGGGGGGCGCGGGCATAGATACAAACCATGGGACCTGGGGGACGTGCAGGCATTAGTAGATAAGCTCCTACCCATTTCGGAGGGAGGGGGAGCGTGGTTGAATGAATTGGATAAATTGACACAAGGAAAAACGTTAGCTCTTGGCGATTGGAGGGCGGTGGCTGCCCGCAGCATGTCAGGTCCCGAGTTGAGGGATATAGAGAAAGAGGCTGACATAGAATATGAGCCGGATGATGTACCTCTGATTAGGGAAGTGGCTGGGATAAATACTGCATTCAGAGACAAATTCTCCCCGCCCAATAGGGGACATGTTCCAAAGCTAGAATGGGGCAAAGATCACACCCTGCCATTCTTTTTAGATGTTTCTGAAACAGAAGGTGTGGTAAATGGCATTCTGTTCCAGAAAAAAGGGGGAGATGGAGGAGAAAAGTCCCTACTAAGAAGTATGAGAAAATATAATTGTATTGTGGCATACCATGCAATGAATGTGTTTCACATGTAATGTTTAAAACACATAGAGAAACACCACAAGGGAAAGAAAATAAGTGTCATAGTTTAGTACAGCAAAACCATTTGGACAAAATAAGATGTAATTAAAAGAACGAGTCTGGGACCATCTTTTTCTTTCCTGTAAAACCGGAGAGTTGTTGCAAATTTAGGAAGAAATAAGTAAGAGAAAGAATAAGGACACAGGGAAAGATTTGTTGTTTTTCACAATCTGTGGGGTGGTTTCCTGGTTTACGAGACTTTTTGCCTGTGTGGAAGGCTCCGAAACCAGTGTGTTTGCTTGTCAAATGGGGAAGGCCTAGAAGAATATAAGGGATAAGAGATAAGGTCAGGGACCTAGAACACTATAGCGCCTCCAGAGTAAAAGGGGACACTCGGGGAGTGATACCTGAGCGAGATTTGAAGTGAAGGTACAGTCGCCCCGTGTAGGTAGAAGCCTGCTGTATCGTTCTCGCTCGAGGTGATCAAAAAACCGGCGGTTGACATTGGGTGACCTGACGGGGCCCCAACCTCTTCCGTGGCTGGGTTCCCCGCCCTCCCCCGGACCTAGAGTCCACTTGGTTGGCGCGTCAGTGTATGTGAACAAAGTGTGTCTTGAAAATGTCTGATAAAATTAAAGCAGTGATAGATGGCTGGCAAAAACTACCCCATTACACATTAGGCAGGGTCCTGCACAAAGCCCTAATGTTAAGAGCATACAGGACTCTGCCCGGAGAAAGAAATAAATTGGCAAAGAAAAATTAATTAGTGATTTGGGCACATGAAATGCAGGAAGAAGGCCTGCCAGGGGCGTGGACTGATCCACCACCCAGCGCACAACTACTAGAACAATATGAGGCACAAGCCCGCGTTAAAGCGGCTAAAGCGGGAGAAAAAGTTGAACAGACGGGATGTCTAACAAAGAAATCACAGATACGAAAAGCAGAACGAGAGGTAGACAGACAGGCCACCATGGCCCTCTGGTTTTTCGAAATGTTACAGACTATGCCGAAAACGCCGAAACCAACTCAGCCAGAAACAAAGCAGAAAAGCAGAAAAGAGCAGGATAAAGCAACCAAAGTTAGAGGAGGAAGAAGCTGAAAAGGGGGGGGGGCAAACTAGGGGACAAGATATACAGGCCCCTCTAATGAGTGTTAAAAGCGGGGTCATAGGTGTAAGCATCGCCCCAGACAACGCAGAAGACGCTCCCGTCACTCAAGCAGACCTGGAGCAGAAACTCGCGCTGATAAGCAAACACATGAACGAGATAGAGAAGAAAAAAGAAAAAAAAAGAAACAATAGAGCTATGGAGAATGACCGCCCAAGAACAAGAGAGAGGAGGAATGTCGTATGCTAGTAGCTTAGAAAGACATACTGAAGAGTTAGAGGAAGGGAACGAGAACGTAATGCAAAAACCAGACAGTAGGAATAGAGGGGACGAAGAGTGGAAAGAGATGGATGAGGGAAAGACGATAAAGCAAGAAACAGCAACTAAGCTAAGACTAGAAAAAAGAAAGTTGTACAAAAAGTAGACAGTAACAGTGAGGATAATACAAGTGATTCAGAAGGAAACAGCACAGGAAGTGATTAAATGGCTGGTTAAAGAACTCATACCCAGATATGGGTTGCCAAGAACCATCAGATCAGATAATGGTACCCACTTCACAAGTGAGGACCTTCAGAAGGTTGAGGAAATGTTTGGGATCAAACACAAATACGGCTCAGTCTATCACCCTGCCTCCCAGGGACTGGTGGAAAGAGCAAATAGGACAATCAAGGAACAATTGGGGAAATTATGTGGCAAACTAAGCCTGAAATGGCTAGATGCCATACCATTGGTACTGTTCAACATGAGATCCCAACCAAATGCAGCACATGGGTTAATCCCTCATGAGGTGCTAACGGGTAGAAAAATGCCATGTCCATTCACCACTTGCCCTACCACAGACGGACACACTCTTATAGGACAAAGAAAAGAGATTGGTGATTATGTAACAATGCTTAACATAGCGGTGAAGTGTTTGTCCTCACAGGTACAGGAAGCACTTCTGCTTGATTCAGACGACGTCGTCCCACCACCAGTGGAAATAGGGGAATGGGTGTTGAGGAAACAACACCGAAGAAATTGGAGTGAACCACGTTGGCTCGGCCCATTCCAAGTGGCCCAAGCTACTGACTACTCCCTAAAGTCTGGTTGCAAACAGACAGACTAATGGCACAAGACTCAGTGCTGCAAGACAGACGCTCCGACCGAGCGGACACTGACTGACATTAGAAAAAACCTGAAGGACCTCGACAGTGACTATGACAACCCCGACGAGACCTAGACATGACACAGGAAATCCATTTAGGCTACTCGGATGTGACAGACTCCAAGGACTGATCACCCTATGGTGTCTCTCACTGATGATAGCAGGACCACTGTTGTGGTGGAAAATGGCTCAGGCCTCACGAGAACGATCTAACCTAGAGTCAATTCATATTAAGAGACCTGGAACCCCACTAACTGATATCGCTAACGATACCAACCTGACCCAATTACACCACCACATAACTAAAAGAGCAGTCAACACAGCTCTAAGGGACAAATGTTTATCAATTTACGGGGGAATAGAACTAAATTATACTACAGGGAAAAGCTACACTTTCCAATTCGACCTATGCGATGTAATTAACTGTGGGGGGAATCCCCAGGCATGGAGAGGTTATGACATATACCTCTGTGGAATGCTGGGGCAGCACCCGACATTCGGGAGTTGTATGTGCAATGTTCGGCTCTCAGTGTTGTACTTTTATCCCAAATAACACGGTGCCTGATGGCACACTTACCAGGGCATTGACAGGTCTAAAGATGCTCTCAGACGAGCTCCAGGAACATTCGGGAGTAAATGACCCATTTGGGAACTGGATGTCAAAATGGTTCGGCAAATGGGAAAATTGGCTGTCCTCTCTGGCCGGACCCATATTGGTCATAATGTTAGTGTTGATTATTGGAGTTTGTTTCTGTATACCTATGTACAAGGCCTTATGCATTCGATGCGTGGACAAACACATGAAATCTAGTATAACATCCGTCCCCCTGCCCTACCAGATGAAAGAAGTAGAATTGCTCAGGCCTTTCAACCCAGATGGAGAGAGCCTGTTAAAAGGTGAGATAGGGACTTTTAGAGAGGATAACCACTCTCTCAACAGTTACCATTCTGGAATGCTCGGTATGGGCCGCCCCCCATGAGACGAAGGGGGCCTAGACGGACCGGACCTCAGCGAGTTGGATTCGGATGACCCAGACAGCCCGCTGGACAGCCCTGTCTGAAAGAGGATCCGTAAAGCATGCATTCTGCATTTATGTCTCTATGCTTGTAGAAACGGCCTAGCCTCCCTCAGTTAACTACACTTTGTATTACTTGTATACATCTCTGCTGTGTGCAATGAAGAAACGCTTGCTGCTTGTATTTAGCACCTATGTACCCACACGCTACACATAGGCCTCGCAGGTCACTGAGGAAGCCACAGCGGTGCCTTGACATCCCACCCTGGGGTGGAACCAATGACCGAATACTGATATAGATACCAACGCACCACACTTAAAATATTATATGAGGTGATAAATCACCTCAACAGGGGGACTAAAGGAGCTGGGCCTGAGAGTAGGAACATTGTACGCCGGCCTGATAGAGACGGCCTTGGAGTAGAAACACTATGTGCACCCACCTCATTAGGATGGCCTTGGAGCAGGAACGCCATGCACATAAACCTGATTAGGACACGCGCTACACCTGCAAGACATACAGGACGATCTACAAGAAGCGTCCACCTCTTTGGGTGGACTCGAAGGTTCACTGACCCTCCCGAAGCCGACACTGTTAGCAGAAGTCAGGGTGAAAGTGCTGGTAATCTCTCCCCTAGGTCATAGATGAACTAGCCGGACGATCACAATTCCCGGCCAGAAGTAGACGTAGACTGAGAACCGAGGGGCGGACGACTAGACAGACCAACGTATTAACAGATATAACTACGAATGACAGTCATGAAGACAAGGGGAACAAGGGTTATAATGGGGATAATGACTATGATGGTATGCCTTTGTTTAGGGTTGTGGGCCCTGGATCAGTCCCTTCTAAGAGCCAAAAGAGATGAAGTGAAAAGGGGGGAAGAGTTCAGGTGCAGTCAGGGCCCAGGCGGGAAAAGGGGGTGGTACAACTCGTGGGTTAATTGGACCCATCCAGTAGGCACCACTGCCACATATCAGGTAAGGCTTTGCGACCTGTTCCCGTGTCCAGAAGGTCAGGAAGATTATTGGGAAAAACAGCCAGTCTACATATGCCAGAAGGTGTTGTGGCCCAGCTGTTATAAATGGTCTTATGTAGACGCGTACACAGGGGACATAGGGAGTCACCGCAAAGAAGATTACGGCAAATATATGAACGTTCAATTAGGAGGAGATGGTAAGACCATTATGATCTCGATAGAACAAACAGTTGACCGACAGAGAGGGATCGAGTTCGGATTGGCGGGACACACTGCCAGTACAGGGAATGATGAAGGGCCTGGCCTATTAGAAATGTGTCCGCGTAAAGGAGTCAATGACACACAATATACTCCGCTTGGCCAACTTGATGCGAGATGCTGTGGCCGGGTTGTCGGGACAATTGGCAGCCACTTCTTTGATGACTATACAAAATAGAATGGCTTTAGATATGCTGCTGGCTGAAACAGGGGGCGTATGCTCAATGTTCGGAGATCAGTGTTGCACCTTTATCCCCAATAACACAGCCCCCGACGGTTCAGTGACCAGGGCCCTAGAGGGTCTACGTACCCTTTCAAAAACTATGCACGATCATTCAGGTATTAGCAATCCTTTTGAAAAATGGATGACTCACTTCTTTGGAAAATAGAAGGAACTGATCATGTCATTATTTGTATCCCTAGCCGTTTTTATGGGAATTTTGGTTACCTGTGGCTGTTGTTTCATACCATGCTTTAGATCTCTCATTAACCAACTAATAGTTACAGCAATTGAACATCGAGAGGGGGATTTTCAGACTCCCATGATGCCCCTTCTGGTACCGACACCTGTGGAAAGGGACCTAGATGAAGATATTAAACGTTGGTGATCTCCGGTAGGAGATCAAAAGGGGGAAATGTAATACTTAAAATATTATTGGAACCATAAACCATATATATCAAACGATGGTGGGTTAATTAAATGTCATTATGTGAATTATATTACTTGCTACATGTAGATAGGAATGCTTGTGTAGCCAAGGCCAGCGAGAGGAGGTAAGAAGTCTGGAACAGAGAGACCCTTGAGGCAGGCATGACACGTCAAAACAAGATGAACCCTCCCTACCCAAACGGGGGATAGCAAACAGAGAGGGGAGGTTATGCAGACAGAAGGGATATTGTAGAGAAGTAAAACAAGTCGGTAAGAAAGCTCAAGGCCATGTGTGACGAATGAACAAGGGAGGTTTAGCATATAAAGAAGCTCACAGACAAAGAAAGACAGACACATAGGGAGGATTGGCTGTTTGTGTCTCCAGATATCTGTCAAAATAATAAACTGCGGAATTATCTCCAGAAACGTCTCGACTGTCTTTTCTTCACATTAACGGACTCGGATGAGGGGATAGCAAACGTATCCCCGACAGTGCAGACCTATTTCAGCTGAAAGGGAGAGACTATTTAATCATAGTTGACTGCCATTCAAACCATCCGGAATATGCGCTGTTGTCTGATACTACAGCAAAGCAAGTGATCACTCATTCTAAGTGTGGTGGTTATAGGGATACATAATTCCCCTTATTGAGCTGGTAGGAACGTTTGTTTACAGCTGCTGTTTTCTCGGTTCGGGTTTACACTTCCGCTGCGCGGGTTTTTGTTGTTGTTGTAATGGTGGAAGGAATAAATGGTGCACGTTGTGTAGCCGAAAGAGAAAGTTGTCACGACTCCTACTTGAGTTCCTCTACATGAGTCAATTTTCGCAAGGCATGGTATTCCAGAAACCTTGGTAAGTGATAACGGGCCGCAGTTTAATTGTCAGGAGTTCGCAGACTTCGCTAAACAGTATGGATTCAAGCATGTCACCTCAAGCCCACTGTACCTGCAGTCAAATGGCCTAGCGGAAAAGGGAGTGCAAATCGTCCAATGGCTGCTAAAGGAAGCAGCGGAAGCGGGTGAGGACCCGTACCTGGCCGTCCTCAACTACAGAGGGAAAAAGGGGGGGAGGTAAAGAGAATTGTAATAATTGTACTGTTACAGAGTACCGTTACGTTGTGTATTTGTACAAGCTTTAAAGTGCATTTTGAGAATTCTAGTCAGTGTGCTAAGCTATAGATACAGACTTGTTGTTATTGCAAGAGAACCATATTGAAGATAATCATCTGTTATTCTTTAAGATCAACTTTATCTTACTCTTTAGAAAAAGGGAGATGTACCGATAGTGACCTGTAGGGGCGCTATACAGCTACTGCCTGTATGTATGTGCCGAGACCTGCAAATAAAGTGCAGTTGGGAGCGAGTTGCTCCCAACCACTGGTCCAGGGTTGGTTATTTGCCAGGCTATTAACGATAAAGAATATGATTTTGAGAGGAATAACCTCATCCCAGACCAGTAGTTACAGGCAAGTTCAGACAACCTCGCCCCACAATGAGCGCTCAAGACGTTGATTGGTTCAGATTTGTGCGTTCTTTTCCCTGATTGGATGATATGGGTTGCTGAAGAGGCGCGAATTTCGCTGAACTTCAGCTCCGTCCAAATGTAATAACGTTAACGTTACAATCAATCAATCAATCAATCAATCAATCAATCAATCAATCTATCTATCTATCTATCTATCTATCTATCTATCTATCTATCTATCTATCTATCTATCTATCTATCTCAGCAACAAAAAATCAGACATTGATTTGTAGACATGCAGAGTACAAGTACAATTAATGAAGTACATTCTACTCTGTTCTATGAAGGTTATAGACTGTGACCTATTGCATCTATTAATGTTGACAAATATTTGTCCTTTACATATTTCGGTAGCGCATTACAGTTTCATATTGTTTAACATTTTGATCTTTGTCATTTTTGTTATATAGACTTAATTCAGAAGTTTGTTAAACCCTGCGTGTGACTGACTTTGACTACTGCAACTGGGAGAGGCCTCAAGACATTTATATTTTTATAGTGACTTGCTGTGTAGTTCTGCTGTGGGTTGCCCCCCCCCCTCTCTCCCAAACCCTCCTCTAGTTATACCAGGACTTGCTGTAGATCTTCAGTGCAGACTCTTCCTACACAGTCTCCTGTGAAGACGTGGTCCAACAAGCATACCTGTGACCTGTGACTTGAGTCAGTTGTATGTTATTGAGGTGGTGTCCAAGTATAATTCAGGCATATTTGAATTTAATTTTGGCATGACGTGGGTCTTCAAATTAGACTATAATAGCAATTGGATTGACGCTTTTTGTTTTTGCACAGGATGACAGTACACGAACAGTGTGTGCTTCTCCTCAACAAGGCTATTGACTGTTTTCTGAGATGGTATGTTGTTCTACTGTATAGAATTATATACATTCACGTTTAAAGTTATATTTTCAATGCATTTTGATAAAGCAGTTTGACATAATTAAATGTTTTGACACATTCATTTTTCAGTCTCCCATTTCGTAAGTCTCTTGTTGAGAAGTACTTGAGACCTATAAAACATCTACTTGCTACGGTGAGTAAAGCGTAGACCTACTTTATGTGTTATTTGTGTTTTATTTGTATGCACTCCCATGACTTGTATGTAAACAGAAGTCAACGGAGTTTGTGTTTTTTCCATCATCCAGGTAATTTCTTAAGAGGTGGGTTTGTTATACACTACTGTTCAAAAGTTTGGAATCACCAACAAAAATGTTTTTAAAGGAAATGGATACTTACTCACCACAGTACCATTATATTCCATTAAATTAATTAAAAAGCACAGCCACATTAACAGTCATGTTAATAACACTAGTACTGATGCTACCTTGGTGAAGAAAAGTATCAGTTTCTTTCAAAAACATACACATTGTTTATGTTAGTGATTCCAAACGTTTCAACGGTGGTGTACATTGGTCCATTCAGGCAGGTAAAGCCAGAGTAGTGTCACACAGCTTGTCTTTGTTTCATGTCTAGTGGACACAGTGGAGAATTTTAGGTTTTTTGAGGAGGTACAATTCTACATTGAGAATGGTAGCTACCACCACTACACTACCGAGGCAGAGAACAGTGAGAGCAGGAAGAGTAGAGGCAGGAAGGCTGCCAAGACGTACACAGTCGAAGGTAGTAGGTTATAATAAAGTGTAACCAGGCCATGAATAACACTGTAATTAAATTATGTTATTACAATATATTTTTACATTCAACCATGTATTATTAATAGTGGCTTACATAAGCACACATTGATCAATCTACACCTTTCTGTTTTTTTTCCCTAGGAATCCTCTTGTACTATGTGGGTCCCCAAGGACAGAAGCGTCTGGTTGCGTTGAGCAATGAACAGAGGGAGAGAGTGCTCAAAGAGTGCCACGACAACCCAGGTTCTGGTGGACACCATGGAGAAAGGAGGACGCGGGAGGAAGTTACCTTAGCCCATTACAGGCAGACAGTCAAGGACGACGTTGATAAATGGGTAAGACTTGTGTTGATAAATGTGTTTGTGAATATTGCGAGGATTGATTTCAAATATATTATCCAGACATGATCTGTTAAGAAAATGTTAATTTAATTGTGTGTGTTTTGAATAATTTAAAGGTTGAGGAATGTCCCCGGTGTCAACTTAATGACACCATGAGAACAGTGGCCCCTGTCCTGCACCCCATCAAAGGTGTTACCTAGCCATGGACAGTCATCGGTGTGGATTTGATTGGGCCCCTGCTCACCACTCAGGACGGTTACAAGTACACCCTAACAATGATGGACCTGTTTGCCAAATGGGTAGCTGCAGAGCCTCTCCGAACAAAACACGGAGCAGAGGCTGCAACCCATATCATCGACAAGTCCTTTGAATTTAGCATTCCCACGAAGGCACAGACCAAGGGAGGGAGTTTGTGAATGATGTATGTATTTATATAATTTACTGGATATGATTAGTGTTTGTTAGTGATGTATTAATCTGTTTGTTTCAGGCTAACACTGCCATATTCAAGGTACTGAAGGTGAAGCACTAGATGACGTTGGCCTACCACCCCTAAACGAAGTCAAGATGAACGGACGAACCAGACGTGGAAGAGGCAATTGATAAAATACGCCAATGACACGCAAAGTGACTGGGACGACCATTTGAAGTCTGTTGTTTGCTCCATCAACAACTCCAAACAGGTCAGCTTGAGTGTTGTTGTGGGATGACTACACAAGTAGTTCTTGAAAATATGTGTGATATCACAGATTTTAATAAACAATAGAAATCTATTTTGTTGGTGTCCACGAAGTACACACCATTCTTCTTGATGTTCACCTGGCACCAAAACATGCCCGAAGTGCTGAATCCCGATCCGATGGGTGAGGACTTTGTTGTCGGTGAGCCGGAGGACGACATTGACGCAAAGATTGTGCAGGTTGCAGCCCTTCCTGCTGAGGTTGGTGTCAATGTGTTTGTGCCTGCGTATTCCTAGGGTGGGTGGGTGTGGAGGATCTGTGTTAGAACTACTCTTGAAAATAATGAACATTGGGCATCTTTAACAAGAGACCTATTTTGCAGGTGTTCAGCCACATTGCAAATGCTCAGGACAAGCAGAAGAAGAGTTACGGGTCCAGAAAGAGGAGGAATGTGAAATCTTTTCACATTCATGAAGGAGAGGAGATCCTCAAGGCCAATGACAGAAAGAAAGGTCGGAAAGGGGGATGCATGGAGCACACTTGGACTGGCCCTTATGTTGTGCAACACATCACCGAAAAGGGTTCTGTGACTCTGGCAGACATCACTTCAGGGACCCTTCTGCGACAGAAAAGCAACATTGCTCATCTAAAGCCGTACCGGAGATGAGAGCAAGGAGGTAATTTTAAGTGAAACAGCAGAAAAATAGAATACAACAACATGTGAATTTCAGTTCAAGTGAATGTGTATTTGTATGTGTTTCAACCCTCTTGTGGACTTTTCAGAGACAGGGACATCTCCTGTCTCGGAAGGTTCTGTTCAGATGGATGTTCAGACGGAGGTTTTGACACCTTCACCTCCACAAACCTCCTCTGTGCAATGTAAGTCTTTGTGTTGAGTTAAATGATAATACACGTTTTTAATCATTATGGGCAGTGCAGAAATATGTCTTAATAATGTAAAACATAACAAACAATAATCTAAGGAGTATTCTTTGCCTCAATGATTTGATTACAAAGGTTGGGCAGTGCTGCATGACCATGACTATGGCAGCCATGACAGCAGTCAGAGTGAGACAGAGAGAAACCAGATGGCAGAGCAGGTTTTAGTTGAGGGAAACCATTCACCTGCCAATGGTACACTTTGTTACTTTCTAGGTGTAGTTATTTGCCAAGTTTTAAGTTAGTGTTTGCCAAACTCAGCAGTTAGTGTTTTTATTGTATTTGAGCACTGGTCTAAGTTATGTTTTAATTAAGTAATGACTATCTATTTAATGCAGGACAGACAACATTCTCAACAGAGCTGTTTCCAATTCAGGCCGATGGCGAGGTATTGAATTTATTTCTTGGAGCAATACATTTGTGATTGTGAATATATGAATATTATTTTTCCTCACTACTTGTTTTAATAGTTCTTAAAACTTTACAGAATTTTTCTTTTCCAAAAAGAAAATCCTCTCCAGGTTTTTTGATGAGTATGAACAGAAACCACTCTTCAGAATTGGACCTCTCTGTCAGGCTACTCGAAAGGACTTGGAGTCTGTCTGTCCTCCAAATAAGGGTTTCCCTTGGTTGACTGATGACATTGTCAGTGCAAGGATAGCCCAGCTTGCTGCAGATTACAAGGATGTAAGTAACTTCAACCTTTACTGACCATATTAACTTAACAAGTATAATCACATACTGCTCAACCATATGTGTAATTGAGACAAAGACATTTTGATTCATTAGGTGACGTCAGTGACTACAGACACGTTTCGGCTGTTGTGGCAGGACTGGAACCGATACGGATGTGTTGTCGACCGTAACCTGTCTCGCCTAAAGCTCTTTATATTTCATTATATCATTGTCTTTGTTATAATAGTTATAAATTCTGTTAGTAGTTTCATATCAAATTAGAAAAAAATATATAATAATTTGAGTTCTCAACCAATACCCAAACAGGATCTCCATTCGGGCACAAAGGTCCTCTTTCCTCAGATTGTGGGCAGGAGATTCCTGAGGAGGGGAACCCTTTCATCCTGTGGGTGTGCATAATTTTTAAAAACTAGTTTGTAAAAACTATATGAAACATCAGTACATCCTTTGGTATCATAAGCACTGTGAAAATATCTAACTTGTGAATTGTCACAGCATATAGTGTGCGCCCATATTTTCAGGTATTTGATGGTTCATCGAGGCAGATCGGAGTGTATGACTCCAAGGGCTGGCGCAAAGAGATTCCGACAGGAGACCTGGATTTGCTGTGGTACGTCAAAACGCTCTACAAGCAAAACCCTGAATTTGGATGGGGGATGGGGTTGTGGTTTCGGTAAATTAATAGGTATCTCTTTGATTGCAGCGGCGCCTTCAAAGACATCTGGGACTTGAGGAAGTGGACTGTGAGCTACCCATCACAATGGCTGCAGACAGATTCCCAGAACTGTGGGGTGTTCGTTTGCACTGTAAGACACTCCCTCCTATGGAACTGCATTGTATTCCAATTATTCCAAGTATGATATTGTACATTTGTTGCACTTCTTGTTTGACAAATGGCAGAAATGGAGGTTCGTGGCATTCCAGTGCAAACCGAGACCCTACATAAGGCTGCATTGCAACACCTACAGTGTTATCATGGCACAACCTTGGCAGGGTATGCCAGCACAACCACGGCTGTTGCTGTTCTGGGGAGCAACAGTGACATTGGGGCCCTGATCACAGACCATGAGGTATTTCAAATAGATAAATATTTTTTTCCCCTGTTAGAAGACTAGACTAATACTTTATGTCTATCTCTGCGCAGATGAAGTGGATTATTAAACCGTTATAAAGAATCGTACTGACTACCGAACTTCTGATGGAGGGAAAAATGCAGGCTCCGTTTATTCGGTCGTTTTGGGAGAAGAAGAAAATGAACAGCGTCTCAGTGACGTAATCAATCCACGCATGCAAGCGCAACACCGCCCACTTGTGGACAAACAAAGTCGTAAACAAAATAATAGTACACAGTAACACATAGTCATACAAATACACTGGTGTTATATATCAACACTCCCACTTATGAATCATGAGCTTACTGTATACCTTTTCATATTTATAGAACAAAATAAAAAAAAAAACTTGGTATAACCCATACCACTCACATTTCACACACCAAACATTGCCTTAGCAAATGTCTTCAGTTTTACCTTGGATGCGGGCTTCGTCATTACACCCGCAACCATTTCGTCTGTAGGGCAATACACCAATGACATCCTTTCCTGTGACTCCTTGGAGTACACACAATGGTCTGATTGGTTTTGTGTAAAACCATCACCTGTCAAACACTTGTGTAACAGTAAGTTCCAATTGCGGCCAGACTGCTTGAGGCCGTAGATTGACTTCTCTAGTTTACACACTAGTTTTTCTCCCTTCTCAATATAACCCTCAGGTTGTTCCATGTATATGTCATAGTCTATGGGGGCATGAAGATAGGCCGTCTTTACATCCATCTGGTGTAAAATCAAGTCATACTGAGCCGCCTTCTGTAGAAGCACTCGAACACTTGTTAGGTTGGCTGTTGGCGAAAATGTCTCTCCATAATCCACCCCAGCTCTCTGGCTATATCCCTTTGCTACAAATCTAGCCTTGTACTTGTCGTGTCTGTCTATATCTGTCTTTATCGCATACACCCACCTTCCTCCCACTGTTTTCTTGCCCTCTGGCAATTTCGTAAGGGTGAATGTTTTGTTGTCTCTTAGAGACTCCATTTCCTCGTCCATTGCCCTGGACCACTTTTCTGATTCTGGCGATTCCATGGCCTCTTTAAAGGTCAGAGGGACACCGCACACTGCCCTGTATGCATAATCTATAGTAGTGAGTGAGCTGTCATCACTGTCGCCCTGACTATAGTCAATCAGGTATCTCGGAGGGTTGCGTTCCCTTTGGGGGTACCTCCCACTGGCTGAGGCTTGTGACGTCACCCTTGGGTGCTCCTCGTCATCATCCTCGGGTGTTGACTGTGTACCGTCAGTCTGTACATTTTTCTGTACTCTAGGCTGAGTTGCAGCTGTCTCAACAGACTTTCTCTCTCTTACCCAGTCTTCTGGGTGCAGACCTGGTGTTTGAGTCTCATTTTCACTAGTTGCCTTGTGTATAAACTTAACTAGTCTGTGTTTCTGTACTTTCTCTTGGTCAGGGTAGTAGACTAGGTAGGCCGGGCTGTTCAAGTCGTGTCCTACAAAACGCCCCCTCTCACATCTAGAATCTAACTTTCCCTTGTCCTGCTGGTAAGCATAGCATTCTGTCCCGAATTTTTGCATTCTAGCCATGTTGCACTTTTTTCCTGTCATTGCCGTGTATGGCGTAGTGCCTGTGTGCTTGTTGAAGCATCTGTTTCTGGCGTGGGCTGCCTCCTCTACAGCATAATGCCAGAGGCTCTTTGGTAGACCACTATCTATTAGCATACACCTTGCCATCTCGAATAGTGTGCGTCCTTCTCTCTCTGCAACGCCATTTTGATGGGGAGAGTATGGGCAGGACGTCTCATGTCTTATTTTGTTCCGTCTCAACAGGGTTTGAAACCCCTTGCCTGTAAACTCAGTTCCATTATCTGACCTTATGCATTTCACTGTCCCATAGGGAGCTACATCTGCCAGAAATTTCTCGGTCGCTTGCACTGTGTCACTCTTTGTTTTTAAGAAATAAACACACACAGCCCCTGTGCACACATCTGTAAATGATTGCATGTACCTGAAACCATTAATGGACTCGTTTGCCACAGGACCGGCTAAATCAGTGTTTACCAACTCCAGTGGTGTCTTGGCTTTGTCTGTAGATTTCCTGTTCCTGTTTTGGGTAAACTTCCCTTCTATGCATACTGCACACTCTTTGTCAGGTTTACACACTTTACCCTTTATATGCATACCATCAGTGATATCCTGTAGCTTTATGATATCGTCATAGTTGCAGTGGCCCATTATCTCATGCCAAGTTTCTATATCATGGCTCACATGGCACTTTTCAACAACACATTCAGTTTGCAAATAGTACATTTTCCCCTGTACAAAAATGTCAAACCTGGTACCATCCGGTGACATCAGGGCATCTCTGCCCTCTTCGAAGAACACACTGGCTCCGTGTGCTGTCGCAGACTTCACAGAGAAGAGCTCTTGGGGGTACGATGGAATATATAGTGCGTTCCGCAGTGTCACTCTACACCGTCGCCCCTCACTGTCGAGCAGACATACCGTAGCATCTCCCCTGCCCTGCACCACACCAAAGGTGTGCTTACCGTCCGCCAGCTCCATGCAGTGTTTCTCTGGCTCGAACGAGCTGTCAAAGCTCTTGAACTTCTTCTTATCATTGACTATGTGGGAAGAAGCCCCACAGTCCACAATCAATCCTGGTTTGAACTGTTGCCGTCGTCCTGGTCCTGCTGAGCTGGTCTCTCCAGCCTGCACTCTGAAGATGTAGTTCTCTTCTTCCGCAGCATTCCCCGGTCCCTGACCTCGACCTGCTCCGTGACCACCACTGCCGCCGCCACCTTGCTCGCGTGCACACCTGGCTCCATCAGCGCCGTCCTTCTTCTTGCACACTTTGTCCGTGTGACCCTTGATCCGGCAGAAGCTGCACCACATGCTGCGTGAACAGTCCGATTTCCGATGGCCTTTGTCACCGCATTGCAAGCACACCGTTTGTTAATCATCTCCCTCACAGCGTTTCACTGGCTTTTTCTTAGGCGCTGCGTGGGCCTTCATCACCCTCTCGGACGTCTCGTCCGATGCTGTAGCATTAGCTACATCTTCTGCCGCCTCAAAGTTTCTCAATTTGGCCTTAAATTGTCCCAATGTCAACTCACTGTCACCATGTGTCACCATTAGAGTGAATGGCTTATATCTCTTGGGTAACCCCCTCATCACCATGGCCATCATTAGTCCCTCACTAGGTGCTTCTCCCGCCCCTTTGAGAGCCGTAATGATTTGTTCAGCTCGGATAATGTATTCGGTTATCGTCTCATTATCAGCTTTCTTTAGACCAGTCAATGTTACATACAGAGTGACAATCCGGGGTCTGCCCTTACCAATGTAATGTTCCCGCAACACCCGTAGACTCTCTCTACCTCTGTTCTTCGTTTCTCTGAAGATCAGTCCCAAGCTTGTGTTGTCCAATAAAGGCGCCAATGCGCAGTAGGCGTCCGCGTTCCGCTCTTCGTCTAGGGCCTGCTCTTCCACTGTCAAAGGTCCCACGGGCTCGGTAAGAATGGTGGTTTTCAGCCCCACACCATGCATGCAACAGAGCATTCGCTCTTCCCACAGTTCATACTCATCGGCCTGTCCGTTGAATGTGGGCCACCTGCTCTTCTTTCGCTCCATCTCCCTAGGTAGCGTTAGCTTAGCTTAGCGTTCCGTTAGCTTCCCGATAGCCTCTCTCGATGCTAACTAGCTTCACACTTGCTAACTTGCTACTCCGTGCTAACCTGCGCGCATCCCGCCATCCGAGGTTATCACACTTTGTGTACTTCTTTTATCAAGCTACTAAATAATCCAACGTTATCTGGGCCCATAACCTGTTAGAAGACTAGACTAATACTTTATGTCTATCTCTGCGTAGATGAAGTGGATTATTAAACCGTTATAAAGAATCGTACTGACTACCGAACTTCTGCTGGAGGGAAAAATGCAGGCTCCGTTTATTCGGTCGTTTTGCGAGAAGAAAAAAATGAACAGCGTCTCAGTGACGTAATCAATCCACGCACGCAAGCGCAACACCGCCCACTTGTGGACAAACAAAGTCGTAAACAAAATAATAGTACACAGTAACACATAGTCATACAAATACACTGGTGTTATATCTCAACATCCCCACATGTACATTTATGTTGTAAATCGCCATTTAATTTCCAATTAAGAACTACACCGAGGGCTAATGGAGGGCGAAATCAACTGTGATTGGTTGCACCAGCTGCGCCATCCACCTGGATCCTCCCGGTTGAGATGGCTGGGTCAGCTGAAAAAATCCCACCCAGTTTTTAGTGGATGATGTTAGGAACCATTGTTTAGTTCCTTGTTTACACAGGGGTCGTTTATGTTGTTGCACCTGGAATAACGGACCGAGCATGATGCATAACCTTACGCGCCGAAGTTATTATTAAAGTTTATAGCCCAGTGGGGTTGAAACGAGTTGTAACTTCTCATTAGTAGAAGGAAACAACACACTTTAACATGGTGGCAGCGGCGGACGACTCGGTTTGAAGTTTGGTGCGGAAAAGTTTCTAGGAGCGGGAGAGCGGTTAGTGTTCCTAAGCAACGTTCAGTATATGTTAGCATTAGCTGTTAGTGTGAGACTGCCGTGTGACATGGATGGGCTTTAATCACCGCAAACGTTATGTCTGGACTCAAGCAACCTTTCGAGGACATGGAAGGCCTGGAGGCGATATTATGAACCCTACATAGGCCTCGCCAAAATCCCGT
This sequence comes from Lampris incognitus, assembly GCF_029633865.1. Taxonomy (NCBI): domain Eukaryota; kingdom Metazoa; phylum Chordata; class Actinopteri; order Lampriformes; family Lampridae; genus Lampris; species Lampris incognitus. The sequence goes on from NC_079213.1 coordinate 63,964,732, forward strand.
TTCTGGCTTTGTCACGTGTGCGCCACCGTAGCAACGCGAAAATATGTTGTTATGGGGTTAGCGCTCATCAAGGAAACGCTGTACACCCACAATTTAACCTGTCTAAGTTATCCACAATCAACATTAATATAATACCAATAACGTATCCAAGGAGCAGAGGCAGACCTTGTAACCTAAAATTGTTAGGTTAGTCAACTTAAGGCTATTCTTTCCCTCACAATCATAATTTCAACCCCATGGTTCACTTTTTAGACGATTCATAAGTTATGTAACTTAATATTTTGATTATTTTTAATCAAAACCAAAAATAATCTAGACTTCCTGCTTAATTTCGTTTTCAGGGCAAACACTTAAATCATAAGACAAACATCCTAGTCATGTCTTTCACTTCATTTACCAGAAAGTTTACATTTTCTACTATTAGCCTAGGCCTATAGTGTATAGTGCACAGTGTTGTATAAAGAAGGCCTGCTGAAAAGCTATAGGCTACTTGGGTAAAAGTAATGAAGTATCAGACATCGAAACTACTCAAGTTTCAATGAGCAATGAGGATCATGAACAGAGGAGAGCACATAAGACTGCCATTTTAATTATTATTTTGCCACTAGGGGGAGAAATTTACTAACTTTGGCGACCAAAATTGAAGGTAGCTAACGTTAGCTTTGCTTCGCACCGAGTTGATAGTTGATTGTTTCCTTAGCAACGCAGCGGAAATCCGGCGTCCGTTCGCGAGATTTGGGACAGGGTACGGGACTTTGGCGAGGGCTATGTAGGGTTCATAATATCGCGGCCTGGAGGGACGAGTTTGCTCTGTATGTGGATTTAGCCATGGCTGACGCCGATGACAAACAGAGGGTGAAACTGTTCAGCTATCTTGTCGGGGAGAGCGGCAGGGAACTTATGGACACGTTACTGGGCGACACACCGAAGGATGCATGGACGTTAGATGGACGTTATCAAGAAGTTTGATGATCACTGCGACCCCAGCGTTAACGATACTGTGGAACGTTATCGTTTTTTTTACAAGAAACCAGGGCACCAGTGAAAATATAGACCGTTATGTCATGGAACTGAGAGTGTTGGCAAGAACATGCAACTTTGGGACAGTGAGAGACTCGCTCATTCGGGATCGGATTGTGTGTGGCAGTAACAACACAATCGTAAGAGAAAGACTGCTCCGAGAGAAAAACTTGACACTGGACACATGTTTGCAGCTGTGCAGAGCCGCTGAGCTCTCAAAGGACAATGTGAAAACCATCTCGGGATCGATGGTGGAAGAGGTAGATGCAGTGCAATGAGCACAGTATCGGAAACAGACGAGCAACACTGTGGAGTGCAGATATTGTGGAAAAACGCATGAGAAAAGTAAACAAAAGTGCCCAGCGTTTGGGAAGAAGTGCACAAAGTGTGGAAGAGAGAACCACTTTGCAGCAAAATGCAGAGTAAAACTAGAACTAAGGAAAAAGAAATATGTAAGTAAAATAACAACTGAATCTGAGAGTGATGAATATGAAGATATTATCACCTGTGTCACTGAAACTGAGACAAAAACTGGATGCAGTAGAGACTGACACAGGGAAAGATGTGCACACAGAGACTGTAGAGGATGAAAAAGAAACTGAGAAAATGAAGAAAACTCAGCTTCTCTATGCTGGCATGCTTCTAGGCAAGGACATGATCAAATTCCAAATAGACTGTGGTGCCAGTTGCAATATCATCCCAATTAACCTGCTGAATCCAGATGCCAAATTAGAACACACGAAGAGTTTACTAGTAATGTATAATAAAACCAAATTAAAACCACTGGGAAAATGTAAAGTGAAAATAAGAAACCCGAGAAACAACAAGCTATATCGCTTATAGTTCCAGGTGGTGAATGCAGCTGGTACAGTGCCTCTGCTGGGTAGGAGAGCCAGTGAGGCCATGAAATTGATAAAAGTGCAATATGAAAACATCATGACAATAGACAGTATTGTCACAACAGAAACAACAACAGGACAGTGGATAATGGGACAAATTAAAGATGAGTATGCTGATGTGTTCATTGGCGATGGCTGCCTCCAGGGAAAATACAAAATAGAGGTGGACAGCACAGTGAAACCAGTACAGCTGCCAAAGAGGCGGGTCCCAGTCGCCATGATGAAACCACTGAAGGACGAGCTACAGGACCTACAGCAAAGAGGGATCATAACACCTGTGGAATGCAGTACAGATTGGATCAGTGCAATGGTGGTGGTACAGAAACCAAGTGGGAAACCAAGAGTGTGTATAGATCCCAAGCCTTTGAACAAAGCTCTAAAGCGCAGTCACTTCCCACTGCCAACCATTGAGGACATTTTACCGGACTTGTCAAAAGCAAAAGTGTTCACAGTGTGTGATGTCAAGAGTGGATTCTGGCATGTGCAGCTGGAGGAGGAGTCCAGCTATTTAACAACATTTGCCACTCCATTCGGACGTTACAGGTGGCTGAGGATGCCAATGGGGATAAGTCCGGCCCCAGAAATCTTTCAGAGAAAGTTCACACAAGCGCTGGACGGTGTACCGGGCTTGTACATTATAGCTGACGATGTACTGATCACAGGCCAAGGGGAAACACAGGAGGAAGCTGAGCGTGACCATGATGGAAAACTGAGACTGTTTCTTGAAAGATGCAGACAAAAGAACATCAAGCTGAACAAAGACAAATTCAAGCTGAGACAAAAGGAGACCACATACATTGGACACCGCCTGACGGCTGATGGACTCAGGGCGGATCCAGAGAAAGTGCTTGCCGTTGAGAAGATGCCGGCACCGACTGATGTGAAAGGAGTGCAAAGGCTGCTAGGTATGGTAAATTATCTAGCCAAGTTTTGTCCCCACCTCTCAGACCAGTGCATAGTGTTGAGATTTGACACACAAAAACAGGGAGTGGAACTGGACAGCACAGCACGAGGAGGCTTTCCTCAAATTGAAAGAGACTATAGCAAAGGTCCCAGTACTGAAATATTACAACCCAGATGAGGAACTCACAGTGCAGTGTGACGCTTCAGACACAGGCTTAGGTGCAGCGCTCATGCAGATGGGTAAGCCAATAGCATTTGCAAGCAGAGCACTCACTCAAACAGAGTGTGGGTATGCACAAATAGAAAAGGAGTTCTTAGCAATGGTTTTTAGCATGGAAAGATTTCACCAGTACACATACGGCCGAAAAGTGACGGTGCAAAGTGATCACAAGCCGTTGGAAACAATGGTGAGAAAACCTCTACTAAGTGCACCCAAAAGGCTGCAGAGAATGATGCTGCGCATACAAAAGTATGATCTAGATGTAGTATATTTGCCAGGTAGAGACATGCTGCTCGCAGACACTCTGAGCAGAGCTTATCTTCCTGAGAGTGCACCGGATGCAGAACTAGAGACTGTCAACATGGCACAACACTTACCTATCGCAGCAGACAGGCTACATGATATACGATCTGCCACAAAAGAGGATGAAACACTGCAGCTTCTCATCAAAATGATGCAGCAAGGATGGCCTGACGATAAGTCAAAAACACCAAGGGAAATCAAGCCCTACTTCTCATTCCAAGAGGAGTTAAGCCACCAAGATGGAATAGTGTTCAGGAGTGAGCGCGCTGTCATCCCTGATGCATTGAGGAAAGACATCACTTGCCACCTACACGCATCACATCTGGGTGTGGAAGGATGCCTACGGAGGGCTAGGGAGTGTGTCTATTGGCAGGGCATGAATGACCAAATAAAATCATATATAGCAAAGTGTGACATCTGCAGATCAATAGACATTAAGCAACAAAAAGAAACACTAATGTCACATGATGTGCCAAGCAGGCCATGGGCAAAGGTGGGCACGGATCTGTTCATGTTTGAAAACAAAGACTACCTCATGATTGTTGATTTTTTCTCAAATTTTTGGGAAATAGATTACCTGGCAGATACCAAGTCAACCACAGTGACACAGAAGCTGAAAGCTCATTTTGCCCGCCAAGGTATCCCAGATATTGTAATCTCGGACAATGGCCCACAGTATTCGTCACAAGAATTCCAGAAGTTCAGTCGACTGTGGGGATTTCAACATAAAACCTCATCACCAGGTTACCCGCAAAGCAACGGCAAAGCTGAGTCAGCCGTTAAGACAGCAAAAAGACTCTTGCTCAAAGCCAAGGCTGCTGGACAGGATCCTTATCTCGCCCTTCTGGACCACCGCAACACACCATCACAGGGTACTGATACCACACCAGCACAGCGGCTGCTCAGTCGCCGTACCAAAACACTACTGCCAACCAAGGCAAGCCTGTTACAGCCGAAAGTTGTGCAGGTGAAACAGGATTTACAAAATAACCAACAACGGCAGAGGGCATACTACGACAGGTCGGCTAAAGACTTGGACACGCTTGCCCCAGGTGAATGTGTGAGAGTTCAGCCTCTCGCACCCCACACTGGCTGGAGAGTGGGCAAGGTGCTGAGGCCGGTCGATAGGAGATCCTATGAGGTCCAGCTGCACACGGGTGGTGTCATCAGGAGAAATCGCAGACACCTCAGGCATGCACCAGGGGCAATCTTCACTGACACTATGGACATGGAGATCAGCAGCCCCAGTCAGCCAGAGAGTGTTGAACCCGGACATTCAGAGAGTGTTCCTTCTCGCAGTGTCTTAGCAGGAAACAAAACCAAGGACACTGGTGACAGGGCCAACCCTGTTACCACCAGATCAGGCCGCTCTGTTGTGCAGCCGCAGTGATACAAAGACTTTGTGACCTCACACAGATGAATGGATCTGTAGCACTAATGGACTTTGGGGGGGGGGGGCATGAATGAAAAAAAAAGGAAAAAAAAGTGAATCACAAATGTTGTGTACATGTGTTCTTGTTCACCTGGTTATCTGCAAGTTGAGGTATTCATTTAAACATTGGTTATGTTAAACTGTGAAGAAAAGCCATAGCACTTTGATACACAGTCGTTGATAATGTTAATTTTCATTAGGAGCTATAAGTAACTGATAAATATATCTCATTGTTAATATGAAAAACGTTTTAAATGTTGATATTCGTACACTGTTAGTAGCAAAGAGTTTTGTTTGTATTTTATTGTTTACAGCAATAGACAATTAAAAAAATGTATTAAAGGTTCTAAAAAAAAAGAAGAAACTCTGGAAAGAGAAAGGATGTAACAATAGGAACTATTGTTAGGAACCATTGTTTAGTTTCTTGTTTACACAGGGGTCGTTTATGTTGTTGCACCTGGAATAACGGACCGAGCATGATGCATAACCTTACGTGCCGAAGTTATTATTAAAGTTTATAGCCCAGTGGGGTTGAAACGAGTTGTAACGTCTCATTAGTAGAAGGAAACAACACAATTGAACAGATGAGAGACCGACTTGAGTGTGAAATCTACAGGGTCATCCGGTAGTTGAACAGCAAATGCTTCGATGAGTAATAAGTCTGTGCCTGTGACACACCAGTGATGCCAAAATGAAACCACTGACTCATACAATTATGAATGTGTTCTTGTCTTACAGGTCACAGTCGCATTTCTGGAGAAGCATGAGGACTTCAGCCATTCCTGGGCAGAGCTGTCCTACACTACAGAGTGTCTGTAACACTGAGGGCTATATCGTCATAATTATAACCATGTTATTTATGAACATTATCTTCATGTTTTGTCTGGGTCAAGGTATTTGTCTGCTATTTTTGCAATTGGTTTTAACTGGGGGTTTTTTTGAGTAGAAAGAGTGACTTTATTTCTATCCTTTTGCCCAACTCGCCATGGGTTTAGAGATAATTGGTTATCAAACCAAAAGCTATCGATTATATAATCGGCGAGCCTGGATCGCCTCAGTCAGAGGTCTCAAATCACAGCAGTATCAAAGCTCAGCAATCTCAATCTCCTCAAATCGCCCTCAAAGCTGTTAAGTTTTGTCAGCTGTATTTATACCCAGTGTGAACATAGTGATTCGTGACTCCACACAGCAACAAGAGATTGATTGATTGGTTATTAAGTTATTGCTTCCTCTGATTGGCAGCGAACACTACATACAAAATTTCACGTATTATATACCTTGCAGTAATTTAGGCAGGACATAGATTGACTAACAAACTGACTAACAAACTTGATTGCATCAAGATTGAATAATATTTTCATTATCTATGAAAAATAAACGTTAATTTGCCACAATAGCTATGTTTCGCGATCTTTTTAAACGGGCAGAACGTTAGCTACCTAAAAATGCGACAAGGGGGCCTTAGCCGGGAAAACATTTAGCCCGAGAAGATCGTGCCTTGACAAACCGGTTTGTTGGGTAAGAATCACATTCGCTACCTTCGTTGGGTTTGCAGGGATAGGAATGAGTCATACTTATGTTCCTCTTTTCTCTTTAAGTGTTAGTTTCCATTTCTATCGTCGGTTCTTCCACAATTTCGCGAGGTTTGCTTTTGGTCTTCCATTTTTTAAGCTAATGCTTGCTTCAAAAAGTTAGCGCCAAGACGTATTACAAGAGGAGGGGGAAAATAATGCAGTTGGTAGCTGGTAACTTTGGTACTTAAGTTGGCATTTAAGTTAAGATAGTTGGAACTTAAATAATCTTTAACCAAGATATTACTGAGGGAAAACCCGAAGTGTCACTCATCAGCTGAACTCCACCAGCGCCATCTTCCTTAACGTTATAAAACATGGTGGCACGGCATGGTGTGTTCGCCGTCGGTTCATGAAGGAGCACTTCCTTTGGAATACTGTTTTCTCAACGAGCCAGCCTGGCTTGACGCCGCTAACAGTCCACTTTTTAACGTAACTGCTAGCGTTAGCTTTTTTCGCTGCCCCAGGACTGTCTCCGTGACAGTACTTGACTTAATCTGAGATCGACTTGTTTTTGGCGAATGGTTCGTTGCTTGACTGGTAATGCCTAGGATTGCCACGGGGGGAGCATGCGCTGACTTTTCCTCATTCAATACACTGAAGCGAAGGAAAAGCAGCGTGCCCGTCTCTTTCTCTTCATTTTCCCCTTTAAAGTTAATTATCCTAGCTATGCCACCGTTCTTGTGAATATACCAAGTAAGCAATGGTTATACTTTATAAGTTGGGTGATGTGCATGAAATATGTCTTCTTGTGGAGAAATTACCGTGCAGTAAGACATGTTAGTCGTTAGCCGAATTCCACGTGTTTTTACGCTAGCTACTGGAGATCACGTGCTCGCCACGCAATGTGGGGTAGCATAGAGCGGTAGCGTGCTGCTGGGTTAATTTTCTTGTATGAATGTGGAGTCTTAATTGTTTACAGTTATCATGCATTCCTAAGCAATAAGTTCACTAGAAATATGATCTACGGAGTGATCCATTATAATGTTTTTTCATGGGAATAAATATATAATGCACTCTCTGTTAATCTATGATTAAAAATATAAAATACTGGAGTTAAGACCGTCTGACAAAGATAAAATTGTAATTTGCTTTTGGGTAAAGACTAACAGTTGATTGATTTATTTTGGTTAAAAAGGATATACAAGCCTATAGTAGTTAGTCTTTTTAGTTAGACACTATTCTACTGTACTGTATTGGTGTGTTGTGAATGTGCATGATTGTAAAAATGTTTATTGTTTCTCATTCAGTACACTGAAGTGAAGGAAAAGCAACATGTCCGTCGCTTTCTCTTCATTTTACCTTTGTAATGGTACAACATCTCCTCCTGAGCAATTTAAGAGAGTTACAGTGGGGCTAACATTCCGCATTAAATGCTACACATACCAAACTTAAGTGCACTTACTGATACGTTTGTTCACATTTCCTGCACCAATAATCGTCTAAATAAAATTGGGCGAAGGCATCTCCGTCCATCCACCGTCTTGCTGACTTTGGTGAGTTCCCCTGTTTACTCCGGTAACAACATGTCGGTGGTACATTGTTTCCTCCCCAGTGAGGTGTATAACGTCAGGCGCTCCATAACCACCACACTCAAAGGCATGAATGAAGATAGGCATGTATAAAATCAAATATAGATATTTTGGCCAACATCAAAGCACTGTAAACAGTTTTGGTTAAGAAAACTACTGTGTACTACTCATAGACAATGAATTGACAAGCCAATGACGTATCACATTCCAACTCTGGTGGGGGTGGCACCTGGGGTGGCCACTTATATTCTAGGAGTGACCTGTGCCACGCCCCTGCCACAGTCACTCTGAACCCAAGAACAAGATAGGCTTCGTCATATTTTCTTAACTTGGTTTTTGGTGGATTTAGAGAAAGCATATGACAGAGTGCCAGGAGAGGAGGTGTGGTATTGTATGAGGAAGTCGAAAGTTGCAGAGAACTATGTAGGAGTGGTGCAGGATATGTATGAGGGAAGTGTGACAACGATGGTGTGTGCGGTTGGAATGACAGATGGAGTCAAGGTAGAGGTGGGATTACGTCAAGGATCGGCTCTGACCCTTTTGTAATGGTGATGGACAGTTTGACGGACGAGATCAGGCAGGAGTCTCCGTGGACCATGATGTTTGCAGATGACATTGTGATATGTAGCAGAGTAGGGTTCAGGTTGAGGAGAGCCTGGAGAGGTGGTTGTATGCACTGGAGAAAAGAGGAATGAAAGTCAGTAGGAGCAAGATGGAATACATGTACATGAGTGAGAGGGAGGACAGTGGAATGGTGAGGATGCAAGGAGTAGAGGTGAAGAAGGCATATGAGTTTAAATACTTGGGGTCAACTATCCAAAGTAACGGGGTGTGCAGAAGAGAGGTGAGAAAGGGAGTGCTGACAGGTTCGACTGGATGGAGTAGAGTGTCAGGAGTGATTTGCGACAGAAGGTCTCCAGCAAGAGTTAAAGGGAAGGTTTACAAGATGGTTGTGAGACCAGCTATGTTATATGGTTTGGAGACAATGGCACTGATGAAAAGACAGGAGATGGAGCTTGAGGTGGAAGAGTTGAAGATGCTAAGATTTTCATTGGGAGTGACAAAGAAGGACAGGATTAGGAACGATTATATTAGAGGGACAATTCAGGTTGGACGGTTTGGAGACAAAGCAAGAGAGGCAAGATTGAGATGGTTTGGACATGTGTGGAGGAGAGATGCTGGGTATATTGGGAGGAGGATGCTGAATATGGAGCTGCCAGGGAAGAGGAAAAGAGGAGGTTTATGGAAGTGGTGAGGGAGGACATACAGGTAGGTGGCTGGTATGACAGAGGAAGATGCAGAGGACAGGAAGAGATGGAAACGGATGACCCGGTGTGGCGACACCTAACGGGAGCAGCAGAAAGTAGTAGTAGTAGTAGTAGTAGTAGTAGTAGTAGTAGTAGTAGGTTTTTGGTTGATAAGCGTCGGCTAAGCACGTATGTCTTGTTTGTCTCGGAAGCATCTTCTGTCTTTCTTTTCGTCCTTGTCAAATATCTCTCCATTCTGTGAACCTACAGACTCTGCCTCATGACAGTACGTTTTGGGGGGCGCCACACACTTTGAGAAACGCTGTTTACACACGATCGCCATTAGCTTTTCCGTGTCACGAAGACTGACTTCTTCGACATATGAAAAAAAAATCTCGTCAGTCATCATCTCACAAGGCCTATGCTGCCATCTACTGGTGAAAACTACATTTAAATTAAAATAAGTGAATTCAAGCGTGAATTAGAAACAACATAAATCATTGCAATACGTGTATGTATGTGTGTGTGTGTGTGTGTCTATATATATATAAATATTAATTCCAGTCCCCAAAATGCTGGGATAGACTCCAGCGTCCCCAGACCCTGAGCGGAGGATAAGCGGTTCGGCTAATGGATGGATGAATAGTCCCCAAATTGTCCAGAGCGCCACACAGTGAGTTTGTATTAGTGGCTTTATTGATGTGTTAATATGTCCCAGTAACAGCAACACGTCTGTCATGTTTCCAGTACTGTGGACTGTACTTCCTTATTAAATGTACTTTAATTTCATACGTCAGTAAAAAATGTCAGTAAAGCCATTGAATTGGAAAAGTTGTGTTCGAATGTTTTTTTTGTCAGTGTGTACATAACATTTTTGTTGGTGATGGACTTTTTAGCTCTGTCCCCTGCTCACCTCTGTTCTCCTGTAAAGCTCCTCCCTCTGGACAGAACAAGGAAGTCCCTCCCATTCTGTCTCCAGCGTCTTTTCAGAGAAAACAAAACTGTTGTCTGCTCTTTTCCGTCAGTGTTAGAGAGGCTGCCAGTAAAATGGCTGAGCAGCAGGGGTTGTTGCTGGACAGAGATCAGCTGTGTTGTTCAATCTGCCTGGACCTCCTCAACCAGCCGGTCACTCTTCAGTGTGGACACAGTTACTGTAGAAACTGTATAGAGAGCCACTGGGACAAGGATGAAGAGAAGGGTGTGCACAGCTGTCCTCAGTGCAGACAGACCTTCGGCCCAAGGCCTGCCCTTGGGAAGAACACCATGCTGGCTCAGGTGAGACTGATAGGAGGAGAAAAGTCATTTATAAGAGGCAGATGTGGCAGTTATTGTGCTGCTGGCAAAAGAAATACTCTTAGTCACATTTTAGTAGTTTGTAGCTTCAATCCATTGAAATTTAATATTATTATTGAGGTGTTGGACTAGCCTTCAGTTCTGTTACCCCAGGAGGACAATCCCAAATGAGTTTTAGATCCTTGGGCTATTCTGTTGATTTTATTCCTTTCTCAACTCATTTTTACATATATTTTGAATATATGGTGGCCCAGTGGTTAGCACTGTTGCCTCACAGCAAGAAGGTCCTGGGTTCGAACCCCAAGCCTTCTCAGGTCCTCTCTGTGTGGACTTTGCGTGTTCTCCCCATGTCTGCATGGGTTCCTTCCGTGTGCTCTGGTTTCCTCCCACCATCAAAAAGACACGTGTGTTAGGGTTCATACTCCTGTCTGTGCCCCTGAGCAAGGTGATGGAAAGAGGAACTTGAGTTGTCCACTGCTCCTATACAATAGCATGGGTTAAATACAGAGAACACATTCATTGTGAGAATGCAATTCGTTGGAAGAATACAATGTCAAAGTGGCTTTCATTTTTTCATTTTCATATGTTATTCACACTATTTTACTCCTATTCTTATATTACTGTTTTCCCATATCTTATTTATTACTGACATGTTTCTCTGTTTTGTTCCTCACTTCATTCTAACTTAACAACATCAACATTTTAGTGATGTTGACGATGACATTTTCTTTGTTATCATTATTATCATCATAAGTAGTGATCGTAGTAGTAGTACATTTTATCATGACCACAGCAGATAATTCCTTTAAGACAGGAATTTAATATTTCAGATTGTGGAGAATCTGAAGACAACAGGGAACCAGCAGGCCTCTCCCTCTGCAGATGTGTTCTACGCTGGCCCCACAGATGTGGCCTGTGATTTCTGCACAGGGTCTCAACCCCACAAAGCCCTTATGACCTGTTCAGTGTGCCTGGCCTCCTACTGCTCCACTCACCTCCAGCCTCACTACACTGTTCCTGTGCTGAAGAAGCACAAGCTGGTCTCTGCCACGGCCCGACTGCAGGAGAAGATGTGCTCCAGTCATGACAAGCTGATGGAGGTGTACTGTCGTACAGACCAGCAGTGTATCTGCTATCTGTGCACCATGCATAAACATAAGGGACACGATACAGAGTCGGCTGAAGCAGAAAGGGCTGAGATACAGGTAGGACCACCACAACTTGTTGATCACCAACAAACAAGAGGCAGTCCTGTGAGGTTACATGCAGAATAGTTTTGGTTTGTATATGGAAAACCTTCAGTTTCTCAACATAGAATATTCAGCACATCTAAAAGCCGAGGCTCCCTGTGTTACCTTAAAAACTGCTGACCGACACAGAAATGCTTCCCTCTTTAGTCTCCCTTTGCCCAGCTGCAATGTTTTGGTATGTTTTCTTCCAGAAACGGCTGGATGTTAGTCGCCAGAAAGCCCAGCAGAGAGTCCAGGAGAGAGAGAAGGAGATTAAGAAGCTGAGACAGGCTGTGGAGGATCTGAAGGTGAAGAAAATTGACTAAAGTGTGTGCTGTTGTTTGTCTGGTAAAGTGACAAATGACCATGTTGGCCTCTCTCCTAGCGAGGGTTGGCAGAGATGATGGAACAGATATATTCTGTTGGGTGAGGAGAGTCCCGACTTTTTTTTTTAAACTTTATTTTCCAATTTTCAAGTTTTTTTGAAACTGGTATACAAGGCACACGAACAAAAAAACAAAACAAAAAAACGTGTGGGAATCCCCCCTCCCCCCAAGGCTCAAAAAAAGAAAAGAAAAAAAAGGACTATGCAGGGATTTCTTTTTCCAATTCCACATAATAACCATATTTTTGAAGACGATATAAAGTTGTACACATATATCTATAAGTATTGTCGTTACAACCAGGTAAATAAAAAGTACATTCAATAAAAGGGAAAACCTTCAATAAAGTCTATGAAAGGACTCCAGGTCAAAGTAAAGTTTTTGTGGGTTTTACATATTTTATGTCGGAGCTTTTCTAAAGGTAGAAAGGACAGCACCTCCCTCAACCACTGCAAAAACGATGTAGCTTTATTCCACTTCCGGTTAAATAGGATAAGTCTGCGTGCTAGTAATGAGGCAAATGCTAGATAGAGCATTTGCCTGCAAAGTTGTGACCTTACAGTTAGGGGGCGGTATGCCAAAGATGGCTGTGTGAAAATCGGGGTTTATGGTCGGTTTACAGATACGTGAGAATACATTAAATGTCTGTCCCCAATAACTGTTGAGGGAGGGGCATGCCCAGAACATGTGTCCCACCGAGGCTGGACTATGGCTGTACCTCGGACAGCCAGGGTCTGTGGTGGGAAAGATTCTGGCAAGCTTGTCCCCCGAGTAGTGAAGACGGTGAAGCACCTTAAACTGAACGAAGCCATGTGGTATACACAATGAGGACGTATGTATACGAGTTAAGCTGTCCCGCCATGCTTCTTCAGAAAGCTCTACACCCAGCTCTCTCTCCCATGCAGTTTTTGTTTTGTCCCAGGATATCTGTTTCAATCCCTGTATCAGTGTGTAAAGTATAGAGACCCGTTTTTTTCCCAAAGGGGTCCATCTCTAGAATAACATCTAATTGGCTCCTGGGTGGCAGATACGGAAATGAGGGAAACACTTTCTTGGCAAAACTACGGATTTGAAGGTGTCTAAAAAAATGGGATGTGGGTATGTTATGGTCTTTGGTAAGTGTTTCAAATGAGGTGAATGTTCCGTCTTTAAATACATCACAGAAAAACACCAGTCCATGTCTATGCCAATGTTGAAATGCCTTATCTAACAGAGATGACGAGAAGAAGTGATTATTTGCTACTGGGAAAAGACCGCTAGCATGCTTTAATCCAAAATGCCTCCTAAACTGCAGCCATATCCTAAGTGAAGCTTTAACCACTGGGTTTGTTATTTGTATGTTAGGATTATGTGGTAGTGGAGAGGTGAATATGGGTAAAGGATTGGATAAGAGCTGCATGTGAACCCAATCTGTGCCCTGTTGATTCTCATATGTAAATACCCAATGGAAAAGTGTCACAATGTTCGCAGCCCAGTAGTTGCACAAGGTGTTTTGCCACATGTTTTATCTTTCACCCTATCGCACCCTTTTTGTTTTATTGTCTTATTTTCATCGTTTGAGTTTATTTGCTAAGGGATTTGTAACTATTTAAATAAAGTGTGATACTAACACAGTTTAAAATGCATCAGAGGTGGAAGAAAGGACTGGAATAGAAGTTCATATTAGTCACATGTACATTTAGGATCCATCTGGTCCTTCTTAAATGAAATGCAGGTTCTTTACCAGGCAGGTGTTTGTATCTTTCTACTGACAGAGCTCTGCACAGACCGCAGTGGAGGACAGTGAGAGGATCTTCACTGAGCTGATGGCCTCCATTGAGAGGAGGCGCAGCGAGGTGAAGGAGCTCATCAGAGCCCAGGAGAAGACTGCAGTCAGTCAGGCTGAAGAGCTTCTCCTGCAGCTGGAGGAGGAGATGGAAGAGTGGAGGAGGAGCGATTCTGAGCTGGAGCAGCTGTCACACACTGACGACCACATCCATTTCATTCAGGTGTTGTTTACTCCCCAGATTAATTATGAATTGTGATGTTAAAATATTAGTAGTTGTGAGTAATTAGTAGTAGTATTGAGTAGAAGCAGAATACTTCACAACTGCTATCATTAAACATTTATGGACATGCTACAGTACCAGATGAGAAAAAAAAGATACATGTATTTATGTTAACATTAGTTTACTGGAATATTAAATTATCTTTCCCTCACACACACACACACACACACACACACACACACACACACACAGAGTTAGTTTAGAGACCAGCATTTATTTTGACAGGCTGTTATGTGACGAAGACTATCGGACCTTCACACACGTTACGTGTTGTGTCGGGCTTCACATAGGCTTACATTTAAAATTATATTCGGGGCGACACTCAAAACGTTGGGGCTGAAGCCCCGGCAAAATGACCTGGCGACGCCGATGGTTGTGTGGGACTTTTATCTTTCATGAAATAATAGTGATTCTTGGTACAAACGTAACTCTTCTTCTGTTTCTTGTTGTTCTGTGGAGAGTTTCAGGAAAGATGGGAAAGGATTTGTAGTAAAGGTGATGAGCCACAATCTGTACTTGGTGTCTTAGTCAGCTCATTGACCACCACAGCCACATGGAGAGGGTTTTGTGAGAGACGTGTTTGATGAGGCGTCTTGTGTTGGAGACACACAATTTAACTACATTCTCTTTCTCTGTCTGTCTTTCTCTGTCTCTGTTCTTCTTCCTCTTTCTCTGTCTCTCTTCCTCTTTCTCTATCTCTCTTTCTCTGTCTGTCTTTGTCTCTCTTCCTCTTTCTCTGTCTCTTTGTCTCTCTTCCTCTTTCACTGTCTCTCTTCCTCTTTCTCTCTCTGTTTCTCTGTCTCTCTTCCTTTTTCTCTGTCTCTCTTCCTCTTTTTCTGTCTCTCTTCCTCTTTGTCTGTCTCTCTTTGTCTGTCTCTCTTCCTCTCTTTCTCTCACTCCAGAAATTCAAGTCTCTCTCCGTCCCGGCTGGTTCTCTGGACTCACCGAGCATTGTTGTGCGTCCTCTGCGTTACTTCAGAGATGTGACTGATGATGTGTCTGTCCTCAAAGACAAACTAGACCACATCATGAAACACACATGGTCCAGGATTTCATCTACAGGTAGCTGAAAGGAATATCGAGTATAGAGAAAAACACACACCAACACACAGGAAAACCTCCCTGTACACTTGCAGTCTCATCTAGTTTATAAACGTGTTGTATTTGTTGTACTTTTCGTTGCAGCGTCTGCTGTAGATGTCTTACTGCCACCAAAACCAAAGACCAGAGAAGACTGTTTACTGTGTAAGCATAACACTGCAACATACAAATGCAACAATTATCAAGTAAATGACAGCAGGTTGACATTAATACTTCTTTTCTTTCAGATTGTTGTCCTCTCACACTGGATGTGAACTCTGCCCATCAATGTCTCTCCCTGTCAGAGGACAACAGGAAGGTGACATGGACACCACGAGGCTTGAATTATCCTCCTCATTCAGACAGGTTTACTGACTATAGCCAAGTGCTGTGCAAGGAGGGCTTATCTGGACGCTGTTATTGGGAGGTGACATTAAGTGGTAGTATTGTTATAGCAGTGTCCTACAAAGACATCAAGAGATCATCACATGACTCAAGATTTGGTGATAATGACAAGTCCTGGATGTTGATCTGCTCTGGGGGTTGTTACAGGTTCAGACACAATGGTGTAGAAACAAAGGTGTCAGGTCCTTCCTCCTCCAGAGTAGGAGTGTTCCTGGACCACAAGGCAGGTGTTTTGTCTTTCTACAGCGTCTCTGACACAACGACCCTCCTCCACAAAGTCAACACCACTTTCATTCAGCCTCTCTATCCTGGACTTGGACTGTGGGGTAGTAAACCGGTTGCAGAGGTGATGAAGGTCTGGTAGGGAAGATCTCGGTTACGTGTCAGGGTTTGTTCTGCGTTTGAAATATATGATTGGAAATAGTTGACGAGTGGAAAGGGCAGAGCTGTCCTCAGAGGAAGACGTGTTTGGTGAATGGGTTTCTTTCACCACTTTAATTTCTTTGTCCGGTTTTCAAAAGAATCTCAGTTCTTATCCAGGGGGACCAAACGGGCGCTAAAAAGCAGCAACTGATGGATCTGGTTTGATCAAACTGAGAGTGAAGGAAGGTTCCTGTTTATTGATGGTTTCTGTGTGATGTTAAATAAAGTTGTGTTCGAGTTTTTTGTCAGGTATGTGTGTATAAACAACATTTGTGTTGGTGATGGACTTTTTAACTCTGTCCCCTGCATGGATGTAATAGAGTAGAACTGGATACCGGATCTAAAAATGGCGCCTGTTCATTCCTATGATTTTTTAAATTTATTTATTGAAAGTGATTCATTTATAAAACATAAGGGCATCCAAACCATGACAGTGAGCATCTCTCAACATACAAGGCACCTGAGGTAAGACAGATAACTTCAATAAAATAAAATATGCAACATAAATGATAGAGAATAAAAAATAACAATAGATAAAACAAATTAAAAGTTAATCCATCTGCACTTTTTCATAGTTACTCTCGGGGTCCTCAGATATTTCCAGATCTTAATTAGCTCTGAGGAGAGATTTTGCATGTTTTGTTTTCTTTGTCCATTAGTCTCAAAGCACTGAGAATGAGATGATTGTCCACAAGGTTCCTTGTGAAAACAGAAGGGGGTTTCATTTTCCTCCATTTGGGTGTGTGGATGAAACATGTCACCAGGAGTATCAGGTTGTTCAAAATCAAGTCCCTCTTAATGTCCATCTTAATACCAAACGCACTACTTTCTCTTGTGAGAGGAGCCAGTTGCATTTTAGTTAACAGCCAGTCACTCCGATGAGAATTGCTCACCTGGTGCATACGCCCAGAGTTTCTGACTTCCGGGTTACTTCCGGGTACACGGGGCCCACTGAATATGCGCAGTGGCATGACTCTCATCATGCCTCTAGGGCAGGGCTACTCAACTTTACATAGCTCAGGGACCACACCGCAAGATACAGCTTTGTCGAAGGGCCGCAACCTGTGTTCGAATTACGTGGGAGCCAATGGGAGCTGAGCTCCCATGAAGGAGGCATTAGCTCCCTTGAAAGCTGTAAAACTCTAGATCTGTGGGGGTCTCTAACAAAATATTTTTAAAAGCCTTATATAATGTATCTTTCAATGTTATTAGGATTCTTTATGTTAGTGAAATAAATTGTTTTAAATAAAAAGAATTTCTAAAAGAACTACGCACCATTATTCGTCCGTGAATAGGACATTTGGCTGCACTTCACCACCGAGACACTGGGGCGCTGTAGGATAGACTAAAGCAACCTTGGTTTTGGAAAACTCGGTATGCTTGAAACGTTGACAAGGGCGCCAGGGTGCGGCGATGGAACGTTATTAATGTTGTCTTAATATTGTCTTAGCTAGTCACATCAGGTAATGTGCAATATTTTTCACCATGCCTCCTCCTCGGCCACGAAAAAGACAGCTCACTGTAAGCCTGCTGGACTTTGGTTTTAACAGCTCAAAAGCTAAAAAAGTTGCTGATTCAGAAAAAGTCAGCGACGTTAACGTTAGCTCGGCTGCCGCTAGCAACATTTCTGAAGAGGACTCGACCACCACTAACGTTAACGAGGTAAGGCTTGATCAAGTCTTTTTGCATTTTCTACAGAAAAGCATAGCTAGCTAACACTCTTTCAGGTTAATTTTGAATTTCCCGTTTAGTTAGCAGTGTTTAGTATACGTCAATGTGCGTTTATGTAAACTAACGTTATGCCTTCCTATAGGTTCGCCTGGGCTCTAATGTTAGTACAACTACTAACGTCGGGAGTGGGACCACAGATGGACACGTTGGACTTCCTTGTCACTGGCCGCTGTGCCATGCATTTGCCATTTACGTGTGTGAGTGTTAGTGATCTCAACTCTGGACTTTCTTGTCACTGGCCGCTGTGCCATGCATTTGCCATTTACGTGTGTGAGTGAGTGTTAGTGATCTCGACTCTCGAAGTAAGCAACTAATTGTCCTTGATTTTAACATGGCAGGCAACTGTTTTTTTGTTTTGTTTTGGGTAAAATAAAAAATATTGTTATATATTTTATATATAATAGGCCTATATAATATTGTTTTGTGTTTGGTAAATATAAACCCAGCCACTGAGGATGCACAAGCCAGTGCATCCTTAGTGCCGGTCCCAAGCCCGGACAAATGGGGAGGGTTGCGTCAGGAAGGGCATCCGGCATAAAATCTTTGCCAAATTAAATATGCGGATCATAAATTACGGATGATCCGCTGTGGCGACCCCTAACGGGAGCAGCCGAAAGTAGTAGTAGTAGTAGTAGTAGTTTGGTAAATATATCAAAGTTTGGTAAAAAAAATCCTCAAAGTCCTCCACTACAGTTTAGTAGTAGGCCTAGTAGCTGGTTCTAGGGCATTAGGCTAAACATTCGATTTCCTTGACATGGTGCTCGTGTCAGTGCTTATCCAGTCATACACTGTAATAAAAAAGTCCCATCGCTGTGTGGGCATGAATTGAGCGCATGCGTATGTTACACTTCTAACTTGCATATTATGCCAAGTAGAACCGAATTAAATCATATGCACACCGAGAGCCACGTTTCTCATTACTTCACTTTACTCCATATTTATTCTTCCTCCGCGTCCAGCATTAAAGCGCAACGTAATGACGTAATCAATACGACACCCCCCCTTACTTGGATTAGAACTCTAATGTTTCCTTTACATAAACAACAGGTCACTTGAACAACATAACCATATATCTGAACGTTAATACCATATTCTCTCACAGAATAAACATTCCTGCCCCCTAGCATTGTGTATTAATTTTCTCTGTTACCATACACATGAACATATGCATTCTCACATTGAATTCACTTCATAACAAAACCTGTGAATCTCTGGGGCATCTTTATTTCTCGGCGAGGTCTCTCTGTCTGTGCTGTCAGAGGTCGGCATGGGGATGACCCCTGACTAAGTGTCTCTGGTGTGGACCTCTCTGTGTGTTCAAGTACCTGGTTTTCATTCTCACTCAGTGTTGTCTGTGTTTCTTTTCCAGCAAGTGATGACGTCAGCTCAGCTGGTGTGTACCTTTGACATGGGTTGTGTTTCTGGAGTACTGAGCTCCTGTGGGTGACTCGACTACCACATTGTTACCGTTCTTACTGATTACCGTGTGTGGTGTCTGGTTGAAAGTTGTCGTGAACTTATCTGCCTTGTCCTGTTTCAAAAGGACTTCATCTCCCACTTGTACTTGGGATGGTTTGGCTCTGCGTCGGTCATCGGCGTATATTTTGGACTTCCCCTTTCGCTCTGCATCAGTGTCCCGAGCCTCCAGGTCACTCCTAGGTGTACTGATGTCCGGCAGCTTTCCTCTCAGCTTCCTTTTGAACAAGAGTTCGGTTGGGCTCTTGCCCATGGTGGAGTGGTCTATGGATCTGTAGATGGTGACGTACCTCCGGAGTTCCTTCTCTCAGTCCAGTCCCTCCGCCTGTGCGATGCGTATCCGTTTCATGATCGATGCATTTTGCCTCTCCACTTCTCCATTTGCTTGTGCCCATTTGGGCGTTGTTTTCACGTGCTGTATGCCGTTGTCTTGACAGAACTCCTGGAACTGTGATGACAAGAACTGTGGTCCACAGTCGGACCTGATAGAGACAGGTAGACCGTGGCGGCTGAATATGTTCTCTGACTCACAGGTGGATCACACGGTAACGGAACAAGGAAAGGATTTGACAACGAGTCGGATGACCAGCACTGCAACCGATGGATCATCAGCACTGGCAGGACAAAAGCTGCACAGCTGCATCTGTGGCTGGTCAAAGGTTACATCAGTGAAGGGTCTTAAGATCCATCAAGGCAAAAATAAGTGCCTTAGTGAGCTCGGTAAGGGGCCTCGCATTGACCAATACTTCTTCAGAAGTAGGCCAAATCAGTCGAGTGAAGCCCGGAGGCAGGAGAACCCCCACAGTCCTCAGGGTATCAGCACCCTAGACGAAGCTCAATGTTGCATAGACCCTCCAGTGGACTCCGGTCTGGAGCCCGGCCAGCCACAGCCAGCAGCAGAGAGGAAGATGGAAGGAAGAAAACCTCAAATCCTGTGGCCCAAGTCCAGCCAGAAGATTGAGTGGGAGACCATCAACTCTGACCTTGTCCTCTTACTAGAAGGTCAAAAGGGAACAGTTGAAAGAAAACTGGAGAACATGGGAGCCATCATTTACAGCTATGGCGTAGAGAGATTTGGAGTGAAGGAGAAGATACCCAGTAGGCAGAAAGACCCTTCAACTCAGCTCAAATCCAGGAGACAGCGGGAAATTGACAGGTTCGTGAAGGAGAGAAGACAACTGAGGAAGCAGTGGAGGAAGGCCACAGAGGGAGATAGGGTTGGGCTTGACGCACTGCAAGCTAAAATAAAGCAGCATTTGACAAAGCTGCGAAGAGCAGAACACCTCAGACGACAGCATAAGAAAAAAGAACGGGCTAGGACTCGTTTCTACAGCAACCCTTGCAGCTTTGTCAAGAGCCTTTTTGACAGCAAGAAAAATGGGAGCCTTAGAGTCCCCATACGAGATCTGGAAGAGCACCTAAAGAAGACCTACTCTGATGTCCGGAGACATGAGCCAGTCACCATCCCGGATGACATGCCACCAATTCACCCACCTGACCACCATATGGACACAAGACCCCCCACATGGAGCGAGGTGGAGAGGACAGTAAAGCAGGCAAGATCGATGTCAGCTCCTGGGCCCAATGGTATCCAGTATAGACTCTATAAGAACACTCCTGGAGTCCTGAAATACCTCTGGAAGCTGATGAAAGTGGCATGGCAGAAAAGAGTCATACCCAGGGCATGGCGAAGAGCAGGAGGCATTCTGATCCCCAAGGAAAAGAACTCTTCCTGCATCAGCTAGTTTCGCCAGATCAGCCTTCTTAATGTAGAGGGAAAGATATTTTTTAGTGTGATTGCCCAAAGGCTCTCCACATTCCTGCAAAGAAACAACTTTGTTGATACATCAGTGCAGAAAGCCGGGATCCATGGCTTCTCAGGCTGTCTGGAGCATGCTAATATCATCTGGCACCAGATACAAGCTGCCAAGAAAGAACGGAGAGACCTGCACGTGGTTTTCTTAGACCTTGCCAACGCTTTTGGATCAGTTCCTCACAAGATCCTGTGGACGGCGTTTGATTTTTTCCATGTCCCCAAAAATATCACAGAGTTGGTCAAGACCTATTTTCAGGATCTCCAGTTCTGTGTCACAACACAGAACACCACCACCACTTGGCAACATCTGGAAATAGGCATTATGGCGGGCTGCACTATTTCCCCCCTGGCATTCATCATGGCAATGGAGCTCGTCATCCGTGCATCTCGATGGGTGGTGGGAGGCGAAAGGTCCAGGAATGGCCTGCGTCTTCCACCAATCCGGGCGTACATGGATGACTTGACCACCATAGCAACAACAAAACCATGCACCAGGCGCCTGCTGCAGAAACTCCAGGAGAACATCAAGTGGGCACGAATGGAGTTTAAACCAAGCAAATCTCGCAGCATCTCCATTGTCAAAGGCCAACTAGTAGATGAACGGTTCTGCATTAGTGATCAACCAATCCCCACGGTCCGGGAGAAGCCCATCAAGAGCCTCGGACGGTGGTACAATGCAGACCTCAAAGACACCCAGCAACTGGAGCAACTTCACCAGGATACAATCAGTGGCCTCAGGCAAATCAACAACACTGCACTGCCCGGGAAGCTGAAGCTTTGGTGCTTTCAGTTTGGGCTGCTACCCCGACTCATGTGGCCAATAACTATGTACGAAGTCTCACTATCTCATGCCAATCGCCTGGAGAGGCTAGTGAACTCGCAGGTGAGGAAGTGGCTTGGACTGCCAAGGTGCCTCAGCAGTGTTGGACTCTACGGCAATGGAGCCCTCGCACTGCCAATTTCCAGCCTGGTTGAGGAATTCAAATGTGCCAAAGTGAGGCTGGACATGTCCCTCACAGAATCCCGAGACCCAATAGTGAGAGGAGTTGCTCCAACCCTAGCAACAGGGAAGAAATGGACCCCGGCTGCAGCTGTACTGGAGGCGAAATCTGCCCTCTGCCACCGAGACGTAGTAGGCCATGTTCAACAAGGCAGAGGCGGCCTTGGCCTGGGAATAAAAACACCTACCTGGCAAAAGGCGACTACTACCGAACGGCGAACTATGGTGGTTGAGGAGGTCCGCCGACAGGAAGAAGCAGCCAGATGTGCTAAAGCCGTAGCACAAGCCAAACAGGGTCGCTGGATGAGGTGGGAGGGTGTTGAAAAGAGGAAACTCACATGGAGTGAGCTCTGGAGCATGGAATCAAACCGGTTGAGTTTCATCATCAAGGCCACATATGATGTCCTGCCCTCTCCCATAAATCTAAATCTCTGGTTTGGAGAGAATCCATCTTACTCCCTGTGTACAGCCCCAGCAACCCTCAAGCATATCTTGGTTGGCTGCAAGACCAGCCTTACCCAAGGCAGATACACCTGGCGACACAATCAGGTGCTCAGGTGCTTGGCAGCTGAACTCGATTGCAAGAGGGTTTCCATCAATGCCCAACCCTTCAACAACCAGGAAGGGCCCCGGCGTTTCCCAGCTTTCATTCGAGAGGGGGATAAACTGAAGGCCAACCCTTCACTTCCCAACTTAGGCTCACTAAACTCAGCCAGGGATTGGGAAATGCGAGTGGACTTAGGCCAGAAGCTCATCTTCCCGACAGAGATCGCAACAACCACCTTGCGACCAGACCTCGTCCTCTGGTCCAACGCTTACCAGCTCACTTACATCATTGAGCTCACAGTCCCCTGGGAGGATGCAGTCGATGAAGCGTACGAGCGTAAGAAGCTGCGGTACGCCAACCTAGCAGCCGAAGCAGAGGACAGAGGCTGGAAGGTGAAGGTGCGCCCTGTGGAGGTGGGTTGTAGGGGCTTTGTTGCCAGCTCCACAGCAAAACTCCTGAGGGAACTAGGAGTCAGGGGGAAGGCCCACAGGAGAGTGATCAAAGAGCTAGCCAACACTGCTGAGAGGACTAGCCACTGGATCTGGCTCAAAAGGAGAGACGCTGTCTGGGCTGCCAGGGTGAACAGCTAACCACAGGTCACACACCCAGGACCGATCAACCTGTGGTGGGCCTGCCTCAGCGGAGGGTGTCTTGTGATAAATGGCCGAAACACCCTGTGATGCTGAGGTACACAACTGATGATGTGTCCTGGTGGTGGCAATGTCACCTTGGCAGACATCTCCAGTTTGATCTCCACTGAATCTGTTGCAGTGCAAACACTAGGGATTTTAACAACCAGTCCTTTTTTTTGAATCGAATCTAGACCGTCTATCACTTTGTCTGTCGTGGTGGATCGCATGATCTTGTACTCATAATATCTGCTGTAGTAGTCTACAACTACTAAGATAGAATGTCCTGTTGGTAACGGACCTAACAAATCCGTGGCAATATCCTGCCATGGTCCATCAGGGAGAGCTGTGGGCGGCAATGGCTCTAGTACGTCGGGCCGCGCCACTAGTTGGCACCCGTGACATGACTTAACATATTTCTCTGTTGCTCCGTACATCCCTGGCCACCACACCTTTCCCCTGAGATGCTATTTTGTCCCTACAATACCTAAATGTCCTTCATGAGCTAATACTAGAGCTCTGTTCTGTAGGCTCTGCGGTAGAACAATTCTCGTTCCTCTTCACACTAACTTTCCTATAGTGCGTAGTTCCTTTGCGATAGGCGCATAGGCTGAACACTTCTCAAACCGGCCACTCTGTATCGCTTTCCTCACCTCATTCAGTTCTTCATCCTCTGCAGAGGCTCTCTCCACCTCTTTTGTAGTCAGCGCCCTGTTTGCCATTCTCATATCTAGGCATAGTCTGATGTCAGTATCTTTTGCTTTGGGAACTACTACGACTGGGTTTACCCACGGTGTTGGGCCCTCAACCTTTTCGATAATGTCCATGCTTAGCAGCTCCTCTATCTTCTTGTCGACTGCCTCCCTCAGATGGAACGGTACTCGTCTCAGTGGTTGTGCTACGGGTTCCACGTTGTAGTCGATGTGCAGACTGATCTGTTTGGTATTGAGCTTACCAACCCCTGTGAAGAGCTTTGGGTACTTCCTCTTTACCTCTGCCCTGATACCAGTCACCGCTGCTACATCTACACCCACTTTTAGCACACCTAGCTCCATAGCTGTCTCTCTCCCTAGTAGTGGTATTCCCTGACCCGCTACTACTGTGAACTCTGCTTGGGTTTCCCTTTCCCCTATCTTCACCTCACATGTGAACACTCCCTTCACTGGAAGTGGTTCCTTTGACGAGTATGTATACAGCTTTTTGTCTGAAGTGGAGGAATGACACTAAATTTTTTTCTCTTTTTAGTCCTTCCCATGTGTTTTCATCTACTACATTGGTCGTAGCCCTTGAGTCAATTAACATTACTAGGTCTACACCACCCACATTAAATGTTAATCTATCAATATCGCTACTGTCACGTACTACAAATGCATAATCTGTATCCTGTTGCTCTTCCTTTTCTGAGTCTACATATTTCACTGACTGTTTGCCACCTTTAGTTTTGCACATTTTCGCATAGTGGTCTTTACCACCGCACTTCCTGCAGGTTCGCCCGCGTGCTGGACATGTTTCATCTTTTGCAAAGTGGTCTCCGTGCCCACAACGATAGCACACTTTCTCTTTCCCTTTTCCTTCCCCTTCACGTTTTCGGCTCTTCTTGGCCCATTTCCCTTTGGATACCTGGTTCACAGTCTCAGTTGCCTTTGCGTCCGTGTTATTCACTCTCATTGCTGCCATCTGTTGTTCTACTCTTTCACACTGCGCAGCAATCTCTAGCGCTCTCGCTAAAGTCAGTCCCGAACCCTCCTCAAGCAGCTTTCTCCGCACATATTCTGACATGCATTTACTCTGCACCGCAAACCTGAGCTGGTTAGACATATCCGCCCCAAAATCACAGTCTTTAGCTGTCTGGCGCAAACGTGTTACAAACTGCTGTACAGTCTCGCCATTGTTCTGTGACAATTGGTAGAAAGTCTGGCGCGCGAACGCGGTATTCACCTGAGGCACGAAATAGTTATTCAGTGCATCCACTGCTTTGGCATAATATTCAGGACCTCCCGCGTCGTCAAGGGTAGAGAAAACGTCCAGCACATCTGTTCCTGCGTGATGCAAAAGTAATGCTCTTCTCCTAATCTTTGTACTTGCGTTGACATTGTCTGTCATTATCAGACCTTTACCATCCGCGAACAACTCGAAAGCCGTTAGCCATCTACTCCAACGAGGACCTAGCGTAGCAGGCTCGTTGTAGCAATCAAACTTTGCCACGTTGGTGTTCTCCATCTCGCGGACGAACTAAACTCACTTTCCAGATTTAACTATTCGAATTTAGTATCCTCATCGCCACTGTTACACTTCTAACTTGCATATTATGCCAAGTAGAACCGAATTAAATCATACGCACACCGAGAGCCACGTTTCTCATTACCTCACTTTACTCCATATTTATTCTTCCTCCGCGTTCCGCATCAAAGCGCGATGTAATGACGTAATCAATACATGACAGCGTACGTTTTTTTTGCCCTGTTTTTGGAGACCCCCACGAAGCTGAGTTTATAATTCGAACCCTGGCCGCAACCCTAATTTTTCGGTAATCAGAAACTATTTTGTCGTGTTTCCAAGCCACGTGGATATCAAACGATAAAATAAGTAGGCTTTATTCATTAAATGTGCAAGTGTTAGATTACCGTTGCAATAAAATCACAAGAATGGTTAATAAAATAAATATGCCTACTGAATTGAAATCAGGCCCGAGTATCAGATAAGTTTATTCTCTTGGAACAAATGGGAAAATAAAATACAAATATTTAAGAAAATATTTAAGAAACAGGACATTAGCTGACTTCCACTGCATGACTGGACTGACGAGCTGCTATTCACCCAGGCCTGTAATACAGTAAAAGACAAACACAAAAAAGAGTCATGAAAAACTTCATTCAAAAAGTGATATTCATCTCAGTGTTAGTATCATATTATATTCTCCATATTGAAAAACAAGAAAAACAAATATTTTAATAAATCTGTTATACTTACTTAATGCGACCCTTGAGTCTGCATCTTCTCCACTAATCGTCTCAAGTCTGGCTGCTATGCGGACGCTGCTGTGCGCAGACAGTCGCTGAGGTGCTTGTCACTGAGAGTTGCGCTGCTTTCAGGGTTCGAATTACGTGGGAGCCAATGGGAGCTGAGCTCTCATGAAGGAGGCATTAGCTCCATTGAAAGCTATAAAACTCTAGATCTGTGGAGGTCTCTAACAAAATAATTTTTTTTAAAATTATTTGATCACAAATAATGTATCTTTCAATGTTATTAGGATTCTTTATGTTAGTGAAAGACATTGTTTTAAAGGAAATGGATACTTATTCACCACAGTAGCATTCCATTCCATTAAACTAATTAAAAAGCACAGCCACATTAACAGTCATTTTAATAACACTAGTACTGATGCTACCTTGGTGAAGAAAAGTATCAGTTTCTTTCAAAAACATACACATTGTTTATGTTAGTGATTCCAAACGTTTGAACGGTGGTGTACATTGGTCCATTCAGGCAGGTAAAGCCAGAGTAGTGTCACACAGCTTGTCTTTGTTTCATGTCTAGTGGACACAGTGGAGAATTTTAGGTTTTTTGAGGAGGTACAATTCTACACTGAGAATGGTAGCTACCACCACTACACTACCGAGGCAGAGAACAGTGAGAGCAGGAAGAGTAGAGACAGGAAGGCTGCCAAGACGTACACGGTCGAAGGTAGTAGGTTATAATAAAGTGTAACCAGGCCATGAATAACACTGTAATGAAATGATGTTATTACAATATATTTTTACATTCAACCATGTATTATTAATGGTGGCTTACATAAGCACACATTGATCAATGTACATCTTTCTGTTTTTTCTCCTAGAAAACCTCTTGTACTATGTGGGTCCCCAAGGACAGAAGCGTCTTGTAACCGTCCACTCAGGACGGTTACAAGTACACCCTAACAATGATGGACCTGTTTGCCAAATGGGTAGATGCAGAGCCTCTCCGAACAAAACACGGAGCAGAGGCTGCAACCCATATCATCGACAAGTCCTTTGAATTTGGCATTCCCAAGAAGGTGATCACAGACCAAGGGAGGGAGTTTGTGAATGATGTATGTATATATATTTGTAGTTCTGTGTTACTGGATATTATTAGTGTTTGTTAGTGATGTATTCATCTGTTTGTTTCAGGCTAACACTGCCATATTCAAGGTACTGAAGGTGAGGCACTACATGACATTGGCCTACCACCCCCAAACGAACGGTCAAGACAAACGGACGAACCAGACGTTGAAGAGGCAATTGATAAAATACGACAAGACACGCAAAGTGACTGGGACGACCATTTGAAGTCTGTTTGCTCCATCAACAACTCCAAACAGGTCAGCTTGAGTGTTGTTGTGGGATGACTACACAAGTAGTTCTTGAAAATATGTGTGATATGACAGATTTTAATAAACAATTGAAATCTATTTTGTTAGGCGTCCATGAAGTACACACCATTCTTCTTGATGTTCAACCGGCACCCAAACATGCCCGAAGTGCTGAATCCTGATCCGGTGGGTGAGGATTTGTTGTCGGTGATCCGGAGGACGACATTGACGCAAAGATTGTGCAGGTTGCAGCCCTTCCTGCTGAGGTTGGTGTCAATGTGTTTGTGCCTGCTTTGTAATGACCTACGTTTCACTCTCACAGATTATAACACCGTTTCTGAATTAGCCGTGGAACTTTGGCATGTTTATTTCGCCCCATGCATAACGTGCACATCATCCGACTGACTCCTGTCTACCTTCCCGCTCCCGTGGCTGCTGTGTTTACTATCCCATAACTCCCTGTGTCCTTAAAGGTGTATTCTCCTAATACTGAACATCACACCTGCGTATTCCTAGGGTGGGTGGGTGTGGAGGATCTGCGTTAGAACTACTCTTGAACATAATGAACATTGGACATCTTTAACAAGAGACCTATTTTGCAGATATTCAGCCACATTGCAAATGCTCAGGACAAGCAGAAGAAGAGTTACGGGTCCAGGAAGAGGAGGGATGTGAAATCTTTTCACATTCGGCTTCCGGTTTGGCCATGAGGAGATAGGCAGCAGTAAAGAGGAGCTCCCGGTCAAAATAAGAAAGAAATTGTGTAAAACTCCTAAAATAGTCTTAATAGGACATGAATAAGAATACAAGGGGCCAAGAAAGAGACAAAATGCCCAATCCGCCAAAAACCGACGTACAAAATAAGAAAAAGACGACGACGATGCCAAAAGAAACCAACGAGGTCCCCGTGCTAGCAGCTAACGCTAGCAGTGACGAGCAGCCTAGCTGGGTGGCTACGTTTCAAGCTAGCATGCAGACTAGCTTAGCTTGTATATGTAGCCTGGTGGTAAATCTGTTAAATATGTTAAATGATTTTCCACTTAAATTTAGTATAGTTTAACTGTTAATATATGTAATTGTTACACTGTCAAGCCATGTAAAATGTCATTTGATGTATTTAAATTGTGAAGCAGATTGTGAGTGTATTTTTATAGTTTTGGTTGTAATTGCATGTTTTGACCAGTAAGTGGCAGTGTTGCGGACTTTTATTGTAACTCCGTGCAAGTCATCCAAGTGCATCTTGGGTACTCTTTCTGCAAGTTATCCAAGTGCATCTTGGGTATTCTTTCTTTTTTTCTTGTGT
This sequence comes from Lampris incognitus, assembly GCF_029633865.1. Classification (NCBI taxonomy): domain Eukaryota; kingdom Metazoa; phylum Chordata; class Actinopteri; order Lampriformes; family Lampridae; genus Lampris; species Lampris incognitus. Next base: position 63,993,555 of record NC_079213.1, read on the forward strand.
GAAGCGCCTGAAGATTGCGGTGTGACGGTGCTCTGACTCCTTAGTAAGTAGGGACGCTACTGGAGTTGATGTTCGGTGATTTTTGGCGTATTTTGCACCGTATGTTGTATTTTGTATTTATTATTTTCCTTTTAAAATCTTTTCTGTTAAACTTGCCACATCTGTGAACATTTATGAGCTGTTTGCTCGAAAGACACAGGAATTTATGCACTCAGTAAAACGATCTGCATTCGAAGGTTCAAACAATAAAATTAAAGCTACAAGAACCCCGGAAGTAATTGTGTCCTGTGTGGTATCTAATTCCACGGGCTACATAATTTTGGTACCAGGAGTGGGGTGTAGCTAAAACTTTTTTTTTTAAATTGGCAACAGAGTGGCTTATTTTTACTAAAATGAAAAAAAAAATACGGCAGTGGTGAAGATTGCTGGTGACGTCCGTTGGTGTTGAGTCTGAAGCCATCCTTCTGTGGAGGTGGTGACCAGCGAGAGACGACGTGAGGGGCTCTACGAGGTTCTGGTGCTTCCTGTTTCACACGACTCAGTCGTACCAGCGCAGAGGACTCTAGCGCTAACTTCAGCTACAAAGACCAAGATCCAGCAAGGCTCCAAGTTAAAGACTGTCCTTGTAGTATCCTTGAACCAGGTTTTGAACTAAATATCCTCATTTATACTGGACTGAGTAAAGATTAATATATCATTATTTCTATTGATTCTGGTGATGAAGGGAGATCACGTAATGATAATGGCCACACCTCAGGTGGCATAACAGGTATAGGTGAAGGTGCTACAAAAGAAATGCAGACCACCATGCAAGAGCTCGCCAGACTGCGAGATGAGCTCACCAGGTTAAATGGTGAAGCAAGGGCTCAGAGAGCAAGTGATAACAGTGCACCCACACGTTAATACATCTACGTTCCAAGAGAACGCCAGATCCAAGCATTTAGTGGGGAGTGTGGTACAGACAGGAGATCTGTCGAAGAGTTTATTGAAGAGGTTGAAAGGGTTTTAAGATACAGAGAGCAAACAACAGAAGAACAATGTGACTATATACTATCTCTATTGCGTGGCCCTGCATTAGAAGAGGTGAGACTATGCATGAGGGGTCAGTCAGTGGGGCCCAGTGATTTATACTCTTACCTGAGCAATGCATTTGGGGAAAAGCGCAGTTCCACACAGCTTTTGCAGACCTTTTACAACCGTAACCAAACTGATGGAGAAGACCTCCGTGACTACTCCCATGCACTATCCCAGATTTTGAGCTCTGTAGTGAAACAGTCCACAAATGTAATACCTAATGAGAAAACTGTGCTCAGAGACCGGTTTATTGAGGGTTTAAGAGAAGCAGCACTCAGGCATGAACTCAGGAAAATGGTTAGGGACAAACCAGAGAGCAGTCTTCTAGATGTGAGGAACGAGGCCCTCCTGTGGGAGATGGAGGACAGCAGGTCTCATCGTCCCAGGGTCATAAAGAGCAACCAAGTTACATCAGAGGTTCCAGAAACCCAGTGCTCTACTATTAAAACAAACAATGACCAAGGTACTGCATTAAATGATGTTCGGAGAGCAGTAGCCCATCAGGAAAAACAGCTAGCAGAGTTAGGCAAAACACTCGCTGATCTAGCCTTTGCTGTAGGTGAACTGAGTAAGCGCAGCACTCAACAGACATTCCTAGAGCCCAAGCCACGACCTAGACCCCAGCCAAAGTTCACACCAGATGGTCAGCCTATCTGTTTCAAGTGTAGAGGCATAGGTCACATTGCAAGAAAATGCCCACAGGCCCGAGGGGGTCAAGGGGACGCAACACCTAGTTCTTCTGTAGTGCAGGAAAACTCGCACCCTCAGTTGTCATGAGCCACACAACTCGAGGGGAGGAAGCTGGCTCACCAAAAGAGACACCAGACAGAAGCAGGATCTTGGAGCGTGCAGTCGGAGAATGTAAAACTGTTGAGGTGAAACTACGAGGTGTTACAGTGTCCTGCTTACTTGACACTGGTAGCCAGGTCAGTACAATTTCTGAGAGTTTTTTCAGGGAACGCCTGTCAGTGAAAGGCGAAGACATTCACCCGGCATTTGAGTGGTTAAAGATCACTGCAGCTAATGGATTAGACATACCCTATATGGGCTATGTGGAGCTTGATGTAGAAGCCATGGGTCTGACTATCCCAGAGTGAGGTTTTCTGATAGTTAAAGATTCTGAACACTCTTCCTCTGTTCCAGGTCTAATAGGGATGAACATTGTCAAAAAATGCAGAGAGCTAGTACACACTGAGTTTGACACCACACTGCAGGAGAGGTTTGACTCAAACTGGAGAGAGGCTTTTAATCATCTTCATGCAGTACATGCAACAGACAGACTCTCTTTCGCTAGGGTAGCTGGTAAGGATGTAGTCCATATACCTGCTTCATCTGCTGCTACAGTTATGGCTAGGGGACTCAGGACCGTGAGTGAGGATGGTTCTTTTTTGTTGCTGGAGTCTGTGGGTGTCCCCGTTCCTGGAGGTTTGGTTGTTGTGCCTATTTTGGTTTTATCAGCCAATCGCATTTTTCCAGTCCGAGTCATGAACATGTCTGATTAAGATATCTTGCTAGGGCCACGGACTAGGCTAGGGGTTTTGACTCAGGTAGACTGTGTGAAAAGTGATGAGCTTTGTGAGGTACAGTTCCAGAGAATCTCAGCAGACACTGAACAAGTGAGTATCAGTGAACACCCTGAAACACCGACAGATGTGCAGGAAATTCTTGGCAAGCTCAATTTTTGTGGTAGCCCAGAACAGCAAGCACAGCTGACTTTGTTACTGGAGAAGTACTCTTTTGTGTTTGCAACAGAAGATGAAGATCTAGGCCACACTGACAAAGTACAACATGAGATCCATCTGACAGATGACATACCTGTAACACAGCCATACAGACGAATCCCACCCACACAGTACAGTGAAGTCAGGGAACATATTGGCAAGCTGCTTAAAAAAGGGGTCATTCAAGAAAGCTCCAGTGCTTATGCTTCGCCCATAGTACTAGTGAGAAAGGCAGATGGTAGTCTGAGGCTATGTGTCGATTACAGGAAACTCAACTCAAAGACAAGACGTGATGCATTCCCGCTCCCGAGAATTGATGAGAGTTTTGATGCGCTGAGAGGGGCGAAGTTCTTTTCGACCATAGATCTGGCGAGCGGATACCACCAGGTAGCTATGCATGAGAGAGATCGGACTAAGACTGCATTTACTACACCGTTTGGTCTGTATGAGTACGTGAGAATGCCTTTTGGTGTTTGTAACGGTCCAGCTACATTTCAGAGACTTATGCAAGTTACTATGAATGATCTAATTTTTCAGATACTCCTGGTCTACCTAGATGACATCTTGGTTTTTTCAGAGACATTTGAGCAGCATTTGGAGAGACTTGAGACTGTGTTTAAGAGACTGGCAGAGACGGGCCTTAAGGTGAAGTTGCAGAAGTGTGCTTTTCTACAACAGTCAGTAAAGTTTTTGGGTCATCAGGTGTCAGCAGAAGGTATAGGAACTGACCCCTCCAAGGTCTCTGCTGTTAAGAACTGGAAGGTCCCAACCACTGCCAAAGAGCTGCAGTCGTTCTTGGGTTTCTGTAGTTACTACAGGAGATTCATTCGAGGCTTCTCACAGATTGCCGGGCCACTGCATGACCTAGTCAACAAATGTTCAGGTGTGAAAAAAAACAGGGAAAGTAGGTCACCAGTTTTGTAATATGTGGACACCAGAGTGTGACTCTTCCTTTGAGCAGTTAAAGGAAAAACTTACCTCTGCTCCCATTTTGGGTTTTGCCGACTTCACACAACCATTTGTAGTTGAGACAGATGCTAGTCAGCATGGATTAGGCGCTGTATTGTGTCAGCAGCAAGGTGACACCAGACGTGTCCTAGCATATGCTAGCCGCAGACTACGCCAGGCTGAGAATGACCGAAATTATAGTAGCATGAAGTTGGAGTTGCTTGCCTTAAAATGGGCAGTTGCTGAAAAATTCAGGAGTTACTTGCTTGGTTCAAAGTTTGTTGTCCTGACTGATAACAATCCCCTCTGCCACCTCAAGACAGCCAAGTTAGGTGCTATAGAGCAGAGGTGGGTAGCGCAACTGTCTGTTTTTGATTTCGAGGTTAAGTACCGTCCTGGTTGCAGTAATGCCGCCGCAGATGCTCTCTCTAAGCAGGAGTTTGCAGGGGAGCATGAAACAGACCCTGACTCGGATTTTGACGACTGTATCACTGTGTGTGACCTGATTGAGCGAGGAACAGTTCTGGATCCTGGTCTTGTCTCTAGAGGTCTGGAGTGTTACAAAGTGAGACAGATCCGTGCTGGGGAGTCGAGGTCTGGTGAGACAGGTACTAAACAGGGCAACACCCCCACACTGCCAGGTTATACCAGAGAGGAGCTGGTAGGTTTTCAGGCCGGTGACCCCACCCTAAAAGAGTTTAGGGCATTTTGGGATCGGGGGAGGAGGCCATGTCCCAGAGAGAGAGCAGCCCTGTCTAGTCAAGTGAAAAGATTGTTGAAACAATGGAGATGCATACAACAACGAGAAGGGTTGTTGTACAGGGTTATCACAGACCCACGTCATGGAGAAGTGTGGCAGTTACTCGTGCCTAGTTGTTTGAGGGACCAAGTTCTAGAAAATGTACATAACAACATGGGACATCAGGGCATAGAGCGCACTGTAAACTTGCTAAGAGGGAGGTGTTTTTGGGTAGGGCTATGCGAGGATGTTGAAAGCTGGGTTAAAAACTGCGAGCGGTGCATTTTGACCAAGATGCCTCAGTCAAAAATCCATGCTCCAGTTCAGGCATTCCTGGCCTCCTGGCCTCTAAAAGTGGTGGCTGTTGATTTTACAGTGTTGGAGGCAGCTTCAGATGGCCGTGAAAATGTCCTTGTTGTGACCGATGTGTTTACAAAGTTCACACAAGCGTATGCTACCAAAGACCAGAAGGCTGACACTACAGCTAAAGTTTTGCTCAGGGAGTGGTTCATGAAATATGGGGTCCCAGAGAGACTGCACTCAGACCAAGGTCGAAATTTCGAGAGTGAAATTATAGCAGAGCTGTGCAAACTCTATGGGGTTAAAAAGACACGGACAACTCCCTACAGGCCACAGGGAAATGGTCAGTGTGAAAGATACAATCGCACACTCCATGACTTGTTAAGGACACTCCCACCAGAGAAAAAAAAGCGTTGGCCAGAGCATCTGTCTGAAGTAGTATATGCCTATAATGTCACTCCTCATTCCACCAGAGGGTACTCGCCTTATTATTTGCTTTTCGGGGTACAGCCACATCTCCCAGTAGATGCTTTATTAGGGCGTGAGTGTGTGTCAGACAGGAAACAGGATTGGTTGTCTGTTCATCAGGAGAGACTCAGACAGGCACACGAGAGAGCCAGAGAGTACTCAGAGCAGAAGGCAGCTGAGAGGATCTCACTGCAAAATGAGAAGGTGTATTGTCCTCCTGTGGACATTGGTCAGTTGGTTTTCCTACGTCACAGACCCCCAGGTAGACATAAGATTCAGGACACATGGACCTCAACAGTCTACAAGGTAGTTGACATCCAGGGTACCACACACACTGTTGAACCTTTTGAGGGAGGTCCCATTAAAAGAGTTCATAGGTCAGAGTTGCGACCTTGTGCAAAACCAGTTCCCAAACCAAGAACTAGAACTAGGTTACAGACCACTACACAGCCTGTAGCTGAGGATGAGCCTGAGTCACCTGAGGCTGATTTTGTTATTGTTGAGGAAGTCATCCCTCGCCGGCTTGTGCAAGTACCTAACCTGCCTCTTGCAGCAGAAAGTGTTAGTTTACATGTGACAGCACCCACAGATGAGAGTGACGGTGAAGGACCTGAGGAAGGTTATTCAGATATGAGAAATTGTGGCACAGAAACAGAATGTGTTATTGATGTGCATCTAGACGTTAGCGACAGTGACTTGCCCATTATTGAAAACAGGGACAGGCCCGCACTAACAGATGATGCTGGTGGAGCAGGACGTAGAACCTATGCACCTAAACCTGCCATTAGGAAAAGCAAGCGGGAAATGGCTGGATCTCATTCAAACCCATTTCATCTGCCAAAGTCAGCCTGTAATGCAGTCTCAGTCAGCACAGACACGGTCTCTAAGGTTTTGACAAGCCTGGGTGCTTCTCTCTTTGAAAAGGCCTTGCAGGGAGTATTTGAGTCAATTCATGTTTCGTAGTCACCGAGGACGTTGACTATATTTGCAGGGGAGTATGTAGCCGGGTGGTAAATCTGTTAAATATGTTAAATGATTTTCCACTTAAATTTAGTATAGTTTAACTGTTAATATATGTAATTGTTACACTGTCAAGCCATGTAAAATGGCATTTGATGTATTTAAATTGTGAAGCAGATTGTGAGTGTATTTCTATAGTTTTGGTTGTCATTGCATGTTTTGACCAGTAAGTGGCAGTGTTGCGGACTTTTATTGTAACTCCGTGCAAGTCATCCAAGTGCATCTTGGGTACTCTTTCTGCAAGTTATCCAAGTGCATCTTGGGTATTCTTTCTTTTTTTCTTGTGTGAAGCACCTGAAGATTGCGGTGTGACGGTGCTCTGACTCCGTAGTAAGTAGGGACGCTACTGGAGTTGATGTTCGGTGATTTTGGGCGCGAGCCGTCGACCACTGTTCGCCATTGCAGGCATGACAAGGTAACTGACAGAGTGAGAAGTTGCGCGATCTTCAGGAAGTTCCACGTGTCTTTGTTAAACCCTGTTTAACATACATAGTCCACTGCCGTATTTTGCACCGTATGTTGTATTTTGTATTTATTATTTTCCTTTTAAAAACTTTTCTGTTAAACTTGCCAGTTGCCACATCTGTGAACATTTATGAGCTGTTTGCTCGAAAGACACAGGAATTTATGCACTCAGTAAAACGATCTGCATTCGAAGGTTCAAACAATAAAATTAAAGCTACAAGAACCCCGGAAGTAATTGTGTCCTGTGTGGTATCTAATTCCACGGGCTACATATGCAAGTTAAAATGGATGCTAGCCAGCAAAACATGGAAACTAAACTGGGCAAGATAAGTAAGCAAATGGATGACGCTCTGAAAGGAGTTCGAGACGAAATGGCAAGATTGAGAGAGGAAATGGGCCAAATCAGAACGGAGATGACGCAGAGCCTGGATAGCTACAGGGAGGAAACGAGCAACAGAATCGCGGCTGCTGAGGTCGATATTCGTGATCAATGGAAAGACATGGGGTTGGTAGAGGAACGCGTGGGAGAGACAGAGGAATGGAACACCGAGGCTCAAGACGTTATCACAGCTCTGATTGAACAACAAGCCAGACTCCAGGAAAAATTGACAGACCTCGAAGGAAGATCAAGAAGAAACAACATCCGTATTTGGGGAGTTAAAGAAGGACTTGAGGGGGACTTGGCTAAAAAATATATCGACGAGCTAATTCACAAGGAGCTAGATCTGCCTGGTGGCGAGGAGCTACAGATCCAGAGAGCACACAGGTCACTGGCCCCCAGACCGGCAGAAAACAAGCCAGCGAGAGCAATCATTGTGAACTTTCTGAGCTTTGATGTCAAAGAGAACGTCCTCAAGACAGCATGGAAGAAGAACGTGCAGGTGGCCGAGCAACGAGTCACATTTGATCATGATTATCCTGCGGAGGTAGCAGCTAAGCATCGGGACTACGCCGGTCTTAAAAAGATTCTCAAAGAAAAGGGACTCCGGTTCCAATCACCCATGGCCACGCTGAGGATCCACTGGAATGATGGAACCAAGGTCTACGACAACCCACAGGAGGCAGCCAGGGCGATGCGACAGAGAGGATTGGAGGTACCACTTCAGAGAGGAAAGGCCAACGCTGATGCAGAGAGCGTAAGCAATACGCAAGTGGACCAGGGTCGGGAGACGAGAGCGCGGAGATCCCCCCGGTACGTGAACAACGAGAGACCCCAATTGAGGGATGGGGTGAATATTGAGAGACGGGATGGGAGCGTGATCTATGTGTCCATTGATGGCATTTGGAACTAGCACTGAGAAAGAACATGACATACTTATAATTGCTTGCCATCCTCAACTCAAGACTTTTATGGGTGAGTAAGAAAAGTTTTAAATAGCAAGTGCACGTTTTCTTTTGTAGGAGGACACCAAGCGACGGTCGCAAAGGCTGAAGTAGCCTACAACTGAGTGCAAGGGATATTTTCTTTTGGTTAACGTCATGTTATTTGATCTGGTTTTGATACCCACAATGTTCAGACTGTTTGATAAATTTAACTCTGAACCACAAGTTTTGACTGGGAGCTACGGAGTTTAGCATGATAATGTTGGACAATTATAGTGAGCTTGGGAGACCCATTGCAATGGACATCTTCGCCACTTGGGGGGGGGCTTTCACTAGGAAAGGTTTTACCCCCTGCCCACCAACAGGGGGAAGGGGTATAGATTTTAAAACCCCGTTTACCTTGGAAGACCAAACCTTGTTCTTTTGCGTTTATTTGTTGAGTTTAGCGGTTGCTACTGATTTATTGTGTGTGTTTCTTGACATGTGGGGAACTGAGGGAGGGCTTTTTGTGGAGCTGTACAATGAATAAGGGTATACAAATGGTGTCTTTAAATGTTAATGGAATGAGCAACCCAGTCAAATGGGCCAAGGTATTAGCAAAATTTAGGAAGGAGGGAACCGTGGTCATATTTCTACAAGAAACTCACTTGTCGTCACAAGAGCACGACAAACTAAAACGGTTTGGATATGATAATACATTCCACAGTTCATTCAAACAGACCAATAGGAGAGGAGTGGCCACCTTAATCAAGAATTCTGTGAAATTTGACATAACTAAGGAGATATGCGATAAGGAGGGGAGGTATGTGGTGGTTAAGGGGAGGATGGAAGGGCTTATGGTCACGTTACTCAATGTCTATGCACCACCAGATAGTGATAAGAAATTCTTTGAGACTATATTTGATATCGTAACAGAGGAAACAGAAGGTACTCTTATATGCGCAGGAGACTTCAATGTGGTACTCAATCATAAATTAGACACTACAAGTACAAACAGGAATAGGGTGCATATTAGTAGATACATAAACATACAACTGTCAGAATTAGGAATTATGGATGTGTGGAGAGATATGCACTTACTAGACAGGGATTACACTCATTACTCGCATCGACATTCAACCTACTCTAGGATCGATTACTTTTTTATGACAGCAGGGGACCGACACAGGGTGGAGGAATGCAGAATAGGGGTAACGGACCTGTCGGACCATAGTGCTATATACTACCTGACAGTGGACCTGAACAGCAAGAGGAGGAAGACTGAGTGGAGAATGAATGTAGGACTATTAAACAATAAAGAATTGGTAGAAGAGATAAAACAAGATATGATTACATACAGAGAGGAGATTGATAATGGAGAAGTGGATCCGACTATTTTGTGGGACGCACTAAAATCAGTAATCAGAGGGAAATTAATAGCACAAGCATCTCTCCTCAAACGAGCCAGACTGGAACTATATCAAAACTTAATCGGGCAACTTAAAAAACTAGAAGAACATCACAAAAAACTGAATACCACCGAGACGCTAGAGAGGGTTAAGGAAGTCAGAGGGAAGATCGATCAGTTACTATTGACAGAAGTAGAGAAGAAAGCCAGATTTGTGAAGCAGTCTTATTATGAGGGAGGGCCGAAAGCAAGTAGATTATTAGCCAGACGAATTAGGATGCAACAAAAGTTAAACACTGGACATAAAATTAGGAACCCCATGACTGATGAGCTAGTAAGAGAACCAGAGGACATAGAGAGGGTGTTTGTCGATTATTACAAAGCATTGTACACACAACCTACAGCAGCAGAGCCAGATAGGATGAAGGAATTTTTAGATGGTCTGGAACTGCCATCAATAGGAAGAATACAGAATAGCCTCCTGACATCTGATATAACAGAAGAGGAATTAGAGGAAGCAATAAGTAGACTGAAAATGGCAAGTCGGCAGGTAGCGATGGATTTCCATCAGAGTTTTACAAGGTATTCAGACAGGAGCTGAGCCCAATATTGATGGCATCATTAAGGTATACCATGAAAGAGGGCAAAACTCCCCCTTCTTGGAAAGAAGCTAACATCATCATAATTCCAAAAGAAGGGAAGGACAAAGAACTGTGCAGTAGTTTCAGACCAATATCCATACTCAATGTAGATTATAAAATATACACCTCAATACTGTCAAAGAGGTTTGGGACATTCATGACTGATGTTGTTGATGAGGACCAGTGTGGCTTTATAAGAGGAAGGCAAATGCAGGACAACATAAGGAAGACTATTCATATTGTGGAAGAGACACAGAGTAGCGGAGAGAGTGCAGTCCTGGTGAGCTTAGATGCTGAAAAGGCATTTGACTGTGTAAGCTGGTCATACCTTTTCATTGTATTAGAAAAGTTAGGATTCGATGATAACTCAGTTAAATGCATCAAAGCATTGTACCAAGAACCAACCGCAAGAGTGAAGGTGAATGGGAGTTTATCGGATAGGTTTATATTAGAACGATCGACTCGACGGGGCTGCTGCTTATCACCCATGCTCTTCGCTATCTTCATTGAGCCCTTGGCCCAAGCGATTAGACAGCACCAGGACATCAGGGGAGTAGAGATAGGAGGGACAGAACACAAGTTGGGCCTATTTGCGGACGACCTGATAGTTTACATGACACAACCAGATATAAGCTTTCCAGCATTGATGGGCTTACTTCAGGAATATGGACACTACTCAGGGTATAAAATTAATGTGACAAAGACGCAGATCTTAACGTTGAATTACTCACCTCCAAAAGGGATCAAAGAAAGCTTCAAAATCAGATGGGACTCAGACGAAATGAAATATTTGGGGGTATACATTACAAAAGGGATAGACAAATTATACAATGCAAATTATTCACGCATAAACCAAGAAATAAACAAGGATCTGAGAAGGTGGTCACTAATCAACCTAGATTTTATCTAAAGGATAGAAGTGGTCAAAATGAACATGTTGCCAAGACTGCTATACCTATTCCAATCTCTTCCTATACAAATACCACATAATCAATTCAGGGAGTGGGATAAATTGATATCTCGTTTTATTTGGGGAGGAAAAAGACCTAGGGTTAGATTTACAACTATGCAGTTGCCCAAAGAGAGAGGAGGAATGGCAGTGCCTAATCTCGAGGATTATTATTATGCAGCCCAGCTCAGGGCAGCGTTATGCTGGTGTGATTCAAATTATGAAGCCAGATGGAGATACATAGAAACGGGAGGGCTAGAAGGGAGGGAGGGCTTTCAGATTCAGAGATTGTTAGGAGACAGGGAACTTTTTAGGACACAGGGGAAATTATTGGACACGATCACTAAATTCACTCTAGACATTTGGAACACTGTGATTAAGAGATACAAACTGGGAAAAGAAACCAAGGTTCTTAGATGGCTGGCTCATGACAGTAGATTTCAACCAGGGAAAGATGATTGGAGTTTCAAAAGATGGGAGTATAGGGGCATCACGGCAATATGTACTATAATGGATAAAGGGGAGATACAAAGTTTTCAATGTCTTAAGGACAAGTTTGATTTGGGCGGTGGAGACTATTATAGGTATATTCAGGTGAAAGATTATTATGCCAAGGAAATAAAAATAGACAAATCTGTAGAACAGAACCCGCTGATTTGATTGGTGCTAATGCATATAAAGGGAAGAAAGTGAGGGACATTTCAGCTTTATACCAAGCACTGCTTGAGAACAGGGGTTACTCAACTAAATATATAAAGGATAAGTGGGATAGAGAATTGGAGATGGAGATGACCGAGGAGGAGTGGGAAAATGTATGTAGGATTCAGCACTCAGCCACTGCTTCGAGGTTGTGGAGGGAGTTTGGTTGGAAAAATGTCATCAGGTACTTCATAACACCAAAAGTGAAGGGGAGGTATGCACCAGAACATAATGATTGCTGGAGACTGGCCAGGTTGGGGCTGACCATCTACTCCTGTATTTTCACAATGTGTGTCTGGTGTGTGGTGTGTGTCTGTGTGAGAGTCTATAAACGGCCAAACTAAAGCACTTGGGGCCTTGATTCGTTTTGGAGGTTATTGGGGATGATCAGGGGCACCTATAAAAAATAGCAGAAAATTAAAAATGCATAATATGCGGAACATGCATAAAATATGTGGAATATGCAAAAAATATGCGGAATTAATTTGGTCATTTTAGAATGTTCTGGAGGCATAAACAATGCTTCAACAAGAAATTTCCATGTTCCTAACCCCCTTCATGGCAAATTCAGGCCCATTTTAATCTACTCATATATTTTCGTAACGTGTGTGTGTGTGTGTGTGTGTGGCGTTAGTGTGTGTGTGTGTTAGTTAGTGTAGATAGTGGGACCGAAAACTAAAGAACTTATGATCCTAATTCTTTTTGGAGGTGGTAGGTATTGTTCCAGAGAGTACGGGAAAAATCTCAAAAAATTCAAATTATGCATGATTATGGATAAATATGCAAAATATGCATTTTTCTAAAAATGGCTAAAAACCACTTTTCTCGGCATTTCAGATGATTCTGAGCATCTTTGATTTTTTCACCTATATAAAAAAAAATTTCAGAAATGTTTTGGCATTATGCAAAATATACATTTTTGCAAAAATGCACTTATGATCCTAATCTTTTTGGAGGTGGTAGGTATTTTTCCAGAGAGGACCAGAAAAATAGCAGAAAATTAAAATATAATTATGCATAATTATGCAAAATATGCATTTTCTAAAAATGGCTAAAAACCACTTTTCTCTGCATTTCAGATGATTCCGAGCATTTGGGGGAGGGAGTTGGAGTGGGGGGGGTAAACCACTTTTCTCGGCATTTCAGATGATTCTGAGCATTTGGGGGGAGGGAGTTGGAGTGGGGGGGTTTAGGGGCAGGGGGAAGGCGGTTAGCTGGCAGGATGAAGAGGGAGATTTAGACGGGTGGATAACCAAACCGCAACATTGTAGCGGGGTTCTTCTAGTTCTCACATATTTTGGAAGTGCCCCAAGTTGAAAGAGTACTGGGAGGAAATATGGGGGGCTCTGAAGACGATTTTGGGTTATGAAGTGCCTATGACTGGATTAGTATTATACTTGGGGAATCTGACGGAGGAAAACGTACAAGGTAGTGATATGTACCTAGTCAAAATCTTGCTTGTCGCTAATAGGAAAGCTATAACAAGAGCATGGTATAAGATTGATCCATCTACAAAAGAACAGTGGTTGAGTGCGGTAGAGGAAATATATAATATGGAAAGATTCACGTTTATACTGAGGGTGCAAGGGGAGAAGCTTGATTCGAAATGGGTGAAATGGATTGACTACAAGAGAGAGGAAAAAATGTAACGTTTATAGGACACCACATGACCATGAAACTAGCAAAAGATGTTATGTAAATAAGAAGTAACCCACATGTCACACTATCATTTTATTTTATTATTATTATAAATTATTTATTTATTTATTATTATTATTGTTTAGTTCCTTTGTTGTTGTCTGTATTATTATATTTGCTATGAAACTGTGAATATTTGTAATTTGCAATACTGCCATTAAAAATTAAAGTTACAAAAAAAAGAAATCTTTTCACATTCATGAAGGAGAGGAGATCCTCAAGGCCAATGAGAGAAAGAAAGGTCGGAAAGGGGGACGCATGGAGCACAACTGGACCGGCCCTTATGTTGTGCAACACATCACTGAAAAGGGTTCTGTGACTTTGGCAGACATAACTTCAGGGACCCTTCTGCGACAGAAAAGCAACATTGCTCATCTAAAGCCGTACCGGAGACGAGAGCAAGGAGGTAATTTTAAGTGAAACAGCAGAAAAATAGAATACAACAACATGTGAATTTCAGTTCAAGTGAATGTGTATTTGTATGTGTTTCAACCCTCTTGTGGACTTTTCAGAGACAGGGACATCTCCTGTCTTGGAAGGTTCTGTTCAGATGGATGTTCAGATGGAGGTTTTGACACCTTCACCTCCACAAACCTCCTCTGTGTAATGTAAGTCTTTGTGTTGAGTTAAATGATAATACACGTTTTTAATCATTATGGGCAGTGCAGAAATATGTCTTAATAATGTAAAACATAACAAACAATAATCTAAGGAGTATTCTTTGCCTCAATGATTTGATTACAAAGGTTGGGCAGTGCTGCATGACCATGACTATGGCGGCCATTACAGCAGTCAGAGTGAGACAGAGAGAGATCAGATGGCAGAGCAGGTTTCAGTCGAGGGAAACCGTTCACCTGCCAATGGTACACTTTGTTACTTTCTAGGTGTAGTTATTTGCCAAGTTTTAAGTTAGTGTTTGCCAAACTTGGCAGTTAGTGTTTTTGTTGTATTTGAACACTGATCTAAGTTATGTTTTAATTAAGTAATGACTATCTATTTAATGCAGGACAGACAACATTCTCAACAGAGCTGTTTCCAATTCAGGCCAATGGCGAGGTATTGAATTTATTTCATAGAGCAATACATTTGTGATTGTGAATATATGAATATTATTTTTCCTCACTACTTGTTTTAATAGTTTTTAAAACTTAACAGATTTTTTTTTTCCAAAAAGAAAATCCTCTCCAGGATTTTTGATGAGGATGAACAGAAACCACTCGTCAGAATTGGACCTCTCTATCAGGCTACTCGAAAGGACTTGGAGTCTGTCTGTCCTCCAAATCAGGGTTTCCCTTGGTTGACTGATGACATTGTCAGTGCAAGGATAGCCCAGCTTGCTGCAGATTACAAGGATGTAAGTAACTTCAACCTTTATTGACCATGTTAACTTAACAAGTATAATCACATACTGCTCAACCATATGTGTAATTGAGACAAAGATATTTTGATTCATTAGGTGACGTCAGTGACTACAGACACGTTTCGGCTGTTGTGGCAGGACTGGAACCAATACAGACGTGTTGTCGACCGTAACCTGTCACGTAAAGCTCTTTATATGTCATTATATCATTGTCTTTGTTATTGTGGTGGACACGTATTGGGGACAGAATTCAACCCAGGAACTAAGGGTTAAGTCATGGTTGCCCTGGCAGGTTAACGCAGGGTTAAGTTATGGTTGTCCAGCCAGTTTTCTGATTATTCTTGCCACCTCCGCTCAGTCGAGCTGTGGTTTTGTTCTCTCTCTGATTTACCGTGGATTAAAGAAAGTTGCCTACACGGCTAAAGTGTGAACCTACGGTCTTCTCCGTTCCTTCGGCTCTACACTGGTGACCCCGACGTCGGTTTTCGGATAAGTTTTCTGAAACCACACACATTATGGCTACGAACGCCGTTGCAATTAAACTGCCGGAGTTTTGGGAGTCTTCCGCGGCTACGTTGTTCGTGCAGGCTGAGGCACAGTTCGCGCTCAGAGACATAACAGCAGACGAGACCAGGTACTACTACGTAGTGGCAGCGCTGGGGGGCGCTACGGCTTCCAGGATAAGCGGTTTCATAACCAACCCACCGGCCGATGGTAAATACGCCGCACTTAAACATCTCCTCCTTGAAACTTTTGAACTGTCAACAACGGAGAGAGCACGTCGCCTCTTCGCAATTCAGGGCTTGGGAGATGGCAAACCATCGGAGCTAATGAGCAGGATGTTAAACCTACTGGGTCAAGAAAAGCCATGTTTCCTGTTTATGGAGCTGTTTCTGCGCAACATGCCGCCCCACGTCTAGACTGCGCTCGCTAACTCCACCATCACTGATCCCCGTGAGCTGGCAAAGGAGGCTGACCGATTCTTCGTCGCTACACAACGTTCCTCCCATGCCGGGGTGCTGGCTCCTACCTTCACTGGCCCCCCGCCGACATCGCGGGCGTGGCCCGACGGTGGCGCCACAGCATCAGACCGCTACAAGCCCTCTGGACTCTGTATGTACCACGCTCGATTTGGTGCGAAAGCTAAACGGTGCCGTTCCCCCTGCAACTACAGGCCGACGGGAAACGAGAGGGCCAACACTCAGTAGTGGCCATGAGTGTTGGCGATACGAGCAGGCTACTCTTCATCCTCGACACCATCTCCGGTCGGCGATTTCTTTGTGACACGGGCGCACAGAGAAGCGTGCTCCCTGCTACTGACGTCGACATCATGGGCGGGGAGCGGGGCCCCCAGTTGGCGATGGCTGACGGCAGCCCTATCCACACCTACGGCGTGCGGTCTGTAGAACTGTGTTTTGGTGGACAACGTTTCACGTGGGAGTTCGTCATGGCCAATGTAACGCTTCCCCTCCTCGGAGCTGATTTTTTGTGCGCTTACGGTTTGCTAGTGGACATTCAGAACAGCCGTCTGGTCGATGCCTTAACCTTCTCCTCCTTCGCATGTACGCGGAGGGAAGCGGCCTATGCAGGTCTAGCCAACTCTCTCTCAGAGGCAGACAAGTTCAACCGCCTCCTCGCTGAGTTCCCTGACCTCACCCAGCCTACCTTCTCTGCACCCACCGCTAAGCATGGGGTGGAGCATCACATTGCTACGAAGGGGCCCCCGGTCTACGCCAGAGCCAGGCGTCTCGACCCCGCCAAACTCGCCATTGCCAAGTCTGAGTTCGAGCACCTGGAACGCATGGGGATCATCCGCCGCTCTGACAGCCCGTGGGCGTCCCCACTCCACATCGTCGCTAAGCCTGATGGAGGTTGGCGCCCATGCGGGGACTACCGCCGACTAAATGACGCCACCACGCCCGACCGCTATCCTGTCCCGCATATCCAGGACTTTTCTGCAAACCTGTCTGGCAAATGCGTCTTCTCAAAAGTCGACCTGGTCCGTGGTTATCATCAAGTTCCCGTGCACCCCTCAGACATCCCCAAGACAGCGGTGACTACCCCATTCGGCCTATTTGAATTCCTACGAATGCCATTTGGACTCAAAAACGCGGCCCAGTCCTTTCAGCGGCTGATGGATTCAGTGCTCCGTGGCCTTCCTTTCATCTTCGTCTATTTGGACGACATACTCATCGCCAGCGCCTCCGAGGAAGAACACCTGTCCCATCTTCATGCCCTCTTCACACGCCTCAGCCAGCATGGGCTGATCGTCAACCCGGCGAAGTGCCGGTTCGGGCTGACAGCCATTGATTTCCTCGGGCACCGCATCACTGGGGACGGGGCAGTCCCCCTGCCCTCAAAGGTGGAAGCGGTGGCGGCCTTTCCGCGCCCCCAAACAGCTCGTGCGCTCAGGGAGTTCATCGGGATGGTGACATTCTACCACCGCTTCATTCCCCGAGCCGCCTTTATCATCCGGCCACTGTACGAGGCGCTGAAAGGCATGTCCCCCAACCAGGCGGTCGACTGGACAGCAGAGCGGGACCGTGCGTTCACCGAGACTAAAGCTGCGCTCTCCCAGGCTACCCTGCTAGCGCATCCTTCACCTACAGCGCCTATTTCCATAACCACGGATGCATCGGACTATGCTGTTGGTGCGGTTCACGAACAGTGGGTGGGGGGGGCTTGGCAGCCTTTGGCCTTTTTCAGTCGCCAGCTTACACCCCGAGAGCGCAAGTATAGTACTTTTGACAGGGAACTCCTCGGTCTCTGGCTCGCCGTCCGGCATTTCCGTTTCCTGCTAGAGGGCCGCGGGTTTACTGCGTACGTGGACCACAAGCCCCTCACGTTTGCCATGTCCAAGACGGCCGAGCCATGGTCCGCTCGCCAGCAGCGACAACTCTCCTTCATTTCGGAATTCACTACCGACATCCAGCACGTCGCTGGTAAGTCTAACCAGGTAGCTGACTGCCTCTCTAGGGCGGTGATTGGAGCGGTCCACCTAGGCCTTGACTATGCACAGATGGCTGCTGACCAGGCCACGGACCCGAGCATCCTCCGTCTCCAGGCCTCCGACACGGGGCTCCGCCTGCAGGACGTTCCTTTCAGCGACACAGGTGTCACCCTCCTGTGTGACGTCTCCACAGGACAGCCCAGGCCCATCGTCCCGCACAGCTGGAGACGCCCCGTATTTGAAGCTGTGCACGGCCTCTCTCATCCAGGCGGTAAGCCATCCGTGCGCCTGACCTCTGCTAAGTTTGTGTGGGAGGGACTTAAGAGAGACGTGAAAGCGTGGGCCGACTCGTGTGTTGCCTGTCAGTGGGCTAAGATACACCGCCACATTAAGGCGCCCCTGGAACGCTTCGCAGTGCCGGAGAGACGATTTGACCATGTCCACGTCGACCTGGTTGGTCCCCTACCCCCCTCCCATGGGTTCACCTACCTCTTCACTGTGGTGGACAGGACTACGCGCTGGCCTGAAGCTGTTCCCCTGGCATCCACGACGTCTGCTGATGTGGCCCGGGCTTTTATTGGGTCGTGGGTCTCACGTTTCGGTACGCCTTCCGACCTTTCATCTGACCGCGGGCCACAGTTTACCTCAGAGCTATGGAATGCTGTGGGTGAGGCTCTGGGCGTCAAGCTTCATCGCACTACCGCCTACCACCCTCAGGCGAACGGCCTATGTGAGCGCTTCCACCGGTCCATGAAGGCTGCGCTTCGGGCTACTCTCAAGGACTGCAACTGGGTCGACAAGCTCCCATGGGTCATGCTGGGCCTGCGGACCGCCCCGAAGGAAGACCTACAAGCCTCCTCTGCGGAGCTGGTGTACGGCACGCCGCTGCGAGTCCCAGGCGATTTCATGCCCAATGCAACGCGTCCCTGGTCAGCTGTGGACCAACGAGCCTCCTTGCTGGACGGGGTCAGAGCTTTCACACCCGTCCCTACCGCCCAACACGGCGCTCCGGTGTCCCAGGTGCCCCCAGGTCTGCAGTCAGCGGACTACGTGTTCATCCGTCATGACGCACACCGCCCCCCTCTGCAGCCCCCTTATGACGGCCCCTTCCGCGTCCTGGAACGGGGAACTAAGCACCTGGTGGTGGATTTTGGGGGCACGGCCGAGCATGTTTCAGTGGACCGAGTTAAACCCGCACACCTGGACTTGACGCAGCCGTTGGAGTTAGCCCAACCTCCTCGTCGCGGTCTTCCCCCGGCTCCGCCTCCTCCCCCCGTGGAGGCCCGAGCTGCCTCTTCTGCTCCTCAGGCCGACCTCCACAGGCCCGCGTCAATGCCTCCCAGAGACACTCCGGCCCCTGTTATCCGGAGCCGCCTCGGACGGCCTGTTGTCCCCCCGCGCCTGCCTGACTTCGATTACTAGGGCGAATTCTGGGGGTGCTCATGTGGTGGACACGTATTGGGGACAGAATTCAACCCAGGAACTAAGGGTTAAGTCATGGTTGCCCTGGCAGGTTAACGCAGGGTTAAGTTATGGTTGTCCAGCCAGTTTTCTGATTATTCTTGCCACCTCCGCTCAGTCGAGCTGTGGTTTTGTTCTCTCTCTGATTTACCGTGGATTAAAGAAAGTTGCCTACACGGCTAAAGTGTGAACCTACGGTCTTCTCCGTTCCTTCGGCTCTACATTATAATAGTTATACATTCTGTTAATAGTGTAACGTGCATGGATAAGAAGACTCGCTGGCCGCTGGCTGGCGGGTCGGACCCTTTAGTCGACTGGTTAACGTTGTCGCTTGCGGAGCGGGAGACACGGGTTCGCGTCCCGGCTGTCTCCCAGTCTGCCCCCCGAATTCGCTATATTGGTGTCAGAAGTGGGACGGAGCGACCGTAAGGCCATCGGAAGCGTATGCTCCCTGAGGCGTGAGATAGCTGATATGCTTAAGCGCGGGGACGCGCTTCCCGAAGGAGGGGGGTAGTGTAACGTGCATGGATAAGAAGACACGCTGGCCGCTGGCTGGCGGGTCTGACCCTTTAGTCGAGTGGTTAGCGATGCCTCCTGCGGCGCGGGCGATACGGGTTCGCTTCCCGGCCGCGGCAGGTCCTGTGGTTGCGTTGTCCCCCGAACTCGCTACAATAGTTTCATATCAAATTAGAAAAAAAAATAATACCCAAACAGGATTTCCATTCGGGCACAAAGGTCTTCTTTCCTCAGATTGTGGGCAGCAGATTCCTGAGGAGGGGAACCATTTCATCCTGTGGGTGTGCATAATTTTTAAAAAATAGTTTGTAAAAACTATATGAAACATCTTTACATCCTTTGGTATCATAAGCACTGTGAAAATATCTAACTTGTGAATTGTCACAACATGTAGTATGCGCCCATATTTTCAGGTATTTGATGGTTCATCGAGGCAGATCTGAGTGTATGACTCCAAGGGCTGGCACAAAGAGATTCCGACAGGAGACCTGGATTTGCTGTGGTACGTCAAAACACTCTACAAGCAAAACCCTGAATTTGGATGGGGGATGGGGTTGTGGTTTCGGTAAATTAACAGGTATCTCTTTGATTGCAGCGACGGCGCCTTCAAAGACATCTGGGACTTGAGGAAGTGGACTGTGAGCTACCCATCACAATGGCTGCAGACAGATTCCCAGAACTTAAGCATATCAGCTCCTTCACGCCTCAGGGAACCTACGCTTCCGATGGCCTTACGGTCGCTCCATCCCGCTTCTGACAACGATGTAGCGAATTCGGGGGACAACGCAACCACAGGAACTGCCGCGGCCGGGACGCGAATCCGTATCGCCCGCACCGCAGCAGGCATCGTTAACCGCTCGACTAAAGGGTCAGACCCGCCAGCCAGCGACCAGCGTGTCTTCTTATTCATGCACGTTACAATATTTTCATTATCTATGAAAAATAAAATATAATATTGTAACCGGTTATTTTCTTGCCCGGTGCGGGATTCGATACGGGGTGTACTGCACCACAAGGCGACGTCACTAACCGCTCGGCTAAAAGACCAGTTTACAATAGTAACGTTAATTTGCCACAATGGCAAAACGGACAGAACGTTAGCTACCTAAAATGCGACAAGGGGGCCTTAGCCGGGAAAACATTTAATCCGAGAAGATCGTGCCTTGACAAACCGGTGTGTTGGGTAAGAATCACATTCGCCACCTTCGTTGGGTTTGCACGAATAGGAATGAGTCATACTTATGTTCCTCTTTTCTCTTTAAGTGTTAGTTTCCATTTCTATCGTCGGTTCTTCCACAATTCCGCGAGGTTTGCTTTTGGTCTTCAATTTTTTAAGCGAATGCTTGCTTCAAAAAGTTAGCGCCAAGACGTATTACAAGAGGAGGGGGAAAATAATACAGTTGGTAGCCGGTAACTGGTAACTTTGGTACTTAAGTTGACATTTAAGTTAAGATAGTTGCAACTTAAATAATCTTTAACCAAGATATTACTGAGGGAAAACCCGAAGTATCACTCATCAGCTGAACTCCATACCAGCGCTCACACCAGCGCCCTCTTCCTTAACATTATAAAACAGCGGTCGGGAACCTATGGCTCGCGAGCCATATATGGCTCTTCCGGTGACGGCATATGGCTCCCAGACAATTTTGAGTTAAAATGTAAAAAAAAAATCAGTTTGGAACAGATTTTAAAATACTTGTGATATTTCTTAATAATACTGTGTCATTTTAAAGTAAACAGAAATTAGTTTTGAAGATAAATTTCACGGGTCACGGGTCACCCGTGGGTCGGGTCGGGAACCAATGGCTCGCGAGCATGTCCGGGTCATTGTAAAGGTGAAGAATCAATTTTATCAGATAGCCAACTAGTTTATCCGCTTCAACCCTTGTAACGGAAAAGATGGCGAAAAGAAAAAAAGACGATGATTACCGTGCATTCCAGGCTGCGTGGACAGAGGAATTTACATTTGTGGAGAGAGCAGGATCTGCGGTATGTCTAATATGCAATGATAAAATTGCATCGATGAAACGGTCAAATATAAAGCGGCACTTCGATACGCACCTGTCATGTACCGGTTTGGCATGTAAGGGCACCCGTATGTATGTGACGTCACCTGTTGACGTGAGGAGAAGCGCGAGGAATATTGTTCGGGCAGTCTTGCAATACGGTGGAATAAAGCAAGCCACGTTAGGCATTGTGTAATAACGGTGTGCCTAATCATTTTGTGGTGGACACGTATTGGGGACAGAATTCAACCCAGGAACTAAGGGTTAAGTCATGGTTGCCCTGGCAGGTTAACGCAGGGTTAAGTTATGGTTGTCCAGCCAGTTTTCTGGTTATTCTTGCCACCTCCGCTCAGTCGAGCTGTGGTTTTGTTGTCTCTCTGATTTACCGTGGATTAAAGAAAGTTGCCTACACGGCTTAAGTGTGAACCTACGGTCTTCTCCGTTCCTTCGGCTCTACAATTTATTATTAATGACACCTAAATAAGCATATAGGTGGGAATAACGGATCAGAACAATGGCGACGAGTGATGTACCGAGCCTAAACTAAGTGATGAGCTAAAGTTCGTAACGTTTAGTTAGATCTGAAGTGTAGCTAACAGTTGTAGCTAGCTAGCGCGGCAACATGGAAAAGACAGCATGCGTACCGGCGTTTGATTGCTACTCCGACCCGGCGACTTTGGGGCCGCGGTGGACAAGATGGCTAATGTCATTTGAACTGTTTGCTGATGGGAAAGGTCTGATCATCGATGATAACACCGAGGATGCAGTGAAGCAGCGCCGGAGAGCACTTCTTTTGCATCACGCAGGTCCAGACACACAGGACATCTTTTCAACTTTGGACGCCACCGGAGAGGTGACTGATTATGATGCCGCTGTTGCAGCTTTGAACAGATATTTCGTGCCTCAAGTAAATGCTACATTCGCCCGCCAGACATTTCAGAAAATCTCCCAGAATCAGGGGGAGACAGTACAACAATTCGCTACACGCTTGAGACGTGCGGCAAAAGACTGCGGTTTTGGTGGAGACACAGACGATCAGATTAGAGACGCAATTGTAAGCAAATGCACGTCAAGTTATGTTCGCCGTAGACTCCTCGAGGAGCGTGGTTTGGTGCTTGCTCGCGCTCTCGAGTTGGCGGCACAGTGTGAACAAATTGAAGAACAAATGGCGGAGATGTCTGTGAGGGAGGGGAAAGCAGAGGCGACTGTGAGTCGTGTCTCACAGAAAGGAGGGAAATGTCAGAAAAGAGGACAAGGGAGACCGGGCGCGGATAGAGGAAAAACGGACAAAATGGACAAAACGTGTTTTAGATGTGGACATTCAGACCACTTTGGGAAAGACCCCAATTGTCCCGCGCGCGGCCAAACGCGTCGCAAATGCAATGGTAGAGACTATTTCGCAAAGCAATGCAAAACAAAAGGTGCAACAGGAAAGGAAAAAGTGCATAAAATAGAGATAGAAGAACATGATTATGCCTTTGTATTGAGTGATACAAACAAGTCAGATAGGCTCAACATAAATGTGGGAGGAGTTAGCTTGAAGATGCTTGTCGACTCCGGGGCTACTTGCAATGTGATAGACGAAAAGACCTGGGAGGGTTTAAAGTCAGAGAAAATTAGGTGCCACTCATATGTCCCAAAGCCGGAAAGGAAACTATTTTCTTATTCATCTAACCAACCTCTACCCATTAAAGGGGCGTTCACATGCAAAGTAAAAATAGGAGAACGCTGTGAACAAGCAGAATTCATAGTAATCAGAGGTGATGGAGAACCACTACTAGGAAAAGAGTTGGCCATGAAACTAGGTGTACTGAAATAGGTGCCAACATATCAGCCGTCAGAGACATGAACCAATCACTTCAGCAGCAGTACCCGACTGTATTTCAGGGGGTAGGGAAGCTGAAAACAAAACAGATAAAGCTACACATAGACCCAGAGGTGACACCAGTAGGACAGCCACTCAGGCGTATACCCTTCAACCTACGGGCGCCTGTGGAGGCCAAGATAAAAGACACTCCGTTTGAATTCGGTCCAGAACAGAAACAAGCGTTTGAGGTGCTGAAAGAGGGCTTAGCCAAAGCAGGGACACTAGCCTACTTTAACAAAGATGCACCGACCAAAATCATTGCAGATGCTAGTCCAGTGGGATTAGGAGCAGTGTTAGTACAGACCCAGAATGGAGAAAATGTTCCCATTTGTTACGTCAGTCGTGGTCTAACCGACTGTGAACGCAGGTATTCTCAGACAGAGAAAGAGGCCTTAGGTCTGGTATGGGCGTGTGAAAGGTTACACCCATACATCTATGGTAGACGATTTGACTTGGTTACAGACCACAAACCTCTTGAATCTATCTACAGCCCACGCTCGAAACCATGCGCTCGTATAGAGCGATGGGTCCTAAGGTTACAGCCTTATGATTTTAAAGTAGTACATATCTTGGGCAAAAAGAACATAGCAGACCCACTATCACGTCTGCTGGGGAACAGCGCACTGAAACAGAAACATGCACACGGATCCGACGAGTATGTGAGATTCGTTGCAGTGAGTGCCACACCCAGAGCATTGACAACCCACGAGGGGGAGGAGGCATCAGCCCACGACGAGGAGCTGATCGAGGTGCGTAAAGCTATTGAGAGTGGACACTGAGAAGTGCGCAGCATATGCCGCGGTGGCTAGTGAGTTATGTGTAATAGGACAGTTGGTTCTACGTGGAACGCGTATTGTGCTGCCACAAGTACTGCGGGCACGCGCTCTCTCACTAGCACACGAAGGACACTTAGGAATTGTCGGAACTAAACAGCACCTCAGGAGCAAAGTCTGGTGGCCAACAATGGACAGAGCAGCCGAGAGACATTGTAGGTCATGCCACGGATGCCAAGTTGTTGCTCGGCCAGACGCACCGGAACCGTTAAGACCAACAGAGTTACCAGAGGGGCCCTGGCAAGATATTGCCATTGACTTACTCGGACCCTTGCCGACAGGTGACTCGATTCTAGTTGTAGTTGATTACTACAACCGCTACTATGAGTATGACGTGTTAAAGTCCACAACCACGTCAACAGTGATAGACAGTCTAGAGACAATCTTCAGTCGACATGGACTTCCCGTCACACTGAGGTCGGACCAGGGTCCTCAGTTCAAATCAGAGGAGTTCAGTGAGTACTGTGACACCAACGGAATCAAGCATGTGAAAACAACGCCACGATGGGCGCAGGCGAACGGCGAGGTAGAACGTCAAAACGCCTCGCTGATGAAGAGGATTCGCATCGCTGTTTCAGATGGACTCAATTGGAAGCGAGAACTTAGAAAGTATGTGACAGTATACCGGAGCATCGATCACGCGACCACAGGGAAGAGTCCCGCGGAGTTGCTCTTCAAAAGAAAGGCGAGGGGGAAGCTGCCAAGCATCACAGCAGCACACGCTGATCTGGAGGTAAGAGACAGAGATGCAGAACAGAAAGGACAATCAAAGATCTATGCAGACGAACGGCGTCACGCCAGGTACTCGGATGTCAATGTCGGTGACACGGTCCTGGTGAGACAAGAAAAGACTGATAAACTGACAACACTATTCAACACAACGCCACACAAGGTGGTGAGCAAATCAGGAAACCAAGTTGTCGTCGAATCTCTGGTGAAGCGATACACCAGTACTCAGGAGACACCTGCCGGAGCAGAAGCATCACAGGATGCCGAGGACTGCACATCAAACAGAGAGACACTGGGTGCTCAAAACGCAGAGCGGAGGAACACCAGCAATGACACCTTGGGGGCAGACAGGCCTCCAAGAGAGAGACGCTTGCCATCGAGGCTGGCAGATTATGATTTGACATAGACTGGAGAAATGTAAAAAAAAAACTGTTGGGTCATGTTCAGTGACGATTGTTGTTTGATGATGCAAATGTGAAATTAACATGTTAAAAGGTCTTATATGTTTACGGACTGTTCATAAGTGAATATGTGTTAATGGAGAATTAATACATGGTTCTAATTAAGGTGAAAGCATACAGAATATGCGGTATGTGTTTTGGTTAGGAATGTTTTGATACTGTCATTATATGGGTTCATATTTTTTAATTGAAAATAACCTGAAGTTTATTTCCCAGAAAAGGAGGGATGTCATGTACCGGTTTGGCATGTAAGGGCACCCGTATGTATGTGACGTCACCTGTTGACGTGGGGAGAAGCGCGAGGAATATTGTTCGGGCAGTCTTGCAATACAGTGGAATAAAGCAAGCCACGTTAGGCATTGTGTAATAACGGTGTGCCTAATCATTTATTATTAATGACACCTAAATAAGCATATAGGTGGGAATAACGGATCAGAAAAGCACCATGCTTCATTTGCATCGAAATATCCAGCGGGGGACAGCAGGAAAAGGGCATGCGAGGAGCTACAGCGGAGAGTGCAGACGAGTCAGCAGCAACTACGTGTGTGGACCAATAGTCCATGGGCCAGACGATATTTCGGTACACTCAAGGTGGCAAAACTTACTTATAATTTTTGAAAGGATCCATGTCTGTAGATGATATTTTGGTATGATAACCATTCCTGAGTGGCAGCTGTATCACAGTTATCAGCTCATGAAGTTAACCCCCCGCTAAACTAAATTGCATTTTAGACGCTGGTGCATATCCTGGTTTAGCCTCATGGTCAGGACATTTTTCAATGTTCTATAATATTGTCTTTGGTATCATTTTAAAGGGGACCTTCTTAGCTTTCATTCAAGCCCTGTTGTGGATATTTCTCACAAATATAGAGGTCACTTGAGCTCTTCAACCCGTCAATAACACACATCTTTCTGCAATTTTCGCCTAAACTATATACTTTCTTTTAGCCCTGTGGCATCTAGGAATATCAGGGACACAAAACACAAAAACTGGAATACTCACAGGACTGTAAAGATTCAGAAAATGTATAATATACCCATACTATTTCATTGTGTGAGGTGATTGAGAGCCTTAAATGAGAACTAGACCAAAGCCAGTTAGGTCACAAAACTGGTCTCTATACATTTGTTTAAATACACAATCAAAATACATGATAAAAAGGAATACCATAGTGAGGTAATGAACTATTTTAATATTTTAAACAACATTGACATTTACATGTACTTAGTCAATGATACATGTAATCCCATATCATTAGTGGGTATATGTAATGGTAATGGGTAGGGTAATGGGTATATGTGAATATGGTTACATTATTGTTATCAAGCTCTGGGTAGCCAAGTCCAGAATCAACATCCTGTGCATCAATAGACTACTACCACAGTAATACCATCAGAATCATCACACTGTCATTCATCAAACTGCTCGTTTCTCTCATCATCTGACTCCCCAAGTTCAAAGTCCAGTTCTGGACCATCCTGCTGTTTTTGGTTACTGCAGGTCTGTAACCTGCAGATGTCTGTGCATGGAAGTCCATTTGACAGGCACATGCAGCTTGGCATTTTGCATGAATGCACACACTTGCATGTTAGCGTTTCCAAGACCACATCTGGTGCAGGTGGGGAGCGCATCCAGTAAATGGCCAGCTTGCCTTCATCGTCTGTCCATCCATACTCAGTAGGGCTTGGCACCACAGGGTTAGCCTGCAGACAGCACTTCCATATTGCTGCCTGATAGTTGGCTCGTTGAACATGCATAAAGAGACAGTCTCTACATGGTGGCAGCTGGCTGGACTCAACCTCTCCCCTTTTGGTGCAGAAGAGCTGGTAACGCAGTTTGTTCACCTCAGCAGTGCTGCTATTAGCAACATACATCCGACAGGTGAACTGCTCAATTTTCTGGAACAGCTCATCACTCACATTCCATGTCTGTCCCAGTTGACTAAAAGTCTCTTGGCAGGAAGTGTGCTTTCTCACTATCTTCAGGGCATTCAGCTTCCCTCGACCAGCGAATGCACTGACAGTGTCGCAGCCTGTGAAGGCATGTAAGCCAATTAGGCTGTCACAGATGCTGTCTCCAAGTGAACTTGCCAGTTTGGTGATGTCGACAAACCGTGTGCGGTTCTGAGTCCCACACTTCTGGTAGATGGGACAGGTGATGTCCTTCTGGAAGCCAAGACAAAGCACCATGACATCAGTGTCCTCAGCTGTGATGATAACTGACTTTGAGCCCGCATTTGCTGCATGCAATGCATGCGGGAGCAGACGGGTGTCAGCTTCTTCATGTGTGGAGTGCAGTTCTGCTGCTTCCTCACACCCATCTTCTGTCAACTTGTAGCAGGTTTCCTCACAGGTCATGTACAACACCTTGCCATGCAGCATAGCTCTGTATCGTGGGAGTTTCCACTCTTCCACCAGAAACTTGATGAGACTGGTCTTGTTGGAGGAACTGCACAGAAATTTTCTCCACTGCTGGACGTGGTGTCCCCCTGCAAGATTCTTGTACTGGAGAGTGATGTCTCCACCCCGGTTCAGTCGTTCAGCATCTTTGATCGAAGTCTGGTGATAGACATCAAAAACAACATCAATCCTCCCACTCTGTGCTCCCTCATGGAGGACCTGGGTCAAGGCTGACTCTGCCACCTGTGCAAAGGTTTTGTTGTTGCCATTCATTTTTTGGACCAGGCTCATCCCATCAATGATGGAAGTAGATGGGATTGGGATGTCTTCTGCAGGAGATACATTCTTTTCAAGCTCTCTGGCAAGTGCAGCCTTGTTTGTTTTTCGTAAGGACCCATCAGCATTTGCCAGTGCCCATGGTAGTGTGCCCAATGGGTAGGCAAGGACATCCTTCAGTTTCACCTTCCTGCTTTCAGCCACCAGGATCATGTGACTGAAAAGGTTTCTATCTGCCTTCAGAACCACATCCTGTGCTTTCTTTCCATGAGCTTGTTTTGTGCTGACATTGGAGAATGTTTTCAGACTTTGCTTGGTCATCTTGTCGTGGAATTTCACAGGTGGTGAGTCTGCATCTAACCTTGTTTGCTGGAATGCTTGGTAGGCCTCTTCTCCTTTCTCAAGAGCTCTCAAGAGATCTATGGTCACATCAGGTGGAGCCATGTTGCCAGTGGAGAGGCTAACCAAATCAATCTCATCAGGGGACATCGGATTGAGCCAGTTATTCTCCATAAGGTCCATGAGAGACTGGACATCTGCTTCATCTCTCTTGATCCTTGGACTCTGTAGATCTGGATGAGACCATTTGCACCTGCCTTGACCTGTCAGGTCTCTCAGCTGTCTGAGGTACATGCTTCTATACTCAGCTGTGAGATAATATTTGGTCACAGCTCCTGGCTTCAAGCTGAATCCCTTTGTCCCTCCAGCTGTTTGGGTGTCTTTGTTCACCGTTTCTTCTATAGCTTGGTCAACAGGGATTCGGCCAAAGGGATTGGTGGAGCCCAGTTGGACTGAGAAGCCTCCTTCCATGAATTCTGTGTACACATCTGGGTGTGTGATGGGCAGCTCAGACATCTGGGCGTAGTAGTAGGGGAGGTAGCGTGCATAATTCATCCTGTCATAAGCAAAGCACCATGGGATCATTGCTCGAATGCTAGCCAAGTGTAGCATCCAGTCTCCCTCTCTGGATGCTCGGACGAGCCCCAACAAGATTTCAACCATGTCCAAATAGGACATCCAGAAGTTCGAGAGGCTGCCATTTCCACCTCTAAGGAACTCACGGTAGACTTCAAATAGATCCATGATGCGTGTACAGGAGCTGTTCTCGAGGACCTCCTTCAAAGCATGTTGTGAGACTTCTTTCCCAAGGCTGTCAATGGTCTTCAGTGTCTCATTCAGGTGAACCATGTCATTCCTGTGAGTTTCTTCCAACCAGGACAGGAAACCATTCAAGGTCAGTCGCATGAGAGCCTCATACAGGAGCTTGTGTAGTCGCACTGCCCTGTTGTACTTGCGGCCATCCATAACACCAGCAATTGAGCCTTCTGCAATCATGCCAGACTCAATGCAGAGGTCTTTGAGTCCAGCATCTTGGAAACGCTTTCCTATTATTGCCAGCAGTGTGCAGATGGTGTGGAATACCCCAAGCCTAACGATGATATCATGGAACTTGTCATGGTGTTTCCATGTGATTTCGACAGCCTTCGCATACAGGGCTTGGTCAAAGACACAGACAATCTTCCTCAGGCCTAAGCACTGCATGATGCTCAGTGACTGGTTAAGCACCTCGTTGACAGTAGACATTTGTGTCGCTGGAGCATTGATGGTAGGCAGATAGCCTATATTGTCGGGGATGACCGTCATCTCTCCTCGAGTCAGGATGTTGAAGCCTGTCCAGCTGCTGACTGACTGTTCTTCTTGTTGTGACATGCGTGCTAGGACCCAAAGAAGGTTTTTCTCTCTGGCAAGCTTAGTATTGGCTGCAGTATCGGCATCTGACTTTTTGCTTTGTGGTGGCCCTACCCGTTGTCCAGCATTGTAAGTTGGTAACATTGGTGGGGGTCCATCAATGCTTCTCTTCTTTGTTTTGGGAACAGTGGGCATGGGTTGGACAGGAAGTGGGTTGACTGGCTTTGCTTGCACAGCAATCCCATTGACTCTGTGAGATGTTCCCTCACCACTGACAGTTTCTTCAAGACGGTCGATATTGTCCCAGGCTAAAGTTGTGAATATGCCAGGATGGATGTTAGCTGGAAGGGCAATGCCACTCCCTGATGATGAGAGTTTCTGGAGACACAGGGCAGTGTTGATCTCTTCCATCTGTGAATAGGACACACTGTGACCAAGTCAGTTGAGGATGTTTATCAACTCTACATTTCCTGTCAACGTTTTGACACTGAATGGCAGAACAATGTGCTTGGAAGGCTTGATATTTCCACATGTCACTGCATATACTATGTCATGGCCAAATGACTGCAGAAGGCACTGCACTCTCTGGGATGCATGATCAGGATCATTTGAGCCTGTGAGTAGAGAGTACAGGAAGATAATGAGCGACTCTGGAATGGTAGGACATTCTGCTTCTGGTTTGACTTCAGGCGGCCAGGTTTGAGGAACATCTTGACTTTTAATGTCTGCTCTCAATTTGATGGCTGCTTTGGCTATAACATCTTGTGCACTGACGCTTTTCAGGGTCTGCAGCTCCCTTTTGAGAGACTGATTTTCTTTGGCAAGTTCCCTCATGGACAAGTTATCGGGATAGAGGAGGAATTTTCCTTTCTCATCAGGGAATATCTGCAAGGCTCCAGCAAACTCACTCTCCAGGTTTCGCCTTATGTGCTTCTTGGTTGATTCCTTGACTTGGGCAATGCCTTGGGAGTTCATTGAAGCTACCAGTCTAGAAGAGAGATCAGTCATTGTCATCACTTGAGGATTGCCAAAAAGCTCCATCCTGATGAAGAGGAACAGCTCATTGTATGCCTTATTCACAGCAGCTTCATACTGGGCTGCAGCATCATCATCTTCATTGCTGGCAACCTCTCCTTTGGAAACCTCTTCTTTGGTGTAAAGTCTATAGCATGACCTGTGGTAGTGCCCTTCAGCTGCTACAAGGTCTCTACTCACAATGGCAAGGATTCTGCTGTCCCTTTTCTTTGTGGCTGCACTCCTGATCTTTGCATCAGCTCGCAGTTCTCGACACTGCACCAGTACTTCTCTCGTATTCTGTCTCTTGGAATATTTGCTGTTTTTCTGACAAAATATGCACTCTGCATCATAAGTCCTAGATGTACTTGGAGCATGTCGAGCTACTCTCTTAGATTGTTTCTCTTCAGCAGAGACACACCTTTTCTTTTCTTTTGCAAGGAGGCCATCAAGAATTTGCTTCATAGTGAAGATACTGCGACACTTTCTGTGGTAGTAGATTGCTGGAATCTGTCCCTCAGGAATGTCTTTTGCCAGTTTCAAAACTGGTGCATGATTTCGTATCTGAGCTGCCCTGAGCAGAGTTCTCCATGAGTCGACACTTTGTAGTGAAACCAGCTTATCTGTATCATCAGAACAGTGGATCATGCACTCCACCCGTGGGCGCTTTGGTATTGGGTAAAAACTTGCTTGTTCACCAGTGGCCATATTCAGTCAGTTTTCACCTGCCACATACAAACAAATACATGTAACTTAGGTGTATGAACACTACTAAAACAAAGTTTACTTTGCTTCACCAGCGTCATATTACCATTATTTATCTTACATAGCCACAAATAGATACATTACCTAGTTGCTATGCAACAGCTGTATTTTGTCCACATGAGGCCGCTAAAATCAACACAAGATGAAAGTTCCTCGTAGCCACTTTAACTAATCATATTAACATATACATTAAAAGAACATGCTAACATTATGGGAAATTAGCTTACAATCTTCTCCAGAGTGAGACAAGAAGATAGATACCAGTTTCCTCTATATGTGTTTAGTAGAAAGCTATCTGGCTGCACGTTAGCCTAGCTTAGCACAATGAATGGAAGTACACAGTACTGGTTATCCTTGGTTGTTGGCCAACTAAGAACTGTCCCAGAGTTTAAGCTAGGCTAATCAGTACCAGGGGTGTTGAATTGCTATATTTGTAAAAATCTGGGCAAATACACAATCGTGAGAGGCACAGAAACAGGTTTCCTGAAAGAAAAATGAAATAGCTGCTCATTTGGAAAGGTTATCATGTATTATTTTACTTCTGTTAGTGTACCAAATAAAATGGCATCAGTGAAGTTGTGTCACCTTGGGTGATATCGATATCTGGTCTGATCCATGGACTAACTGGCTTTGGTCTAGTTAGTTTCTTAGTAATAATGCCCTTCTAATTTAAGGTTCACAATCACCTCACACAATGAAATAGTATGGGTATATTATACATTTCCTGAATCTTTACAGTCCTGTGAGTATTCCAGTTTTTGTGTTTTGTGTCCCTGATATTCCTAGATGCCACAGGGCTAAAAGAAAGTATATAGTTTAGGCGAACATTGCAGAAAGATGTGTGTTATTGACGGGTTGAAGAGCTCAAGTGACCTCTATATTTGTGAGAAATATCCACAACAGGGCTTGAATGAAAGCTAAGAAGGTCCCCTTTAAAATGATATCAAAGACAATATTATAGAACATTGAAAAATGTCCTGACCATGAGGCTAAACCAGGATATGCACCAGCGTCTAAAATGCAATTTACTTTAGGGGGTGGTTAACTTCATGAGCTGATAACTGTGATACAGCTGCCACTCAGGAATGGTTATCATACCAAAATATCATCTACAGACATGGATCCTTTCAAAAATTATAAGTAAGTTTTGCCACCTTGAGTGTACCGAAATAGGAAATTTTGGGCTCTGGGCCATGGACTACAAGCAAGGTGACGGGAATTCCGCTAGCTTTGCGGGTGCTTTGGCAATAGTAAGGAATGGAAAGTCATTCACAGATGGCGAGTATGCCAAAACATTCATGCTTGATGTGGCCAATGAACTGTTTGCTGACTTCCCAAATAAAGACAAGATAATCAAACGAATAAAAGACATGCCCCTGTCAGCAAGAACTGTGTACGATCGTAGCATCATGATGGCAAATCAAGTCGAGGAAACACAAATTAAGGACATAAACGCCGGGACATACTTTTCTCTCGCGTTAGATGAGTCAACAGACGTTAGCCATCTATCTCAGTGCAGTATAATTGCCAGGTATGCTGCAGGTGACACACTGCGTGAGGAAAGCTTGGCTGTTTTGCCAATGAAAGGGACAACAAGAGGAGAGGATTTATTCACGTCTTTCATGGAGTTTGCTAAAGAAAAAAAACTACCCATGGATAAACCTATTTCTGTCTGTACTGATGGTGCACGCTGTATGTTGGGGAAGAACAAAGGATTTGTAGCACTTCTCCGTGAACATGAAAAGAGAGCCATCCTAAGTTTTCATTGCATCCTGCACCAGGAGGCACTTTGCGCTCAGACGTGTGGCCAGGAGCTTGGTGAGGTGATGTCGCTGGTCATTCGAGTGGTCAACTTTATTGTTGCCCGAGCTTTAATTGATCGCCAGTTTAAAGCTCTGTTGGAAGAAGTTGGGAATCATTATCCCGGTCTGCTTTTACACAGCAACGTGCGTTGGTTGTCAAGGGGGAAGGTGCTCAGCCGTTTTGCAGCTTGCCTGAGTGAAATCCGGACTTTTCTTGAAATGAAAGGCGTCAAGCATCCTGAGCTAGACAACACTGACTGGCTCCTGCAGTTTCACTATCTCGTGGACATAACTGGCCATCTGAACCAGCTCAATGTGAAAATGCAAGGTATTGGAAATACAATCTCATCCCTTCAACAAGCAGTGTTTGCATTTGAAAGCAAGCTGGAAGTCTTTCTCAGGGACATTGAAACAGGTCGTCTTCTGCACTTTGAAAGACTGCAACAATTTAGAGGTGCATGCTTAGCAAGTGACTCCACTCAACATCTGGATCTCCAGCAGCTAGCTGGCTTTACGTCCAATATCCTGCAGTCATTCAAAGCACGTTTTGGAGAATTTCGTGCGCGCACTGGTCTTTTCAAGTTCATCACTCACCCACATGAGTGTGCAGTGGACAAAATCGACCTGACATGCATCCCCGGGGTCTCTATCGGAGACTTTGAGCTGGAAGTTGCTGACCTGAAGGCATCAGACATGTGGATGAGTAAGTTCAAGTTACTTAATGGAGAGTTGGAAAGTCTTGCGCGACAGCGAGCAGAGCTGGCGAGGGAACACAAGTAGACAGAAATGAAAAATCTTCAACCTGAAGACCAGCTGATTCTTAAAACTTGGAACGAGCTTCCTGTGACATACCACACAATGCAGCCTGTGAGTATTGCCGTA
Organism: Lampris incognitus; assembly: GCF_029633865.1. NCBI lineage: Eukaryota > Metazoa > Chordata > Actinopteri > Lampriformes > Lampridae > Lampris > Lampris incognitus. Next base: position 64,027,998 of record NC_079213.1, read on the forward strand.
TTGACCATGTTTGGCTCTACATATGCATTGTAACAATAGGAACTATTGTTAGGAACCATTGTTTAGTTCCTTGTTTACACAGGGGTCGTTTAGGTTGTTGCACCTGAGTTTTGCGCGCACAGGGCTTGCGGATGTCCGCTTTTAGTCTGGCGGAGTCCGCTCTGCGTACATTCCGCCCGAGTATGTTTGGGCCTTTAAGTATTCACTGGTGTGGGCCCACTTAATAGAAATAAAAACAAAAGCCAGCAATAAACAAATAAACAACCCCGTTGCAGGCCCGATGGGAGCTGGGTTTGAGCACGGTAACCGTGGGTGACTCACCCCTGATTAAAAGTCAAAGGTCTCTGCCCTTTAATGTCCGGTCTCACGTCATCTGTTCCGGCGATGACTATGGTGAAGGAAAATCCCCCTCGGTCCTAGAGGTGATGAAGAGGGGAAACAGTGGAGCTCCCTCGTTGCCAGAGGTGCAGCCGTGCTTTCCCGGTCACACGGTGCGCTGTCTGGTGACGCTGTGTGCAGCCTCAATGTTCGCCCATGCAGGGTTAGCATACATTAGCAGGGGCGCTAAGTAGCCGCTAAGTAGCATGTGGCAGTATACACTTGGACGAGACATGTTAGCTGGCAGCTAAACATAATATCAGCAGTCAAAACTGTCAGCAAAAAACAACTTTAGGGCATAATACACTCAAACCCTCATGGCCGAGTGCCAGCAGGCTCTCGTCTTCCGCTCTGCTCTCCCCGCACGACCCGTTGGCCCCGCCCCCTAACTGTTGTGAGGCAACATACTTAAAGTGACATAGACTTTTGGTGTAGAAATTATGGCATGTCTACTGCTATGTACATATTAACTGAAACTTATCTGTGGTGTATTTACACCGGGGTTACACTTATATTACTGTTTTCCCATATCTTATTTATTACTGACGTTTCTCTGTTTTGTTCCTCACTTCATTCTAACTTAACAACAGCAGCATTGTAGTGATGTTGATGATGACATTTTCTTTGTTATCATTATTATCATCATAAGTAGTGATCGTAGTAGTAGTACATTTTATCATGACCACAGCAGATAATTCCTTTAAGACAGGATTTTAATATTTCAGATTGTGGAGAATCTGAAGACAACAGGGAACCAGCAGGCCTCTCCCTCTGCAGATGTGTCCTACGCTGGCCCCACAGATGTGGCCTGTGATTTCTGCACAGGGACTCAACCCCACAATGCGCTTATGACCTGTTCAGTGTGCCTGGCCTCCTACTGCTCCACTCACCTCCAGCCTCACTACACTGTTCCTGTGCTGAAGAAGCACAAGCTGGTCTCTGCCACGGCCCGACTGCAGGAGAAGATGTGCTCCAGTCATGACAAGCTGATGGAGGTGTACTGTCGTACAGACCAGCAGTGTATCTGCTATCTGTGCATCATGGATGAACATAAGGGACACGATACAGTGTCAGCTGCAGCAGAAAGGGCTGAGATACAGGTAGGACCACCACAACTTGTTGATCACCAACAAACAAGAGGCAGTCCTGTGAGGTTACATGCAGAATAGGTTTGGTTTGTATATGGAAAACATTCAGTTTCTCAACACAGAATATTCAGCACATCTAAAAGCCGAGGCTCCCTGTGTTACCTTAAAAACTACTTACCGACACAGAAATGCTTCCCTCTTTATTCTCCGTTTGCCCAGCTGCAATGTTTTGGTATGTTTTCTTCCAGAAACGGCTGGATGTTAGTCGCCAGAAAGCCCTGCAGAGTCCAGGAGAGAGAGAAGGAGATTAAGAAGCTGAGACAGGCTGTGGAGGATCTGAAGGTGAAGAAAATGGACTAAAGTGTGTGCTATTGTTTGTCTGGTAAATAGAGATGCACCGAAAATTCGGCCACCGAAAATTTTCGGCCGAAAATGGCCCAAAAGTGCATTTTCGGTTTTCGGCTGAAAGACCTAAATCACCGAAACAACAAGGCCGAAACAGAATTGTGATGACGCAAGCAAAAAGCGCAGCCAGCACACGGTTATCTGGATAAGAGCCAACATGTCTGCGGTGTGGACGTATTTCAATATCTCGGAGAAAGACCCACGGATAGCGATTTGCAAAACATGCAATGCTGAAATTTCAAGAGGGGGTGTGTCTGCAAAGAGTTTCTCCACGTCGGGTTTAATTTATCACCTGAAATCCAAACATCCCTATTGCCATTCTGAATATGAGAAGAATGCGGCGCAGAAAAGAAAAGTCAATCCGAGCACGCCCGCTCCGTCTGTAGCGGACTTATTTGAAAAGGCAAGAAAGTTTTCCAGTGATGGTGCTAAGGCAAAGAGCATAACACAAAAAATTATGGAGTTTATTGCCTTAGATGATCGGCCGTTCTCTGTCGTAGAAGATGTGGGATTTCGTAGGCTGATTGATCACATTGAGCCCCGTTATGCCATGCCAAGCAGACGGCATTTCTCAGACGTGTGTTTACCTGAGCTGTTTAATGTTGTTGCAACTCATGTCCATGAGCTTATAGCATCAGATATTACAGCTATCAGTTTCACGACCGACATATGGAGCTCAGACGTCAGCCTCACCAGTATGCTCAGTCTAACCGCACAGTGGATCGATACAGATTTCAAGCTGCAAAAGATTCTGCTCCATTCACAAGAGTTTAGAGGGTCACATACAGCAGCAGCCATTTCTGCTGCATTCGCCAATATGTTCGACACCTGGCATATCGACCGATCTAAAGTGCATGCCATAGTCAGTGACAATGCAAGAAATATGGCAAAGGCGATAGAAGACAGCCAGCTGAAAGTAATACGGTGCATGGCCCACACACTACATCTGGCTGTGAATGAGGGAGTGTTGTCTCAGCGCAGCGTAAAAGACGTATTGGCTATAGGCAGAATAATTGTTGGCCACTTTAAACATTCTCAGCTAGCCTATTCCCGCTTACAGTCTATGCAAGATCAGTTTTGAACACCAATAAAACGGTTTCAACAAGACGTGAGTACACGCTGGAACAGCACTTTTTACGTGCTGGAAAGCCTCTTTGCGCAAAAGCGAGTCTTGGCTGCACACAGCGTGGATCACGAGCTCCCCGCGACATTCACTTCACACCAGTGGGTCTTAATAGAGAACATTCTCTCTCTTCTTGCCCCCTTTGAGCAGTTAACTAAAGAGATCAGCTCCGCTGATGTATCTGTAGCAGACGTTATTCTGTTAATTGCGGCACTAAAGCGTCTTCTAAGCAAAGAGGTTGAGATGGACCACGGAGTGAAAACAATGAAAAGCACACTCTTAGAGTCTGTCAACACACGTTTCACTGAGATCTATTCGGATCCTCTGCACTTCATCGCGACTGTACTTGATCCGCGTTATAAGGATCATTACTTGCATGTGGGATTAAAGCAGCGCGCACGTTTAATGATCCAGGCCGTGATGGATGCGGACAACCCGCTTGGAGACGGACCAGCGCACAGCGCGGGAGGAGAGCAGAGTGCAGCAGGAGAGCAGAGCGCAGAAAAAAGGACTCGTCTCTGCACCAGATGAGGGGCATGCACCTTCCTTCTCTGATATGTTCAATAAGATCCTGCAACAGAGTGCCCCAAATAATAGGAAGGCTATTCTGTTCTGACTTACTATGTGTGACTATCAGATGATTTTATTTTTCTGCTAGACAGTTTTTATTTTATTTGATAAAAATGTTTACGTACTGGCCCTTTATCGTTCTCAAATATCAGGCAGACAACAAGCTCAACCGCTCAACAGTTGGATGGTTATCTGTCTGAAGTCCCCATCTCCAGAAGTGATAACCCTCTTGCCTACTGGAGAAATAACCATGGAAGCTTTCTTGACCTGGCAAAGATGGCACGCATGTACTTGTATGCTCCGTGCACAAGCACTGACAGCGAGAGACTGTTCAGTGCTGCAGCTCATGTTCTTGATGAGAAGAGGAACAGACTTCATTGTGATAAAGCAGAGAAGCTACTCTTCATCAAGAAAAACCTGCCACTTTACCTCAATAAGTAGAATGGGCGTGTGTCTATTGTTAAAATACTAGTTTTCCACTTTGCACATCCACAATTCTTGGTGCATTTGTTGTTGTTAAATGCCTACAGGCTATGGCAATCTTTGTTTTGATACTGTTATGCTCGCGCACCAGAACCTGACCCGTGTGGCGAAACCCAAGACAGACAGACACGAGATGACTTCTAAGTCTACAAAGGGGAGTTTTATTGTGGGAGGGAAATGTATGGTGAAAAAAGGCGTTCTGTTAGTGGGATGTGTGAATAAACTATGTGTGGTGTCCCGTGGTTTGCGTGTATAACTATGTGTGAGTGTTTTTAGCCAATGTGTGGTGCGGTATGTAAATGACCAGGAGGTGTTGAAGAAATGTGCGTGCACCTGGCGAGAAAGTCCAGTCCGTGATCCAAGAGGGGTTGTCCGAGAAAGTCCAGGTCCGAGAAGTCGAGTCCGAAAGGAGGGGTCCAGGTAGAGGGACAAGGGGGGGAGATCGCAGGAGAGGTCCGGGGAGAAACGTGAAGGTCGCTGGGGACGAGGGAGACGCGGGGAGCCGTGGAAATCGCGGAGGGAGAGTCTTGGGAGGAAACAGAGACACGAAGATAAGACACTGGGGAATAAACAGAATGCAAGGAACGCTGGAGGGCTTGTCAGAACTTCACCGCAGGGTTCAGTACGTCGAAGCACTGAGAGACTTCTTGTAGAAGGCTGCCTGATTGCCACAGGTGCGCCTGATGGATGATGGCAAACACCTGGTGCAGTGCAGCGCTCGTCTCCTCAGAGCGCGAGCCGAGCGCTCGGATGTTTCCGGCACGTCCGAGCTGGGGGAGTGGCTTGAACGTGCCGGGGAGGCAGCTCGGGGCGGTGTAACCACAACAGGACCCCCCCTCCTACGGGAGACACCGGGCGACCGTCCGATGGCGTTGGGGTGGGCCCGATAGAACTCCTCCAGGAGTGCGGGGTCGGCCAGGTAGGACCGGGGAACCCAGCTGCGGTCCTCGGGCCCATAGCCAACCCAGTCCACCAGGTATTGGTACCCACGCCCCCGGCGGCGTACGGCGAGCAGCTGGTCGACATCCCAGACCATGTCACCACCGTCGAGGACCCTGGGGGGTGGAGGAGCTTGAACAGGGGGAGACAGGGGGCTGGTGGCTACCGGTTTGAGGCGCGAGACATGGAAGACGGGATGGATCTTGAGTGAGGTAGGGAGATGGAGACGCACCGCCGAAGGGTTGACGATGCGGTCGATGGTGTAGGGACCGACGTAGCGGGGAGCCAGCTTCCGGTTGAGGGTAGGGAGGGGCAGGTCCCGGGCCAGGAGCCATACCCTCTGGCCAGGTCGATAAGCTGGGGCCGGCACTCTCCGCCGGTTGGCGCTGCGCCGGGCCCGCTCTGTAGCTCGCAACAGAGCGGCCCGGGCGGTCTTCCAAACGCGCCGGCATCGGCGGAGATGGGCCCTCGTGGACGGGACCGCTACCTCCAACTCCTGATGGGGGAACAGAGGGGGTTGATAGCCCAGGGAACACTCGAAGGGGGACAAACCGGTAGCCGAACTCTCCATGGAGTTGAGCGAGTACTCCACCCAGGGCAGGTACTTGCTCCAGGAGGCGGGGTTGCTGGTGGTAACGCAACGCAAAGCCGCCTCCAGGGCTTGATTGGCCCGCTCAGCCTGCCCATTGGTCTGGGGGGTGATACCCGGAGGAGAGGCTGACCGTGGCCCCAATCCCCTTACAGAAGGCCTGCCATACCTTCGAAGTGAACTGGGGACCACGGTCAGAGACAATGTCCAGGGGAATCCCATGAGGTCGGACGACGTGGGAGACGAGAAGGTCCGCCGTCTCGGCTGCAGAGGGGAGTTTGGTGAGGGCAACAAAATGGACGGCCTTGGAAAACCGGTCGACAATGGTCAGGATGGTGTCATTGCCTTGGGACACGGGGAGGCCAGTTACAAAGTCCAAGGCAATGTGGGACCAAGGTCGGCCGGGGACAGGAAGGGGGCGCAGGAGACCTGCTGGAGGGCGATGGAGAGCCTTGCTGCGGGCGCAGGTGGTGCAGGCTGCCACGAACTCTCTGGTGTCTGCCTCCATGGTGGGCCACCAGAAACCCCTGCGGATGAAGGCCGCCGTTCGGTAGACACCGGGGTGGCAGGCAAGATGGCTGGAGTGGCCCCACTCCAGCACCTGGGGCCGGACAGAGGGAGGCACAAATAGCCGGTTCCGGGGTCCATTGCCTGGGTCGGGATGGGAGCGCTGGGCCCTTCTCACCACTGATTCGATGGCCCAGGTGACGGCGCCCACCACCCGGGCCGGGGGAAGGATGGTGTCTGGGGCGTCAGGGGACCCCTCGGGAAACAGACGGGAGAGGGCGTCTGCCCTGACGTTCTTGGTGCCCGGGCGGTAGGTGAGGGTGAAGTCGAACCGGCTGAAGAAGAGAGCCCAGCGCGCCTGCCTGGGGTTGAGCCTCTTAGCCGTCCACACGTAGGTCAGGTTTTTGTGATCGGACCATACGATGAACGGCTGCCCTGCTCCCTCCAGCCAGTGTCTCCACTCCTCTAGGGCGGCGTGGACGGCCAGCAACTCCCTGTTGCCGATGTCATAATTCTTCTCCGCAGGACTGAAACGCCGGGAGAAGAAGGCGCACGGGTGGATCTTCTGGTCCTCCTCCGACCGCTGGGAGAGGACGGCTCCGATGCCCGTGTCCGATGCGTCCACCTCCACGATGAACTGTCTGCACGGGTCCGGGTGGGCGAGCACCGGAGCCGTTGTGAACAGCCTCTTCAGGGCCAAGAAGGCGGCTTCCGCCTCCGAGGTCCAGGAGAAGGGGCGGAGGTTGGAGGTGAGTGCAGTGAGGGGGGCGGCCACACGGCTGAACCCCCTGATGAAGCGCCGGTAGAAGTTTGCAAACCCCAGGAAGCGCTGGAGTTGCGTCCTGTTGGTGGGCCGTGCCCACTCCTCCACCGCTCGGGTCTTCCTGGGGTCAGTGCGGACGAGCCCCTTCTCCACGATGTGGCCAAGGAACTCCACGGAGGCGGAGTGGAACACGCACTTCTCGGCTTTCACGAAGAGCCTGTTCTCCAGCAGCCGTTGGAGGACCAGGCGGACATGCTGGTGGTATTCCTCCTCAGTCCTGGAGAACACGAGTATGTCATCCAGGTACACCACCGCGAACGTGTTCAGCATGTCCCGGAGCACGTCGTTGACCAATGCCTGGAAGACGGCCGGGGCGTTGGTGAGGCCGAAGGGCATAACGAGGTACTCGAAATGCCCTAGGTGGGTGTTGAAGGCCGTCTTCCATTCATCCCCTTCCCGGATGCGCACCAGGTGGTACGCGCTGCGCAGGTCCAGCTTCGTGAACACCGTGGCGTGAGTGAGTGGCTCGAACGTGGAACTCATAAGGGGGAGTGGGTATTTATTTTTCACCGTGATATTATTTAACATTCGATAATCTATGCAAGGCCTCAGGCTGCCCTCCTTCTTTGCCACAAAAAAGCCCGCCGCCACCGGGGAAGACGAGGGCCTTATGATTCCTGAGGCCAGGGACTCTGTGATATAATTGCGCATAGCCTCCTTCTCTGGGACGGAGAGGTTATACAACCGACCGGTGGGAAGGGCGGCCCCGGGAAAGAGATCTATGGCACAATCATAGGGACGGTGAGGGGGGAAGGAAAGTGCACTTTCTTTACTAAATACAGGGGCTAAATCGTGATAAATGGAAGGAACACCAGTGAGATCCGTGGGAGGAGGCACGGGTCTGAGGCCGCTGGACGGGGAGTGGGCGGAGCGAAGGCAGTTGGCATGAGACGCAACGCTCCAACCCAAAATCCGCCCAGTAGACCAAGAGATGTAGGGATCGTGCCGTTCCAACCACGGTCTTCCTAACACCAGGGGCGCGCAAAACCAAGAAACGGATAGCTTCCACGTGATTACCCGAAAGAGTGAGGGTGAGGGAAGCAGTGCTGTGTGTGATTTTACCTAGTGAACGTCCATCTAGGGCTTGGGCTGTGAGGGGTGTGTCTAGGGGGACGAGTGGAATGCCGGCCTGCCGGGCCAGCGAGGTGTCCATCAAACACTCGTCCGCCCCCGAATCCAGGAGTGCACCAACAGACAGTGAGCGGTTACCCCAGGTGAGAGTGACCGGAAAGAGGTGGTTGTGCTCCTTCTTGGGCTGGGGCTGAGGAAGGGTCGTCAGACTCACTAGGACACCCCTCACTAGTGAGCCGGGTCTTTTTGGGCGAGTCGGGCAGGCCTTGATATAGTGGCCCGACCTCCCGCAGTAGAGGCAGAGGTGGCCATGCATCCTCTGCTCCCCAACTTCCAGCGGGAGCCGTGACCGACCCAACTGCATGGGCTCCTCCTCCGGCCTGGATCCAGAAGCCACCCAGGGTTGCGAGGGGGAGTGTGAGGGTGGAGAGAGCCCACGGGACGATGACCCAGGGAAGGCACCGATAGGACGGACGGGGGTTGGTCTATGGGAGGGGCCAGCGCGCGGGGCGCGTTCCTGGCGCCGCTCCCGCAGCCGTTCGTCAATCTGGAGGGCGACGAGCTCGTTGAAGGAGGCAGGGCGGTCCCGAACGATAAGATCTTTGATGGGCTCGCTCAGCCCCCTCCTGTACGCGCTCTTGAGCGCAGGGTCATCCCACCCACTGTCTGCCGCGAGTATCCTTACCTCCAGGGAATACTCGGCCACCGACCTGGCTCCCTGTTGGATGGAATGGAGGCGCCGGCAGCGTCCTGCCCGTCAGCTGGGTGGTCGAACACCAGATTGAACTCGCGGCGGAAGGCACCATAGTCCGAGGCGAGCTGCTCGGTATGGCCTACCGCCGCTATGGCCCAGCTGAGGGCTTTGCCGGTGAGGAGGGACATGACAAGGGCTACCTTGGTCTCTCCTGTCCTATACCTAGCTGGCTGGTGTTTGAACAGGAGCTCACACTGACCAAGGAAACCCCTGCACAGCTCGAACTCCCCACCGAAGGCCTTGGGGCAGGGGAGGTTAGGCTCGCACCGGGGGTCCAGTGGGGGTTGACTCGGAGGGGGAACGTCGGGACCAGGAACGGGGAAGCCGGAGGCCGAGCTGGGGGCAGAGGCCGAGGCCAGGGCAGGGTGGTCGCTCATCCTGGAGACCGCTGTGGAGAGTGCAGCGATCTGCGCGGTGAGGGCATCTAACGTGCTCGTCGCGGCCTGGGAGCCGGACTGAAGATCGCTGATCTCTCCGGTGACACGGGTGAAGGCAGTAGTAAGCTCTGAGCAGAGAGAGGCAAGTTGGCAACTGTGACTTCTTACTACTGCCTCTAGGGGGACGGGGCTCAGGGGCGTCACAGGGACCGTCCGCTCCTTGGGTTTGCCTGGGTCCATAATGGCTTCGACGTTCTGTTATGCTCGCGCACCAGAACCTGACCCGTGTGGCGAAACCCAAGACAGACAGACACGAGATGACTTCTAAGTCTACAAAGGGGAGTTTTATTGTGGGAGGGAAATGTATGGTGAAAAAAGGCGTTCTGTTAGTGGGATGTGTGAATAAACTATGTGTGGTGTCCCGTGGTTTGCGTGTATAACTATGTGTGAGTGTTTTTAGCCAATGTGTGGTGCGGTATGTAAATGACCAGGAGGTGTTGAAGAAATGTGCGTGCACCTGGCGAGAAAGTCCAGTCCGTGATCCAAGAGGGGTTGTCCGAGAAAGTCCAGGTCCGAGATCCGGGAAGTCGAGTCCGAAAGGAGGGGTCCAGGTAGAGGGACAAGGGGGGAGATCGCAGGAGAGGTCCGGGGAGAAACGTGAAGGTCGCTGGGGACGAGGGAGACGCGGGGAGCCGTGGAAATCGCGGAGGGAGAGTCTTGGGAGGAAACAGAGACACGAAGATAAGACACTGGGGAATAAACAGAAAGCAAGGAACGCTGGAGGGCTTATCAGAACTTCACCGCAGGGTTCAGTACGTCGAAGCACTGAGAGACGTTCTGGGAGGCTTCTTGTAGAAGGCTGCCTGATTGCCAGAGGTGTGCCTGATGGATGATGGCAAACACCTGGTGCAGTGCAGCGCTCGTCTCCTCAGAGCGCGAGCCGAGCGCTCGGATGTTTCCGGCACGTCCGAGCTGGGGGAGTGGCTTGAACGTGCCGGGGAGGCAGCTCGGGGCGGTGTAACCACAACAGATACACTGTTATGTTGTAGGCCTACAGAGAAAATATTGTTATATCTTTCAGCAGTTGCACTTGTTCTGAATGCACTTTGTTGTAGTAGTCCTACAGAGAAAAATTTAAAAGGCACTTGACTTAAATGCACTTTATGTTTTTGTGAGAGAACATATTTAATTTTACAATCTTTCAGCAGGCCAGTCAGTTATAGGCCTGTACATTATTATTTAATGTATACATGAGTGGGGTCAAGTTAAACATTTTGTTTTGAATTTTAATTTATATTGTGCATTGTTGTAATGTCAGTGCTAAATAAATATTTTCATACTTTTGTAATTGATTTATTCTTTGAATTGCAATGCCTTGATTTTAGTGAGGTTAGTACACAGTCATAGCCATAAATGCAATGGTTCTAATAATTGACATTATCATTTCTTTCGGTGTTTCGGTTTTCGGTTTTTGGCCTTTGTTTCCTCATTTTTGGTTTTCAATTTCGGCCAAGAATTTTCATTTCGGTGCATCCCTACTGGTAAACTGACAAATGTGCCCATGTTGGCCTCTCTCCTAGCGAGGGTTGGCAGAGATGATGGAACAGATATATTCTGTTGGGTGAGGAGAGTCCCAACTTGAACTAAATGTTTGCACAAGGTTTTTACTTTATTTTCAAGTTTTTTGGAACGGGTATACAAGGCACATGAACAACAACAACAACAAAAAAGAAAGAAAAAAATAAACGTGTAGGAATCCCCCCTCCCCCCCAAGGCTCAAAAAAAGAAAAGGGAAAAAAAGGACTATGCAGGGATTTCTTATTCCAATTCCACATAATAACAATATTTTTGAAGACGATATAACGTTGTACACATATATCTATAAGTATGTCGTTAAAACCAGGTAAATAAAAAGTAAATTCAATAAAAGGGAAAACCTTCAATAAAGTCTATGAAAGGACTCCAGGTCAAAGTAAAGTTTTTGCGGGTTTTACATATTTTATATCGGAGCTTTTCTAAAGGTAGAAAGGACAGCACCTCCCTCAACCACTGCAAAAACGATGGAGCTTTATTCCACTTCTGGTTAAATAGGATAAGTCTGCGTGCTAGTAATGAGGCAAATGCTAGAGCATTTGCCTGCAAAGTTGTGACCTTACAGTTAGGTGGCGGTATGCCAAAGTTGGCTGTGTGAAAATCAGGGTTTATGGTCTGTTTACAGATATGTGAGAATACATTAAATATCTGTCCCCAATAACTGCTGAGGGAGGGGCATGCCCAGAACATGTGTCCCACCGAGGCTAGACTATGGCTGCACCTCGGACAGCCAGGGTCTGTGGTGGGAAAGATTTTGGCAAGCTTGTCCCCTGAGTAGTGAAGATGGTGAAGCACCTTAAACTGAATGAACCCACGTGGTATACACAATGAGGACGTATGTATATGAGTTAAGCTGTCCCGCCATGCCTCCTCAGAAAGCTCTACACCCAGCTCTCTCTCCCATGTAGTTTTTGTTTTGTCCCAGGATATCTGTTTCAATCCCTTTATCAGTGTGTAAATTATAGAGACCCGTTTTTTCCCAAAGGGATCTATCTCTAGAATAACATCTAATTGGTTCCTGGGTGGCAGATACGGAAATGAGGGAAACACTTTCTTGGCAAAACTACGGATTTGAAGGTGTCTAAAAAAATGGGATGTGGGTATGTTATGGTCTTTGGTAAGTGTTTCAAATGAGGTGGATGTTCCGTCTTTAAATACATCACAGAAAAACACCAGTCCATGTCTATGCCAATGTTGAAATGCGTTATCTAACACAGATGACGAGAAGAACTGATTATTTGCTACTGGGAAAAGACCGCTAGCAGGCTTTAATCCAAAATGCCTCCTAAACTGGAGCCATATCCTAAGTGAAGCTTTAACCACCAGGTTTGTTATTTGTATGTTAGGATTATGTGGTAGTGGAGAGGCGAATATCGGTAAAGAATTGGATAAGAGCTCCATGTGAACCCAATCTGTGCCCTGTTGATTCTCATATGTAAATGTCCAATGGAAAAGTTTTACAATGTTCGCAGCCCAGTAGTTGCACAAGGTGTTTTGCCTCATGTTTTATCTTTCACCCTATCTCACCCTTTTTGTTTTATTGTCTTATTTTCATCGGTTGAGTTTATTTGCTAAGGGATTTGTAGCTATCTATTTAAATAAAGTGTGATACAAATACAGTTTAAAATGCATCAGAGGTGGAAGAAAGGACTGGAATAGAAGTTCATATTAGTCACATGTACATTTAGGATCTATCTGGTCCTTCTTCTTAAACGAAATGCAGGTTCTTTACCAGGTGTTTGTATCTTTCTACTGACAGAGCTCTGCACAGACCGCAGTGGAGGACAGTGAGAGAATCTTCACTGAGCTGATGGCCTCCATTGAGAGGAGGCGCAGCGAGGTGAAGGAGCTCATCAGAGCCCAGGAGAAGACTGCAGTCAGTCAGATTGAAGAGCTTCTCCTGCAGCTGGAGGAGGAGATGGAAGAGTGGAGGAGGAGCGATTCTGAGCTGGAGCAGCTGTCACACACTGACGACCACATCCATTTCATTCAGGTGTTGTTTACTCCCCATATTAATTATGAATTGTGATGTTAAAATATTAGTAGTTGTTAGTAATTAGTAGTAGTATTGAGTAGAAGCAGAATACTTCACAACTGCTATCATTAAACATTTATTGACATGCTACAGTACCAGATGAGAGAAAAAAGATACGTGTATTTATGTTAACATTAGTTTACTGGAATATTAAATTATATTTCCCTCACACACACACACACACACACAGCGTTAGTTTAGAGACCTGCATTTATTTGGATAGGCTGTTATGTGACGAAGATTATTGGACATTCACACACGTTACGTGTTGTGTCGGGCTTCACATAGGCTTACATTTAAAATTATATTCGGGGCGACACTCAAAACGTTGGGGCTGAAGCCCCGGCAAAATGACCTGGCGACGCCGATGGTTGTGTGGGACTTTTATCTTTCATGAAATAATAGTGATTCTTGGTACAAACGTAACTCTTCTGTTTCTTGTTGTTCTGTGGAGAGGTTCAGGAAAGATGGGAAAGGATTTGTAGTAAAGGTGATGAGCCACAATCTGTACTTGGTGTCTGTAGATAAATGTAATGGTGTGATGTTTAATAATGATGATTACAACGTGTTAATTGGAATAAGGGATATAAGGATATATTAATCATTGGGAAAACATATGCATGAGGAACAGGGCTTGTTACAAGGACATGAGGGTCTATAGTGGCAGTGGAAAAGTACTGAGTATGTTAGCAGACAGAGGAATGCAGAGTAAATTAGGTGTGAGGGTCACTGACCTTAGATAAGGTTAGCGACTCTGAATAACAAAGGGAGCAATAAGGGTGTTGTGGTCAAGGGGGAGTAGAGACAAGATGTCTATCTCCATGGAAGGTGTGAGGGTCGCTGACCTTGGATAGGGTTGGCGACTCTGAATGGGAAGGGGAACACTGGAAGTGTTGTGGTCAGGGGGGAGTGGAGACGAAATGTGCTGTGATTTGTGGTTTCAGAGATAGGAACAGGATTTTACGACGGCAGCTGCAACACAGATGGAGAAGAAGATTACCTGGAGTCCGGATATCAGTGAGGCGGAAACGGAGTCAGATGAACGGACCAATCAGAAAGAAGATCACACACATCCATATTCAGTCAACACTTTGTATAGTATAAAGACTGGGTCAGGGAAAGGAGAGGGAGTCAGACTTCGTGAACTGACACAATCTGTTGTTTGTCAGGGATAGGAAGATCTAGACCCAGAGCTCTGTATGCTTTATCCATTTACTGCTAAATAAAACGGATGGTTTTGAGACCGAACATCTTCTCCTATTGCTTTATCAACAAACACGCAGGACTACGCTCTCACATAGATGAAGATGAGTTGGTAGAGTGAGTTGAAGTCCAACATGTCCTAGTCAGCTCATTGACCCACACAGCCAGATGGAGACGGTTTTGTGAGAGACGTGTTTGATGAGGCGTCGTGTGTTCGAGACACAGCATTTAACTACATTCTCTTTCTCTGTCTCTCTTTCTCTGTCTCTCTTTCTCTTTCTCTCTTCCTCTTTCTCTGTCTCTCTTTCTCTCACTCCAGAAATTCAAGTCTCTCTCCCTCCCGGCTGGTTCTCTGGACTCAATGAGCATTGTTGTCCGTCCTGTGCATTACTTCAGAGATGTGACTGATGCTGTGTCTGTCCTCAGAGACAAACTAGACCATATCATGACACACACATGGCCCAGGATTTCATATCCAGGTAGCTGAAAGGAATATCGAGTATAGAGAAAAACACACACCAACACACAGAAAAACCTCCCTGTACACTTGCAGTCTCATCTAGTTTATAAATGTGTTGTATTTGTTGTACTTTTCGTTGCAGCGTCTGCTGTAGATGTCTTACTGCCACCAGAACCAAAGACCAGAGAAGACTGTTTACTGTGTAAGCAAAACACTGCAACATACAAATACAACAATTATTAAGTAAATGACAGCAGGTTGACATTAATACTTCTTTTCTTTCAGATTGTCGTCCTCTCACGCTGGATGTGAACTCTGCCCATCAGCGCCTCTCCCTGTCAGACGACAACAGGAAGGTGACGCAGACACCACGAGACTTGAATTATCCTCCTCATTCAGACAGGTTTACTGACTATAGCCAAGTGCTGTGCAAGGAGGGCTTATCTGGACGCTGTTATTGGGAGGTGACATTTAGTGATTATGTTGGTATAGCAGTGTCATACAAAGACATCAAGAGATCATCACGTGACTCAGCATTTGGTTGTAATGACAAATCCTGGAGGTTAATCTGCTCTGGGGGTCGTTACTGGTTCAGACACAATGATGTAGAAACAGAGGTGTCAGGTCCTTCCTCCTCCATAGTAGGAGTGTTCCTGGACCACAAGGCAGGTGTTTTGTCTTTCTACAGTGCCTCTGATACAACGACCCTGCTCCACAAAGTCAACACCACTTTCACTCAGCCTCTCTATCCTGGACTTGCACTGTGGGATGATGAATCGGTTGCAGAGGTGATGAAGGTCTGGTAGGGAAGATCTCGGTTACGTGTCAGGATTTGTTCTGCGTTTGAAATATATGATTGGAAATAGTTGACGAGTGGAAAGGGCAGAGCTGTCCTCAGAGGAAGACGTGTTTGGTGAACGGGTTTCTTTCACCACTTTTATTTCTTTGTCTCGTTTTCAAAAGAATCTCAGTTCTTATCCAGGGGGACCAAACAGGTGCTAAAAAGCAGCAACTGATGGATCTGGTTTGATCAAACTGAGAGTGAAGGAAGGTTAATTCAGCCCCACACCCACAGACTGATAAAGCCAGTTTTAAAGCTTTTTTTAGTCTTAGTAAAGATGTTGGTTGTTATGGAAGAGTGAGGTGAAGGAAATCAAACTAGTGATGATCGATATTGTAACTTCTTCATCCTGCAGCACATTTTGTAGTCAGGATGGTGTTTTCTTTTCATTCTTGTTAGATAACAGTGTGAAAATCAAAATGTATGAAAGGAGTATACGTTAAATGGATGTTATTTAGCGACTCACAGCTTGTTTGTTGTTGCTCAAATCAGTAGAATGTGTTTCAGACAGACAGACAGGGAGGTAAAAACATGGTGTGTAAACATCCAGATGGAAGATTGTGTGTGGTTGATGTTTAATAGATAGACGCTGTGTTGTGGTTACACCGCCCCGAGCTGCCTCCCCGGCACGTTCAAGCCACTCCCCCAGCTCGGACGTGCCGGAAACATCCGAGCGCTCGGCTCGCGCTCTGAGGAGACGAGCGCTGCACTGCACCAGGTGTTTGCCATCATCCATCAGGCACACCTGTGGCAATCAGGCAGCCTTCTACAAGAAGCCTCCCAGAACGTCTCTCAGTGCTTCGACGTACTGAACCCTGCGGTAAAGTTCTGACAAGCCCTCCAGCGTTCCTTGCATTCTGTTTATTCCCCAGTGTCTTATCTTCGTGTCTCTGTTTCCTCCCAAGACTCTCCCTCCGCGATTTCCACGGCTCCCCGCGTCTCCCTCGTCCCCAGCGACCTTCACGTTTCTCCCCGGCCCTCTCCTGCGATCTCCCCCCTTGTCCCTCTATCTGGACCCCTCCTTTCGGACTCGGACTTCCCGGATCTCGGACCTGGACTTTCTCGGACAACCCCTCTTGGATCACGGACTGGACTTTCTCGCCAGGTGCACGCACATTTCTTCAACACCTCCTGGTCATTTACATACCGCACCACACATTGGCTAAAAGCACTCACACATAGTTATACACGCAAACCACGGGACACCACACATAGTTTATTCACACATCCCACTAACAGAACGCCTTTTTTCACCATACATTTCCCTCCCACAATAAAACCTCCCTTTGTAGATTTGGAAGTCATCTCGTGTCTGTCTGTCTTGGGTTTCGCCACACGGGTCAGGTTCTGGTGCGCGAGCATAACACGCTGAATGATAACATCCACATCAGAACAGCACTAACCTCGATGGATCAGATGAGGTGTTAAGACTTAACCCTACCATTAGTTTACCCCTTCTCTCTCTTTCTCTCTGAAATCCCCTTTAGCTTCACATGTAGAATTTACTGGATTCACGTTATGATTGTGTGTTTTAGAGAAATGTTTATGACGTGTGACTTTAAAGAGCAGGGTAACCAAATTTACAGATTTGCTTCAAAATACTTTATAAATGTGGGAGATGTATTGCTGTTGACATGTTAAAATGTGTTGAACTATGTATAGATCTGATTTGCGGAGGTAGACCGTTTTTGGGTATTTTTCCCGTTTTCCTTTCTTTTTTTTTTGGCCGGCTTCCTTGATGACGTCGCCGTCTCCCTTTGCATTGATTTAGAACACCTTTGCGTATCCCACCTAAGGTTACTATAGTAACCTTAATCTCGCCTGTCTGTCCCCTAATAAAGCTTGTAACGGTAGCTGTCACTCCGAGGCAGTTGAACGTAGTAGTTGAAAGTATAGTAACCTTAGTTGAAAGTAGCCAGTTGAAAGTCTTGTGAATGCTATGCCTGCGTATAGAAAGTGCGTCCTTGGATGCCAGCTTTCGGGGTCTTACACCGTATACCAACTCCCGAAGGAAGGAGAAAGAAGGCTCAAGTGGGCAGAATTTATTAGGGGCCATGGAGTTGGAGAGGGCATCGTTGCTAGCAGTACCACCCGCCTGTGCAGCAAGCACTTTGCAACGGAATGTTTTCAAACTGGCAGAGGCGACAGTTTGGTTTTTCAGACGGGCCACTGGCTCTGGTTAGTTTGGCCGAACCAACCCTTCCCGGTCTCCAGGCTCTTCAGCTTCAATTTTTGTCGCCAATGTAACCAGGTTAAAATTAATGTTTTTTATTTTATTTTGTTTGAGTATGAAATATCACCAAATCCTGTCTGTGTGCTGTTATTTGTGTTTACTACATTTATTTTATGTCATTATTTACTTTTATGTATGTTTTACAACGACCGTCATATACGTGTACTGTCGCTTTAAGAGAGAGGTCTTGTGGGTACACGGAAGAGGGAACGCGGGAGAGGCCATTTTTGTTTTGTGGGAGGAGTCTCAAGCAGCGATCGAGCCGAGCCACGCGTGTTTCTTACGGTAGGACAGTTTTGCTGGTTGAGGAGAACGTAACCTTGAGTATCCCTGTAAGAAGATACTGCAAGCTGTGGGATAAAATACTTGTTTATCCTTTCTTACATCGGAGTCCCGTGGACGGTTTCTCCTTCTAACGCACACGAGTGAAGTCCGGGCAGTGGTTGAACTTCGACCCCCACGTCCGTAAGAAACACCGCTCCCGCTGGAGGACTGGACGTTTGTCGAAGGGTTTGAAACCAAAATAAATGGCAAGGTGGGCCAAATAGAGTCCTGTGTGTCCCCCCTCCTTCCTTGATCATGATGATGATGATGAGAGACTGAGGGCCCCACACAACACCTGGGGCCCCACCGAAAATAGAACACAACGCAGAGCTACTGATGAGAGTGACGGGCGTGCAGCAGGCTGACCAGCATAGAACAGCATAGGACTGCCCCCGTTACATTGGTGCCGTGACCCTCCTGGATCCTGAGAGCGACATCAGTTGCTCGCCGCGGGAGGCTGCTGTCGTCATCAAGCCCCAGACGTCCTCAGGTATTTCTATAGACTGTACGCTCATGTTACAGTGGACTAGAGTTGAGCTGTGTGGACACTGGACAGTCATAGCTGTGGTTACCATGGACTGGGCTTGTGAACAGGACATTTGTATATACTGAAGGAAGAAAAACACACGAAAAAAAAAGAAAAAAAGGTTAATGTCGATGTGATTGAAGGACTCGTGTGAATAATCTATTGATCTAAACTACTGGATATGTGCATATGTGATTAATCTATTGGTGAATTTGTTGATTGTGTGTGATTGTTTCAATCTCTTAGTGATTTCTAGATTCAATTATTTAAATGAATTGAGCTTTTCACTTTTTTTATTTTATTTTTTATTTTATCTGAGTGTTAGAGGTAGGAACATGGCAGAGGGTGGTTCGTACGTAGGTGGGGGTAACATTGCTGATCAGGATCTTTTGGATCGCCAGTGTGCTATGGAGAGGGGGTACCAGTTAGATGTGGGTGGGGGTTTACGGCTAGGTGTAGGTAGGAGTTTCGGGCAGCTCTTAGAGGGCGGGGAACCAGACACCAGAGCACCAGGACCTAGAGACCCGACCACATTTGGCACTCCTCAGTTCACCTCCACACGCTACGTAGAACGGGCCAGGCCAGGTATCAGCGAAGGGGCTGTGCTAGGTAACAGCGAGCAGCCAGTGGGTGAGTTAGCCATGCTCATTACTCGGTTAGCAGAGAAGATAGGAGAGTCAATCACTGCTAAGCTGCAGGAAACACAAATGCTTAGAAACACACACACACACAGACAGTGCTAGGTCTGCTGAACAGCGTTTGGAGACAGCTCCTAGTGTTAGAGTAGTAATGCAGACAGCCGCTAGGGAGCCTCCTATTTTCAGGGGCGATAGCTCTGATAAGTTTACAGTTCATGAGTGGGAGAGCCTTATGACTTTGTATTTGAGGAAGCGAGCCATTCCAGTTAGTGAGCAGTCACATGAGATTCTAGCTAAGCTTATGGGGAAAGCAGGGGACGTGGTGAGGATAAAGCTGCGCAACACATCTGTAGACCACATAGCGAACCCCCACATTATTTTTGATGTACTGAAGCAACACTTTAGTGACCTCACATACTCGAGCATGCCCCTGGCGGACTTTTACAGTACGCTGCCCAAGCCAGGTGAGGACGCTATGGAGTATTGGATTAGGCTTAATAAAACAGTGGAGGTGGCTGACGAATGCTTGAAGTGGCAGGGCCGTAGTATTGATGAGCCAAGCCACGAGGTAAGCATGATGTTTATCAAACACTGTCCAGATCAGTCTCTTGCCAATGTTTTTAAGTTCAAGTCCGCAGGGAAATGGTCTGCTAGCGAGATCCAGGAGAGGCTTGATGAGCACATGCTGGAGAGGAAGTCCCGTGTTGCTGCAGGTGGACAACGTGAAGCAGGCGCGTCTACCGTAGGTTCCATTCACAGGTTCATGTCCCTGTAGTCGACATGGCTCCCGACTTGAACACGACCGTGCCGGTGGTGCCATCTCCCGTCCCGGCTCATGCGTCATCTCCTATACCAGTTTGTGCAAGGTCTCCTACACCGTCTCCCGCACCGTCTCCCGCACCTGTCTCTGGCGGTGATGACTATATGAGGAGTTTGGTGAGCTTGCTAGACCGTTTGGTCACAATGCAGACTCAGGTTCCAGTTAGCGCTGCAGTCCGGACACCGACGCTGACTCAACCGCCAGCTAACGCCGCAGGGCGGGTGCCAGACGCACCACAGAGGTTGTGCAGGGTTTGTAAGTCTCCGGATCACTCCACATTTTCCCACTGCAGCCGGGAGAACCGATGTATAAACTGTTTGTCTCCTGGTCATTGGAAGAGGGACTGTCCTCACCCTCAGCCGCCCAACCAGTTCCGTTCTCAGCCTGGTGGAAGAGCTGGTCGTCAGTCTCGTCCGTTAAACTACTAAACCCCACACCTAGAGAGGGATGGTGTGGGTAATGTAGATGTATCCCTCACTGATCTCTCCAACCTGGCTCACTTGTATGAAGACAAGTGTGCCAAAGCACCTCAGGGTTCGCGTATGGTCATTCAGGCGACACAGAGGATTCAGGCTTTCAGTGACTTGTTCTATGCTCCTGTTCTTGTCAACCAGAGTGTGCAGCTTAATGGCATGTTGGATACTGGCTCTATGTCATGCAATATCAGTGAAAATGCAGTAGAGAAGCTCCGCTTTGGGGGTGTTTTACCTGAGAAGCAGCAGCCTGAAGAGAACATTGTCTTGATTGGCTGCGGTGGTCTGGAGACTAGGCCTGATGGTTTTTATGACCTCAACATGCAGCTTTATGGTGTTTCCTTTGTCATACCCACTCTGGTCGTGCCCGGTCAGCATGATGATCTGATAGTCGGCACAAACGTCATTAAACATGTGGCCCATGTACTCAAGAGTGGTACTGAGTACTGGGACATCGCGTCCAGACAGGAACATCCATCTAGTCCTGACGTTGAACAGTTCTTGTCCATGTTCACGAATGTAGAGCGCTGGAGGGGTGGTGCAGTTCCTGAGAAGATAGGTACTGTTAAGCTCACCCAGGCCGTGACACTCTTACCGAGGCACGAGCACTTAGTCTGGGGCAGACTTCCTGCTAAGGTGCCTATGTCAGCTGGAAGCACTGTTGTTGTGGAGCCGACAGACTCCAAGGCCATGCCACGCAGTGTCCTCGTAGGTCGACTTGTCACACCGCTCTGGGGTGATAGGTGGGTACCCATGACTGTTGTCAATCCATCTGACAAAGCCATCACACTGAAAAGGAACTGCAAGTTGGCTGATGTGTTTCCATGCTTGGCGATTGAGGACTTTAATGTTTTCCAGGGACTGCAATCAGTTGCAGGGAGGCATGAGTCCAACGCCACAGATAGTGCCTGTCCCCCTGTCCAGCCGGCTAGGAGTTTGTCAGAGCTCGGACTCAGTGACATTAACCTCAGCTCCTGTCAGGTTAGTGAGGCATGCAAGTCCCAGCTCACTCAGCTGCTCACCGAGTACCATGACATCTTCTCCAGGGACTCTCTGGACTGTGGCGAGGTCACAGGATACACACATCGCATCCATCTGGTGGATGAGCGCCCCTTTCGCTTGCCCTACAGGAGGGTTCCCCCAGCCCACTATCAGAAGTTGAGACAGGTTCTCACTGATATGGAGGAGAAAGGGATTATCCGGAAGTCCTCGAGCGCATACGCTTCACCGCTGGTTATGGTATGGAAGAAGGATGGCGGGCTTCGGATCTGCACTGATTTCAGATGGCTGAATGCTCGGACCTTGAAAGACGCTCATCCCTTGCCACACCAGTCGGACTGTCTTGCCGCGCTGGGTGGTAACTGCCTCTTTAGTACGATGGACCTCACCTCTGGCTTCTTCAACATCCCAATGCATGAAGATGACAAGAAGTACACTGCTTTCACGACTCCCCTTGGGTTGCATGAATACAATCGCATGCCACAGGGCCTTTGTAATAGCCCTGCAGCCTTCATGAGAATGATGATTGGGATCTTTGGGGATCTGAACTTCACAAAGCTTTTGTGCTATCTTGATGATCTTCTTGTCTTCGCGCCATCAGAGGTTGAGGCTCTGTCGAGGCTCCGCACTGTGTTTCAGAGGTTGAGGGAGAACAACTTGAAACTGGCTCCGAAAAAGTGTCATCTGCTGCAGAAGCGGGTGCGGTTTTTGGGCCACGTGGTTGATGGCGGAGGTGTGTCTGTCGATCCCTCCAAAGTAGAGGTCATCTCCAACATGACAGTGCAGGATCTCATGGAAGGTGATGGGTGCACGCCTTCTGTTCGTAGGATCAAATCTTTCCTTGGTATGGTATTTTACTACCAGCATTTCCTCCCGAACTGCTCCTCCGTGGCTAAGCCCCTGTTCGCCCTTACAGCTGGACAAAAGAGGAGGGGGAGGTCAGCTAAGGATAAGAAGCCCCATGGCAGCTTCCGTAAGCTTACCTCCGCAGACTGGACGGTGGAATGTGGGGAAGCATTTGATCTGTTGAAGACGATGTTACTGGAGTGTGTGGTGCTTGCCCATCCAGACTTTGAGGTGCCTTTCATTTTGTCGGTCGATGCGTCTTTGGACGGACTCGGCGCGGTGCTGTCTCAAGTGCCCCGAGGAGAGTCCAAGGCCAGACCTGTTGGTTTTGCAAGCAAGTCCCTCAGTGCCTCACAGCGGAAGTATCCAGCTCATAGACTGGAGTTCATGGCGCTGAAGTGGAGTGTTTGTGAAAAGTTCAGCCACTGGCTGAAGGGTCAAAGCTTCACCGTTTGGACAGATAATAATCCGCTGACTTATCTCCTAACAAAGCCGAAGCTTGACGCGTGTGAGATCCGCTGGGTGTCTAAGTTGGCGTCTTACACTTTCGATCTCAAACACCTGCCAGGGAAGAAAAATGTGGTGGCGGATGCCTTGAGTCGCGACCCTTTTTCCAAGCCCGTCAGTCAGAGGCTACTTAGGGAGCCCTACCCGGCCCTTGTTCAGGAAGCCGACGGGGTTGAGGGGGACTCTGTGCAGGATGTTTTCAGACTCAGTTGCCAGTCCCAAACAGTGAGTAGTGCGCGATCTGGGTTTGCTTGTGATGCAGCTGAGGTCAGGGCTTTTTGTCAAGCCAAATGTGACTGGCCTGATGCATCAGTATTCACAGCACTCAGTTTGGTCCAGCACGTTCAGCATCTGTCGGGTGGTCAGGATACACTGCCAATGTTATCCACCGAGGAGCTCAGGTTGAGTCAGGAGCAGGACCCCTGCATCTCCAAGGTGTTGCCCTTTGTCGCTGTTCGGAAGCGGCCATCGAGACGTGAGAGGCATGGTGCTGACCAGAAGGTCCTCAGGCTGCTGAAACAGTGGGAGAATTTGGAAGTCAATGATGGTGTCTTGTACAGGGTGACAAAGGACCCAGTGTCCAAGCAGAGGAGGTCTCAGTATGTTTTACCTCTGAGTCTGAAAGACAAGGCACTGTCTGGCATCCACGATCACGCTGGTCATCAGGGCCAGGACCGTACTCTCTCTCTCGCAAGGCAGCGTTTTTATTGGCCTGACATGGAGAGGGATATCCGAGCATATGTCAGATGCTGTGGCAGATGTGTGTTTGGGAAGACCCCAGAGCCAGCTGCTTGCGCGCCCCTGGAGAGCATTAAAACCTCCGCACCGATGCAGCTTGTGTGTATGGATTTCTGGTCCGCTGAGGACAGTAAGCAGCGGTCAGTCGATGTCCTAGTGGTTACTGACCACTTCACTAAGCTTGCTCACGCGTTCCCCTGCGCCAATCAGACAGCGAAGCAGGTCGCCAAGAAACTCTGGGATCATGTATTCTGTGTTTACGGGTTTCCGGAGAGAATACATTCTGACCAGGGCACAAACTTTGAGAGCAACCTGATTGCAGAGCTTCTCAGGTTGGCGGGTGTAGCGAAGTCCCACACGACGGCCTACCATCCTATGGGTAATGGCGGGACAGAGCGGTTTAATCGCACGATGGGGAATATGCTCCGTTCCCTTCCGCTTCAGCAGAAGCAACAGTGGCCTCAGCAGATCCATTCTCTCACGCTCGCGTACAATGCCACTGTTCACGAGACCACGGGTTACGCGCCTTTCTTCCTGATGTATGGGCGTGTCCCAAGACTGCCGTTGGATGTTATGTTCAGGCAGGTTTTGCATGACCCTCACGTTGTTGATTATGACTCTTATGCTCAGTCTCTGCTTTCCTGTCTAAGGAGTGCAATGGAGATCGCTCAGAAGCACTCCACGGCTGAGCAGCAGCATCAGGCGCGACAGTACAACAGACATGCCAAGGGCACTGTCCTGTCTGTCGGGGATCGTGTTTTGGTTGCGAACCAGAGTGAGCGAGGGAAGAGAAAGTTGGCTGACAAATGGGAGAACGGAGTGTACACGGTTGTCGGTGTCAACCCCAATATCCACGTCTACAAGATTCAGGATGCAGAGGGGCACACCAGGGTGGTGCACAGGAACCGTTTGTTGGAGGTCAACTTCTTGCTCCTCCCTGAGTTAGATCAGGGTGAGGAGTCCAGTACAACCAGTCAGTTGTTTGACTGCGCAGAGTCCGATGAGGAGGACAGTGCAGATGTCCTGACGGTCTCAGGGGATGCAGTGGGGCTAGCAGTCTCATCACTTGGAGACTCGCCTAGATCTGAGTGGGCAGAAGCGGAAGAGTTCATTCCGTCTTGTGTGGTAGTCAGTCCTGTGGGGGCCACTGCTCAGTCTCCACCCAACACACACGCACCACACAACACACATGCACCACACATAGAGGCATCACACTCAATCGATGTAGGTGTTATATCTCACACTGATTCGCACACAGGGGCACCACCCTCACTCGATACAGATGTTGCAGCTCGCACTGTCTCACGCACACAAGTAGAGAGCGATGGTCGGGTTAGGACACGCACAGGGAGGGTGGTGAGGTCAGTGAACAGGTTAATAGAATCTATGGCTCAGATGCCATTTCTACGGAGTGTGAGGGTTTGAACTTTGATGGAGGTTGGAGTCATTCAGACTAGTTTAATGTGAGTTATTAGGTGTCTATCAGACAGGGTTGTTTTGGGCCAAGTGCATGGTGTGGCGTATCAGGCGTCACATTGATCTAAGGGAATTCTGAGACTTGATCAACCTCATTATTTCTTGGACCTCGTAACCGAGGTAGCTCCTAAGTTGACTGGAGGACTAGGTCCTTCTTTTCACTTGTGCCAGTAGTCAGTGATGGGCTTTTCCTTTCCTCTTTCTCTTTTTATCCTGCTGTCAGGATGTTGGTGAATTTCAGGAGGGGTGAATGTAACCAGGTTAAAATTAATGTTTTTATTTTATTTTGTTTGAGTATGAAATATCACCAAATCCTGTCTGTGTGCTGTTATTTGTGTTTACTGCATTTTATTTTATGTCATTATTTACTTTTATGTATGTTTTACAACGACCGTCATATACGGGTACTGTCGCTTTAAGAGAGAGGTCTTGCGGGTACACGGAAGAGGGAACGCGGGAGAGGCCATTTTTGTTTTGTGGGAGGAGTCTCAAGCAGCGATCGAGCCGAGCCACGCGTGTTTCTTACGGTAGGACAGTTTTGCTGGTTGAGGAGAACGTAACCTTGAGTATCCCTGTAAGAAGATACTGCAAGCTGTGGGATAAAATACTTGTTTATCCTTTCTTACATCGGAGTCCCGTGGACGGTTTCTCCTTCTAACGCACATGAGTGAAGTCCGGGCAGTGGTTGAACTTCGACCCCCACGTCCGTAAGAAACGCCGCTCCCGCTGGAGGACTGGACGTTTGTCGAAGGATTTGAAACCAAAATAAATGGCAAGGTGGGCCAAATAGAGTCCTGTGTGTCCCCCCTCCTTCCTTGATCATGATGATGATGATGAGAGACTGAGGGCCCCCCACAACACCTGGGGCCCCACCGAAAATAGAACACAACGCAGAGCTACTGATGAGAGTGACGGGCGTGCAGCAGGCTGACCAGCATAGAACAGCATAGGACTGCCCTCGTTACACCAACAACACAGTAAGTAGCCTTGTTGTTTATTATTAGCTCGCTAACGTTAGCTATACAACAACGACATAACGTTCGCTAGCCATAGGAAAACGCACTGCTAGAGTAACGTTAGCCTGCCGTTAGCTAGCTAGCTAACGTCGGCTCAGATTTTATAGCTAGAATTATTCTATCCGAGCTGACGTTTAGCTTATTGCGGATGGGAGTGTGTAACCGTTACACTGTAACATTACAGTTGATGCTACACTGTAGCTAACGTACGTAAGCTAGTTGATGCTACACTGTAACGTACGTGTTAACTGCGCTGTGCCCTGATTGACAGTTCCAAGTGAACACTCTAATAACGTTTCCTAACGGAGCCAATAGATAACAAACAGTGTACTAATAAGCCAGCTATTGCAAATTTGCCCAATTAGTTTTGTCCTATAGTTTTCTACATCCTGTAGGCAATTCCGCTGTTGGCAGCCATCTCTTCTTATCAACAGTAACTAGGGTAGCTATTTGACAGGTTCTCCCCACTCTACAGAGCGTGATTTCGGTGCCACGCCCCCAGAGTCTGAAACCAGTGGACGCTGCAGATTTTTACGTTTTTGAAGCTTTGTTTTATATACTTAGCAACATGTTTAATCATACAGAATTAGCTGGGTGGTTACTGATATGTTTTCCTGGGGTATGGGTATCCCAAAACGCAGATTTGAGCTCAGTTACCCCCCACTTTAAGAATATGAGTCAGATTCCTGTTTATTGATGGTTTTTGTGTGATGTTAAATAAAGTGATGTTTTGTTCCTGATAACCTGTAAACAAAACCTATGTTTTATTCAGTGTGTGTGTGTGTGTGTGTCTGTGTGACAGAGAGAGACAGAAGTGGTTGTGTCTCACCTGTTTGCATCCATGTACATGTTTTGCAGGTGAACATGTGTGTAGGTTTGTATCAGTGGCTTCACTGATGTGTTAATATGTCCCAGTAACAGCAACACGTCGGCCATGTTTCCAGTACTGTGGACCAGGGGCGCCGACAGGGGTGGACAAAGGGGACAGTTATCCCCGGGCCTCAGATCGGGGGGGCATCAAACTGACCCCTAACCTTAAAATAATCTGCTGGAATATTTTGTCAAAAATAAATATCCGTGAAGATTTAACAAAGTATTTCTCAGTAACAAAAAAGCTTATTATTCTATTATTGCTTATTTTCCTTGACATAGAGGTCAGAACAGATTCACGCCCCCCCTCCCCCACGTCATGGTTTGGTCCGACTGTCAACAACGTAAACGCCACTCACTGCCTCATGCACATTTTCTAAAATGGCTAATACTAGGCAACAACCACCAGGTGCCGAAAAGTAAAACGACAAAGGAAAAATGATGAAAAAGAGTTAAGGGGCTCTATGGCAACGTATTTGAAAAAAGCTAAAGAGAAAAGTGAGTTTTATCTAGGCTGGCTAACGTTACATCTGGCAAACAGCAGAGCTAACGTTAGCTAATTTGAGCTAACGTTAGCTTACTGGTTGTTAGCTAGCTAGCTACGTTACCTACGGGCAACGGCTAGCTAGGCTACTTCATTGATAGACATGGTTTTACATTTTAACATCTAGTTAGCATAGTAGAGCCGTATAACAGTTTAACACAATGCTTCTTTGACCTCATCAATGACTTTCCAACCCGGAAAGTGCGGTGCTTTTTATTTGTTTAAATATTGGAACTGACGGGTTTTTAGGGCTATTGACAAAACATTTACAATGATAAGCATTTAGAGAGGAATACTTGATGAATTGTAAATAGCGCCTTTCTTCACCAATGTAAACTGCCAAGATTTATTAAAGCCTTTTTAATTTTATTCCTGCCTCCGTCCTTTGAGTTGCCTGGATCACTGATATAGCCTACATGATATATCTACGAATACTGAGACAGTGATGATTTATCTGCGAATAGCCTACTGTTCTTTAGACAAGTTATAGCCCACATGGTTTCTTTGTGAATACTGTGATCCTACCTTGAGACAAGTGATATGTAGCCTACATGAGATGATTTATAGTGCACGGGGGGAGGGGGGCCTCGCGAGAGATCACCTCATCCCAGGCCTCGGCTAGGCTGACGGCGCCCCTGCTGTGGACTGTACTTCCTTATTAAATGTACTTTAATTTCATGTGCTTACATCAGTAAAGACGCTGAATTAGAAAAATTCCATTCGAGTTTTTTGTTTTTTGTTTTTTTCTTTGTCCAGTATGTGTACATAAACATCATTTTTGTTGGTGATGGACCTTTTAACTCTGTCCCCTGCATGGATGTAATAGAGTAGAACTGGATACCCGATCTAAAAATGGCACCTGTTCATTCCTATGATTTAAAAATTTTTTTTATTGAAAGCGATTCATTTCTAAAACATAAGGGCATACAAACCATGACAGTAAGCATCTTTCAATATACAAGGCAGCTGAGGTAAGACAGATAACTTCAAAATAAAATATGCAACATAAATGAGAGAATAAAAAAAATAGCTAAAATTAAAGTTAATATGTCTGCACTTTTTCATAGTTGCTCTAGGGCCTCAGTTTTCAAAGTGGAGGCCGCGGCCCCCCGGGGGCCACCAGGAGGCGCTAGGTGGTCCGGGAGAGGAAAATTAAAAAAAGTTTTTAAAAAAGTTATAAAATTAAATATATATATAAATAAATTTCAATTCATAAGATTATAAAATATCAATTGTTATTAATCTTTCCATACCGAAATTAGGTCTTTGCCATGCCTTTATTTCAATCGCAGCCGATAAATAACTAACCGTCTGCCTGTCAGTCAAAGCATTACGTTTAGCTGCTAACTGCTGCCCGAGCGTCTTAATCAAATCACAAGTTAGCTTACGACTGCTGCTTGCGCTAGCGAGCTAATGTTAGCTTTTTTCTGTAGTCGTGGAATTTAGCTAATTAGCTGGTGCTAGCTTAAAATAATGGAGAAGTTTTTGAAGAGAAAAACGTCAGACGAGCAGACTGGAGGCAGCAACGAGCAGATTGCAGACAGCAACGAGCAGATTGGAGGCAGCAACGAGCAGACTGGGGGCAGCAACGAGCAGATTGGAGGCAGCAGCCCAGCTGCAAAAAATGCACGAACACGGAACTCCTGGCCGGCTAAAAGGCGAACATACGACCAAGTAAAATGGACATGATATTCCTAAATGTGTTCTCTGCCTCGACACCCTCTCGAATAAGTGTTGGAAACCATCTAAACTTGATCGACACTTGAAGCAAAAGCACCCGTCAGAGGCCGACAAACCAGTAGAGTTTCTCAAACGAAGAGAACAACATTTGGCCAGGCAGTCGGCTACTGTCCGGCAGCAAGCTACGGTTTCTGAACGGGCATGGAAGGCGTCCTTTCTGGCCTCATACCACATTGCCCGTGCTAAGAAACCCCACACAATTGGAGAAGAATTAATTCTACCAGCTACCAAAGATATTGTCAGAGAACTGCTTGGTGAGGATGCCGCCAGCAAAATCAACACTGCACCACTCTCTAACAATTCCGAGAGTCGGCGGATAGGTGACATGGCGCAGGACGGGTCCGTTCAGCTTTTGGAACAGGTGAGAGCCAGCGAGTGTTTTGCACTTCAGCTGGATGAGAGCACGGACGTGTCCAATGCTGCACAACTGCTTGTGTACATCCGATTCATTCCCAGGAAAGCTTTGTTGAGGAAGTATTATTCTGCAAAGCACTTTAAGGTAGGACAACTGGAAAAGACATTTACCAAGTTTTAGATGAATACATTGAATCAAATGGACTTGACTGGTATCGTTGTGTGTGTGTGTGTGTGTGTGTGTGTGTGTGTGTGTGTGTGTGTGTGTGTGTAGGGTGGGGGTGTTCTGACGGGGCAGCGTCCATGACCGGCCAAAAGAGTGGAGTGACAGCATTCATCAAGCTGAAGGCCCCCAATGCCGTTGCCACGCACTGAATGCTCCACCGCGAGGCGCTCGTAGCGAAACGGATCGACGGTGAACTCCATTAGTCCATGGGCCAGAGCCCAAAATTTCCTATTTCGGTACACTCAAGGTGGCAAAACTTACTTATAATTTTTGAAAGGATCCATGTCTGTAGATGATATTTTGGTATGATAACCATTCCTGAGTGGCAGCTGTATCACAGTTATCAGCTCATGAAGTTAACCACCCCCTAAAGTGAATTGCATTTTAGACGCTGGTGCATATCCTGGTTTAGCCTCATGGTCAGGACATTTTTCAATGTTCTATAATATTGTCTTTGGTATCATTTTAAAGGGGACCTTCTTAGCTTTCATTCAAGCCCTGTTGTGGATATTTCTCACAAATATAGAGGTCACTTGAGCTCTTCAACCCGTCAATAACACACATCTTTCTGCAATGTTCGCCTAAACTATATACCTTCTTTTAGCCCTGTGGCATCTAGGAATATCAGGGACACAAAACACAAAAACTGGAGTACTCACAGGACTGTAAAGATTCAGGAAATGTATAATATACCCATACTATTTCATTGTGTGAGGTGATTGTGAACCTTAAATTAGAAGGGCATTATTACTAAGAAACTAACTAGACCAAAGCCAGTTAGTCCATGGGTCAGACCAGATATCGATATCACCCAAGGTGACACAACTTCACTGGTGCCATTTTATTTGGTACACTAACAGAAGTAAAATAATACATGATAACCTTTCCAAATGAGCACCTATTTCATTTTTCTTTCAGGAAACCTGTTTCTGTGCCTCTCACGATTGTGTATTTGCCCAGATTTTTACAAATATAGCATTTCAACACCCCTGGTACTGATTAGCCTAGCTTAAACTCTGGGACAGTTCTTAGTTGGCCAACAACCAAGGATAACCAGTACTGTGTACTTCCATTCATTGTGCTAAGCTAGGCTAACGTGCAGCCAGATAGCTTTCTACTAAACACATATAGAGGAAACTGGTATCTATCTTCTTGTCTCACTCTGGAGAAGATTGTAAGCTAATTTCCCATAATGTTAGCATGTTCTTTTAATGTATATGTTAATATGATTAGTTAAAGTGGCTACGAGGAACTTTCATCTTGTGTTGATTTTAGCGGCCTCATGTGGACAAAATACAGCTGTTGCATAGCAACTAGGTAATGTATCTATTTGTGGCTATGTAAGATAAATAATGGTAATATGACGCTGGTGAAGCAAAGTAAACTTTGTTTTAGTAGTGTTCATACACCTAAGTTACATGTATTTGTTTGTATGTGGCAGGTGAAAACTGACTGAATATGGCCACTGGTGAACAAGCAAGTTTTTACCCAATACCAAAGCGCCCACGGGTGGAGTGCATGATCCACTGTTCTGATGATACAGATAAGCTGGTTTCACTACAAAGTGTCGACTCATGGAGAACTCTGCTCAGGGCAGCTCAGATACGAAATCATGCACCAGTTTTGAAACTGGCAAAAGACATTCCTGAGGGACAGATTCCAGCAATCTACTACCACAGAAAGTGTCGCAGTATCTTCACTATGAAGCAAATTCTTGATGGCCTCCTTGCAAAAGAAAAGAAAAGTTGTGTCTCTGCTGAAGAGAAACAATCTAAGAGAGTAGCTCGACATGCTCCAAGTACATCTAGGACTTATGATGCAGAGTGCATATTTTGTCAGAAAAACAGCAAATATTCCAAGAGACAGAATACGAGAGAAGTACTGGTGCAGTGTCGAGAACTGCGAGTTGATGCAAAGATCAGGAGTGCAGCCACAAAGAAAAGGGACAGCAGAATCCTTGCCATTGTGAGTAGAGACCTTGTAGCAGCTGAAGGGCACTACCACAGGTCATGCTATAGACTTTACACCAAAGAAGAGGTTTCCAAAGGAGAGGTTGCCAGCAATGAAGATGATGATGCTGCAGCCCAGTATGAAGCTGCTGTGAATAAGGCATACAATGAGCTGTTCCTCTTCATCAGGATGGAGCTTTTTGGCAATCCTCAAGTGATGACAATGACTGATCTCTCTTCTAGACTGGTAGCTTCAATGAACTCCCAAGGCATTGCCCAAGTCAAGGAATCAACCAAGAAGCACATAAGGTGAAACCTGGAGAGTGAGTTTGCTGGAGCCTTGCAGATATTCCCTGATGAGAAAGGAAAATTCCTCCTCTATCCCGATAACTTGTCCATGAGGGAACTTGCCAAAGAAAATCAGTCTCTCAAAATGGAGCTGCAGACCCAGGAAAGTGTCAGTGCACAAGATGTTATAGCCAAAGCAGCCATCAAATTGAGAGCAGACATTAAAAGTCAAGATGTTCCTCAAACCTGGCCGCCTGAAGTCAAACCAGAAGCAGAATGTCCTACCATTCCAGAGTCGCTCATTATCTTCCTGTACTCTCTACTCACAGGCTCAAATGATCCTGATCATGCATCCCAGAGAGTGCAGTGCCTTCTGCAGTCATTTGGCCATGACATAGTATATGCAGTGACATTGGGAAATACCAAGCCTTCCAAGCACATTGTTCTGCCATTCAGTGTCAAATCGTTGACAGGAAATGTAGAGTTGATAAACATCCTCAACCGACTTGGTCACAGTGTGTCCTATTCACAGATGGAAGAGATCAACACTGCCCTGTGTCTCCAGAAACTCTCATCATCAGGGAGTGGCATTGCCCTTCCAGCTAACATCCATCCTGGCATATTCACAACTTTAGCCTGGGACAATATCGACCGTCTTGAAGAAACTGTCAGTGGTGAGGGAACATCTCACAGAGTCAATGGGATTGCTGTGCAAGCAAAGCCAGTCAACCCACTTCCTGTCCAACCCATGCCCACTGTTCCCAAAACAAAGAAGAGAAGCATTGATGGACCCCCACCAATGTTACCAACTTACAATGCTGGACAACGGGTAGGGCCACCACAAAGCAAAAAGTCAGATGCCGATACTGCAGCCAATACTAAGCTTGCCAGAGAGAAAAACCTTCTTTGGGTCCTAGCACGCATGTCACAACAAGAAGAACAGTCAGTCAGCAGCTGGACAGGCTTCAACATCCTGACTCGAGGAGAGATGACGGTCATCCCCGACAATATAGGCTATCTGCCTACCATCAATGCTCCAGCGACACAAATGTCTACTGTCAACGAGGTGCTTAACCAGTCACTGAGCATCATGCAGTGCTTAGGCCTGAGGAAGATTGTCTGTGTCTTTGACCAAGCCCTGTATGCGAAGGCTGTCGAGATCACATGGAAACACCATGACAAGTTCCATGATATCATCGTTAGGCTTGGGGTATTCCACACCATCTGCACACTGCTGGCAATAATAGGAAAGCGTTTCCAAGATGCTGGACTCAAAGACCTCTGCATTGAGTCTGGCATGATTGCAGAAGGCTCAATTGCTGGTGTTATGGATGGCCGCAAGTACAACAGGGCAGTGCGACTACACAAGCTCCTGTATGAGGCTCTCATGCGACTGACCTTGAATGGTTTCCTGTCCTGGTTGGAAGAAACTCACAGGAATGACATGGTTCACCTGAAGGAGACACTGAAGACCATTGACAGCCTTGGGAAAGAAGTCTCACAACATGCTTTGAAGGAGGTCCTCGAGAACAGCTCTTGTACACGCATCATGGATCTATTTGAAGTCTACCGTGAGTTCCTTAGAGGTGGAAACGGCAGCCTCTCGAACTTCTGGATGTCCTATTTGGACATGGTTGAAATCTTGTTGGGGCTCATCCGAGCATCCAGAGAGGGAGACTGGATGCTACACTTGGCTAGCATTCGAGCAATGATCCCATGGTGCTTTGCTTATGACAGGATGAATTATGCACGCTACCTCCCCTACTACTACGCCCAGATGTCTGAGCTGCCCATCACACACCCAGATGTGTACACAGAATTCATGGAAGGAGGCTTCTCAGTCCAACTGGGCTCCACCAATCCCTTTGGCCGAATCCCTGTTGACCAAGCTATAGAAGAAACGGTGAACAAAGACACCCAAACAGCTGGAGGGACAAAGGGATTCAGCTTGAAGCCAGGAACTGTGACCAAATATTATCTCACAGCTGAGTATAGAAGCATGTACCTCAGACAGCTGAGAGACCTGACAGGTCAAGGCAGGTGCAAATGGTCTCATCCAGATCTACATAGTCCAAGGATCAAGAGAGATGAAGCAGATGTCCAGTCTCTCATGGACCTTATGGAGAATAACTGGCTCAATCCTATGTCCCCTGATGAGATTGATTTGGTTAGCCTCTCCACTGGCAACATGGCTCCACCTGATGTGACCATAGATCTCTTGAGAGCTCTTGAGAAAGGAGAGAGGCCTACCAAGCATTCCAGCAAACAAGGTTAGATGCAGACCCACCACCTGTGAAATTCCACGACAAGATGACCAAGCAAAGTCTGAAAACATTCTCCAATGTCAGCACAAAACAAGCTCATGGAAAGAAAGCACAGGATGTGGTTCTGAAGGCAGATAGAAACCTTTTCAGTCACATGATCCTGGTGGCTGAAAGCAGGAAGGTGAATCTGAAGGATGTCCTTGCCTACCCATTGGGCCCACTACCATGGGCACTGGCAAATGCTGATGGGTCCTTACGAAAAACAAACAAGGCTGCACTTGCCAGAGAGCTTGAAAAGAATGTATCTCCTGCAGAAGACATCCCAATCCCATCTACTTCCATCATTGATGGGATGAGCCTGGTCCAAAAAATGAATGGCAACAACAAAACCTTTGCACAGGTGGCAGAGTCAGCCTTGACCCAGGTCCTCCATGAGGGAGCACAGAGTGGGAGGATTGATGTTGTTTTTGATGTCTATCACCAGACTTCGATCAAAGATGCTGAACGACTGAACCGGGGTGGAGACATCACTCTCCAGTACAAGAATCTTGCAGGGGGACACCACGTCCAGCAGTGGAGAAAATTTCTGTGCAGTTCCTCCAACAAGACCAGTCTCATCAAGTTTCTGGTGGAAGAGTGGAAACTCCCACGATACAGAGCTATGCTGCATGGCAAGGTGTTGTACATGACCTGTGAGGAAACCTGCTACAAGTTGACAGAAGATGGGTGTGAGGAAGCAGCAGAACTGCACTCCACACATGAAGAAGCTGACACCCGTCTGCTCCTGCATGCATTGTATGCACCAAATGCGGGCTCAAAGTCAGTTATCATCACAGCTGAGGACACTGATGTCATGGTGCTTTGTCTTGGCTTCCAGAAGGACATCACCTGTCCCATCTACCAGAAGTGTGGGACTCAGAACCGCACACGGTTTGTCGACATCACCAAACTGGCAAGTTCACTTGGAGACAGCATCTGTGACAGCCTAATTGGCTTACATGCCTTCACAGGCTGCGACACTGTCAGTGCATTCGCTGGTCGAGGGAAGCTGAATGCCCTGAAGATAGTGAGAAAGCACACTTCCTGCCAAGAGACTTTTAGTCAACTGGGACAGACATGGAATGTGAGTGATGAGCTGTTCCAGAAATTTGAGCAGTTCACCTGTCGGATGTATGTTGCTAATAGCAGCACTGCTGAGGTGAACAAACTGCGTTACCAGCTCTTCTGCACCAAAAGGGGAGAGGTTGAGTCCAGCCAGCTGCTACCATGTAGAGACTGTCTCTTTATGCATGTTCAACGAGCCAACTATCAGGCAGCAATATGGAAGTGCTGTCTGCAGGCTAACCCTGTGGTGCCAAGCCCTACTGAGTATGGATGGACAGACGATGAAGGCAAGCTGGCCATTTACTGGATGCGCTCCCCACCTGCACCAGATGTGGTCTTGGAAACGCTAACATGCAAGTGTGTGCATTCATGCCAAATGCCAAGCTGCATGTGCCTGTCAAATGGACTTCCATGCACAGACATGTGCAGGTTACAGACCTGCAGTAACCAAAAACAGCAGGATGGTCCAGAACTGGACTTTGAACTTGGGGAGTCAGATGATGAGAGAAACGAGCAGTTTGATGAATGACAGTGTGATGATTCTGATGGTATTACTGTGGTAGTAGTCTATTGATGCACAGGATGTTGATTCTGGACTTGGTTACCCAGAGCTTGATAACAATAATGTAACCATATTCACATATTTCCATTACTCTACCCATTACCATTACATATACCCACTAATGATATGGGATTACATGTATCATTGACTAAGTATATGTAAATGTCAATGTTGTTTAAAATATTAAAATAGTTCATTACCTCACTATGGTATTCCTTTTTATCATGTATTTTGATTGTGTATTTAAACAAATGTATAGAGACCAGTTTGTGACCTAACTGGCTTTGGTCTAGTTCTCATTTAAGGCTTACAATCACCTCACACAATGAAATAGTATGGGTATATTATACATTTCCTGAATCTTTACAGTCCTGTGAGTATTCCAGTTTTTGTGTTTTGTGTCCCTGATATTCCTAGATGCCACAGGGCTAAAAGAAAGTATATAGTGTAGGCGAACATTGCAGAAAGATGCGTGTTATTGACGGGTTGAAGAGCTCAAGTAACCTCTATATTTGTGAGAAATATC
Source organism: Lampris incognitus (assembly GCF_029633865.1). Taxonomy (NCBI): domain Eukaryota; kingdom Metazoa; phylum Chordata; class Actinopteri; order Lampriformes; family Lampridae; genus Lampris; species Lampris incognitus. The sequence goes on from NC_079213.1 coordinate 64,064,260, forward strand.
CACAACAGGGCCTGAATGAAAGCTAAGAAGGTCCCCTTTAAAATGATACCAAAGACAATATTATAGAACATTGAAAAATGTCCTGACCATGAGGCTAAACCAGGATATGCACCAGCGTCTAAAATGCAATTTAGTTTAGTGGGTGGTTAACTTCATGAGCTGATAACTGTGATACAGCTGCCACTCAGGAATGGTTATCATACCAAAATATCATCTACAGACATGGATCCTTTCAAAAATTATAAGTAAGTTTTGCCACCTTGAGTGTACCGAAATATCGTCTGGCCCATGGACTACATCAAGTATAGACCCTTTTAGAGTTTGTAAACAGTGATGACGTAGGTGTGGATGCGCGTGCATTTATGCAACGGAAGTATGGCGGAGTTAGCTAGTTTGTCAGACTATGCAAGGGGATTAACGACAAAAGATCGCGAAAGGTATCTGAATAAATTAACTTTGGCGAACGGCAACCGACTTTCAGAACCGTGTGGTATTACCGAGTGGGTGGAAGACGTTACTAAGTGGCCTAATATCCAGTGGCCAGATATATTTATATATACATACACACACATATTTGGTGGAGAAACCGAGCGTATACACAAGAGAGAAGTTGCGGGCTTACAAGTCACTGGATGCTTACAACTATGTTGTCTGTGGTCACGTGCGAAATGTAAAATACCATGACATAGACTCGTGTCCTGAAATCCCAAGTCTTGGCAAGTCAAAGGCAAGGACTCAAGACGGCTATGTACGAGGCATGGGTCATCATAAACAAACCCGACAACTATGTCCTCACAGCCAGGTGTACCTGCATGGCAAGGTGAGTATTTGTTGTCCTGGTGCTTTTCTAGTTTGCTCAGGGTTCATGATATCGGCCTAGTTGTTGTGCAAACATGAAATCTGCTTCTATTTTACTGTCATTTTCTTCCCTCATCACATCAAAATGTGCCCTTCCCTGTAACTCAGTCATGATAAACGGGGCATGAAATTCACATTATCATGAACTACACACGATGTCTTGTTGATTCAGAGCTCCAGCTGTGGATGTTATTAATTTGCAGCGGAAAAATGCGAAATTATATAGTACAATTTACAGTCTTCTCAGCCACAGTGTAATTTTGACTGAGATTAAGTGTTAATTGCAAGCTCTGGTCATCAAATTAAAACATATATTGGATAAATCAATATGTTTTATTCTGTCTTTTTCACATTTCAGACTTGGGTCATGCTGCGGCCATGCAGCAGCAGCAATGTTATTTAAAGTTGAGCTCTGTGTTAGGATGGGGAGGACAGAGAAAACAGCAGTTACAGCTTGAAGCATGTATGTGGAAAGACCTAAGCAGGAAAGATGTCAAGCCAACTCCACTTGGGGAAATCAGCTTCCATAAACCAAAGAGGCTAGGCAGGCAGCTCCCAGCAGCTTCCAAAACTTCTAGGAAGAACAGTGTCAAACCAGGAGGCATGTAATAGTTGACAGAGGCTAGATAATTTTCCTTTTGTCATTGTGCATTTAATTCATTTTCAAAAGTTCTCCTGCATCTTGTAACACCGTAAACTACCCTGAAAACCGAGCTTTTTTTATAATACAGAGGTGAAAATCATAAAGACGTATAGACACTGAGTCATTTCAATGTATTTATTTGACCTTTACCTTCAGATTATTTATTCTGGAAATAAGATTGTCTAGTTTCTATTGTGTACTGTTTCTGTTTTAATGCCGTGCTTCATGACTTTAGTAGAAATTTAAACAAGATTCATAAAATCTTGGAAAAAAAAATTATCCAGCATAATAATTGTCTTCTTGTTGCCCTGTCATAATTTTCATTGCTCGACCCAGTAATCAGTCAGATTGCTGGGTCTAGCAATGAAAACCTCTGTGCAATCTATTATGCACCGGTATCTTTTAAAGTTTCGATTGAAGATTTTAGGCATGTTCTTTAGTATAGCTCCCTTACTTGGCCATTTAATGGGTGGCTTGAGGACTATGGCCATAGCAGGTATCCAGCTCCGACAAATATTTGATAAGGTGGTTTTTGATACCTTAAATCTATAGGCTGAATCAGTATTAGTTAGGCCCAGCCTTAATTTCATTAGCACAGCCAATAGATGATCCTGTAGAGAGAGGTTTTGGCTAATTCTTTCTACACTGTCTTGTTATTTTTGCACACAGCCAGTCAAAGATAATGGAGGTAAGTCCTGTGAAAAAAATCAGTTGTCCCATGTTGAACTTAATAGTGGCATAGGAAAACGTAGAATTTTGCAGCTCCTCTTTAAGCTTCTCATTTTCAGCCCATAGTTTTTCACACTCCTGCTGAAGGTTGACATAGTCATTCTGAAGCTGAGTGTACCTCAGGTTCAGATCATCATATTCTGTCCTTGGGACTGGGATGTCCTCCTCAGCTTTAACAGAAAAGCCAACAGTTAGGATATGCCGGCACAAGCTCACAACACATTGGTTGATTGCACAACAAAAAAATATCCTCACCAGGACAGTGATCCATGCTGCTGACTTGTCCTGGAGTTTCAGAAGGAGCAGGCTGATTTGGTGGAGTGTAAACCCTTTCATCTCGTCTCCTTTTCCTATGGTACCTTAACATAAAAAAGCTAAATTAATGAACAGAAATACTGATCAGAGGCCATATTACAGGAAATTCCTAACTTGCAGATCCTATCTTAACTGTTTGGTTACGATTAGATATTAGGTTATGATTTGCTTAATACCAACTGGAGAAAAATCTATCTTAGACATCCCTACCTTCACTTCAAACTTAAGACGGTAAATATTTGTAATACAGCCCCATTTTCTCAAAGCCAGCAGCTGCAAACTCCAAAGTGCACTGAATAGCATGAAATGAAAGAGGGGAAAAGCAATTCTAAAACGATTGGGAAGTCTTAGGCCTAATTATTCTGACCTTTCCACCTTTGCCTGGGGGCTCTGACTTTGTTTTGTGTACTTAAACACAGAGGGCACAAAATCAGGATTCTGTGAGTCCAGTGACGCCTCACCTGTAAATAGCCAATGTAACCAGGTTGAAATTAATGTTTTATTTTGTTTGAGTATGAAATATCACCAAATCCTGTCTGTGTGCTGTTATTTGTGTTTACTACATTTTATTTTATGTCATTATTTACTTTTATGTATGTTTTATACTTGTACTGTCGCTTTAAGAGAGAGGTCTTGTGGGTACACGGAAGAGGGAACGCGGGAGAGGCCATTTTTGTTTTGTGGGAGGGGTCTCAAGCAGCGATCGAGCCGAGCCACGCATGTTCCTACCGTAGCACAGGTTTGCTGATTGAGGAGAACGTAACCTTGAGTATCCCTGTAAGAAGATACTGCAAGCTGTGGGATAAAATACTTGTTTATCCTTTCTTACATCGGAGTCCCGTGGACGGTTTCTCCTTCTAACGCACACGAGTGAAGTCCGGGCAGTGGTTGAGCTTCAACCCCCACGTCCGTAAGAAACACCGCTCCCGCTGGAGGACTGGACGTTTGTCGAAGGGTTTGAAACCAAAATAAATGGCAAGGTGGGCCAAATAGAGTCCTGTGTGTCCCCTCTCCTTCCTTGATCATGATGATGATGATGATGATGATGAGAGACTGAGGGCCCCCCACAACACCTGGGGCCCCACCCAAAATAGAACACAACGCAGAGCTAATGATGAGAGTGACGGGCGTGCAGCAGGCTGACCAGCATAGAACACCATAGGACTGCCCCCGTTACATTGGTGCCGTGACCCTCCTGGATCCTGAGAGTGACATCAGTTGCTCGCCGCAAGAGGCTGCTGTCGTCATCAAGCCCCAGACGTCCTCAGGTATTTCTATAGACTGTACACTCATGTTACAGTGGACTGGAGTTGAGCTGTGTGGACACTGGACAGTCATAGCTGTGGTTACCATGGACTGGGCCTGTGAACAGGACATTTGTATATATTGAAGGAAGAAAAACACACGAAAAAAAAAGGAAAAAAAGTTAATGTTGATGTGATTGAAGGACTCGTGTGAATAATCTATTGATGTAAACTACTAGATATGTGCATATGTGATTAATCTATTGGTGAATTTGTTGATTGTATGTGATTGTTTCAATCTCTTAGTGCTTTCTAGATTCAATTATTTAAAGGAATTGAGCTTTTCACTTTTTTATTTTATTTTTTATTTTATCTGAGTGTTAGAGGTAGGAACATGGCAGAGGGTGGTTCGTACGTAGGTGGGGGTAACATTGCTGATCAGGATCTTTTGGATCGCCAGTGTGCTATGGAGAGGGGGTACCAGTTAGATGTGGGTGGGGGTTTACGGCTAGGTGTAGGTAGGAGTTTCGGGCAGCTCTTAGAGGGCGGGGAACCAGACACCAGAGCACCAGGACCTAGAGACCCGACCACATACGCTACGTAGAACGGGCCAGGCCAGGTATCAGCGAAGGGGCTGTGCTGGGTAACAGCGAGCAGCCAGTGGGTGAGTTAGCCATGCTCATTACTCAGTTAGCAGAGAAGATAGGAGAGTCAATCACTGCTAAGCTGCAGGAAACACAAATGCTTAGAAACACACACACACACACACACAGACAGTGCTAGGTCTGCTGAACAGTGTTCGGAGACAGTGCCTAGTGTTAGAGTAGTAATGCAGACAGACGCTAGGGAGCCTCCTATTTTCAGGGGCGATAGCTCTGATAAGTTTACAGTTCATGAGTGGGAGAGCCTTATGACTTTGTATTTGAGGAAGCGAGCCATTCCAGTTAGTGAGCAGTCACATGAGATTCTAGCTAAGCTTATGGGGAAAGCAGGGGACGTGGTGAGGATAAAGCTGCGCAACACATCTGTAGACCACATAGCGAACCCCCACATTATTTTTGATGTACTGAAGCAACACTTTAGTGACCTCACATACTCGAGCATGCCCCTGGCGGACTTTTACAGTACGCTGCCCAAGCCAGGTGAGGACGCTATGAAGTATTGGCTTAGGCTTAATAAGACAGTGGAGGTGGCTGACGAATGCTTGAAGTGGCAGGGCCGTAGTATTGAAGAGCCAAGCCACGAGGTAAGCATGATGTTTATCAAACACTGTCCAGATCAGTCTCTTGCCAATGTTTTTAAGTTCAAGTCCACAGGGAAATGGTCTGCTAGCGAGATCCAAGAGAGGCTTGATGAGCACATGCTGGAGGGGAAGTCCCATGTTGCTGCAGGTGGACAACGGGAAGCAGGCGCGGTAGAGCGTAGGTTCCCTTCACAGGTTCATGTCCCTGTAGTCGACGTGGCTCCCGACTTGAACACGACCGTGCCGGTGGTGCCATCTCCCGTCCCGGCTCATGCGTCATCTCCTACGCCATTTTGTGCAAGGTCTCCTACACCATCTCCTGCACCTGTCTCTGGCGGTGATGACTATATGAGGAGTTTGGTGAGCTTGCTAGACCGTTTGGTCACAATGCAGACTCAGGTTCCAGTTAGCGCTGCAGTCCGGACACCGACGCAGACTCAACCGCCAGCTAGCGCCGCAGGGCAGGTGCCAGACGCACCGCAGCGGTTGTGCAGGGTTTGTAAGTCTCCGGATCACTCCACATTTTCCCACTGCAGCCGGGAGAACCGATGTATAAACTGTTTGTCTCCTGGTCATTGGAAGAGGGACTGTCCTCACCCTCAGCCGCCCAACCAGCTCCGTTCTCAGCCTGGTGGAAGAGCTGGTCGTCAGTCTCGTCCGTTAAACTACTAAACCCACACCTAGAGAGGGATGGTGTGGTTAATGTAGATGTATCCTCACTGATGTCTCCGACCTGGCTCACTTGTATGAAGACAAGTGTGCCAAAGCACCTCAGGGTTCGCGTATGGTCATTCAGGCGACACAGAGGATTCAGGCTTTCAGTGACTTGTTCTATGCTCCTGTTCTTGTCAACCAGAGTATGCAGCTTAATGGCATGTTGGATACTGGCTCTATGTCATGCAGTATCAGTGAAAATACAGTAGAGAAGCTCCGCTCTGGGAGTGTTTTACCTGAGAAGCAGCAGCCTGAACAGAACATTGTCTTGATTGGCTGTGGTGGTCTGGAGACTAGGCCTGATGGTTTTTATGACCTCAACATGCAGCTTTATGGTGTTTCCTTTGTCATACCCACTCTGGTCGTGCCCGGTCAGCATGATGATCTGATAGTCGGCACAAACGTCATTAAACATGTGGCCCATGTACTCAAGAGTGGTACTGAGTACTGGGACATCGCGTCCAGACAGGAACATCCATCTAGTCCTGACGTTGAACAGTTCTTGTCCATGTTCACGAATGTAGAGCGCTGGAGGGGTGGTGCAGTTCCTGAGAAGATAGGTACTGTTAAGCTCACCCAGGCCGTGACACTCTTACCGAGGCACGAGCACTTAGTCTGGGGCAGACTTCCTGCTAAGGTGCCTATGTCAGCTGGAAGCACTGTTGTTGTGGAGCCAACAGACTCCAAGGCCATGCCACGCGGTGTCCTCGTAGGTCGACTTGTCACACCGCTCTGGGGTGATAGGTGGGTACCCATGACTGTTGTCAATCCATCTGACAAAGCCATCACGCTGAAAAGGAACTGCAAGTTGGCTGATGTGTTTCCATGCTTGGCGATTGAGGACTTTAATGTTTTCCAGGGACTGCAATCAGTTGCAGGGAGGCATGAGTCCAACGCCACAGGTAGTGTCTGTCCCCCTGTCCAGCCGGCTAGGAGTTTGTCAGAGCTCGGACTCAGTGACATTGACCTCAGCTCCTGTCAGGTTAGTGAGGCATGCAAGTCCCAGCTCGCTCAGCTGCTCACCGAGTACCATGACATCTTCTCCAGGGACTCTCTGGACTGTGGCGAGGTCACAGGATACACACATCGCATCCATCTGGTGGATGAGCGCCCCTTTCGCTTGCCCTACAGGAGGGTTCCCCCAGCCCACTATCAGAAGTTGAGACAGGTTCTCACTGATATGGAGGAGAAAGGGATTATCCGGAAGTCCTCGAGCGCATATGCTCCACCGCTGGTTATGGTGTGGAAGAAGGATGGCGGGCTTCGGATCCACACTGATTTCAGATGGCTGAATGCTCGGACCTTGAAAGACGCTCATCCCTTGCCACACCAGTCAGACTGTCTTGCCGCGCTGGGTGGTAACTGCCTCTTTAGTACGATGGACCTCACCTCTGGCTTCTTCAACATCCCAATGCATGAAGATGACAAGAAGTACACTGCTTTCACGACTCCCCTTGGGTTGCATGAATACAATCGCATGCCGCAGGGCCTTTGTATTAGCCCTGCAGCCTTCATGAGAATGATGATTGGGATCTTTGGGGATCTGAACTTCACGAAGCTTTTGTGCTATCTTGATGATCTTCTTGTCTTCGCGCCGTCAGAGGTTGAGGCTCTGTCGAGGCTCCGCACTGTGTTTCAGAGGTTGAGGGAGAACAACTTGAGACTGGCTCCGAAAAAGTGTCATCTGCTGCAGAAGCAGGTGCGGTTTTTGGGCCACGTGGTTGATGGCGGAGGTGTGTCTGTCGATCCCTCCAAAGTAGAGGTCATCTCCAACATGACAGTGCAGGATCTCATGGAAGGTGATGGGTGCACGCCTTCTGTTCGTAGGATCAAATCTTTCCTTGGTATGGTATTTTACTACCAGCATTTCCTCCCGAACTGCTCCTTCGTGGCTAAGCCCCTGTTCGCCCTTACAGCTGGACAAAAGAGGAGGGGGAGGTCAGCTAAGGATAAGAAGCCCCATGGCAGCTTCCGTAAGCTTACCTCCGCAGACTGGACGGCGGAATGTGGGGAAGCATTTGATCTGTTGAAGACGATGTTACTGGAGTGTGTGGTGCTTGCCCATCCAGACTTTGAGGTGCCTTTCATTTTGTCGGTCGATGCGTCTTTGGACGGACTCGGCGCGGTGCTGTCTCAAGTGCCCCGAGGAGAGTCCAAGGCCAGACCTGTTGGTTTTGCAGGCAAGTCCCTCAGTGCCTCACAGCGGAAGTATCCAGCTCATAGACTGGAGTTCATGGCGCTGAAGCGGAGTGTTTGTGAAAAGTTCAGCCACTGGCTGAAGGGTCAAAGCTTCAGCGTTTGGACAGATAATAATCCGCTGATTTATCTCCTAACGAAGCCGAAGCTTGACGCGTGTGAGATCCGCTGGGTGTCTAAGTTGGCGTCTTACACCTTCGATCTCAAACACCTGCCAGGGAAGAAAAACGTGGTGGCGGATGCCTTGAGTCGCGACCCTTTTTCCAAGCCCGTCAGTCAGAGGCTACTTAGGGAGCCCTACCCGGCCGACGGGGTTGAGGGGGACTCTGTGCAGGATGTTTTCAGACTCAGTTGCCAGTCCCAAACAGTGAGTAGTGCGCGATCTGGGTTTACTTGTGATGCAGCTGAGGTCAGGGCTTTTTGTCAAGCCAAATGTGACTGGCCTGATGCATCAGTATTCACAGCACTTAGTTTGGTCCAGCACGTTCAGCATCTGTCGGCTGGTCAGGATACACTGCCAATGTTATCCACCGAGGAGCTCAGGTTGAGTCAGGAGCAGGACCCCTGCATCTCCAAGGTGTTGCCCTTTGTCGCTGTTCGGAAGCAGCCATCGAGACGTGAGAGGCATGGTGCTGACCAGAAGGTCCTCAGGCTGTTGAAACCGTGGGAGAAATTGGAAGTCAATGATGGTGTCTTGTACAGGGTGACAAAGGACCCAGTGTCCAAGCAGAGGAGGTCTCAGTATGTTTTACCTCTGAGTCTGAAAGACAAGGCACTGTCTGGCATCCACGATCACGCTGGTCATCAGGGCCAGGACCGTACTCTCTCTCTTGCAAGGCAGCGTTTTTATTGGCCTGACATGGAGAGGGATATCAGAGCATATGTCAGATTCTGTCGGAGATGTGTGTTTGGGAAGACCCCAGAGCCAGCTGCTTGCGCGCCCCTGGAGAGCATTAAAACCTCCGCACCGATGCAGTTTGTGTGTATGGATTTCTGGTCCGCTGAGGACAGTAAGCAGCGGTCGGTCGATGTCCTAGTGGTTACTGACCACTTCACTAAGCTTGCTCACGCGTTCCCCTGCGCCAATCAGACAGCGAAGCAGGTCGCCAAGAAACTCTGGGATCATGTATTCTGTGTTTACGGGTTTCCGGAGAGAATACATTCTGACCAGGGCACAAACTTTGAGAGCAACCTGATTGCAGAGCTTCTCAGGTTGGCGGGTGTAGCGAAGTCCCACACGACGGCCTACCATCCTATGGGCAATGGCGGGACAGAGCGGTTTAATCGCACGATGGGGAATGTGCTCCGTTCCGTTCTGCTTCAGCAGAAGCAACAGTGGCCTCAGCAGATCCATTCTCTCACGCTCGCGTACAATGCCACTGTTCACGAGACCACGGGTTACGCGCCTTTCTTGCTGATGTATGGGCGCGTCCCAAGACTGCCGGTGGATGTTATGTTCAGGTTTTGCATGACCCTCACGTTGTTGACTATGACTCTTATGCTCAGTCTCTGCTTTCCTGTCTAAGGAGTGCAATGGAGATCGCTCAGAAGCACTCCACGGCTGAGCAGCAGCATCAGGCGCGACAGTACAACAGACACGCCAAGGGCACTGTCCTGTCTGTCGGGGATCGTGTTTTGGTTGCGAACCAGAGTGAGCGAGGGAAGAGAAAGTTGGCTGACAAATGGGAGAACGGAGTGTACACGGTTGTCGGTGTCAACCCCAATATCCACGTCTACAAGATTCAGGATGCAGAGGGGCACACCAGGGTGGTGCACAGGAACCGTTTGTTGGAGATCAACTTCTTGCCCCTTCCTGAGTTAGATCAGGGTGAGAAGTCCAGTACAACCAGTCAGTTGCTTGACTGCGCAGAGTCCGATGAGGAGGACAGTGCAGATGGCCTGACGGTCTCAGGGGATGCAGTGGGGCTAGCAGTCTCATCACTTGGAGACTCGCCTAGATCTGAGTGGGCAGAAGCGGAAGAGTTCATTCCGTCTAGTGTGGTAGTCAGTCCTGTGGGGGCCACTGCTCAGTCTCCACTCAACACACACGCACCACACAACACACATGCACCACACATAGAGGCATCACACTCACTCGATGTAGGTGTTATATCTCACACTGATTCGCACACAGGGGCACCACCCTCACTCGATACAGATGTTGCAGCTCGCGCTGTCTCACGCACACAAGTAGAGAGCGATGGTCGGGTTAGGACACGCACAGGGAGGGTGGTGAGGTCAGTGAACAGGTTAATAGAATCTATGGCTCAGATGCCATTTCTACGGAGTGTGAGGGTTTGAACTCTGATGGAGGTTGGAGTCATTCAAACTAGTTTAATGTGAGTTATTAGGTGTCTATCAGACAGGGTTGTTTTGGGCCAAGTGCATGGTGTGGCGTATTAGGCGTCACATTGATCTAAGGGAATACTGAGACTTGATCAACCTCATTATTTTCTGAACCTCGTAACCGAGGCAGCTCCTAAGTTGACTGGAGGACTAGGTCCTTCTTTTCACTTGTGCCAGTAGTCAGTGATGGGCTTTTCCTTTCCTCTTTCTCTTTTTATCCTGCTGTCAGGATGTTGGTGAATTTCAGGGGGGGTGAATGTAACCAGGTTAAAATTAATGTTTTTATTTTATTTTGTTTGAGTATGAAATATCACCAAATCCTGTCTGTGTGCTGTTATTTGTGTTTACTACATTTTATTTTATGTCATTATTTACTTTTATGTATGTTTTGTAACGACCGTCATATACTTGTACTGTCGCTTTAAGAGAGAGGTTTTGTGGGTATACGGAAGAGGGAACGCGGGAGAGGCCATTTTTGTTTTTTGGGAGGAGTGTCAAGCAGCGATCGAGCCGAGCCACGCGTGTTCCTACCGTAGCACTGGTTTGCTGGTTGAGGAGAACGTAACCTTGAGTATCCCTGTAAGAAGATACTGCAAGCTGTGGGGTAAAATACTTGCTTATCCTTTCTTACATCGGAGTCCCGTGGACGGTTTCTCCTTCTAACGCACACGAGTGAAGTCCGGGCAGTGGTTGCGCTTCAACCCCCACGTGAAGGGTTTGGAACCAAAATAAATGGCAAGGTGGGCCAAATAGAGTCCTGTGTGTCCCCCCTCCTTCCTTGATCATGATGATGATGATGATGATGAGAGACTGAGGGCCCCCCACAACACCTGGGGCCCCACCCAAAATAGAACACAACGCAGAGCTAATGATGAGAGTGACGGGCGTGCAGCAGGCTGACCAGCATAGAACACCATAGGACTGCCCCCGTTACACCAGACACACCACATTAGCCAAATAATACCAGCTAACGCTGCTTATCGGTTACTTTAGACACTAGTCTCCATCTAAACCAGGCATTCCAGTGAAACCAAAGAGTAGATGGATAACTTACCTGATATAAAATTGCCACTGCAAACGCCAGCATTTTGGATCGTGTCCTCAGTCCAGTTTTCATCAATACTGTAACGTGCATGGATAACTAGACACGCTGGCCGCTGGCTGACGGGTCTGACCCTTCAGTCGAGCGGTTAGTGATGTCTCCCGCGGTGCGGGCGATACGGGTTCGCGTCCCGGCCGCGGCAGTTCCTGTGGTTGTCCCCCGAATTTGCTACATTGGTATCAGAAGTGGGATCGGGAGACCGTAAGGCTATCGGAAGCGTATGCGCCCAGAGGCATGAAGGAACTGATATGCTCTTATGAAAGAGCAAGGAGGGGGGTAGTGTAACGTGCATGGATAAGTAGACACGTTGGTGCTTGACTAATGGGTCGGACCCTTTAGTCGACTGGTTAACGTTGTCGCTTGCGGAGCGGCAGACACGGGTTCGCGTCCCGGCTGTGGTGACGGTCTCCCAGACTGCCCCCCGTATTCGCTACATTGGTGTCAGAAGTGGGATGGGGAGACCGTAAAGGCCATCGGAAGCGTATGCCCCCATGCAGGGGCGTGAAGGAGCTGATATGCTTAAGCGCGGGGACGCGCTTCCCGAAGGAGGGGGGTAGTGTAACGTGCATGGATAAGTAGTGACCCTTTAGTCAAGCGGTTAGCGATGTCTCCCGCGGTGCGGGCGATACAAGTTCGTGTCCCGGCCGCGGCAGTTCCTGTGGTTGCCCCCCGAATTCGCTACAGTACGTTTGATGGCTTGCAACCACAGGCGCCTCCGGTTGCTCTGAAATGGCCGTGATCCCGTTGGAATTGGGTAAAACTTCAGCCCGCTGTTGGTAGAGTAGCGATTCGTACAGCCAAACACAGAACAACCGGACATTTTGATGCTGGTTATACTTCTGAATAAACTTTGTAATCTCCTCTTCTCCGTCTGAATCCGTGAATCTGTGGCGGAGCCAGAGCGGGTGCATGGGGGCGGTCGCCCCAGGGCCCACAAGGTCGGGGGGGGGGGGGCGTTTGGAGCTCTGTTGCCGAGTTTACGAACGTCCGTGAACGCACCGGGTCTCGGGACCGTGAATGAATGGGAGTGTCACTGAATGCGTCGGAGAAACGCTACCCCCATTCACGCCGTGAATGAATGGGGGTTGCGTTTCACTTCCGTTGCCTAAATGCGCGCGCATACTTTTGATGATGTGGGTCTATGGGACTCAATTTTTTTTTGCGGCTCCAGACAGGATCCCCGCCCCCCTTCCAGCCCAAAAACAAAAAATAAAAATGGCTCTTTACATGGTAAAGGTTGCCAACCCCTGGCTTAGCCAATAGGTTAACAGATATGACCCTTGGTGTTGCTTGTAAAGTTGACATATTGCGTTAGATCAAAGCAGTCTAGCATTGCTTTAAAAGCTTTAGTGAACATATCAGTGTTATCAATATGAACATTTAAATCCCCTATTATGATTATATTCGGAGAAATCGGTTAAAACTGTTGAGAGTTCAGTGATAAATATATCCAATGCCTCAGCTGCCAGAGCAGCAGTAAAGATGGCTCTGGGTCCACAGAGCGTAACAGCCAGCAGTTCAAAGGAAGATTGGTCAGGTAAAGAGAGATGGACATTCGGAAATAATCTGAGACCCCCAAACTGTAACGCCAGACAAACAATACAGATAGTCGCTTTCTGTCTTGCTTGCTACAGACACGGATGCTGTCTGACAATGGGGGTATAGGCCCATAGACATATAATTATAAGAGAAACAAGAAGCTCCTTTTGTACAAGAATGGAGCATCATTTATGAAAGATAGGTGCTCTGATCTACTGTTTTGTTTTGTTTTTTGTTTATTGTTTGTTTTGTTTTTTTGGGTCATATTTCTGGTCCCTGGGTCATTTGCTTGTTTTTTTTATTCAACTTGTGTACTTCCGAGCATTTTGAGCAGCTGTGACAGAAACAATTTCCCTCGGGATAGCTAAAGTTTTCTGGATATGTGCAAAGTAAAGGCACATAAAAGGTGGGACCACAGATGGCTCTGGAGGTTGGGTACATGCAGAAGCGACTCGAAACGTGATATTCTTCCTCAGACAGCATGACTTTATTTTCTCCCCGTTCTGAATATGACTTTTTTTTTCTTTTTTTTTTTTTTTTACAAATTCAGAACCGGTACAATAGACGTATTGTCGGAAGTGTGAAGCCAGTGTGTTGTGGGGACAAACTGTCTGGAATACGTTTAGTCTTCAGCAGTAGTCCGGACCAACCAGCAGATGTCAGTCGGTCTCCAGACTTCAAGGGCTGGCTGCTTTGCTGAAGACGGCCAGCAGAGGCGCTGTTACTCACCGGAGACTGGGAGAAGGAAATCTGGAAAGAGAACAAATCAAAACGCCTGTCATTTCAGAGAAATTAACGCTCACGCTCATGCACATAAACACTATCTCCACTGGGAGGCCGACCTCAGGAAAAAAAGACAAGAATAGAGTGGTAAAAGAGTATTTACCAAAAAAAATGAAATAAAATCAACACAGCGTGGAGGCAATTAGACCACCATACACCTGAAGGCAAAAGGATAAGTTGTTGTGCCTACATGCATGGATATGCAATAATGGTACAATATTTAAAAGTGTTAAGAAGTCTCTACTTTTCATTGACCTTCGATTAAAGTCCTTAAATCGATTAATCCACATTGTAGGCCTAGGGACAATCTAGTACGGCCGATTCACCTGACCTACATGTCTTTGGACAGTGGGAGAAAACCCACGCAGACACGGGGGGAACATGCAAACTCCACACAAAAGACAACCTGGGAAGACCTCCGAGGTTGGACTACCCTGGGGCTTGAACCCAGGACCCTAGGTATGAATGTGTGGGCCCTGTGTGATGGCCTGGCGGTCTGTCCGGGGTGTCTCCCCGCCTGCTGCCCAGTGACTGCTGGGATAGGCTCCAGCATCCCCGTGACCCTGAGAGTGGGATAAATGGTTCGGATATTGGATGGATGGATGGATGGATGGACAGTGTAGGCCTACTCTGCAACATGGCGAACTCTTGCAGCCTGATCTACATCTGCAAAAACTCACTCCAAGGGAGTGAGTGAGTGAGTGAGTGAGAAAAAGGTGATAGATGGGGCGTGATGAATTATGGTATGGCAAAATCACCACAAGGACTGACAGTAGCTACCCATTATGCCTGCATGTATTTAAAAATTCCATTAAAGTGCAGAACAGAACATATTGTGGAGTTAGCGGGGGGGGGGGTCAATGCTCTGTGAATATCAAATTGTGGTATAGAATTGAATTGGTCATTTGTGGGGATTTTTGCATTCCATTATTCTAAATTCCTGCTTTGAAGAACTTTCATGCTAAGATTTTCATTGGGAGTGACGAAGAAGGACAGGATTAGGAACGAGTATATTAGAGGGACAACTCAGGTTGGACGGTTTGGAGACAAAGCAAGAGCGGCAAGACTGAGATGGCTTGGATGTGTGTGGAGGAGAGATGCTGGGTATATTGGGAGAAGGATGCTGAATATGGAGCTGCCAGGGAAGAGGAAAAGAGGAGGTTTATGGATGTGGTGAGGGGGGGCATGTAGGTGGCTGGTGTGACAGAGGAAGATGCAGAGGACAGGAAGAGATGGAAACGGATGATCCACTGTGTCGACCCCTAACGGGAGCAGCCGAAAGTAGTAGTAGTAGTAGTAGCAGTAGTAGTAGTAGTAGTAGTGGTAGTAGTGGATAGGCTTATGTATTAATTTTAGCTTCAGATAAAAACATAAAACAGTGTACCAAAGAAGACTGATTCAGTTCATCTGGACACAACGTTTATTGACGGATACGTTTCATCACTCATCTAGGTGACCTCCTCAGTCTAAACTGACTGCAGGTATCCCCACCCTTATAAACAACACAGTGGCATAACGACCCAAACCAACGATCAGCTTCATATGTAAATATGGGCGTGATCGGTTTCAATGGCCATGTGTACTATTCACAGAGGATTTTGGGAATGTCTGCAATCACGGCGTTGTAAAATGGTGACAAATGTACTCTGTACACTGAGTCAAAGGGGCAATCTATGTGAAGAGGGAACGGCAAGAGGGTAAGAGGGGCCTACGAGTACAGCTGTACTATTAGGCCCCTCTTACTCTTGTACATGTCAATTGAATTGAATTACCTTTGACTTTCATATAGCCTCATGCATGTGGTTTTTACAAAAGAAAAAAAAAATTGCTCAGGTCAGCTTATAGTGCATAACCATTAAATTTGAATTTCACTTCAGTATAGCCATCCAATTTTTCTCCCCACTTAACCAATTTTAAGGGGGATTGGGGTCAAATGTACCATACTTTTGGCATTGGTTGGGAGTGATTTGGCATGTGATCGGATTTTATCTCAGCTCACATAATGGTATTAGGATCGGTGTCTACCCCCCCACCCCCCCGCAGAGTGTTCAACCTGTCCAGTAGCTCGGCCGGGATGTGCAGCCCAGTGCCGAGTCTATTCTGAGACGGTAATACAGCCACAATCACAACTCCCGTAGACACTGCGAGCAGCCAGTGGGAGAGGAGAGAAGTCGGCCTGGTCCTCGGTTCTGGTATCGCTCTGGTCTTAAAAAGCTGAACCACCCACTCCCATTGAGTTAGGATGGCCTGACGGGCTCCAGTCTACTGTCCTGGTCCAGTCAGGCGGTACTGGTATGGGGTACATGGACCCAGGAACACCTTTAGCCCCCGCAGAGGATCTCTTAGCAGTAAGGTCAGGATGTTTGGTCGAACCCCTATCTGACATTGTAAATTTATCATAGTGATGAGGCCTTTACCGTTCCTATTTCATCACATTTTTCTAAGAATGAGCAAAAACTCCACTGACCTCCTCAGCCATGAAATCCAGATAGGCGATGTAGTCCACCTGGAATGCAGGCTGGTTTGGGCTGGGATAGCTGAAAAATCAAGAAACAGGGCTACATTAGTTAATAAGCCCTTATCAAAACCACATATGCACTAAATCGAACCCACATTTCAGATCAAGGCAAAATCTTGACATCACAGCATCAGCAGAAGACACCTGAGAGATGTCCACCAATAATACAACATCACCTGCTAGATGTTAGCTACCTTTTCATTGTTTCCTTCCTCCAGACTCAATGGTGGTGAGCATTGTCTCCTTGAGTGGAAGATGGCTTGAACCTTAAAAGAAATAAAGATACTAGATGTTTAGGTGTTTGCATATCCATCCATTATCCAAACCGCTTATCCCGATCTCAGGGTCACATGATGCTGGAGCCTATCCCAGCAGTCATTGGGCAGCAGGCGGAGAGACACCCTGGACAGACCGCCAGGCCATATGTTTGTTTGTGTGTGAGTGAGAGTGAGAGAGAGAGAAAGATAGAAAGATATATATATATATATATATATAGAGAGAGAGAGAGAGAGAGAGAGAGAGAGAGAGAGAGAGAGAGAGAGAGAGAGAGAGAGAGAGAGAGAGAGAGAGTTAAGCTCAGATTTGGTTACCGGCAATGACCTTAATGCCCCATCGGGCCTGCATTTTCACTATGGGCATAATTGGTCCTTTGGCCTGGATCAGACCCATGATAGCCAGTATGCTATAGAGAAGGAGGAAACAACTGCCTAAAATTTGAGAAAATTTGGAAATAAATTATGTAATTGTGTGATAACAAATTATGCCAATAGGTTATAGCTATAGTCACTAAAATTAATTAAAAGTCACTGAATGTCATTAGAATACTGAATTACTGCGATTACAATGCAATTTGTCTGAGGATGCAATAGCCTCGTTCACTTGCTGTACAGCCCAAGTTGTAGTATCCCTAAATGTAATACCTATACCAGACAAAATTGTCCATCCTACCAGTGTACTTACTTGTACAAGGTCACCTCTTCACCAGACCCATTAGACAAACATCGGGGCAGGAATGGAAAGCTGCTCTTGTAGCCCGTACAGAAGCTACCCAGTCGCACGGACTTTCGATCGTGATACCATCACGATTATGACCTGATTTACGTGATGTGGTCACGACTCGAGGGTTAGGGTTAGCGTTAGGGTTAGGGTTCTATCAGATCGTGACCACATCACGTAAATCAGGTCATAATCGTGATGGTGTCACGATTATTAATTAACGTGATGCCATCACGAAAGTCCGTGCGACTGGGTTGTACAGAAGACTACAGCATCAATATTGTCCTCGGCTGTACTATCCTCAAACACAACCCGAGAGCCCTGGAATTCATGCAGGTTAGTCTTCCCCACTTAAGAATTCGACCAGGGAGGTCATCATTTGTCAGAGGTTTTTGGTCCAAGAATCTTAGTGAGAGAGGCAGTAAGAAGAAGAGGAAGAAGAAGAAGATTTTTTTAATCAAGACTTCAAATATACAAACACATCAAACAAAGCCAGTATACTCTAAGGCTCCAGACACACAGGACACGTCACGTCACGTCGCCGTCAACGTTACTTTTGACCTGCCTAACAGCGCACGTCGCGTCACGTCATGTTCAGCCCACGCGCAGCCGACGAAGGGCTGCAATAACAGCACGAGCTTGCGGCTGAGAAAGCGAAATGAGCAACAAGATGCTAGTGAATTGCTGTAGGCCTGATTATGTTTTGCC
Organism: Lampris incognitus; assembly: GCF_029633865.1. Lineage (NCBI taxonomy): Eukaryota > Metazoa > Chordata > Actinopteri > Lampriformes > Lampridae > Lampris > Lampris incognitus. The sequence goes on from NC_079213.1 coordinate 64,082,194, forward strand.
TCGCAAAATACTTCCTTTGACTTGGTATTGTAATATTGTAATAAAATCGGGCAGATTGACAGTAGGCCTATTGCATTGGGATTAGAGAACAAAATGATTTTGAAACAGTAGTTCGTAAACAACAGAGCCAATATCATTATATCAACTTTATTTCTCATTATTACGATGTACTAGGCTGGTTGACGGATCCGTCAGCCATCGAGAATTCAAACTCTGTAATTCTTGATGTTGAACGGAGCCATCGGACGCGTGACGGAACGTGGCTAGTGTGACACCTCTCATTGCTTCCAATTAATAATTTACCTGACGTTCGACGGTGGACGTGGCGTGACGTGTCCTGTGTGTCTGGTCCGTAAAACAACAGAGTGGGCTAAGAACAGAGCATCAAACATGTCAAAGACAATGTGAAACCAAACAAGGAAACCGAAAGAGTAAATTCATGGTCCACTGGGCGGATATTGGCCTCAGTCCTGTGCTCTCTCCCCCGGATCTCGCTGGTGTACCCTCTGTTTATCACGATTTAGCTCCCGTGTTTAGCAAAGACAGCGCACTTTCACATCCCCCTCACCATCCCTATGATTGCGCCATAGACCTCCTTCCGAGGGCCACCTTTCCCAACGGTCGGTTGTATAACCTCTCGGTCCCGGAGAGGTAGTCTATGCACAGTTATATCACAGAGTCCCTGGCCTCAGGAATCACAAGGCCCTTGTCGTCCCCAATTGCAGTGGGCTTCTTTTTTGTGGCGAAGAAGGTTGGCAGCCTGAGGCCCTGTATAGATAATCTTCAGTTAAATTACATCACTGTTAAAAATAAGTGTCCACTTCCCCTTATGAGTTCCACTTTCGAGCCACTCACTCACGCCACGGTGTTAACTAAAGTAGACCTACGCAGTGAGTACCATTTGGTGCGTATTCGGGAGGGTGACGAAAGGAAGACGGCCTTCAACAAGCACCTAGGGCATTTCGAGTACCTCGTCATGCCCTTTGGCCTCACCAACGCCCCGGCCGTCTTCCAAGCGCTGGTCAGTGATGTGTTGGGGGACATCCTTAACACGTTTGTGGTGGTGTACCTGGACGACATCCTCGTGTTCTTCAGGACAGAGGAGGAACACCACCAGCACGTCTGCCTGGTCCTCCAACAGAACAAGCTGTTCGTGAAGGCCAAGAAGTGTGTTTCACTCCGCCTCCGTGAAATTTCTCGGCCACATCGTGGAGAAGGGGCACACCCGCACCGACCCCAGGAAGATCCGAGTGGTGGAGGAGTGGGCGCGGCCTTTCCTACAGGACGCAACTCCGGCACTCCCTAGGGTTCACCAATTTTTATTGGCGCTTCATCAGGGGGTTCAGCCAAGTGGCTGCCCCTCTCACTGCACTAACCTCCACCCTCTGCCCTTTCTCCTGGACCCCGGAGGTGGAGGCTGCCTTCTCGGCAGTTCATCGTGGAGGTGGACGCGTCGGATACGGGCATCGGACCCGTCCTCTCCCAGCGCAGAGGACGGCGTCGCAACACCTTAGATTCCCCTGTTATTATTTTGAGGCAGTTTGTTTATTTTTTTCCTGCATTAAAATTGCCTTCGAGTTTCTCTGTACTCTGTGTCCGGCTGCCTTTGGGTTTTGCTACACTGGTCTCTGGACTTCATTCGAGAACCCTAACAATCCACCCAGTTAGCTGAAACCTGGACTGAGTCTATGTGCAAAGGAACAAACTCGTTCGAATGTGAGAGGATTTAGGTGGTGTTTAACTTTGATGTCCTGTGTACCCATAGTATATACCTATATACGCATAGGTGGGAAGATGGCGGCGCGAACACGCGTTTGCGGCAGCCTCAGCCAGTGCCGATTATGCAGTGTCTTTGTTTACGTCTGCATCTACGTTTGTGTCATCATGTGAAGTTTTTATTTTGATTGTCGATTTCGCTTGGCTGGGAGAGCTGGGGCTGGATCGGCTGGAGGAGCCTGGTCTGCTGCATCCGGTAGGCCCAGTGACCACGGTCCTGCCTGGCGCTGCACCTGAGCGGGAAACACCGCGGGCAGTCTGATGAGACGCGGAGGCGGGGCAGGCTAAGCTAACGGGGCAGCGTCCTAGTTGTGTCACAGCGCCGCTGTCGCTGTGGACGCGTCACCGGAAGTCAGACATGCGGAGCGCATTAGACAGTACAGCATGGTTGTGTTTACAACACCAACTCACGTATATGCTGCCATAAATCCGATAATATTAAATTACGCAAAAAAAAAACGAAAATTACAACAAACTGCTTACTTCTAATGTAGTCTAGTAAGTCCGATGTCGGACTTCCATTTGCAGCGAAGCTTCTGCTTCCACTTCCGCTCGGGAAGGGCTAAAAATAGCTCATGGTCGCTGCCCCAGACCGGCAGTTCCGACAGTCATCCTGGCTGGCGTTCGTTCTCTGGACGGTGGCGTTCTTTTTTTGACTGTGTTGCACTGGGTGTACTGTGTTGTTGGCTGTTTCTTCGTTTGTGTGTGTGTGTGTGTGTGTGTGTGTGTGTGTGTGTGTGTGTGTGTGTGTGTGTGTGTGTGTGTGTGTGTGTGTGTGTGTGTGGTTTTGCTTTGTTCTCTGTTTGTGTATGTTTATGGTGGTGTTGTTTTTGGAGGTTTTTGGATGTGTGTTTTCGTGTCGCACGGCTGTGGGCTGGGGGAAACAGAATTTCGTTTCTTTTGTGTACGTAGTACACAATATGAAATGACAAATAAATTGCTCCCGATTCCTGTAGGGAGCGCTTTGACAAACCGATAGTGTTCTGTTTTGGGTTGTGCACAAGGGAAATAAGTGGGTCATGTTTGAAAATGCACGAGTGTACCAGATTTCAGCACTTCGCGATGCCATGGGTTGTGGTTTTTTTTTCTTTCTCTTTTTAAGTTGGCAGTTTCCAGCAGAAGCAGGCACGGTGCCAGCTACACCATCCAACTCTTTTTCATATTAATCATTTTCCAGAACAAACACCGTTTCATGAAGTGTCAGAGAGCGAGAGAGAGAGAGAGAGAGAGAGAGAGAGAGAGAGAGAGAGAGAGAGAGAGAGAGAGAGAGAGAGAGAGAGAGAGAGAGAGAGAGAGCAGTATTGTGAGCCACCTGAGGCTTTCTTTATTCACGTATCCCGTCTTAAAGGTGCTGCTGCGGAGGCCGAACCGTGCATGCTTACGATCTCAACACATCAGGACACAGTGAAGGTGGGGGATGACAATTACAATGTTTTATTCACATGGAAATGTGAAAAGCAGTCTTTCCACACATTTGCTTTAAGTAAAACATGGCGTAATGAAGTAGGTTTCTTGATTTTAGTTTGGTACTAAAATCATTCAATATTTACAGATATCCCAGCAGAGCTCCCTGGAGAGCATCTGCCCCGAGAATGTCTGAAGTGAGGAATGAACGACTTTCAACTACCATGTACGACAGACAAGTTTAAATAGTACAAATTCACAGATAGGACTTCTAGTTCAAAGCTCAGACAGTGATCGCGACAGCTGTCATCTCTATAACCACAACCTAAATTGGGGGAAGACTGGGAATAAAACTACATAAAAGTGTTGTTCTGACCCCACTGATGCTCTCAGTCCAAGATATAAAGCACGCCGTTGTAGCAGTGACTCGTGGAGGTACAGTCGAGAGAAGCTGGCATTGCAAGTGTACAAGCCAACAGCCAAGTTCTCTCCATGTGAGAACTCATTTCACATCGTTCGACCCCTATATGTTCAAGCTGTCTGTGGACATAGGTTGGAGAGTAAGGTGGGGATGGTGGAGGGGTTGCGGACATGGACATAGTAGATGGCGGCTCCTCCAGCCATGACAGCCAGGCTCAGCTTTAGCATCGGGCCAGCAATCGAAGTCTCAGGCTCTGCCACCTGGCAAAACTGTTTTGGAAGAAAAAAAAAGTTTAATCAAACATAAAACATAATTTACAATGTCATGGGCAAGAACAATGTTTTCTACAATTGACTTGAGATCTGTGCAAATATGCTGCACATTTAGCCACCGATTAGATGCCAAAGGCAAAGGTACTTAAGGCAAATGGTATCTATTGCTGACCGGTCTTGTTTTCAGGGCCTGGTACATGCGGTCAAACTGGGTGAAGATTGCTCTGCGGGCCCCGTCCCATTTTCCTGGTCCCGTCAAACGGTATTGGTAGGCTGTGACGGGCCCCCACAACACTTTCTTGAATAGTGAGTAGTCTGTGAAGAAGAGCCACAGAAGGCTTGGCCGCACACCAACCTCTCCAGCTAAGTCGTCCATGTAGGAGACAAAGTCCACCTGCAGGGGTGTCAGCTTGGACACGATGTAGCTAACGGAAGGACCTTTCATCAATCATTGTATGATTTAACGTGACACATTGCTTCACTGAAGGACATTGCAGCAGTAATGAGGCAAGCAAACACTGAAAAGACAGTCATACCTTTTCTCCATGTCCTCGGTATCCCTCTCAACCGCCTTTATCATGGCCTGGTTGGAAGGCAGCTTGTTCAGCCCTGAACAGCAGAAGACAGAGTTGTGGTGAACGTGACTCGACTTGCTTTGTTTTATCTGAGCTTGTTAGTAATCTAGTAATCCCCACATCTTGTACGAACCACAGGCAAACTTGGACAAATAGCACAGTATGAGCGTCACCTTTGAAGACACGGGTGACCCAGCGAGCCTGCATCTCAGCCTGAGGCATGATGGCTCCCAGGGCATGGATGAAACCCACCAAAGCCAAGGTGGGGTGCTCTATGCTGGGGGGGAAGACATGCTTGTAGAGACCCACACGGTGGCCAGACTTGTGCATGACATTAGGAGGAAGGAAGGGGAAGTCGTAGCTGTATCCAGTGGCAAACACAAGTGTATCTACCTACAACCGATAAAGTATCGGGAATTAAACGTTGCTCAAGTGAGCTGTCAGATGCGTATGCCGACTACGCATATCAGTGAATGAAACGGGCCTTCCGACCTTCTCCACGACACTGCCGTCAGCGAACACCAGAGTGGAGCCACGGATCTCCTTCACGTTCGGCTTGATAATGACAGACCCGGACAAAATCTTGAGGGGCAGGTCGTCATTAATGACTGGAATCTGGCTGAACAGCCTGTTGGATTGGTAAAAGAGACCATAAGGTGTGGCATGGCGCCTTAGCTCTCAGTGCATTTTATTCATGACAAACTTTTCATTAAAAGAACAAAGCCCGGAGTGCATCAGGTCAAAAGCAGTGTAACTGTTCATCACTTTTTCAATATACTAACCAAAGGTGGGAATACTGTAAGATTCCTGAATCCAAATCTGACACAGCTATTAAGCCAGATTCAGACACACAATGGATTAAACTCCAGTAGGCAAAGTGCCCTTGTGAAGAGCTGCATATGAACAAATGTCCCTTTCATACATTCGTTAACAATCTCGTTTTTTTTCTGGATTTTTTCGCCCGTTTTCTCCCCAATTGTACTTGGCCAATTACCCGACTCTTCCGAGCTATCCCGGTCGCTGCTCCACCCCCTCTGCCGATCCGAGGAGGGCTGCAGGCTACCACACGCCTCCTCCGATACATGTGGAGTCACCAGCCGCTTCTTTTCACCTGACAGTGAGGAGTTTCACCAGTGGGACGTAGCGCGTGGGAGGATCACGCTATCCCCCCCAGTCCCCCCCCCCGAACACGCACCCCCACCAACCAGAGGAGGTGCTAGTGCAGCGACCAGTACACGCACCCGCATCCGGCTTCCCACTTGCAGACACGGAAGCAACGGAATAGACCACGACGTCCCAAAATCTCTATTTCTTTCTTTCAGCCAATCCTCTAATATCCAAATCCTGAACACGTTTTGTTGCTGCTTGGTTTGATGGTTATTGTCAGGTAGGACTTTCCTGGAAGACATGGATTTGGTGCATAAGATCTTACATCCTCGCCATAACAGAAACATTCAGAAGAATAAGGCAGGCCAAAGCCGGGTTCAATCACGTTTTCGTCTTCAGTGCCGACATAATAACAGTGGCATCTTTTATTTGAAATGGACAGGCGCGGATCTACGGGGTGGCAAGGGGTGGCAGCTGCCACCTCTGGGACACAGTCTTGCCACCCCATTTATAAATCAGATAATATGTTTTTAAAGTATATTTTATGTACATGTATGGTGAAGGTCAATGAGACCCGCACCAAACTCATCTCAAACAGAAGTCGCCAGTTTAGAATCCCCCTCCCCCCTCACAGGCGCGGATCTACGGGGTGGCAAGGGGTGGCAGCTGCCATCTCTGGGACACAGTCTTGCCACCCCTTTGCCACCCCAGGAAAAAATCTCTAGATCCACCACTGGAAATGGATCTCTGGGTTATGGAGCGATCAAACACCAAACGCTATCACCAGTCTCACCCACAGGTGTCAGGTGAACAAAAGAGGCCATGAGATTTATGACTGTACATTTCCAAGAAAACAGCATCCCAATTTCTGCCAAGAAATTGTACGAACATGGCCTACCTGTGTTTGGGCTTGAGTGCATACATGGTGTGGTCGTACATGGCGTTTACTTTCTTCTCGCCAACCCAGTTTAGAAAGTTAACGGGCAGCAGTTGGAAGAGGATGTGAACAAAACGCGTGTTGTACTTCATGTCCACCGGCAGACCGTTGTCCGACACCTGACGGATGACCCAGGCACCACGGCGAGTGCTCAAGTAGACCTGCCACGGTCAAGAAGAGGGGGTGACAAACAGAAACACAACAGATTCAAAATAATGAAAAGTAGTAAACTATTCTACCATTACTTACACACGAGAAAAGGAAAATAAATAAAGACAAGATCACTCCCCAACCTGCTCTGCTACTCTGCTGCTCTCCACAGCGATGTCGCCCCCTGAGTTACCGATGCCGATGACCACCACCCTTTTCCCATACATGTCCTCGGGTCCCTTGTAGTCCCAGCTGTGGAGGTACTTGCCCGCGAATGTCTCAATTCCTGCAAAATGCACATCCGTGGCACAGGGAAATGTGTTGATGGGCACCGAAACTCCAATGCAAACTCACAGTGGGCCCTGTAAGTAAACGGCGTGCTTACCTGGGAAGTCTTTGAGTGGCAGGTGAGGGTAAGTGTAGTGACCTGAGCAGCTGATGACTGCATCGAAGACATGCCTCTCCTCCTGTCCCCCACAGTTCTCAGTTACCACCTCCCACTGACCAGTGCGAGAAAAGTCTGACCTCTGTTTAACACTCTTCACCCTTGTCTGCAACACAAAAAAAGAAAAGAAATGATTTGAAGAAAAATGACTACACTGTGGGGGAGGGGGCACCTGCTATGTGGATTTTGTTTTGTTACCTGGACGTGGATGTGCTGTAGCAGTTTGAAGTGCTCCGCATACATCCGGAGGTACGTCAGGATTTTAGAGTGGTGCATGTAATTGGGGTAATCCGCGGGGATGGGGAAGTCGCTGTAGCACATCATTTCCTTGGAGGTGTTGATGGTGAGAGAACGGTAGATACTGGCCCTGTCAGTCTCCGACACCTCCTGCATTGGGAACGTCTCAAAGAAAGAGTGTAATCAAAACCACACAAGCGCCACAGCCAATCCATTTTAGCCGCGGAGGAAGCCATTTTGAATGATAAATGTACGCATGCTGGTAAGATTAATAAGCCAGGGCTAGATCCGGGGTTTAGAGCTCAAACAGAGGTAACTAGTAGGGGTGGGACGATACTCGACCGAATTCCGAATCGTTCGATGCGGTCTTCACGGTTCGATGCGCTCCTCATTTCGCGAGATCCTGTGCTATTGAAACTAGACGACCATGGGCGGTCAAAATGACCGCCGGTTTTTAAACTCTATATTCTGTCAGGATAAATACCCAAATTGAGATATTAATGCATTGCATATGTTAGTATGTCTGTTAGGAAACGACTGACACCAGAATTAACATTTTAACAACTATAATACTATTTTTAAACATTTTAAACTTCAGAGAGACGTGGTCGAAATTGAACTGAACGTTGCAAAGGAAATGATGTGAACAACACACGGCATAAATAGTGACATGACGCGCACGATGACGCGCAAGTTACGCGCGGTCATTTTGACCGCTCATGGTCGTTGTAGGTAGATTTCATCATGACCTGTTTTGTGCAATTGATCTTAAACTCGTTTTAATTCAAATACATGCAATTTTAGGAGCACTCAGGGGGCGGCAGGCTGTATCCCCCCCCCCAAGTTATTCAACTTTAAAGACCCAAAACGGTCAAAATGACCGCCTTGGGTCGTTCAAGTAGCTTTTAAAGTTTAAAATGTGAAAGCAAAACAATTGTTACGAAACAAGAAAAGATGGCACAAAATCTTGTTGGAACTTTTGCACTTGCATTACGTTTGAACACGTGCCTTGATAATGCCAAACTGTTGGGCCCAATTCTTAAGATTTTGTCTCTTGCTTACCAAGGCGTCCACTGTATCGTACCGAATCGAAATTGTGAGCCCTGAATCGTGCGACGTATCGAACCGTGAGATTTGTGAATCGTCCCACCCCTAGTAACTAGGCCGTGTGTAGCTTCTTTTTTTCTTCTTCCATGCCTCTGGGGTAAGTTCGTACCTTGAACTTCCACAGTCCGCCCATGTCGTCGCTGCTCTCAAAGCAGGTGGGCTCCAGGCCCTCCTCCAGACAGGCCTTTATGCTGGTCAGACCGGAGGGGCCCGCCCCAATTATTGCTACCCTCTGCACCATGTTGCAGCTGGCGAGGAGGGGAAAAGAGACGATGTGAGCAACAACCAAGCTACTGCTACCACAACTAGGCAAGCTGTCGTCACGGCCAAGAAACGTGCACCCGGTCAAGAAACCCAAAACGTGGCTTCAAATAAAAGATCACTTGAAATCCGAGCATTTAGCAAAGCTATAGGCTCACGCCATGAAGGCATTTGAATCAGAATCATGTTTACTGACCGAATTTGACTCCGGTTTTGTGGTTCTCTCGGTACTTAACACAGAACAACAACACTACAACACAACAGTCTTCAGGTATATACACAAGGATTGACTATATACAGGTGAAATAAGAGGTGATTAAGTGCAATAGTGCTGAGAATATATCAGAGATGCTGAAATAGATTGTAGCAGGTTACTTCCATACATGCCTGAGGTAGGTGGGCATGACAAGAGACGTGACATTTGTGTAATGCTATTGCCATTACAGCAGTTGCATAGGCTACACGATAATATGCTTATTCCAAAACGCCAACACACTGCTTCAACTGGAGTAATTGTTTTACTAATCTCACTCTCATCATATTTTGGTACGTATCATCTCACTGGGAGGGTTCATCACTTCACTATCTGGCACAACCGCCGCACCCATTCAGTGGCGCCCCCCAAGGGGTGGCCTGGCCCCCCCAGCCACGAGTCGAATATGCAGAATATGCTTCTGATTATGCATAATATGCTTCTATCTGATATTTTACATTAGGTGCTCTTCATTTAAATCAGTAATGTATATTTTTCACAGTAATTCATGTCAAAGAAAATAACAAATGCATAGCCAGGCAGCCAGCCGCGTTTGATCGTCCGCCACTGCGTCACACATATACAATATAACAATGAATCGTCTAACACGTTGCAATATATCAGATACATAACACATTAAAACAGAATTGTTGTGGAACTCAAAATGTTAACTGTACCGGTATTAGTCTATGCACATCAGATATTTAGTAACATTAACTGTAAAAAAAATAAGAAACCAAAGTATTTCAGTATGCGAATCCTTAACTATCATATTGACAGTTTTCATCTAGCCAATTCAGTACTACAACAGCATCATAGAATTCCTGAAATTCAGTCATGGCTTTTGGTTTTGGTGTGCCAACCCAAGATTTTCAGTGGCCCGATTTGGCCACCCCTGTGAAAAATTTCTGGGGGCGCCTCTGCACCCGTTCTCTCGAAGAACATGCTGCAAGGCAGGGCAAAGGTTTGTTTCGGAAACTATTATAGGCATACCTTTTTTTCAACGGGTCGTGTCACAAAATCCCATTGCATATACGCGCATCACGTTTATGAATGTGCACACACACTCATCCAAGTGCACATGCACGTCTTTATGCAAAAAAACGTCCACAGTATCCACGTTGTAGGTTCTTTCTTCATCTTTACAGTGCACTTGAAGCTGTTCTCTGTTCATAAGAAACAAACATGTTGATTCATTTCTTCCTTTGCCTCATGATGCAGAACTTCCAGGCTGCAAGAAAACCCTGTGCTGTGCAATGACAAATGGGAAGCTTGATAATGAGTCAACCCATTTGAGGATCTTTTTGTTTTTTTGGGGGGGGTGTCAGGAAGGTACTAGAATTGAGGATATTTAAGGGGGGTGGCTGTCAGGAACGTACTAGAATTGAGGATATTTAAGGGGGGGTGGCTGTCAGGAAGGTACTAGAATTGAGGATATTTAAGGGGGGTGGCTGTCAGGATGGTACTAGAATTGATGATATTTAAGGGGGGTGACTGTCAGGAAAGTACTAGAATTGAGGATATTTAAGGGGGGTGGCTGTCAGGAAGGTACTAGAATTTAGGATATTTAAGGGGGGTGACTGTCAGGAAAGTACTATAATTGAGGATATTTAAGGGGGTGGCTGACAGGAAGGTACTAGAATTGAGGATATTTAAGGGGGGGTGGCTGTCAGGAAGGTACTAGAATTGAGGATATTTAAGGGGGGGTGACTGTCAGGAAGGTACTAGAATTGAGGATATTTAAGGGGGTGGCTGTCAGGAAAGTACTAGAATTGAGGATATTTAAGGGGCGGTGGCTGTCAGGAAAGTACTAGAATTGAGGATATTTAAGGGGCGGTGGCTGTCAGGAAGGTACTAGAATTGAGGATATTTAAGGGGGGGTGGCTGTCAGGAAAGTACTATAATTGAGGATATTTAAGGGGGGTGGCTGTCAGGAAGGTACTGGAATTGATGATATTTAAGGGGGGTGACTGTCAGGAAAGTACTAGAATTGAGGATATTTAAGGGGGGGTGGCTGTCAGGAAGGTACTAGAATTGAAGCCAGTTCCCTGGCATGTTAGACCAGAACTGTGCCACAGTAGGTCATGAATAAATGAAATGAGCCCCAAAGCAGAGATGACAGGAGGAGGCGTAATCCATTAAACTTAAGATCCAATGAAACAGTCTGAATAGTATAAAAAAGAAGAAGAAGAAGCTGAATCCAACAAAAACGTGTATCCCGGCAGAAGTAAAAGGGTACAAAAAATGTAGACACTGTGATTAAAAACTTTTGTTGTTTTTTTTGTTGTTTTTTTTTTGTTTTGTTTGGATTTCCCCCCTTTCTCTCCCCAGTTGTATCCGGCCAATTACCCCGCTCCCCGAGCGGTCCCGGTCGCTGCTCCACCCGCTCTACCGATCCGGGGAGGGCTGCAGGCTACCACATGCCTCCTCCGATACATGTGGCGTCGTCCGTCACTGCTTTTCACCTGACAGTGAGGAGTATCGCCAGGGGAGGACGTAGCGCGTGGGAGAATCACGCTATTCCCCCCCAGTCCCCCCCGAACATGCGCCCCCACGGACCAGAGGAGGCGCTAGTGCAGCGACCAGGACACATACCCACATCCGGCTTCCCACCCGCAGACACGGCCAGTTGCGTCCGCAACTGTATTCAATGGCTGCTGACAGGCGCTCACAGACTGAAAACACTGTTATCTCCTAATTATTTGCATTATACAACTATAGTATATTCAACGTGTATATTAGATTTTCATCTCCTGATGTTTGAAGGGGGCGGCGCCCCAGCGCCCTGTACTGGCCAGCCGCCACTGGTCTTACCTTGATCCTCTGGCAGGTCAGCTCTCTCCTACCTGTGGAATGGGATGATGAGCCTTACCAGCGCACCACCTTATATAGTGGTTGTTTTTTTAAGCTAGGCCAAAAAAGGCAACTGTTTACCCGGGCAGTGTTCAATCAGATCACAGGGTTTAACTTGGAGTAAAGTACAACCACTATCCTCCGGTTTTTTATAAAACCAGGTCGGCGCTGAGGGACACCGTAGGCGCCATGGCCCCCTTTTTGTTTTTTTTTTTGCATCAGAAAGAGTCGATACCGTGCATAGGGGCCATAGGGGGGCGTTGAATAGTAATACCGCTGGCTGCTGTATGCTGCGCATTGCTGCAAATTCATGAATACATTAGACATGCACGTGTGCTGAAGCGACAGGATTGTTGCTGGACGTCCATTGATTTCGCACTCGTGTCCTATGCGGTCTACTTCCGCGACACAGCGTTGAGTTTTATTACGATAAAGCGTCAAAAATGCCGCGTTCATGTCACATCGCATGATGTCATGCGGCGTTTCATGACGTTCGCCGCGTGTTTTCCCAGCGGAAGCACGTGCCTCTTAAAGAGACAGGAAGCGTCCCGTCACGCCGGGGTCAACGCTGCCGCCAGCTCTTCCTCACCTGCTCTGCCTGTCTTCACATCACAACTTGACGCCCCTCTCTGTCGTCCCAAACCACGCGTCCTCACTCCCGACTCGTCCCGCAGGGACCACCTCTTCGAGCTGCCCCCTTCAACGCCAACTTTCAACGTGGAGGGCAGCGGCAGGCACAAAAACCAAACAACCCCCCCCCCAAAAAAAACAAACAAACAAACCAAAAACCAAACAAAAAACATCCGAGATGATCCCGACTGGTTTTTACAGAAGTGCAGAGCGCAAGTCTTATTTTATCTGTGTGCATTCACCAACCTGATCGCACAGAACTACGTGAAACGACCGCGATCTCTTAACACGCGCATTGTGTGTTTGTGGCACGTGATGTGTTGTGTTACAACGACGTGCCGGCACCAGGGACGAGTTTGCGTTCTCTAGAAACACTGATCTGTGTGTGACATCGCTCATTTTGATGTAATGACCTTAGGGTTTAGGGGTTAGTTTGTTTTGGGGTTTCTTTTGTGTGCCCATGAGTGCTGTCAGTCCCTCCACGTGGGAGGTTGACGTTAAATGGGTACCTCGAGCGTTGAACGGTGACGAAGAGGTCGTCCTCAACAAGCGGCCACCATGTGGCGACTGGGGAGTAAGAATGGGCTCTTCCAAACTGGCGTGCAATGTGGTATGAGTGCTCCTATACACATACTGTGTATAATAATAATAATAATAATAATAATAATAATAAAATTAAATAATAATAATAATAATACTGTGTATCATTACCTTATGCCAGTAGTCTCCAGTAATGTGCTACTGAGGCTCAGGAGTGAAGCAAATTCCATCATCTGATTTCACTAATCATTTCATTCCTCTTGTCAAATACAGTCTAATCAGGGGGAGCTGTTTGGAGACCACTGTCCTGTGACCAAGTTGTTGTAGGTAACTGAGATTAAGTCTCAAGACAACACCTCCCCCGCCGCCCCGTCCACCCACCAGACACACACATTGATTGACTCAACTTGAGAAATGTGCATATGATCTTCCGTTAGTTAAAGTATAACTGACACATTCAGCAAGAAGACATGGATAAAGTCCACATTTAGTGTCAAGTTGGGAAAGAACTCGTTTATTTAAATTTCTAATGCACGAGGGGGGGGACCCAAGTCTGTGAAACTTTTTTCAAAGTTATTCTTCCTTGTTGTAGGCCTAAATGTGATGATTTTGCTTGACATTTGCTCTAAGCTGTCGCCTCTGTAGAACAGGAAGTGGACCATGCAGAACCATTCTGCAGGTTCAGGCCAGATCCTTAAACCTCTCACACACAGAAAAAGATAAGGTCAAGTGTGTCACCTCGACCTAATAACAGTACCGGCTGACTTACCTAGAGCTTCATTTATATATCTGTATATCTATATCTATATATATATATCCCCATTATCCGAACCGCTTATCCTGCTCTCACATTACTAGGGGACGTACAGGCCCTAACATTATGCAGTGAGACGTTGTTTTGCGCCTCATATAGATCCACTGATAACAATAAGAACACAGCTAGAACTTACTTCTGTAGGTTGCGCAGGTGTCCTGTTTTAGCGCATTGAAATGAATTATCCAGCAGATGGCAGCATACTGAAGACACGTCAAAGAGCGTAGGCTACGTACCAGCGTGGGATCGTGGTTAGACGTATAGCCTGTGTGTAAATGACCCATATAATTTTGTCATAATATTTTTATTATTATTGATTTGTATGGTGCTCATTATTGATTTGTATTTGGTGCCTAAGGTACAGTCCTGATTGATATTAACAGCGAATTACACTTCCTTTTGTTATGTGACCTTTATTTGAAAAACTCTGGTCTCCCATGATGCTGTGCGCCGCTGCGAGAAAACGGCAGAACTAAACTGAAAGTTGAAGACGATGGTCATGTTCGCTATGCACAGAACGAATTCACAACTTATAGTTCATTGATCATCATCATTTATTTAGCACCTAGCTGGAAGGCGAACAGGTATGAGTGCCGTTTGACTGTTTAACTCGAATTTCGTTATGTTTTTATTTACAATGTGTTCTTTATGATTTGGAGATCGCTAATGATAAGCTAATGCTAGCTAGTGCTATGCACCCCGTACTGATGGCTAGCTATGGGGGAAACGTGGTCGCACATATAATTTAATGATTGTTTTATGTATATGCTTTCAGCTCTTACGGTGGTTCTATGGTGTGTCTACGGTGTGACTAGTAAATGCTGCAATAAATGGTCTGATACCGCACCATGGACCCATCAGTTGTTATTGGAGTGCATCGTCTGAATAAAGTCCGGCTGGAATGCTACACTGTGTGTGTAGCTTTGTATTTGCGAAATGTTTTGCAAGCTCTGTGGCTCTTTGAGGAATGGTCTTACTCATAAGTGGCTCTCCTAAGAGAATTAGTGAGTACCACTGTCTATCCGTAAACTTCAGAGAACTGAAGTGTGAGTAGTAGAGCCAGAGTCTCCTGCCCTATCAGGGGCGGAGCGTGGGTCTCAGCACAAAGGGGGCGGAGCTGTTAAGTGTAAAAATGCTTACTCACTCCCCCTTCTGGCAGTGTGACGCAGTTATACCTCACAACCAATCACAGCTGGATCACAGCTCCGATGCATTCACGAATAGTCGTAAAAAAAGGCTATAGCCTTTATAGGGGCCGTTAATATCTATGTATAGGGGCCCCGTACTGCACTGTATTTTTTATCATTAGCCGACTTTACGAGTGTGTCACTGAATGCGTCGGAGTCCCGAGACCCGGTGCGTTCACGGACGCTCGTAAACTCGGCAACAGAGCTCCAAACGGGGCCCCCCGACCTTGTGGGCCCTGGGGCGACTGCCCCCATGCCCCCGCTCTGGCTCCGCCACAGTGCCCTATGGTACAGTAGCGTGACTGACTGACTGCTGTTAAACTTCTCCCGAGTAGCAACAGACTGGATGGTCCAGACCGTCGGAATCCCTCCGACTCAGAACGGCACCGGCACCAACTCTACTAGCATTGACTTCGATGGTAAAGGGCTTGTGAAAATCCGGAGCCCCAAGGACAGGGGCACTGCATAATAGGGCTTTGATGCAGTCAAACGGTGTATAGCCGTTAGCAGACCACGCAAACGGTACTGAGGGACTGAGTAAGCCACTTAGTGGGGCTACAACTGTCACCCAACGGGCATATGCTGAGGTCATCACATGGACTCCTCAGGCTTGCCTGATATTCAGGGTCACAACAGATGAGGAGTCCATCAGCAATGCAGTCAGTGTAATGGAAAGGTTTTGGTGATTCCACATTTTTTTTCTCCAAAACTTCAGGAGCTGAATTATGCACAGGTAGGTGGTTTTACTTTGTATCAGATTGTAAAAATGGCAACAAATAAGTCATGACTGTAAGTTACATATTTGTTTGTTTTAAATCACGTTATAAAAAAATGTCAATATTGAACTGTAATTTCGAAATGAAACTCATGTGTTTATATTCAAAATTGTGTGCTCACAGCATGTTTAAAGTAACACATTGGTCCACATTGGTTATATGTAACACATACTTGAACACCTTGTTACAACTATGTAAAATTTGTAACTTTATTTAAATCCATATCAATAGTGTTAGGGATAAAAAAACAACGTATGTATAACACAGACAAAAACATATGTACATGTTGCTGCCAAGGAGGCAGAACACAGTCCAGGTGGTAGTAGTTGTACATAACGCTGCCAGACATGTTCACTAATGCCCCACAAACATGTACAATTCGGTCAGTGATGGCCTCTTCTCTGTTCTCTCTCTCTCATCCTTCAGGCTCTTCATCAGGCATGGGGGAAGCGGGCCATCCAGAATGTGGTACCGGTTCTTCAAGGCTCATATCACTCTCTCTGCAGGGAACATACATACACACACACACACACACACACACACACACATATATATATATATATATATATATATATATATATACATACACACATATATATATACATATATATATATACATATATACATATATGTGTGTGTGTGTGTGTGTGTGTGTATACAGTGCATCCGGGAAGGATTCACACCCCTTCACTTTCCTCACATTTTGCTGTGTTACAGCCTTATTTCAAAATGGATTAAATTCCTTTTTTTCTCATCAGTCTGCACACAATACCCCATAATGACAAAGTGAAAAAGGTTTTGTTGAAATTTTTGCAAATTTATTAAAAATAAAAAACTGAAATATTGCATGTACATAAGTATTCACACCCTTTGCTATGACACTCAACATTGAGCTCAGGTTCATCCTGTTTCCACTGATCATCCTTGAGATGTTTCTACATCTTGATTGGAGTCCACCTGTAGTAAATTCAACTGATTGGACATGATTTGGAAAGGCATACACCTGTCTATATAAGGTCCCACTGTTGACAGTGCATGTCAGAGCAGAAACCAAGCCATGAAGTCAAAGGAATTGTCTGTGGACCTCCGAGACAGGATTGTATCGAGGCACAGATCTGGGGAAGGGTACAAAAAAAATTCTACAGCTTTGAAGGTCCCGAAGAGCACAGTGGTCTCCATCATTCGTAAATGGAAGAAGTCTGGATCCACCAGGACTTTTCCTAGAGCTGGCCGCCCAGCCAAACTGAGCAATCTGGGGAGAAGGGCCTTGGTCAGGGAGGTGACCAAGAATCCTATGGTCACTCTGTCAGAGCTCCAGCATTCCTCTGTGGAGATGGGAGAACCTTCCAGAAGGACAACCATCTCTGCAGCACTCCACCAATCAGGCCTTTATGGTAGAATGGCCAGACGGAAGCCTCTGCTTGGTAAAAGGCACATGATAGCCCACTTGGAGTTTGCCAGAAAGCACCCAAAGGACTCTCAGACCATGAGAAACAAGATTCTCTAGTCTGATGAAACCAAGATTGAACTCTTTGGCCTGAATGCCAAACGTCACATCTGGAGGAAACCAGGCACCTCTCATCACCTTTCTAATACCATCCCTACAGTGCAGCATGGTGGTGGCAGCATCATGCTGTGGGGATGTTCTTCAGTGGCAGGAACTGTGAGACTAGTCAGGATCGAGGGAAAGATGAATGGAGCAATGTACAGAGAGATCCTTGATGAAAACCTGCTCCAGAGCGCTCAGGACCTCAGGCTGGGGCAAAGGTTTACCTTTCAACACGACAACGACCCTAAGCACACAGCCAAGACAATGAAGGAGTGGCTTCGGGACAAGTCTGTGAATGTCTTTGAGGGGCCCAGCCAGAGCCCAGACTTGAACCCCATTGAACATCTCTGGAAAGACCTGAAAATAGCTGTGCAGCGACGCTCCCCATCTAACCTTACAGAGCTCGAGAGGATCTGCAGAGAAGAATGGGAGAAATACCCCAAATATAGGTGTGCCAAGCTTGTAGCTTCGTACCCAAGAAGACTTGAGGCTGTAATCGCTGCCAAGGGTGCCTCAACCAAGTACTGAGTAAAGGGTGTGAATACTTATGTACATGCAATATTTCAGTTTTTTATTTTTAATAATTTTGCAAAAATTTCTACAAAACCTTTTTCGCTTTGTCATTATGGGGTATTGTGTGTAGATTGATGAGGGGAAAAAAAGGAATTTAATCCATTTTGGAATAAGGCTGTAACATAACAAAATGTGGGGAAAGTGAAGGGTGTGAATACTTTCCGGATGCACTGTATGTTATTACACCTCTTTTGTTACTTTAGATACAATGAAACTATAAAAAACTAACATAATATCTAATGTCTGATTCCTTAAGCGTTCATGTAATGGAGAGCTGACAGCTGACTCAATAATAAATACCAATGTGAATTCTGACGTTTGACGTGACACGAGAATTTGCCACATCTTCTGCTGCACTGCAAAAAAAAATAAATCTTAACAAGTGAAAACATCTTGTATTTGGTACAATAAGTCCAATATTGAGTTTAATTATCTTGAATTATCTTATTCCACTGGCAGATAATTTTGCTTATTTCAAGTTTTTTTCTTGATTTTGGTCAATTTAATCTTGTTTTAAGAAAATGTTTAATCTTGTTTTCTTAAAACAAGATTAAATTGACCAACATCAGGAAGAAAAAAAAACTTGAAATATCTGCCAGTGGAATAAAATAATTCAAGATAATTCTACTCAATATTGGACTGATTGTACCAAATACAAGATGTTTTCACTTGTTAAGATTTCATTTTCTGCAGCGTGACAGCTGTTTTCGCCCCCGTTTGAAAGATGGCCTTATAAGTTGTGCACCCGGAACAGCGAAGTCGTCCTTCAAAGTGAAGACTCCGTCAGCAAGAATCTGAAATGAAAAAACATAATAAGGATACTACACAGACATATTCCACCAAAACATAGGGGAATAGAACCCAATACAACATGGGGACTACAGGACTTCGAATACTTTCAGTAGAAAAAAGGCAGTTGAAGTCAACACATTTACAGTAATGATACTATGAAAAGATCTCAACAGTGTACGGTACATAACACATGAACGAAATGTCAAGTTAAACTCTGACCTGATCTCCAGCTTGGTGGTACCTCGGAGATAGGAAATCAGAATTCCTCACAATGTGGACGTCCGAGGCTCTCCGGCCCCAGCCTTTGGAGAGGTACGTGATTGCACCAGATGGGTGACAAGCTACAAAGTATTTCACTGTCGTCCAATTTAGATAGGTGGCCATGAAAAAAATCTTAAACGTTACAGGAAAAAAGACACTGTTTCAATGTACTATAAGTGCTATGCGTTGCTGATAAAAGGAAAAAAAAACCTCTCAGCTAGTTTGCAGCTTCTCTGAGTCTTCGATTCGAATCTCAAAGCAGTGGATGACTGGAGTGAGTCTGGGGTTACTGCCGCAGAACTTCAGCTCGTACCGTATCGTATTCCTTATGCACTCTCTCTCTCCGGCCAGGCAATCAAGAACGATATCTTGGCGTGCAGCAGATCCAGCCATGGGGAAAATATACCGATAAAAGGGCTGTGTGCAATGTCTAATATGCTACAAACGAAATCAGCTGACGGGTTCTGCCGCAGTTTAACCAGAGTAACAAAAAGCTGACCTTGAGTCGGCAACTTGCACAGAGCCCTTGACTTGTGTAACAGGCAGAGTCTGGTAAATGTGGTATTACTGCAATACTGAATAGCGCCACAAGGCGGTGCCTCCTTTTGTTTTGGTGCGTTGTACCAAGAGCTGAGAGTTGTACACACGGAGCCGCCATGTTACGTGCTACGACCGACATCCACAGTTCAAATGCATCAATGTTCTAACCATAGCTTGGCCCATCCCCCTACCCAGTTCAAATGGCCCATTCCCCTACCTTGAATTGCACACCGCACATAGAAGGTAGGCAACCGGAATAAGGACGTTTACTGTAACCATGTAGGCAGCTGATGAGTGCACTGAGCACAAAACAAGCTTGTTCTGCCATTTAACAACTTTAAGCTACAACAAATATATCCTTGCTCCTGAACCGAGCACTTTTTTCTACATCGAAGGTTTCATTGCAACATCCTGTGGACATACACTACCGTTCAAAAGTTTGGGATCACATTGAAATGTCCATATTTT
Organism: Lampris incognitus; assembly: GCF_029633865.1. Classification (NCBI taxonomy): domain Eukaryota; kingdom Metazoa; phylum Chordata; class Actinopteri; order Lampriformes; family Lampridae; genus Lampris; species Lampris incognitus. The sequence goes on from NC_079213.1 coordinate 64,102,122, forward strand.
TGAAGGAAAAGCACTGTACTGTTCAATGAAGATAACTTTAAACTAGTCTTAACTTTAAAGAGATACACTCTATACATTGCTAATGTGGTAAATGACTATTCTAGCTGCAAATGTCTGGTTTTTGGTGCAATATCTACATAGGTGTATAGAGGCCCATTTCAAGCAACTATCACTCCAGTGTTCTAATGGTACAATGTGTTTGCTCATTGGCTCAGAAGGCTAATTGATGATTAGAAAACCCTTGTGCAATCATGTTCACACATCCGAAAACAGTTTAGCTCGTTACAGAAGCTACAAAACTGACCTTACTTTGAGCAGATTGAGTTTCTGGAGCATCACATTTGTGGGGTCAATTAAACGCTCAAAATGGCCAGAAAAAGAGAACTTTCATCTGAAACTCGACAGTCTATTCTTGTTCTTAGAAATGAAGGCTATTCCATGCGAGAAATTGCTAAGAAATTGAAGATTTCCTACACCGGTGTGTACTACTCCCTTCCGAGGACAGCACAAACAGGCTCTAACCAGAGTAGAAAAAGAAGTGGGAGGCCGCGTTGCACAACTGAGCAAGAAGATAAGTACATTAGAGTCTCTAGTTTGAGAAACAGACGCCTCACAGGTCCCCAACTGGCATCTTCATTAAATAGTACCCGCAAAACACCAGTGTCAACATCTACAGTGAAGAGGCGGCTGCGGGATTCTGGGCTTCAGGGCAGAGTGGCAAAGAAAAAGCCATATCTGAGACTGACCAATAAAAGAAAAAGATTAAGATGGGCAAAAGAACACAGACATTGGACAGAGGAAGACTGGAAAAAAGTGTTGTGGACGGATGAATCCAAGTTTGAGGTGTTTGGATCACAAAGAAGAACGTTTGTGAGACGCAGAACAAATGAAAAGATGCTGGAAGAATGCCTGACGCCATCTGTTAAGCATGGTGGAGGTAATGTGATGGTCTGGGGTTGCTTTGGTGCTGGTAAAGGGGGGAGATTTGTACAAGGTAAAAGGGATTCTGGATAAGGAGGGCTATCACTCCATTTTGCAACGCCATGCCATACCCAGTGGACAGCGCTTGATTGGAGCCAATTTCATCCTACAACAGGACAATGACCCTAAACACACCTCCAAATTGTGCAAGAACTATTTAGAGCAGAAGCAGGCAGCTGGTATTCTATCGGTAATGGAGTGGCCAGCGCAGTCACCAGATCTGAACCCCATTGAGCTGTTGTGGGAGCAGCTTGACCGTATGGTACGCAAGAAGTGCCCATCCAACCAATCCAACTTGTGGGAGCTGCTTCTGGAAGCGTGGGGTGCAATTTCTCCAGATTACCTCAACAAATTAACAGCTAGAATGCCAAAGGTCTGCAATGCTGTAATTGCTGCAAATGGAGGATTCTTTGACGAAAGCAAAGTTTGATGTAAAAAAAATCTTATTTCAAATACAAATCATTATTTCTAACCTTGTCAATGTCTTTCCATTCATTTCACAACATATGGTGGTGAATAAGTGTGACTTTTCATGGAAAACACAAAATTGTTTGGGTGATCCCAAACTTTTGAACGGTAGTGTATATATATATATATATATATATATATATATATATATATATATATATATATATATATATATAATTCAATGAGTCAAGTAAATTCTTTGAGACAGTACAAGCCTGTTTCTAGCCATAAGCAATCATCAGCTTTCAATAACATTTCAAGATTTAGTTTGTCATTTTCATTACCAGCGCACATAAATAAAAACGAAATGCCGTTTCTCCCAGCCCACAGCAGTGCAACAGAGAAGATTAAAAATGCACATCCAAAAATTCCCTAAATCGACACCACTAAAAACATAAAAACAGAGAACAAAACAAAAAGCACAAAATTAACACAGTCCATTCAAGTGCAACACAGTCCATTAAAGCGCCATTTCAGTGTAAATGTTGACAGCTGGTGTCTGTCAACAAGTGATCAGCACTGATGGGGGGGGGGCGGTTAGAGGGTTAGAGGGTAGGTGGATGGGCATGACCATGGGGGGGGGGACACAGTTTGTTAATAATCCTGACTGCTTGTGGGTAGAAATTATTTAGCATTCTGCTGGATTTAGCACAGATGCTCCTGTACCACTTCCCAGACGGCAGGAGGGAAGACGGGTTGTGAGAGGGATGGAGGAGATCCTTAATGATGCTGGAGGCTCTGTGAACACAGTGTTGATGGTAAATCTCCAACAGGAAGGGGAGAGGGGCACACATGATCATGTTAGCTGTCTTCACTATCCTGTCCAGCTGGTGTAGTTTGGTCGCTTTGCAGTTACTGAACTAGGAAGTGAGACCATAGGTTAGAATGCTTTCAATGGTGCCCCCGTAGAAGGTGGTGAGGGCTGGAATGGGGAGGCCTGCCCTCTAAGTCTCCAGAGGGGATGGAGCCGCTGTTGGGCCTTTTTAATGATGGCCAAGGTGTTAATGGTTGAGGTCAGGTCATCTGCTAGATGCACTCCAAGGAACTTGATGTTACTGACCCTCTTCACAGTGGCGCCATCGATGGTCAGTGGCATATGATGGTGCCTGCCAGCCCTCCTGAAGTCAATCACCATCTCTTTTGTTTTGCATATATTCAGGGAGAGGTTGTGGTATTCGCACCATGCCATTAGCTGCTCTGCCTCTGTCCTATATGCAGATTCATCATTATTGCTGACAAGACCCACTACTGCTGTATCATCTGCAAACTTGATGATGTGGTTGGTGTCAAATTTGGCAGTACAGTCATGGGTTAGCAGGGTGAAAAAGAGGGGGCTCAAGACGCAGCCCTGGGGTGAACCTGTGCTCAGTAAGATGGAATTTGATGTGCGGCTGCCCACCCTGACTGTCTGCTGCCTCTGCATCAGGAAGTCCAAAACCCAGTTACAGGTACCAGTGCCCACATCCAGCAACCTCAGCTTTTCCACCGGTTGTTGTGGTATGATGGTGTTAAATGCTGAGCTGAAATTGAGGAAGAGGACCCTGGCATAGGTGTTCTTCCCTTCCAGGTGTGACAAAGTGAGATGTAGTGTGGTACATATTGTATCTTCTGTGGATTGGTTGGCTCTATATGCAAACAGCAGGGGATCTAGGTTTACAGTGAGGCAGGCCTTGATGTGCTGCATGACAAGCCACTCAAAAGCATTTCATAACTATGGGAGCGAGAGCCACAGGGCAGAAGTCATTCATACTGGCTGGGTTTGACTTTTTGGGCAGGGGAGTGATGGTGGCACTATTGAGGCAGTTGGTCACTACTGCTTGACTGAGTGAGGTGTCGAAGATGTCTGCAAAAACATTTTTCAGCTGTTCTGCACAGTCCTTAATAACACGCCCAGGTACGTTGTGTGGCCCCGCAGCTTTGCGTAAGTTGACACTGGCAAAGGCCTTCTTTACCCCAGCTGTCAATACATCTATTGACAGCTGATGATTGCTTATGGCATGAAACAGGCTTGTACTGTCTCGTAAAGAATTTACTTGACTTACTGGCTTATATATCTATCGATATATATATATATATATATATGTATATATAATATGAAACTTTGTTAAAAGAAACACTCAAATGGTAGGGAAAGTGCTCAACAAATATGGAGCAAAATGATCCAGTGAGTCAAGTAAATTCTTCATGAGACAGTAAAAGCCTGTTTTCATGCCGTAAGCAATCATCAGCGGTCAACTGATGATTGCCTATGTCAAGTCAGTTACGACGATGAACTGCTGTCAGGTCAAGACCCTGGTGAGGACGACGAGCATGCAGATGAGCTTCTCTGAGACGGTTTCTGACAGTTTGTGCAGAAATTCTTTGGTTATCCAAACCAATTGTTGCATGAGCTGTCCAGGTGGCTGGTCTCAGATGATCTTGCAGGTGAAGAAGCCGGATGTGGAGGTCCTGGGCTGGCATGGTTACACATAGTCTGTGGTTGTGAGGCCAGTTGGATGCACTGCCGAATTCTCAGAAACAACTTTGGAGATGGCTTATGGTAGCGAAATTAACATTCAGTTCACGGGCAACAGTTCTGGTGGACGTTCCTGCAGTCAGCATGCCAGATACACGCTCCTTTATGAGAAGCCGTGTAGGACAGAAACATTGGAGTATTTGTAAACACGCACTGGAGTCTGCATGCCCACACCACTGAAACTCGCACTGGAATCTGCTTGCCCACACCACTGAAACTCTTACACACATACATTCTCCACTAGTGCTTTACCTCTGAAACAAGCAGTCACATACACTTACCATGTCTCACACAACTCAAAATATAATTTCCAGTGTTTTGTTCTGAATTTGTCAATGGGGGAAGAGACGATTTTTGGGGGGTGAGTGAAAATTTTCAGTGTCTGAGACGAACCATTTTCAGTGATACCGGAAGCTTATTCATTGTCACCGGAAGTTAAATATCCCGCCCTTTTTCGTACAACTCAACATGTCATCGGTAGACCGCAGCAGTATGGAAGAGGCTGTGAATATATTAAGAACCCTCCTGGCATCTCCAGATAAGGCATCGTGTATGTCAAATGCTAGCGCAGTGAATACGCCGGTGACTTCTATAAATGCCGAGGTCAGAAGTTTATTCAGGACTTTCGGAACCCCACCGCAGCCGACGCCAGCAGGAGCTAGCGGCAGCACACCGCAGCCGATACCAGGACGAGCCAGCACCCCACAATTTCAGGCTCAACGCTTTGGCTCTTGGTCTAACAAAGGGAAAAAAGGTAAGTAAATCTGGGCCTACGTCAAACTGAATGAAACACTCTAGCTAGCTATTGACCTCATGTACATGGCTACATCTCTAGCTAGTTAAATTAGTATTAATCGATGTTCTTACAATATAAACGTTACGTTCCTTTTTGCTATGGACAAGGAGACATTGCTACCTTGTGTTAGATGTAACTAGACACGTTCTTGCAGCTTTCCACCACCATAGTCATTCTTATCCTTATAGGAAATGATGCATGGTAATGAATGATAACAGGCAGCATGGAGCACACCTATAAGAAAGTGCCATTTATGTATTTTATTTAACATGGATGTAAACGTGTACGCGTACACGTTTTGGTGAACAGAGCAAGACCGACGCCATTTCAACAAAGGACGTTCATGAAGGAGGTCATCCTGCTCCCTTGCCCCAGAGATCATTCTGTAGTTCGCCAGAACAAGAAGAGGAAACTGCATGTGAGGGGGTTTATTCTGAACGCTTTTGAGTTTGATAAGACATGGACGCATTCGACCGTCTTGATGAAGCTCCGTGAAGCATTCCACCCAAAGATCCCAGACCACGTTAGGTAAGTTGCATTTACTAGACTGGATTCAGCTACATAACCGCCAATTCGTCCATTTGGACAAACGCATGTCGGGACACAAGTATTGTATTTAGAAATCACATCAGGACACAGCGCTGTCGCTCAACACAACCTCTCCGTGGCATTCTTTATTTAGACTGACACAGCATGACAGGCAGACCCGATCAAACAACCCAGAGCCCGCAGGCATCACCAATCGATCCCAGCACAATAGAACAGCACCAAATCAAATGCAGCACTGTCGATGTGTGCAGACATAACAACAAGCAAATGAATCATTCTTCAGCAAACTGGCTGAACCCTCGGACTATCTGTCCCATAGATATCCAGCCCAGATGCCACAGCGGGCTTCAGACCGCACGTCTATGGCGCTGCCACCGTGTTGGTGAGGGCGTCGCCGGGTAGGAGGAGGAGTGAACGGGGACACAGCAGGTGTCTCTGATGGCCGTGGTTAAAGTGGCAGCGGAGGCTTGTCCACATCCTGTTTTAAATGATCAAACTGCCAAAAGCTAAGGCTCATTATGCCAAAGATAAAAACATATATAAGCAGACCATAACATGAATTTACATGTTTTATCAACTTTGAAGAAATATTTATTTTCTTCGACTTAACTAATTGTAGCCCGTGGAATTAGATACCACACAGGACACAATTACTTCCGGGGCTCTTGTAGCTTTAATTTTATTGTTTGAACCTTCGAATGCAGATCGTTTTACTGAGTGCATACATTCCTGTGTCTTTCGAGCAAACAGCTCATAAATGTTCACAGATGTGGCAAGTTTAACAGAAAAGATTTTAAAAAGGGAAATAATAAATACAAAATACGGTGCAAAATACGGCAGTGGACTATGTACGTTAAACAGGGTTTAACAAAGACATGTGGAACTTCCTGAAGATCGCGCAACTTCTCACTCTGTCAGTTACCTTTAAACAGAATTAAAATGCATATAAAACCTTTACTACCCAAATACAATGGCATGGTGTGGCTTTATTCACGCCAACATTACCTTGTCATGCCTGCAATGGCGAACAGCGGTCGACGGCTCGCGCCCAAAATCACCGAACATCAACTCCAGTAGCGTCTAAATCAAACCATCTTGTCAAATTACCGACATACAATATTGTTTGGAATAATGTTACAGGTATATTTCACAAGATATTTACCCTTACTTACTACGGAGTCAGAGCCTCGTCACACCGCAATCTTCAGGCGCTCCACACAAGAAAAAAAGAAAGAATACCCAAGATGCACTTGGATAACTTGCACGGAGTTACAATAAAAGTCCGCCACTGCCACTTACTGGTCAAAACATGCAATGACAACCAAAACTATAAAAATACACTCACAATCTGCCTCACAATTTAAATACATCAAATGACATTTTACATGGCTTGACAGTGTAACAATTACATATATTAACAGTTAAACTATACTAAATTTAAGTGGAAAATCTTTTAACATATTTAACAGATTTGCCACCCGGCTACATAATGTTGAATAATTGCTTTTTACATGCACTTCATCTATCCTGAAATGTAAAACGGCACCCGTGGTCATTGGTTGTGAAAAGTATTTTTAACGCTTTTTAGCACAAAATACCTGCAGCCCCGAATGTACCTCCAGTCATCGTTAATTAATAAATGTTGACCCACCCAATATCGCGGCCTCATTGACGCATCTCACCCTATATAACTGTTAAGGGCGATGCGGCATCCTAAGTTTGATCTGTACGTGTTCTTTTAATAGCAAGACGTGCTGTGCTGTTTGGTTTCGGAGTGCCCTCTAGTGGGCAAATGGGTATGGCTGCTCACTTTCACTCAATTCGTAGGACGAAGACCAATGACAAGTTGCCTACAGAACGTACTCCCAGGCGTTTATTTTAGATTATCATAAGGCTGCTCAGAATGCTACAGAAATGGACCGGTATGAAATTTCTGCAGGCCTATAATGCATTGCTGCAAATATTGAATGCTATTGAAATTGAAAGTCAGCAAGTAATACATTGATATGCAACACGCTCTGAAACTTTCAGGTTCTATTTGTCAAGTCCATTTGTGTGGCGAACTACATGTTTCACAGAATGCTGTGTCCGCCAGTCACTATCCGCTTAACGTCGGGCCCGGGGTGTAGTCATACACTGCAATTTCGGCTCTATAACATGGCGCTGTATCGTAATTCGTGTTTGAGGCAGAACGAATGCACCGTATTTTCCTCTTTTAGCCTTGGTGGTGATAACTTATAAATGGGTTATAATGTTCTCAAACCTTTTTTCTCCCTTCTCAGCTTGCAAATGCTCATGCCATGTGGAAACAAGCTTGTGGCTCCATCACTATGCAGAGGACAGCAGCTGGATGCTGGCCTAATACATCAAATTTTCAAAAGAGCTTGCATATATGTCAGGCCATCAGAATTGCTTCAGGTGAGCGTAACACATTGAAAAACCTACATGAGTAATTTCACGAAAAATAGCACTGTATATATGGCTATGCAACTATGCTAGTCTTACTTAAATGATGTTAATTACATGCCTCAGCTTCTTGCAGTAACAGTTGGTGTTTTCTTTCCAAGTCTGTCACAAGTGACACTTCTGACAGTGATGAAGACATGGAGACCATTCTTACCCCACCCCCTCACCACTCCAACGACGAGACTCCACCCCCTCACCACTCCAACGACGAGACTCCACCCCCTCACCACTCCAACGACGAGACTCCACCCCCTCAGCGCTCCAAAGATGAGACTCCACCCCCTCATCAGTTGCCTTCAGAATATCCAGCACAGCCATCCACAAGTGGCCAAGTAAGAAGCAATTATGGAACGTACATTAGCCTAATTGAAGACTCATCCGAGGAGGAAGATGAGGATTTGTATACTGCCATTGTTGCCAGCATGGAAGACCAGGCGTAAGTGTGTTTTGTCTTTGCTTGCTTTACCTCAGTTAAACAAAACAGGATTATAATATAGTTGAACATAAAATGGCATGAGTGTACAATAGGAAAAATTCCTACCTATTTTTGTTTCGTCCCTGATGGTAATTAACAATTGGCAGAGATTGTAGGCCATTTGAACCATTTTTCATGACATAACTAGGCATGTATATATATATGTGATGGCTATAATTATGTTTTTTGGAATTCATTTTGTAGACGCCCCAAAAATGATGTCACGATTGCCCAAATCTTGGAGGAGCTTGCTGAGAAAATTAACAGCAAGGACATCTGCAAATTTAATATCAACAGAGCAAATGTTCTGGATGGTGCCATCCGTGGGTTTCGGAGGCTGACTTACAACCCCTGCAGTACGATGACCATAAAGTTCTCTGACGATAAGGGCACGCGTGAAGAGGCTATAGATCTAGGGGGCCCAAAACGTGAATTTTTGAGATTACTTGTGGAGGCACTGCCACAGTGTGACATGTTTGAGGGGCAGGAGGGACACTTGAACCTTGCCCTGGATTCCACAGGATTGTATACCCTTACGTGAGAGAAACTGGGTAACTAATTTGATTGGCTAGCCATAATTAATGACAATGATAATCTGGTTTCTGTCTAATCCAGCTCTACGTGAGGATCTCTATTACCATGCGGGCACAGCGGTGGCTGTATGTTTGGTCCACGGAGGCCCATCCCCTTCCTTCCTTTCAAAGACCCTATTTGATTGGATCACACACGGGCTCGAAAGGTGCAGACCAGTTCTAGAGGACATTGGTGATTTCGAATTGCGCCAAAAACTGGAACAGGTGTGTTAGAAGTATTTTGAGGGATTGCTGTAACGGGTGTGAACTTTGAAATTGTTGGTCCAGCATAATCTAGCACATTGATCAGTGATTCCTAGTGGATTCCTTTGTAAACTGAATGTAAGTGCATTCACAGTAAGGGAACAATCTCTTTAACCTTTGCTGTACTGATTTAGAGATTATTATAACTGATATTGGTGTGTGTGTGTGTGTGTAGAGGGAGAGAATTAACTTATTTATCAATGGCTCCCCACAGATTTCTGAAGCCAAAACTCTTGGTGAGCTCAAAGCAACAGTAGAACCACTTACTATCTTGCTACTGCTGGCTGCTTGAGGAACCTGAGCTCTCTTGCTGACAAGGATCAACTAGTACAAGACATTATGATGTTCCATGTTATTCATCGTGTGAGGGGACCCTTTGAAAGGTATGTTTGCTGTGTTTACAAATATGATGCAGTGCAATAGCATAGCATAATCAGTTTCACTGGCCACACCTGGATTGTTTCCTGTCTACACACCCCAATGACCATGGATGTGGAAATCCCTACAGCTACTGTTGCTGTTGTTACTACAATTACTTGTCTTGCTCTTCTCTTCTAGACTCCTCATGTTTTTTGTTTGTTTTTACCCAAACATTGTATGTAGATTCAGAGAGGGACTGAAAACACTCGGTATTCTTGAGAAAATCCAGCTTCACTCAGACGTGTTTCGCAAGGTCCTCTGTTATACCCCAGATGGTCTATCAGCTGATAACATGGATGACCTTTTCGCAATGAGATGGTCGGAAACTGGCAGCAATAGGAGAAGAGAGGAAAACAAAGTCGTAGCGTACCGGAGAGATTTCCTCCAAGACGCAGAAGGTAGATATAATAATTTGTGTTTTAGTAATTCCAAATAGACAGGATGTGGTGGAATGTGGGCACTTCTCTACTATCTCATACTATTTGAGATGGTCAGTCATTGGAGGTATATAAGTGTGCATGTCTGTCTGTCTTTCTCCAATCAGAGGAATCAGGGACCACAACCCTACAGGAGATACTGACGTTTGCCACGGGGTCCAATATGGTGCCACCAATTGGCTTCGCACCACAGCCCTCGGTGGAGTTTTTGCACAACGGTGGAAAATATCCAACAGCCAACACATGTATTAATTGTCTACATTTGCCAATCCATGCCAGCTATGATGATTTCAAAAACGCTATGCATTTTGCCATTCAGAACACCCAAGGATTTGGAATGGCCTAAGATCTTAAATGGTTGATTTAAAATAATGCACTTGCAGATGTTCTAGTTTCTAGTTGTGTATATTCTAGTTTCTCTAGTTTGTTTTCACAGAATTTACACAGGTAAAGGTAAAAGTAAAAGTGTACTACATCTGGAGTATACATGAATGAATGCATTGATGCACTGGTTTTGAACTTTTTTTTTTACAATTATTTTCATGTGCTAAGACATGTTTAGCAATCCAATGGAATGGCTTGTTTCCAATAAATGTACTAAAGCGACAAAATGATTAATCCCATAGTTTCCATCGTCATTTAAAGGATTGATTGTTTGACGGATCTCCATCATTGTAGAGTCATTCACATGAAATGTACTGCCGGGAACCACTATGCTATTTGGTTGGATATCAGTCGATGTTGCACTGTCAGTTGTAAGCCCACCCTGGGGGTCTATAGGGTCCAACACACCGTTGACACCTGTGACATCCTGTCCAATATGGCCAATGGCTCCTCTGAGCCACAACTGCAGTGGTGTCCTGTAGTTCTCAGTAGACAGCCCATGATGATTCCACTGATCACGGAATTCCCTAACCGATCCTTGGATGCGTGGTAAGTAGACGTAGTGCAGGGCAAATATGTGCAACTCTGACAGCGAATCGAGCAAGTTTTGGTTTTCCATGAACGTAAACAGGTCTGCGGAGAAATAAGAAACCACACGATTTAGCTCCGCCCATAGTCTCTCGATTCGTTGGTTGTGCACGCTGCGGCCAACGATTACACTTCTCCTATGTAGTCCTCTCCTGCCGAGCATGAAGCGAGCGACCTCCACGTTCTCCGTCCCACGATCACATCGAACTCTTGATGGCATCCCAAAGTTGCGCACTCCCTCCTGAAAGAGCGTTAGCACACTGGATGCCCTGTTGTTTGTTAAACAGCCTAGGTATATAATGGTTCGGCTGTACCCATCAACGCAACCGTGGAAAACCATTCTCCAATTGATCAATTTATGGTTGCCATCTATGTGCCTGTGAAAGAATATGACAAGACATATATTGAGTGATAGGGCTATGTTGATTTCTTTCTGACATTGTGAATGATGGCCACACTGGCTTTATAATAATAATAATAATAGCAATTAACATACCATAACTCATTCGACCCTCTTACAGTGTAAACCCTGCGGCGAATAGCCTGTCTGTGACGCACACATCGTCCAACTGGGTCTATAACACGCAGGGCTTCACGAACTCTCCATCGCTGCACGCGAATCCCCATGGAGCGCAGGCTGCCCCGCACATAGGTCTCACCTGCGTTTGGAGTGTTCTCCAAAATGCGTCTTATGTTTGACATAAGGTTCTCGCCTGAGAGGTGGGTGTACTGGAGAGATGGGATACGCAGACGTTGTCGATGGCGAAACAAAGTACGGCGATTAATCCGAAAAAGGGAGGCAATGCCTTGCCAATTAAACCCAAGATCCAAACATAAATGAATCTGTTCCGCTGTCAAATCATAGCGTGGACGACCAGGCGTTCCTGTGTTGGTAGTAGGTGCAAGGGCGGTCGTGTCACTTTCTGTCGTCTGATCCTGATGCTGGTGCAGAACTACAGACATGTGCTGACATAAAGACTCCAGTAATAATGTACATTCTCTCGCCTCCAAGCCACCATTCTGGCGGACAATATTTGTGATGGAAAGTACCGTTCTTGCATGGGCCCCGAGTTGTTCGAAATACATAGCCGTCGGGTCAGCCTGCATTCCTTCAAGACAGCGTAAGATGCTCCATAAAATATCGACAACATCGTCCGTGTTTGCAGTAACTATTAAAGTTTGGTCGCGGGTCATAAAAAATATTAGTAAGTAAGCAAGTAATAATTTGCGCATTGTTCTGTCCATACCTGAAGCTACAGAGATTAATGCAATAAGTAGGCCTCTCTTTTATGAGACGCCGTGTTAACTTCCGGTGACAATGAATAAGCTTCCGGTATCACTGAAAATGGTTCGTCTCAGACACTGAAAATTTTCACTCACCCCCCAAAAATCGTCTCTTCCCCCATTGACAAATTCAGAACAAAACACTGGAAATTATATTTTGAGTTGTGTGAGACATGGTAAGTGTATGTGACTGCTTGTTTCAGAGTTAAAGCACTAGTGGAGAATGTATGTGTGCAAGAGTTTCAGTGGTGTGGGCAAGCAGATTCCAGTGCGAGTTTCAGTGGTGTGGGCATGCAGACTCCAGTGCGTGTGTACAAATACTCCAATGTTTCTGTCCTACACGGCTTCTCATACTCCTTCAAAACTTGCAAGCGGTTAGTGATGTCGCCTTGTGGTGCAGTACACCCGTTTCGAATCCCGCACCGGGCAAGAAAATAACCGGTTACATTGGTGGCAGCGGTGGGATCCGGAAGTGTGCAGATCCTCAGACGTCTCTTCGGAGCGCGGGAATAACAAAGCGCGAGGGCGCGCTTCCGGGGAGGGTGACGACTGTAAACTACTAATAAGACACCTAACGGGTCTGACCCTTTAGCCGAGCGGTTAGTGATGTCGCCTTGTGGTGCAGTACACCCCGTATCGAATCCCGCACCGGCAAGAAAATAACCGGTTACAGTGCAAACCCTAAACACAACTCCCACCACACGCACGCACGCACCCAACTTGACGTTGTGGGGTTGTCATTCCCTGGCTTTCCCCCCGTAACCTTGTTTCTCAGCCCTCCTTTCACCATATGACTGTGTTTTAGACACTTCGCAGTACCAGTTGCCAAAGTACTGAAGATGTGATGGCGGCTTTGTCTCTTTCTTGTATTTTCTACACAGGATCACGTCTGTCTTCTTTTCATATTTTCTTTTGACAACGTCACTGTGCTCCCTCTCTTGTTGTCTCTTCCTGGTTGACT